>NC_141360.1:6636265-7258765 GCF_057382095.1 Aulonocara sp. 'chitande type north' Nkhata Bay | reverse complement strand
CGGAGGCGCTGCTGCTGGTTTTAAATGGAAATTCAGATGGAGCTGTAGATAAATATTTTTTCCGTCACTGCTTAGACCCATTTTTCCCTGGATATCATCTAAGATATCAGATGACCTTTCCTTCCTTGTCATTTTTTTTCTCATTTTCCCCACGCCACTGGGAGAGATGCAAAGGTGCTTTACCGGCAGCTGGAAATCAATTTATACAGTCTTGCGTTGCATGTAGGGAGAGATGGAACAGAGCAGGCCCGATATAATGACACGGCCAATTGCATTGTGTTGGGCTGCGGGGGTCAAGTGGGGTCTGAGTGTGCCACGGATGCTGGCTTTGTTCGTACGAGGGGCATTAGGGAGGAATTACACAGTGGGGTCAAATGACCCACACCCGAGGAGGCAGCTAGCACCTTGGGCCCCCTAGCCCCCTCATCATCAGGCTGGGCAGATGAGAGTGACATGGGATGACACTCCAAGAGGAGGGGGTGGAGAAACACTCTCACTAAACACTTCACCTACTGATAGGTGCCATTGACCCTTCCTAAATCTCATCATCGTTGCGCCCAGCGTAGGGGGAGATGGCGTGGGATTTTCTCTGACATCCACTCCTATACCCCCTTTCCCCCCTTTCCCATTCACACTATCAGCTGCTGTCCCTGTCTCTCTTTTACAGGCTCACTCATTTGTATACAGACACATAGCCCTCGATTTATTTATCTGTCTGGCGGATGTAGCGGATGTCCCCTGCTGAAGATGGCAATACTCACAGACTGATCCCCTCTAAAGCCTGCTTAGCATCTCCCTGCAGATACAGTCCCTCAGCGTATTTCAATGATTTATCAATTTATAATGTTTGCTAAGATAGCTTTACCGCGGTGTCCCAGCAGCTCAACAGGCAAAAATGACCACGTGTACCGGAATCGCTTGGAAGTCTAACACAGCCGATCTTGTTCTGTGCATTATCTCGTCTGTCATATTGTTTAAAGAAGTCATAAATGTATTATTAAGATGGTTAATTTGCTTTCACATCAATGAAGGGTGGGGATCTTATAGTTTCCAGGGGGCGCCTGACCCTCTCACAGTCCAATGGAGTGCATAGATCTGGGGTTAAGTCATCTGACCTGGCTGGCTGGTCAGTTGCATGCTTTTCCTCATAATTACTGCACAGACAACAAAACTTTTCCCCCTTTCCCGCTCTTCAATAAACACCAATCCATCCCTCAGACCTGCCATAACCTCTTGGCTTTCAGGCTCTGACATAACCTCTACCTATTGGTCTTGCAGAGTCCATCTGTCAGATTCTCTTTGAGTCATCAAATGAGACACTTTAGCACAAGGTCTGAGTTTGTTTGTTTGTTTTTAAAAAAAAACACACTATGCGCTTTTAGAAAAAGTCGAAATCCCGTTTGGATGTCTTGATATATGACAGCTGCTTGAAAGCATCAGAAAAGTCAAGTCAACTTTATTTGTATAGCACATTTAAACAACATAATATATGTCAATATATACACACCTATGTACAAATGCATATATATACACACATTTAGACACATACAGACATGCCTACATCATTCAGTAACGTTAAGCCACAATAAATATAGACAGAACTCAAAAGCCTGTGAAAAATGGCAGGTCTTCAAGAAGAGCTGTTTGATGTGTCGCACAGACCTTTCTTGACTTGTTTTGTAAAAGCTTTATTGAAAATAACTTGTGACCTCTATATCGGCCTTATATATTCAAGCCAGAGCAATTCAGAGCCAAGCAGCTTGTTCTCACTGAGTTGTTTATTCCAGCATAAAGACACACGCATATGTAACTACTGCTGTCCGCCTGATCTAAGGTGCATGCAAAGAAGCTGGGATAAGGCGAAACATGGCTGCCTCAGAGTGAAAAAAAGACACAAAAATGAAAGCTAGATTAACGAGCTAAAAGAAGATAAAACCACAGCAGAAGAGAAGGAGATGAGAGAGTGCAAGCAAATGAGAGAAACATGAAGTAAAAGAAAGAAAGAGCAGAATGGCTCCTGTCAGCTGAGGCCCGCTGCAGTGAAACACTAACTGTAGCGACAGGCTGATGAGTCAGTGTCTCTTTAAATGGCAGCTTGTCGGGCCTTCAGCTCTGAGGTGGGCTGCCGACCTGTCAGGGCCCTCACCACATTAACCAGCTGACCCTATCATCCTTAACATTGCTCCACCGCTCAGCCGTCTGTCACTAACTCTGCCATTTGGCTTTCCAGAGATTTGCCAGAGAGGGCAGGCACAGCCACCTCTTAGTGTTGTTTATTGATTTCTGACCTGCCGCTTAATAGTTTTCCCAGTCCCCCTGAATGGCTTTTGTAAGCAATAGGGTTTGTACATCTCACAGATCAATACCTTTTATATTTACAATAAAATTGAAACGGCTTCTTGGTGGGGCTCCTAGCGCTTCGGCATTTGTCATCCTTCTGCAAGGGAAAACTATGTCATTGTCTGAATTAAAACATTTATTTCTGATTAAGAGAGTGTCCTATCTCATTAATTTTCCCCTTTCCAATACAAGGGGAATGGAATCCTATTGATTTTTGTACTTTTTACACGTCTCCACTACTGGGAAGATAATTGAGAAGTTAGCCAGAATAAATGAAGTTTCTAGTCTTGCAGGGCAGCCAATACCTTGGAAATGTGAGGTGTTTTTGTGGGAGCAGGCCTTTAATTTTGTGCCAGCAGAAGACAGGGGGACTGAACAAATTGGATTAAGGCTGGGGATGGGGTGAGTTTGGGGTTCTGGCAGGTTGGTGGGTGGGTGGCCGCTGGTGTACCAACACTGTGAGTGTGTGTGTTGAGGTGGGGTAAACTTGATATTACAGCAATAATAAGACCGAACACCCACCCCACGCGCGTGCATAAGCACATGCCGGTGTTTACGCCATGAATATGCCCCAGAAAACGCAGATTAAAGCATCTTAAGGCCATTGACGGTACGTTGCCTCCCCCAGCTTATTGTTGAGGTAGAATTGAAAGGCAGTAATCGATGTTTGAACTAGACCTTTTTAACACAGCGGGCTCATTGATTAAGCGTTATCAAATTAATGAGACTGAATTAAGTTGTGGCTGTTTTCTTGTTCAGGGCTGCAGGGAAACCTTATTGTCTGAAGACATTTGAATTTTCTCATACATTTCAAGTTGTTTTCTAATTCGACCAAATATTTACCATGTCGCTCATCTTGAAAGAGTCCAAAGAATTAAGCTGATATTAGTGAATTTGTTAATAATGAAAATGCATGCATTGTTATACGAATTGTTAAGAGGCTTATAAAAATCTTTGTGGATTTGTTTGCATACTGAGAGGGAAAACCTTCTGACAGGGCTTGATGACTTCATATGTAAGCTTTGTTGTTGTTTATGATCTCATAAAACTGTTTTGCGCCCTGTGACAAAGAGAAAGAGAGAAAAGTCACAGGGCTGAAATGTGGTTAAATGTTGCCCGCTCGCTGTGGCATAGCCACTGTGCAGATTTTGAGAAGCAGGGCCGTGTGGTCAGCTCCAGTTTGCACAAGCCCCGTGCAGCTGATATGGGGGTCATGAGAGGGGTGACTGAACACAGCAATTGGACCTCACAAACACTGAAAGAGGCCAGCGTTGGCCTGCGTCTCATACTGCCTGATCTTGCTTCAGGGACTGAGAGAAAATGTTGTCGGACTCGGAGAGGGCATCGTCCATCATGGCCCCGGTCCGCCTGTCAGCTGCCTGAGTATGGAAGAAAAGAGAAGGTGAAAGAGAGAGAAGAGAGATAGAAGCCCAGGAGTCCACCAAGAAGGCAATTGTAAGGGAAACAGGAGGAGAGCAAGAAAGTGAAAAAAAAAAAAAGAGGAAGACAAGGAGACTATAGCCTCTGCAACCACTGACTCACTTGCCTGGCTTTCGGCCACAGAGCCCCCGAGCCGATTCACTCCTTTGCTTCATCCCTCCATTCTTTAGCCACACCAATTTCTGCTCTTTCTTTCCATCAAGTGTGCCCCTCTCTCCCTTCTCCATCACCACATCTTCCCATCTTTCCATCCTTTGGCCCTCTGAAGCCTTACCTCGCTCTTTCCATCCAATGATGCTTCTGTCCTTCCATCCCTCCTTCATGGACAGCTGAATGTGAGGCTGATAGGCTGTGGAGTGAGTGGGGCAGCTGCCAGCGCCCTGCAGCAGAACCATCTCTGACAGGCCACTAATTCAACCAACAGAAGAGAAACCACAACCAAACACTAAGATTATAGGTCCAAAGAGAGGGGAAGAAAAGTTTAGAAAATGTGAAAATGAACTAGGAAAGACAGGCATGGTGGTGGGTTTAAGACCTGGAGATCTTACTGTTACTCCAATGATGGACTTTTAATGAAAGTCTGAAAGAGTACAGATGAGAAGATGGATACCTGGGAAATCTGCTGTTCAGTTAAATTCAATACAAGAAGAAGCTCGATTAAATTACAAAGTTAGTGAACAAGCTTCTTTAAAGAGGAATCTAATAATGATTAGATATCTCTTGAAAAAGCATTTTAGTATATACTATGGCACTCAAAAATGTATCTCATCCATAACAGTGCTTCTCCTTAAAATAACCCTTTAGGTAAAACTGCCAATGATTTTAGCTGATATGTACACAAAGACATGAAACTTTATTCTCACGGATTTCCCGATGTATAAATAAAGAAACTATGAGTGACATAAAAACACAGCATGCCTCTTCTGCAATAGGCCAGGCATTAAAAAAACACCACACCACCTCTTTCCATTTGTTTATCTGTATAAACGTACTCATGGCCGGCCAGGAACAGTGTTCAATGAACAGCTTAATTTGTGGATGCATTTCTATGCCTAAAGTAATCTAAGGAGGGATGCAGAAAGGTTGGGTACATTCATCACAAACACAAGCTTAACATAAGTGAAAAATTACAGGATTCCCAATGACCTTCCAACCAATCAGGCCTGGTAATTGCACTCATTCATTACAAAGGAAGGGGGAGATGGAAGAATACAGAGATGACCCTTCAGGACAACAAAAATGTTTATAGATGGGAACAAAGAGGAAAATGCTAATGGCGCAGCTATCTGGCTGGATGGCCCTGAGACGATGCAGAATAATAATTTCCTATCACAGGCCAACTATAACCTTTGAGATTTCTACACGAGAATTTCTATTTATATGTCAGCAGCCATTGTTGCTGTAGGATGGAAGCCCGGCATTATACACCTGAAACAGATGATAATATATTCTGTTGTAATAGCATATTATTCCTAATAGAAAACAACCGATGTAGGATTTTAAAATGTGATATTCTGATATATCGCCTGGGATTTTTTTCTTTCAGAGCTCCTTAACTTTTTTTATGTGGAGTTATTTATTTAGTCATTTACTACTTGGATCAGCTGATTGCTCTTTGAGGCATTCCAAACAGGTATGTTACCAACAGGGAAATTGCAGAGTGCCTGCTGGTGGGCAAACGATGTAACGACAACACTCATAACGGGATTGAAGAGACTTTATCCTGTTTCGTCTTTACACGTTTAATTTTCATTAATCGACAGTTTTAAATGACAGTAGCAATGGATCAGCAAATAGCTAATATCAGCCCATACTAGAGCTCAACTGTGTCTGCTCACTTTTTTTAAAGGCTTTGGTTCTGGAAATAAGCTGCAAGGTGACCATAAAGGGGTTTTATTTGGATTTTGTTTTCTTTTTAATAAAGGGAAGTGGGGGGAAAAAATGCAAAGGTACAAGACTGCACACATGATTACTACTCAGCCCAAAACCCATACCCACTGACTTTATTCCTTCTTGAATTTAACTCTTTCATTATGTTAGTATTCTATAATAAATGTTTTGGAGAAAAGAAAATATATGTTGTGTTGTGTCTCTGTGTATTGTGTAGCTTACCCATATAGTTCAGCTCTTGGCTTGTAACTGCAAGCACCATTCAGGGTGTTTCTGAGGTTTCATGTTCACTAAGTGACCTGAAGTTTGCAGGTATTTCCAATGACCTCCACCAATTAGAGTTGTCACTGATTTTGTGGGTAGAGTAGTTATTTTCCCTCAACAATGCACATAAAACATGTTTTTGTTAAAACATGTCATGCTGAATTGTTGTCTCTGCCAAAGCACATACCATCATTCCACAATGTCAGCCCAAAGTAAGTCTGCCTTAGATACAACATCATGACTCATAATCAAAATTCCTATGGAGAATATGAATCTGATTTTTAATTACAGAATCATATTGTTGAGCTTTACATCAGCCAGCCAATAAACTGGCCAGGCTTTAATTATTATATTTTGTATCACTAAACTTACTACTTTGTTTCTGGATTTTTTTCTCAAATAATACCAGAGTTTGTTTTTTTCTTGGTTATTTAGGACACATTAATTAGTTTAAAGCTTTAAAACTCATTCATTAATGTGACTCATCACTCGAGCCAACAATTTTCTCAAAGCATGCATGTCTTTTGAACACATTTTGGTAAAAAAAAAAAAAAAAAAAAAAAGTCTGGGTTTTTTTATATTTCTTGTAGTAGCATGAGTAAAAATGTGCAGTATCTGTAATTTTGTGATAAAATAGCCTCTTTGCATTGGTTTGAAGATTAAACATAGCGTCAGATGGAGTTCAATTTGGGAAAAATTTGGATTACAGGATTACACCATCACTGCATTCTATGTCAAAATGACACTTTATTAAGCATCAACTTCTTGCTACCTGAGGGATGGCTAGAGTATCTGCACTCGACTAAATAAAGTATGTAATCTTGAAGTAATTGCAGTGTTTCTTGCTTTAGTGGATTATGGTTATGTGTTATGTGTCACTTCCAATTCCCCTTGAACTACATATGCATCCAGCACTCAATAGGTTTTGTGAATTTTGCTTGTATAGCTAAAGCTAAAGCGCCCACAGCATGCTTATTTCCCACGCAGTAACAACATGGAGATTCCTGGCGGACTTTAAATCGAATCACCGTCGTGCATAAATAGCACGACGCTCCGGCGCTGAACTTTTTGATTCATTCCATTTCCCAGACGATGGTAGCTGACTGCTTTTTCTCTGATTATGCAGATGATATTACTTTCTTTTTTCTTTTTCTTTTTTTCCTTTGTTGATATGTGTTTAGGTGTCATTTGCGCCCGATGATGTTCTCATTGCTCAGTTTACCGCGCCCATAATAAGATCACCTGTGGTATGAATACATTTCCCCTACTCTGCTGGTGTATTTGGATTTGCAGGATAAATGAGTTTCTCTCAGCCTCAAAGAGTGAGAGAGACAGAAAGAGCGGGAGCGGGAGAGAGAGAACACATCAAGCACGTTCTTAGATTCACTTTAGAGCTTGACACTTCGGCGCTCGGTCAGTAAATGGCTTTTCTACAGGAGGAGGTGGGATAGGGGTTTGGGTTTGCATATGTGTGTGCGTGTGTGTGTTTTTTTGCATCAACAGCTGTGGACTCTTTGAGTCTTTTGGTGTGACTGCAAGACTGTATGTGTATTTTCTCATGTATCAATGTGTGTGTGTGCCAGAGAGAAGCTGAATTTCGCAGCCACATCTACATCCATTCGCCCTCTTTGTATTCCACCCTGCTGCCAAAGCACAGGCCTCAGCTGTCATTATTCCCTGTCCATCCACAGAGAAGTTATAGTTGGCAAAAAACCCATCAGGTGGGCAGGACAACGGATAATTGAGGTGATGATCGGAGCTGTTCAAAGACAATTGATAGTGATGGAGCCAGTGGGAGCGGGGGAGCTGAGCCGGCTGCCCGGGCTCTCAAGGGGGCTCGGGGAGAGCTAGAACAGAATGTGGAATAACACATAGCATAGACGCTGTTGTTTATTATTTTCCTTCTTCACATATAATGAAATATTACACCTTACACCAAATATATTTGTAATTTATTCACTGAGAAATCATGATGGGGTGTTTTTTTCTTGACAACAGCAGAGGAGTATGTAGATGCCCCCGAACCACCTTGTGCTTTATTAATATACCAAATCCCCCTTTTGCCAAGCCTACCTCCATCGCACAGCAACATATTGAACTAGCAGAGAAAGGCATGACCTGAACATCATATTTCCACCTGCTGCAATCCTAGTGACAAGTTGCCAAACTTCAAAATCCCCCAGAAAACCCAGTTAAGGCAAAGCAAGTTGTAAAGGCGTTTTTCATAAGCCGAGGGACAAGGGGGAACAAATGGAGGTTATTACTTTCCTCCTCCATTCCAAATAGCCCCCTACTGTCTGGCTGAAATAGGCCTGGCAGAAAAAATGTCTTAATATCTCACATCCATACCTGACATCATACTCTGGATTTTTCTATTACCCACTGGCATCTTTTTTATTCTTTTTTTTCCTCCATTTTTCTTTGCCCACACGCAAATGTTATCACCCAAATGTCATCAATTGTGTACATATAAAACCAGCCCCATAATGTTAACACATCTACAGATTGGCTAGTTTCAGGAACATGTATCTTTGAAGTCCTTGGATGTCTTTGCTGAAAACTTTAGTCTCTAAACCTGAAGCATGCCGGCTTTACCTGACTTGCATGCAGGTGTCGTGTTTCTAGGAATCGATAGGTGGTTTGACTCCAAGTGTGCAATATCAATAACTCCATCGCACGTATGGTGACACTTCACACACTTAGAAAAAAAAGTCATAGACGCACACATAAATGCACACAACGCTCTTACGTTAAGCAGGCATTGTATCAATAGCTCACTCGGTTGTACGAGGAGGTGCACATGCTGTCACACACTCACGCTGTCACGCAGAGACACTGTATCGATAACTCAATATTTCAGGTGTCAGTCTTGTGTGGCGTGCCATGCCCCCTGAGTGGCGGGAGGAGAAAGGAGGTTGGCAGCAGAGGACAGGGAGGGACACTCCCTGATAAGGCCGTCACGCCTTTCAATACCTCCACTCGGCCTGTCATTAGCTTCTCTGTGAGTGTGTGTGAACTTCTGATTTGAGCTGGCATCGTCAGCAACTATCACTTGTACCTCCCTCCCCCTAATATTTACCACATACACACACCAGAATGAATACATGCATATACGCCTTGTCTTTTCAACATTCTGCAGACTCCACCTTAAAGCTAGCGTATCTAGGAGGACTACCTACACTAAAACCCAACTGCACAATCCTCCACCGGTTCCCGAGTATTGACCCAAGCTGTCACCCTGTCCGGCACCCCTGACCCCACTCAGCGACAGGGGATCTATGATGGGGACGTAGGTTCAAATGATTTTCCTATAGCTTTAGCTGTCCTGTTTTCCCAGTGAGCTGATTGCTAATGGCAACATTAGAAAGGGGCATAATGGAGATTCCAAAAACAATTTGCTCCTTGGATTTGCAAACCCCAACTGTCTTCAGAAGTTACAAAAGGGCGATGAATGATTGATTTGTTTGTCTATCCACATACAGTAATGTTAAAACAAGGGCAAGAAAGTATCAGTTGCTCGAGGACTGTGGGATTCTGTAGACGTTAAAGCTTGGAGCATGTGTCTGTATTTTGTTTTGGAGCTGTCCATCTATCCTTCTATTAATCTCAGGAATCCCCTGATAAATTTGGCCTAAAGGTTCACTTGGATTGAGTATTACACAACAAGGATTTACAAGTCAAACATCAAGTTCACTCTGACCTCACAAAACATGTTTTGGCCTCAACTTAAGAACACATAGGCTTATTATAACAACTGCTTAACAGGATAAAGAACAAAGTGATAGTATTTTATATCTAAAAAGTGAAAAATTCTAATTTCCTGACCATTATTAGATTTTAAAACTCAGGAACAAAAGAGGACATGAATGTGTATTACAACCTGAGTATTTGGTGGTCAGCAAAGACAAACAAATACTATTGTGACATAATTACTGGACATTGTGATTCATTCACAATAGAAATGCTTTTATGATCCCAGAGGCATCAAGGTCCCAGGAATCTGGACTGTCTTTTGTCATGCTGTGTCTGCTGTTTACAATCAGAGAAAACACGGAAAACATTTTTTTAAAAAGCACTTTAACTGCTGCAATGAAAAATAAAAAGCTGGAACTCTGAAACGGGGTCAAAAATACACCCGAAGAACAATTTTTGCTTTAAAACTCCACCGAAAACAAATGGAACACGCAGAGGCTGAAGCACAAAGCCTGTCTGATGATAATAAAACAGCCACTGCGGTCTTTTATCTTGCACCTTGAGGATTAATGCTAATGTAAGTTTCTCTCTCGGCGCAACCAATAACATCCTGCCAAATATCCTAAAAAAGGATCCCCAGAGCACCCCTGATGCACCTCCATTACAGGCCTTATAATACCTGCCTGAGATATATGTATTTATGTGGCAGGAAATAACATTAGAGTGAATTGCCATAACAACTTTATAAATCAGGCAGGCAGAGGGATGGCAGGTGCAGGAGAGAGAGGGGGAGAGGCAGTGCCAAGGTGGCAGTAATGCTGATGAGAAGAATCTGAGATGGCATTCATCACTTCTGTGGCGCTTGACATAACACTGTCAAGAAAATGGGTTAAACCCTGCTTTGCTGAACTGAAGGCAACACCCTTCCCCAGAACATGGCATTTTCACCACCTGAACAGTGATTCTAAAGACACCAGCATAACCTTTGCTGAACTTACTGGTCCTGCAGGTCGTCCCACTTCCCCATTCATCCAGTCAAACAACGACGTGTTCCCCATTAATCAAAAGTTGCAAACAGACTTCTCTGTGTCATAACTCTCACGATGGGCTTTTCTGTTGATTGATTCCTATACACACATACCGTCTGATTACCATAATGTGTTCTTGTGGTAAAAATTCTGGCAGCGGCGGCGGGTAGTGAGGGTGGGGGCTGATGAGGTGGTGATGTTGGTGAGGGGTTTTGGGGGGGTGGGGGGCTGTTTCGAAGCGAGCGAGAAGTAAATAACAAATGGCCCGGACCCCACCTCATCCGGGGTGATTTCAATCCAATGTTCCATCATTGCTAGTGGAGAGAGGCGAGTGTTTGGGGTTTGGGCTATCAATTACAGATATGTGTAGGCAGGCAGACACTATCATTTCACTGATTGTCACCAGTCCACCGCCGTGACATCAGGAAGTGATTCATCAGTCTATTTTCTGTGACATTAGGAGAAAGATGACATGCTAGGGTCTGTGAAATTATGGGGCATCCTGAAAGAAGGGCTCTTTAACATGCTTGGGGGGCAAACACATTCTAATGCAGACATTTAACCTCTCTTCAGCTGCAATTGCTCTTAAATGACTTGGACCATTCATTCATTTTAGCCAAAGAGACTGGCTGCAGATGAAACTATGAGTATTATTTGTTCACCAGCATGTCAGAAAGTTGACAACAGACTGAATCAGTGACACTGAAAACTCTGAAATATATTTCATAGTTTTTCATATTTCATATATTAGTATTAGAGCCAGACTGATATATTGGGTGGGTCGATATATCGGCTGGAATGAGATATTGGACGACATATCTGCATCGGAATCTATAATAAATGGAAATGAATTAAATGAAGACAGGAGAAACACCCTTAAATCACTTTATGAGTGTTAACGCAGCATAGTTCATTCAACTGAAGGAACAACTTCAACAACTTCCCTGTGGGCAAACATGTTGAAACATCACAAAAACAAAAAGCCAAATTGAACACAGCTTGTGACAGTTAAATTATTATTATTGGGTTTTTTAACTACATTGTCATATTATCTTAGTGACGACTCATAAATAACTACACATTTAAAATGTGAGCAGAATTTACGTTTCACAAACAGATTTGTTTCATGTTTCAAAAAATATCGGCAGGTGTTATTAGAGATTTTTAAATCACCAAATATCGGCCTTAAAAAATCCTCCTCCTATGGAGTTATCGTCATCATCATCATTATTATTATTAATATAATTATTATTAATAGTTGTAGTAGTAGTAGTAGTAGTATCATTATTGCAATAATAGTCATTATGATTAGAGCTACTACTAAATGGAACTGTTTTTGTGCAATACAAGCAAAAGTAAGGCACATGCAGAGTAATACTAAAGTTGACAACATATACTGTAATTACAGGGTAATTATAAAAAATTATAGGGTATGAATTCAAAGTAATTAAAGTAATTCCATGGTAATACTGACCAATAATTTTTTTGAAAAGTCAAATTTAATAAATAAGATGGGACGCACAGGTTTTTATTGACTTTATATTCCCTCCAAAAATGCATAGCTGGCTGAAATTATTTGTCAGCCCTATATTATGAAAAGCAAGGATATCATTTTAATATCCATATTTGCAGATGTTTAAACCTCTGATTTCCACCACCTTGTCATTTACACTTTTAAGTTGCTTTACACAAATGATAGAATAGAATGAACAAGAACAAGGACAGACAGGAGCTCCAAATAACATAATCAGTTTTCCTTATCTGCCACGCTGTCAGTTTTTTTTCTTGATAAATCCACAAAAATGTATGAAAAAATGTAAAATAAATTCCAGAGTGCAAATAGTTAGTTTTTATCCAACCTAAAGCTATCCCCTTTAATATTTATATTGAATAGTCTAATAACCAAGTAGATAAGAACAATGTGATTTGTTCTTTGGCAGACACAGTAATCTTTTCACTGTGGTGAGCCACACAGCTGCACAGACACAAAGGAAACTGAGGAATATGTCCCATGCCTCACCCCTCACAGGTCATCCTTCCTCAGAGATTCATACCAAGTTGGTGGTAAGCACAGATGATACCAGCAGGCCAAACTTTAGTCCTCCCTATTGCAATTGTGTCTGTGAGCAGTGACTCTATCAATCTGCTGGCGGCTGGGAAGATTGCCTAATCCGGTAGCCAAGGGACTCTCATCATCAGTCTGCCTCTTCATTGTATGTGTGTGTGTGTGTGTGTGTGTTTATGTGAGTTTGTATGTGTGTGACCATCCAGAGCTTCATTGGTGGGAAATGTATGTAGTGCAGTTCTGCTTAACATTATCACCCTCATTTGTAAACACAGTCATCCATCAGGTGCCGGCCCCCCACTTATCCAAACAGATGAAGAAGGTGTATGTTCTTATAATTTGCTCTCATCTCAGAGAGAGACAGAATAATAATAATCTCTCCCTGATGTACAGTTGCCCCCTTTTCCTCCTCCTCCTTTCTTTTTTTCCATCGACTTTCATTCTCTCCTCTTTCTCTCTGGGTTGTGGATGGTGTATTAATGAAGCGGCCTAATTTGACACCCTGCCGCAGTGTAATGGATTAAAATGCAACAGTGCCATCCGTCTGCCAGCCACAAATAAAGCATGCAGTATAAATATTGTAATTCGTACCTATGATAGGAATCATGGTGCCACCTCTCGCCTATGCGATAATAATCTTAACTTGCTGATGTATTGCAGATTAGAAAACTCTGACTATGTGCATGTTTATGTGTGTGTTAGAATTTATGCTTGTTCTGCAAATAATGTCCATAAGTGAATGAACATCCACCTCTTATGGAAATATGGAACTTTTTTGTTTTCTAATCTTCTTCTGCATATCATTTATATTGAGTCATTTAATAAACACGTGCAGCAAAGTGTTTATTTGTCATTAATATTTTATTTACATGTTTATAGAATTCTTTATCAACATTTTTAAAACAATATTACTTAAAATAGGGCTCTCACAGTCTCAGTGTTGTGTGAGATTGTGTATGTTGATGCACAATTTTAATTATTTCACCTTTTTGTGTAGGACACAAGATTGTGATGATTAGTTTGGCAGAGAGTCCTGTTCTAAACACTAAAATAGCCACAAGCACATGCAATGAAATCACACTCGTTGTTGAATGGAAGAGGAAAGCAACATATAAATCTAAAATGAACCCAGAGTGTTTAGAGTGAATAGATTTTTCCACATGGAACAATGTACTTTATGTACATGGGGTTACATTTTTTTAACCAAAGAATACGATGCTTTGTACCACAGTTGTTCATCTTTTGAGTCACTCATTTAACTTGGGGATTTTTCCACGCCTGTTTACTTAGGCAAGTCTTTTCTTTTCTTTTCATCCATCATCTTCATGTTCATCATCATCACCATCCACCCTTTCTCTTTAACAGCAGGTGCCTTGACTTTAACAACTCATCTTTATAAGCCTCTCAGCCTGTCAGCACTTTAGTCACGCTCTTGCAAGGAGCTTTAGTCCTCGCTCCTGATAAGAGCCGAGCCATTGTGCTCCCCAGCTTTGTCTGCTGCCAAACATGGGTGACGCACTGAGATAGTCATCTGTAACAACTTCATGAATGGACATGACACGTGGCGAGCTGCATGGGAAAAAGATCAGGCTGGCAGTTGTGGTTAGAGATGTTGTTGCCATCTGTTCAGATTCCTAGAGACCCTCGGATATTTAGACTACCTTTTTTTTTTCAAATTTCAACTTAGAAGCAATTGTAAAATAATTAAAATGTGCGGCATTGCTCTTTCAAAATCCTCAGGTCTTACAGGCTGGGTTTTTTATTGCAGTGTAGTTTGCCTTATTATCTCATAATATTCAATTCTTCTCTCATCATTAATGAATTACTGTTTATTGGACTTATTGAATGGAGTCCTTCACCAGATCTATGGTATTGGTTATGCATGGTGACCTAAAATCAGTCAGCCTCTCAGCAGTATCTTGTCAGACTGTTGTATTCAGGAGTGAACCTCTTGTATAAGCACTCTTGCAAAGAGGGCCTATCCCAACCGATGCTTTCTGAATAGCAAACATCCCAGTTTCTCCATTTGCAATGTAGATGCGCGTGTGTGTTCTCACTCTCTATTGAATTGTTTTCTTAATCGTTTCCTTTGTGCCAAGAAGTAAAGAAAACAGATTGTGTTTGAAGAGCATTGGAAGTGCCAATGACCCCCGGTCACGACAGCAACACTAGGACTGCCAGAACAGCAGATAAAGAGCCAGATGGGTCAGCTGCTCTGTCCTTCCATGATTGCTAGCACCAACATTTTCTTAAAGGAGACAAATTGTGTTTTGTTTCTTGCCTTTTAAAGAATCATTAATCTACATAAAGAAAGAGCCCAGTGTTTTGATATAATCTTATTTATCAAAGGATTTGAATTCATTAAAGCAGTCTGACATGCTCTGACTGAAGTTTAAATGCATTAATAACACTTGTTTTAATACAACCACTGAGCTTCCCACCCTGTGAGCACGAGATGTTATTCAAATAGGATCAAGTAGCTTAGTATGCGCTTCTCTTCTCTTAAAAAAATAGTCAAATTCTCAACTTATAAATGTACCAAGTTCTAGACCAATCTAAAGGCCAAAACAGTGTGTGATTGGAAAGTAATCTAATTGCCTTTCAAACCTCCGTGGCACTTTCTATTTATTAAATCTCTTTTATAAATATGTATGCAGTGAAGTCACAACATAATAGGGGCCCTGGTGAAAAACAGGAGGCAGCAATGCAGCTGAAGGATGAGGCACAGGCCCTGCAGAAAAGAATGTTCCCCCAGCAGAAATTGGTTTAATTAATAGGACATTTTACATAATGATTACAGTGTAATTGCACCGACTAGCAGAGTGTCATTAAATATATCCTTGCTCCTTTACAACACCCTCCAGCTAAAAATAATGAGTTACATTGAAAATCACTGTGCAACAGGTTCATAAATAACATTTAAGCCCATACAAGGCAAGTACTTATAAATAATAAATATTTGCCTTTTGTAATTGAAGAAAAAATGACTGCCTTTTTTTTTTTTTACACCGCTGCACACTGCTTTGTCCTGTTGCAGCTGTGGAAAGGAGATTTTTCCCATTTTTCCCCCTCTTGTAAGTGCTGAATAATTTATTTGCTGGCTAATAGTCAACACTGTCAACACCCGGTGGTTAAAATATACCTGTGTCCAGATAAATGCGGCAGCAGGCTACAAAGCGATTATTCCCTGCTTCCAGATATTTTGTTGGATGCAGTCCCTGTATACACTGCAGTAAATCACCGACTTCCAATTACCTTCCTCCATAAAATAAGGCACATATTCAAATCAGGCCCCCGAAGAGAGACAGGGACGAGGATAACTGAACCCGTGCCTGGGGGTGCTGACTGAATGTGTGCATTTATAAGGGTGTGTGTATGCGTGTACATCTGCGTGGAGGGGGCCCAATTTGTTTCACTGTGTAATGCTAATTCCATTTAACTACAGAATGACACTGCTCACGATCCCCTTTAATGGCTCTTTTATTCTGGCTGGGTTTTTATGGGTTTAAAAAGTTGGCTACTGAAATATTTTCATTAGTTGTTCTTCAACAGAAGGGAAAGACAAAAGTTTCTCCTGAATATTGCCCAAACCAGAATGAATGAGTTATGATCAAGTGCCATGATTGCAGAATTATTAAAGAGGTGGTAATTGTTCTCAGGGGGTTGTTGCGCTGGAAGTGGATCTATCAATCATTTTATCTTGGAGCTTGGTGGATGTTGGCCCTGTTTAAGTCCTTGATGCTGTTAGATAATTATTTTTCATCATCAAAAGTCAGCCTTTTTGGAATAAGTGAAAAAAACACGAGTCACTTTTGAGTTTTTTTCAAGTTTACCAAATTTAGGCTCAAATGGAAACAAAAGTTATAACTAGTAGATTTTGTCTTATGATTAGAGCTGTGAGATTAGCAACAAAATCCAATTTGTTTTCTCTGTATCCTCTATGTGAATGATATGCTGCAGGTATTTGTAAAAATGAAAAAACAAAAACAAAGATGTGCAGTTTAATTGGTGTGTTCTTGTAGGGTTATGCTTAGGCTTTATGAAGTGTTCAGTAGCTCGCTTTCCATCAGAAAAGCTTTCAGGAATGGTGGTGGCTCAGGAATTTTATATAGCACCCACAGTAACACATGTAATATAGATGGAAGAGTGGGACCGAGCAGGTATATCCGTAGTTCTCTGTACAGACATGCTGTTGCTGATGAGAGAAGAAAGAAAGAGGCACACAAAAGCATGTGTTTATTTTCATCTTCCAGCAAAAAGAAGAGGTTTCCCAGTGATTTAGCCTACCCCTGTTTTCTAATCTTTTAAAGTTAGGTATAAAAGTGCATACTGTTGTGCTTACAAAACACATTAGCTTACTTAATAACTACAGCTTATGTCTAAAAAAGAAATAATAACACATAAAAAATGAATGAAAAAGTCACTGACTTTGAACACTTAAAATATGGTACACTACTTAGAACTTAGGGACACATATTGAAAGTTTTATTTAGCTATGTTAAATAACATACATTTAAAATGTAATATGTAAGGTGTAAGACCATTATTCCCAATGCACTGAAAAGAACCATTTCCCAGGCTTTTCACTTCCAGATATAAACTTCCTGATATGAAGGGTTGTCAGCTGACATTAGCTTGTTTTGAGTGGTCACTGACCAGATATCTTTACCCAGTTTATGTCATTTGATTTCTGCTCTTATAGATAATTATCTCTCACATGGGTGCTTCTCCCTTGGCCTGATTCTGCTGGAGGTATTTTCTATCAAAAAGGGGTTCTTCCTTCCCACAGCTGCCAAGTGCTTGCTTGAGATGAGTGTTGCTGTGAATTGGTGCTGTATAAATAAAACTGAGTTGAATGAAATGAACTCAATTATGTAAAATTACAGCTGTAGTTATGTAGTAAAAACTAGAATTTTTAATTTGGAACAAGACTGCAGTTGCCTGACTGAATGCGCTTAGTTAGATTAAACATTTACATTAAAGCTTCTGGGAATTTATGTAAGTCAACGCAGTGTTTTTTACAGAACCACTTTTCTGTATACATGAACCTTTTATTTCGACGACCTCCCGCGCGTCTTTTCATTACCAATCACTCTTGTCTCGGTTTCTCACCTCCACATCATGCTATCCTTCTTATTCCTATTGAACTAGTGCAGGGACTCTGATAAATGCCTGCCCAGGTATCATCATCGTACATGCAGATTCCCCTCCGACGTGATTCACTTTTGATCAGCTCCTCTCTACGCTGCTGGATAAAGAACATTTAGGATGCTTTCCTCGCTGCTCACCTCCTTGCCTCTGACTCTAATAAATATCCCGCTTTCACTCCACTCACACACACATACACACACAACTAAAAGTTACAGTTTCTTACCTATATTCTGCAGGAGACGCTATCAATGGATTGTATTTATGCAGAATGCATCAATAACTGGGGAAACTAAGAGGCCTTGTCAGGGATGGGGAGTTGTCACAGGCGCAGGGAAAATGGCGCGCGGTGCTCGTCTGAGCGGCAATCAGCCCATAATCTGAGTATACATCAGGCCTCTGTGACATGGAAATTTCCTGCTCCTCTGATCTCATTTTCAGATGCAGTAATCACAGGAAGAGGCACTCAACCTCACCGAAATGTATAAATAATTTTCATTCAAACATATTAACAGTCAAAATACCAGAATCCATCACGGCATGGGGAGAGCTTCTTAAGAAGCAATCAGGGCCTCTGCATGTGTTCTTTGTCTTTGGCAGCTTAGAGACAGGGCACAGATTACTTGAGCGAGCCCTGTTTTACATAATGGCCTACCCCCTTGGTGCTTTTAAACTTTCCTGCCGATCCATTACGTTTACCGAACCCAGTTCCCTGCCCCTCTTTAATATCATGCTTCCTTGGGAAGAAGATCTGGACAAGGGTTTAAAGACCTTTTTATTAAGGCAGGCATGTGGGCCTCCATCCATCTTCCCCAACCAGCAGACACGTTTATGTTCCATGGACAGGTTATGTACCGCCATCTTAAAGAGCAAAAACTTGCCCTTTTTACTTCATTGAGGGAAAAGGGAATTTTGGAGACAAGCTGGTAGTTTTCAAGGTTATAAGGCCAGATTTGTCTTAAGGAGCCGACTAAAATGCTTCTTGTTGTGTGCCACCTAACCGTGTTGTCTTTTTTTCCCAGCAAATTTAAATGAAAGACAACCGTGAACCTGAATAGAGACCCCCTTTTTCTACCCAACATAGTGTCATAGGTTCAACACATTTATGTCTAAAGCTGTAAAATGGCATAAACCAGGCATAACACCATCTCATTAAAGCAGAGCAAAATATCCCCTTTTTCATGCTAGAGGAGAAAGAGGATGTTAGCGCTATTCACAGGAGGTGAAAATTAAGGCAGTTTGAGCTTGGAAGCCACCCGAGCTTGACAGGACATGGGCTGCAGTTTTATGTCACATCGTTTATCTGCAGTTTATATTTTCTATGACCGCATTGTCTCTTTCAAGAACCTTTGGAAAATACACAAGCTGTAAAAACGGCCACCTTTTTTGTCTGCATTGTACCTCACAAATGCTAATGTTTTTGTAACAGTTGCAGCCTCCTAATGATCCACACGCACTTTTGTGCAAGATATTTCTCTCCAATATTGGTTTAAATGCTTTTTCCTGAGCAGCAGATGTTGGGTCAGTGAAGGTGGAAAAAGGAGGAAAATAGGAGAGTAATGAAACATTCTGAAAATGGCATAAAGCTAGTGAGGGATGCCCTCATCATCAACGATAAAGCATACTGAACCGCGGCAAACACCCATGGATCACAACCCTTTTCATTACAACAGTAAGAGGATCCATACTTTCCATTTCTCACCATCGGCTTTAAACGTTAAAACCAAAACTTTGATGTAAAGTTCTATAATAAAAAGAATAATAATGGTTCTCTGTGTACTTACTGATTAATGGGTTGGATCTTAGCAGTGTGCAGACAGACAAGAGAATATATTTTCAGAATTCTTTCAGGTAGAATTAAACTGAAAGAGAAACACATTTCCTGAGCCTAGTTTTTTGGTAGATAAACGCTAGAGGCCAAAATCTTCCAATTGCACATTTTTAATCATTTGATTATAATTTAATCTAACACACATCATCTGAAGTTATCTAAAGCTTACTAAATATATTTTAAAATTGACTTAATACTTATATATAAATGAATATGATACAGAAAATAATGGTTTCCCTACGTGTGCAAGTAAAATAGAATAACAGTGACAGTATTAACATATAGTTTTTTGCTATAAATGCTCCTATGCTTGGATGTTTATGATGTCAGAGATGTAAGAGGATATCCTAATATGGTCATTACAGGCACAGTTTTCCTTGTGAGAACAGCCCACCTATTGTTCAAGTCCTACGGCAGCCAATGGGAAGAATATTGGAGAGGGAAAGGTGCTAGAAATGCTTGTTTCATAAGGGGAAGAACTGAGGTGCTGAATCAAGGTCTGACATGAGATAAATGAAATTATGAGAAGTGAATCATGCAAAGTGAATCTATTAGAATCCGAGAATTAAAAATATAGAGCTTGTCGTGAGTGCAAAAGATGCTTCTTTAAGTAGTAAGAAACAGGGACTGTGATGGGTGACAATCATCGAAGCCAGAGGCAGAAATTAGTGTAGGCCAACTTTTGCTATTACTATTTAATACGTTTGATTTCTGGAGCTCAGCACTGAATGGAGCACTCCGCCAACAGCAACCCCTAACTGGGCAGAAGGCCCTTATATGCTGATCCTGACGAACCACACTGTGTTTATAACATGTTTCGTAAAAGGAAATAAAGCCATGAAACAATTTTCCATATTATAAATCATAATAAAAACTGCCATCAACACCACCTACATGTACTGCATTGACATTAACACAATATAGCCCTTAAAAAAAGAGCTAAAAACACCTTAAAACACCAAGCAGCTCCTCCACACTATTTCATCTTCAGTCTTTCCTGGAACTTTGAATTTGTGTTCAAAATCCCAGGGACACATTTGCCTCGATGCTTTGGAAAGGACAAAGATGAAAAATGGGTGTGTGAGTACCTCACCGTGATTAGTACTCGTATTTGCAAAAGATTTACCCACATTTTTTTTGCCTCACTAATTCCATTTGTGTGTCTAATATTGTCTTTGTCTTACAGACATTGTCCACCTGCTCATGCATCTGTTTGACAGAATCACAAACAAAATGTTCAACAAATAACCAGTAATACCAAAGAGTTCTCATGTCCAAGTTTGTGCCTCTTAATGTGCAAATGTTTTTGTTTTTGTTTTTTGTTAAAGTGCACAGTGTTAACTAAACATTGCAGAATTGGTAGTCACATTTAAAATGCTAAAATGGTACAAGCCGCTTATTCTCACAAAGTGAACAAGGCTGGCTGTCATATCTGTTTTTCCTTTTCTCTTTCTTCTCTTCCTCTCCTCTCTCTGGCCCTCTAGACTTTAAGGGCAACAAGGAATTATGACTCAGTGGAGTGCAGTGGCAAAGCCCGAGAGATTCATAGACAGTCTCAATGATAAAGTCCAGTTCAGGAAAATCGCTACTAGTGCAATAACAGCAAGAGAGGGTCACAATAAAGTTTAGTTTAATGACAAGAACAAATAACTTTAACATTTGGCTGGGGCGCTGAACTCCTTCTCTAGGATCGCATCTGATATATCAGCAAGCAACTGGCCGTGACTGCTGGGCGATTGTGCTCGCCACTCTGGCACTAGTGATGCATGCGGGGTCTCGTGGCAGGTGTCCATTTTATAAAGTTATTCAGTTGGAAATGTTGGACTCTGGCTGAGGCGTAGGATGGGGCGGAGAGGCCTGGCTAGATTATTGTTACAGCACAGCTGACATCTCCCAGTATCCTCTCTGTGCTGCTACCTGGCCCTGGGACCCTACATAGCTGTTAGCCTCAGAGCATCCCACAGCCAGAGGTGATATCAAGGCTATTTCTGCAGAGCTTGGAGCGACAGGGCCACTTAGACACTAATCGCTGCACAAACGACACAGAGCAAAAGAGGAATTACAGGTGACCAGCTGTTGGTCAGTTTATTCGTCTGTAACTGTCAGCCATTAGAATTATATTAGTTCAATTCATGTTTCACATTAAATGAATTTACAGCTGAAAGTTGTTTTCTTGATTTCCTGATTAATTGTTTAGTCTATAAAATGTACCAGGTACTAGTTAAAATCCAGATTACAAAATCTGAAAGGTTTATGTGGCCTGTTTTATCCAGCCAACGGTCCTAAGACCACAAAATATTCAGATTTTGGGAACATATTTGCTACGTGCAGAAACTAGGCTAAGTTATTGAAATGTTGTGATGCGATTATGAAAACAATTTGCTAATTGTTTCATCTGTTAATAAGCCAACTCTTTTACTTTTAAAATTTAGTTACTTGAGGTAGTAACAAATTAACTAGACATGAGCAGTTTTCTACCATTAATGGGTTTTCAAATTTTTGCTTTGCAAGCTGTTCTGTCTTCTATCAGCTTGTTAACAACAAGTGTATGCATGGGTGCAATGATGAGAAAATTCTATGGATGATAACAATATTTAATTTGCAGTCACAGCAACCTTTGACAGGCTACTTAGCCCCAGTGAGTGATGAGCACTGATGGCCCCGAGGTGTTGCAGCGTGGGTCTGCGGGGCAGCTGCTGGCCTGTGGCTGGATCAGGGGTCCAGACTGGCTGCAATATTGTCAGAACCAGCAGGAGAGGCCATGCATGGACACTGCTTCGCATACTTTAAGTAATATGGCTGGTTGCTAGAAAACATGTCTATGATCAATTTAATCCAAGTATTGGAATGGACAGCAAGCTATCAAAAGTCTTTTTAAGGAACTTTTACCTGAACTCCCTCAGAGGCTATCTCTCTCTATTTGCCCTCTGAAAACCCCCCCTGTGTGCGATATGTTGTCACATTTTTAGTTTACATGGCCTGAAAAGACCCATTTGTGTCAGCTATTGTTGAACGCGGGCCTCATATGCAGATCTGCTTGAAGGGCCATTATCCAAAGAGAATGTGGGAGACAAAGTGAAGACAGGCTAGTGACAAATGATCAACCTGATAATAGGCTGTAAGACACACTTACCATGCTAGCAACACGGTGCACAGAACGGACGCGCCCCCTGTCGAAAACAAACAATGTGCTTCCAATCTATCATCGTTGATCCGTGTCATCACTATCCCTCTATGGCCATGCGGGCATCAACATGACAATGCAACATGCAGGGGCGGCATTAGCACGATAGATTATTATCACAGAGAATGTGGCACAAATCTCTTATGAAGCATTATAGCTGGTGTGGAGAGTAGCAAACAAACAGATTGATGTTGTGCTCCCTCTAAGGAGGCAACTTGGCTGAGCAGAGACTGTGTGTGCACGTGTGCCTTTGCATGCATGTGCGCGTGTGTGTTCGTGTGTTAGACGGCATCGCAGGTGAAGTGTTGTGCGAATTATGTACAGGTTGGGCTAATGTCGAGCCCCCGGGTCCTGTTCTGTTGGCAAGCTGATTGGTGATTAGAGATATAATTAAGAGCAGCTTTGACACAGACACAGTCCTCCACCTCCTCAAGCTCCTTTGTCACCCCCCACCCCGAACACACACATACACACTCTGACTAGCCCCAGCCACCCAACCCGCAAAGCCCCCCGGGCCACTTCCCATCGCTGTTTATGGTGCTTCGTCCATTATCCGCCAACAAAAGGAGCCCTCAGCACACAAAAACCCCAGCCAGCTGTGTGCCTGACATGGTGGGGAATACACAGCCGCTCTCTGGCGACAATAAAAAGAAACTTGAGTTTAAACAAAAAAAGTTACACCATATTTGCTCAGACTAACTATGATGAAAGGCAATGAAGACAAGGGATCCTCATGTAGGTATCAATATAAATATTACTGGAAGGTCAATTAATATGTAAATTAACTCCTCCATTTAATTAGCTATTTAACTATTTTCCAAGGCATGGACATATTAAATCATGCTTAAAGACCCCTCTAACTAGCCTCCTGACAATAGTGCCAGGGAGTCGTGGGCTCATAAACTACCGGCTTGACCTATAAAGAGCCCCGAGTCTGCTAATTCCATCTCAGCCTAATTTTATGACTTGCATAAAATAACCATAGTGCAGCTTTGTAGCTGTAAAGAGGATATGGGTAATAAAACGGAGCTGGGGAAAGCATCAGAAATCTCCTCTTCACTAGTGTCCTCATTTATTATTCTATTATTCTTTGCAGGGTACCGGGCTCATGTGAAAGACAAATGACCTTATTATATTAAATAATTTGTGAGGATATTAACCGTTAATCACACATAAACAGCATTTAAAAGGTATTGATTTTCCAGTGCTCTCAACAGCTTGTTAAATTTACGTCCAATAACATGATAATAGATAATCAGGTGAGCGATACTCATTTAGGGGACAGAGGAAGGGTGATGGGTACTGGTGACCGTGACTCTACCATATTTCTTTATTTTGTTCTTTCATGACCTTGCAAAAGGTGTTTGACCTTGAGCTTGTCTCAGCACAGGCCTACGGTAAATGATTGACAGTCAGCAGGGGAGTTCAATTCCAGATAAAAAACTTGTGCTTTTGGCCAAAGTTTCACAGGATGCTTTTGACTTTTAACCAAAATTCTGATAGTAAAAGCATCTGCTTCTCTAAACGTATAGAGAAAAACAAATAAAAAAACAAAACATATACAAAACCATGTAGATAAATAATGTTGCTCTTCTCTACTTTTGTTGAACACAACCATTTCACCTGAATTGAATGTTAAATTTTAACAATTTTATTTTTGACCTCGAATGCTTTAACTTATAGTGTGTATAAGTTACTGCTAGATGTCAGAACATATTTGAGTCAGCCAAGAAAAAAACAATAACATTAAATCTAGACCGTAGCCTCTAACAGCCGGGCCGGTAAGCACGTTTCTACACTGTTTGTATGAAAAAGAACATTTTTTGTAAACATTACATTTTAACATATTTTAATAATATTAACACTTAGCAATAAATTAGGAAACAAAAAAGGAATATGTGTATAAATATTTTGCAGTATTCTACATTTTTAACCCTGAGAGCAGAGTAACTCTATGTTTTCTTTTTACTGTTTACTTCAGCTGTCAATGCCGGGTGAGAAGTGTGCTTGTCTGTGTACTCTTGAGGAAACTTTAAAATTTAGTGAGAAATTGATGAATTAGTGACATTCGCGTCTGTTCGATGTAAGTGATACAGAGGTGAGTTTTTAAAGATATGCTGAACTTTTCTGAGGGTAAATGCTGGTGTTTTGCCCTGTTAGCCTCTGTTAGCTGCTGTTTATTAGTGAAACTTTCTTTCAAGTTTTGCTAGAAGACATGATTACACACGATTTATGTGTTTATGTTTTTATCTATGTATTCTTGAGCAAAATATTAAATAAAATAAAAAAAAATACCTTTAATCAGTTCATTGTAAAATCTGTTGTTACAGCTATTTTGCTAGCCCAATAATCTTCTCAAGTAATTTCAGTTAAAAGATGCCCAAAAAAAAAATTTCCACTGTGAGGATTTGCTCTTTTTTATGGAAGCCCGTTTCCGCCACTAAATAAAAACAAAAAAGCTAGTATCCATAACTCGAAATTTCGAGAAAAGTAACTCAAAATTTTGAGAAATATAACTCAAAATTTCGAGTTACTTTTCTCAAAATTTCGAGTTACTTCTGCCAATCAAAAATATACGTGAATGAGGTCGCTTTCTTGTTACCCGGAAGCATATGGCGCAGAGGAACGTGAACTCAAAAACGGATCCCAACAAATTGGCGCTTTCGCCATGTGATTCAGCTAATAACACGGGGATTTCATCATTTGTGAAGCCAGGCTGAAAACACTCAGCAATCTGTGCATTCACGACTGGATGTAATACCGGTAGCTTAGCTGTAGCGTTTGTAGCTGAGGGCTTCAGCTTCCGGGTAACAAGGAAATGACGTCATTCACATAGATTACTGATTGGCAGCGCTAACTTGAAATTTCAAGTTACTTTTCTCAAAATTTTGAGTTAATAAATTGAAATTTCGAGAAAATAACTCAAAATTTTGAGTTATGGGTCCTTTTTTTTTTTAGTGGCGGAAACGGGCTTCCATAGTTTTTTACTGTCTTAGTTTTACATGACTGTGAATTTTATCTGAATGCCCCTATCCCTCCTGTGTCGAAGTAATCACAGAGTATGAGTAAAGGGACAAAAAAATGCAGACAACACGAAACATGTCTAAGGGTGAGTTAAAGCACAAAATTACACATACTGTATGTAACATGTTTTGTCCTGCTGAGCCACAGTGATGACCCTTCTGTACAGACGTATGAGAGGCAACAAACTTGGTCCTAAAAGTTGATAGCTGCTTCTAAAACAGCCCAACACTTCATCAGAGGCATCACTTTGAGTTTGCCACCGTTGACAGCTGTATTCTGATTTCCATGATTACTTTCTGATGTAGCTTTTCCATTCCCCTGCGTCTGTGTGTGTCACAGAGAGAGAGAGAGAGACAGACAGTGTGTGTATGTGATTTCTTTGTGTCTCCTGACCGCCTGCAGATACCATTTAGGTTTGAAAAGTCCTCCAAGTTGCTGTTGGGGAAGCTGACTTGCCACAATAATAAATTTGCAGCAGGTAGCAGAGAATAGCGAGTGGCATGCAAATCTGTCTTGGTGTCCCTCTGGGGCCTCGGTGCTCACTGCGGGAGAAAATGAAGCCATGCTGCTCCAAACACTGTCTCTCTTTCTCTCCTAGGCCTAAAGTTAATTTCAGTGGAGAGAGCCAAATAGGGTGTCAACTGGTCTCTTTTCTCCAGCCATATAGGCACACCGGGGCTTGTTCCAGAGATGGATATGTGAGAGGATAGACTCACACTACCTACCTGACACTGGCCCTCTTGATTCATTATGACAGGCCAATCTTTTATTAGCCTGGCCTTCGCATTCAAACCCTATCAAGAAAAAAAAGGGAAGAAGTTGAATTTTCTCTGGATGAATACAGCAGATTTATTATGCAGCGCCTCCTCCCAGCCCCCCCACATGGAGGCAGATAATTATTAGCCTCATGTTTTTGACAGATCTGGTTAGCAGGCTGTTATTTGATATCCACGTTAACTGCAGCACCTAGACTGACTGACATAACTACACGTCACAATACCACTTTGCAAATGATTATTTTAAAAGAAATATACAGTGAAGAAACTTCTTTAGTGTCCTCTCTGCGTCCCAGAAGGATGAGACTGAAAATGTACCATTTTACTATTACTAGCAGACATCAGAACAGTAAATGAATGCGAGGCTGGATGGTAGAGTAATTCAATTACTGTGTGGCAGTGCAGACCTAGTTTTATAGCTTGCTCTCTGCACTGTGAACACATCCACAGGTAAATGAACATGGCAGGCAATGGTCATCTCCCCCTGTTGTTACAAGATAGCTGTTAGGCTGCCTCAGTAATAATATAAACCAGGCCTTGGATTCCTGCAATATTTATGAGGCATAAAACAATATTTTAATTTGGTCAAAGGATTCGATTTTTTTTTATGTCTGAGCACGTATGAGCTCATGAAAACTTCATCTCCTATAATTAACAGTCTTATAAAAATGTACTTTTAAAGAGTTTTTCAAGTCAGGACTACACAGTAAATACTCTCAGCCCGATAAATGCATGTAAATGTATTTATAACGTCTCTGCAAGTTTACAGTTTACCCCTTTGTCATATACACAGACAGCCTGTGTATCCACTTCAAACAGTTCCAGAAAAGAACATAATTGATCATCTAAGGGGGACAGCGCTCACAATAAATCGAACTCACCAAAAAAATTTGTGAATCAGCTTTGTGTCCCATCCCAGGCTTTCAAAAGCAATGCTCCTGTTAAATAAGCCCACACTCTATATGACAGCGAGCTGGCTAGCCATAGAGTCTGTACTTGAAGTGCAACTGATTCTGAGGCTTGTCTGTGACGCTTCTGGTGGATGGATGGGCTCTGGTGTTGGGCAACAGGGGTAAACTGTATTGATCCTTATCCAGTCTCGTTTTTGTAAGCAGACGGCTTTTCACGCTGTGTTTGGGTACCTTTTTGATGGCCCTGACAGCTTCTGCAGAATGCTGTCGGAGACTATTTGACAGGCTGGACCAGGTTGGGAGGAGGGGGAATACAGGGAGAAGGACAAGAAGGAGGAGAAGGAGGAATGGAGCGAGGCAAAAAAAGGAAGGTGGAGGGTCACCTCGGTGCAGGTCGGTGACAATCGCTTTATCCTTGGAATCAATTCCCTCTGTTTACAGACCATTTCACAGTCCTTTACCTGTAACATCACTTGTGTCAGTCCCATTAATACCCCCAGATATATAATGGTTGAATTAGCATAATGGCTAAAGCTAGACTCTGGACTGTAAGCACATAGCAAATGTCAACATCTTCTCCTTACTAACCCAATTAGAGGCCATTAAGACGCCTGCTTGGCCGCAAACATCATTGAACTATGCTAAACTCCATCCTTCCAACCATTTTTTAAAATTTATTTTTTATTTTTACAGTCAATTACCTATTTGCACAGAGTCTTGAGACAACTGGTAAATCTTGCAAGACCAATTAAACTAATCTAAATAATGAAAGGTTTCAGAAAATGTTGTTTTCCAATGCACAGACAAATAGTCCCAGTATTATGTAAACGCCTTCAACCTATAGTCTCAAACTCCAAAAAAGTCGATAGATAGATAGATAGATAGATAGATAGATAGATAGATAGATAGATAGATAGATAGATAGATAGATAGATAGATAGATAGATAGATAGATAGATAGATAGATAGATAGATAGATAGATAGATAGATAGATAGATAGATAGATAGATAGAAAGAATGTATTTATCTTCAAAGTAACTTGAACAGGAAGATTAAGAACTATTCAGTGGAAAATTAAGTCTATAAAAGCCTATAAAATAAAGAATCTGCTATTTGGACTCAGTATTTTTTTCTCCTTCTACAAGCTTATAATAATTCTTGGAATTGATTCTCTATTTTTTATTTTGTTCCACTCTAACGACTGCATGATAGTGTTGAGTCTTCCAAAATGACCACATAATTACACTTTAATTTGTGGACTATAGTGAAAAACGTTAGCCTATGAACAGAAGTGCACGCTGTACTTCGAGAAGTAGAAAAGTTTTGGGCGGGGCGGGGGGTGGGTTCTCCAGAAACATAAAAATGTAAGATCATGATGTGCTGGAAAATCAATTTCACTCATAAATGCCACTGTTTTGATTACATTCATGCAGCAGATTCTCTCTAGTTCCATAAACAGTAGATTTGTATGCACTGCCTGCGTGATCCGTCCCTATCTTTCTCAAAACTACCTCATAACAAATTGATCATTGCCTGGCATGCGGGTCACTGATGCAGCCACCAGGCCAAGGCTCACGTCTGCATCAGGATGCAGCCCGCTGTCTGCAGCCCCGTTCAGTTCAGCTTCGCAACCAAGCCGCAATGATAAGTCACCCAGCCAGCCAGTATTGATTGGGGGTCCTCGAGCCTTAGACAAAGGCAGGGAAGGAGGTGACTGATTGTGTTTTACAGAGAACATTATCACTCCGCTCAACGCAGGAGGGCCGACAGAATTTCCTCGCCCAAGAAATGGAGACGACCACCCAGCCTGGGAGTATATGACTTGACTCAGTGAAGCGCTAAGTCCAATTTGAAAGCCAAATTGTGAGGCTTAGAACAAAGGAGGGAAAAAGAGAAATGGTCACAGTGCGCGTGGTGATTTTTCTCCCTTTAGCATTGACCAGTCCATACAATGGTACCCATTCTATAAAACCATAAAAGCATTTTAAAAAATTGCATTCCCTATGTGCTCTGCATACTCTTAGTCCACAAAGAGGACTGTGAAACCAGTGTTTGTCCAATTTGTACAAATCTATTTTTTTTTTACTTGTGTTAAGTGCTTAAAGCTTGCTCATTTAGACCTGGACTTTCTCAAGCATAGGCTAAAAGGAGCTTTTACAATAACTTGTTTTTGCAAACAGGATTTAAATAACTCTGTTTGCAGATTAAGTGTGGCGCAGGTTAGGAGCCGCTCAAAAGAAAAGTCATAGGCCTACTACACAGCAGAAGAATACTACTAAACTACTTAGAATATAACTGCTCTAAGATGATGCTGCTTCTTCTCCTCACCTCACCTCTCCTGTCCTGTCCTGTCCTGTCCTGTCCTCTCCTCTCCTCTCCTCTCCTCTCCTCTCCTCTCCTCTCCTCTCCTCTCCTCTCCTCTCGATCATCTTCCGCCTAAATAAAGCTTGCACTCTCCCTGAGTAATCAAGGCAAGAGTATCAGGATCTAATTGACTCACACAAGCTCCCTTATCAGCCAGGTGCAATCTGAGGCTGCTGCCGCTTAACAAGGAATTAAACATTTTTCCATGTTGCTGCCAGCACTTTAATTGATTGATGCTAAAAGCTTGGAAAATAAAAGCCTGGTACGTTGTGAGCGGCCCCGCTTTCCAGGTTCCTGCCGGACCCCACAGAGAGACGAGCTCTGGATTAGAAGTGGCAGTTCACATTTTCACCATCAGCCGGCCCTGTCATCTCGGCCCAAGCAAGGATGCGAGTGTAGGTGTGAGCGTGCATTAGTGTGTGTGTGTGTGTGTGTGTGTGTGTGTGTGTGTGTGTGTGTGTGTGTGTGTGTGTGTGTGTGTGTGTGTGTGCGAGGCATGCGTGTCTGCCACGCACAGAGAGCAGCGCCTGAAAGACACATGTACTTGAAATAAGGGAATCAATAGAACACTTAATGAACAATTAGGAGAACAGCTGTAGGCCTGTCAGACACCCATCTGCACACAGATCTGCTCTGAGAGAGCAAGAGAGAGTGAGGCCTTGCTACAACTCTCAGGCTATTGCTTCAGGGCATGTGCAACCCCCTCCTCTTTAGCCTATCTACATCCATTTACACCTTGCATCGCTCCCTCTGCTCCAAGCTGTTAAAGCCAGGCCCAATTTAGCCAAGCAGACCTCCATCTCCTTCCATCCCTCACCTCACATTAGCAGGAGAAGACGCTAAAGATATGGAAATGGCACAGGACATCCTTCAGGCTCGTGTCAGGGCAGGGGGGATCGATAAATTTGACAATCCATGGCATTTAATTAAAACGGCTGCCGGAAGCTAGGCAGTTTGTTTTTCTGTGTGGGACCCAGCCCGGCGTTTATTGCTCAAATGAATACATAAGTGTATTCATAAGCACCCTGTACATTAAATCCACCTCAGTCTTTGAGATGAGTTCATGGCGGTAGGGTGTGTGTGTGTGTGCGTGTGTGTGTGCGCGTGTGTGTGCTCGTGTGGGGGGCTTTTCAACTTTCAATGCTAAACGAGCACCCGGACAGATGAAATTAATATCTCCACCTTCCCCCCCAGTGACTTTTAACATATTCTTGATGCATAAAGAGATATCCTTCTCAACGAGGGCACTGACAAATGAACGGCGACCATAGTCAGCTCTCCTGATTTGCCTGTCTGTGACAGTGGCGACCTTATGTGCCAGTCAGGACGAAAAATAGTCAACAATAAGCGCGCGCTGACAGAGGTGTTGGATAGATAGGTTCAGCCTTCGTCTGGGTGTCTGACGTTTTTACGTGTAGATCAGCAAGTTATGACTGACAGCTCTTATGGTTAAGCAAGCGCAGGGATCAGAGGACAGCATCAGAGAATCGGCAAAGTCTGATAATTGACCTTGTACAGCCTCTCAGTCGTTCTTTATTAAAACTTCATTTAAAGAAGAACAACCCCGGGTGGCTGCTGCTGAAGACTCTTTATCTCCCACTCCCTCAGCAGCTATAATGGATTACATAGGAATCCATTATGCATTCCACACAAGAAAGAAGTAGGGCCCAAGACCTGCTTAAAACTATATTTTTAGTACTGAAAATTAATGTGTTCACACCAGCCACTGAATCATTTTAAATGTTCTTTTTTAGTATATTAGGTATATGTGTTGAAAAGACCTATATTTCAATGAGGCTGTGGGGCCAGCGGTGTGAGAGTAATGAGTGTGCTAATTTATTCATGATTTTAGCCGTATCATTATCTGTGTTGTTCCTTGTGGTTTTATTGTTTAATAGTATGTGTTGTGTGTTTTCGAGTCTATGAGGTTGTGGAACAAAAGCTCACATAAACTTCTAAACACTTAAAAAGAGACGATCTGTGTGTGTGTATTCTTTTTAAATCGCTGACTCTCTCGTGGCTTTATGCACACCTGCTCTGCACACATCATATGCTCGAGACTATATTTAGGTCAGGATTTTTTTTTTTTTTAAGACTGTGGTGCATAGAATAACTTTTACATTTATCTGCTTTCATCTGCTCAGTCATATTTCAAAAAGTTCCACAATGCATCTGTAATTTTATTAATTACAGATGCATGGTGGCTGTACTGTGCTTTCTGGACCATTTATTAGTGATGTTTACCAGAAAATGTCCAAGAGAAGCCCGTTTCTGCAACTTGGAAAAAAAAATTCTGGTCACCATCTATTTGTTCTTTCTCTACATCATTGTGTCACTTTTATTGATAGTACACTGTAAAATTTGTCCTGTGAAATTTTGCTTTGCTGCTGATTGCAAGCCACAGCAGCCACTGAAAATGATTCAGTGGCTGCTGTGAACACATTAACTTTTTTGAGCTGTTTTTGTAAGACACTGAAGGGTTTGACCGTAGACCTTTGTAATGAAATAATTAGACACATCGCAGTGAGTAAAGCACAGGTTTAATTGATATTAGCTCAGTTCTTTGTCCTGCTAAGCCTTTTCAGTAAGCTAACATGCACAACACTTAAAGTGAAATTAAAATAATAATTATTTTTATTTATAGCCACCTCTCAAAACCCTCAGGGTTACCTTACATCAGCACAGCAATATATAAACATAGACAAATCACAGAACTATAAAAACTGATCAAGGTAACAACAGACTAAAACCTTGTTACATGAAGGATATGCAAGCCCGAACAGATCGGTCTTGAGATGAGAGATCTGCTGGAAGTGCATCCAGAGTTTTGGGACAGAGCAGGTAAAGGCTGCAAGATCAGATTCATATTGGCGGAACAAGGTTGCCAAGGCCTTTGAAGGTGAGAAGGAGGATCTTGAAGGCAACGCTTGGGTGAACTGGAAGCCAATGGAGCTTTTTAAGAACAGGTGTTATTTGTTCATCTGGTTCTGGATATGATCTGGGCAGCTTCTGAACCAACTGAAGTTCATGGAGAAATTTGTGAAGAGAATTAGCTTAATCAGGTGAGTTGTGACAAGAACATTGACAAGTATGGTGGTAATATGAAGGTAAGTTAAGAACAAAGGTGCTTAATATTGCAAAGATGAAGGTAGGCCGATTGGATGTATGTTCCGTAAAGGACAGAGTACTCCTGAGGATTTTGCCCAGAATCTTAACCTGAGAGAAAGGTTTAGCAGAGTTATCAGTAGATAATGAGAAACTGTAGATTTGATGCCAGTAAGAATGAGCTCAATTTTATTACCAGTACGTTGAAGACAATTATGAATAAACCAAACTTTAATTTCATTTAAACAGTCAGAAACAAATGTGGGTGAGAGAGCAACAGGTGCTGGTTCACCGTGTCTATTTCACGCGCATGCAGAAGTGGCAGTAAGTTGCAGTAACAGCAGAGGGAGGAATTTTATTTCAAACCAACATAAAAGTAATCACGGGAAAGTGTTTAAACAGACATTATTAACTCGTTTGCATGTATATACATATTAGCTGCCTAGCTTAATCGTTTTGACGATAAAGGAATGTACTTCAAACGCTTTTTTGCTTACTACTTTGTGGCTTTAAACATATTGTCTCCCCCTGCTGGTAATGCAATTTCTGCACGTATACTTTGCAGTAATATCAGGTTGCATCACCTGCTCGTTCGTTTTGTTAACACTTTATTACACAGCCTGCGACTAAGGGCATACTTCCCCAGTAATTAAATGGATTTGCAATGTATTTTGTATGACATTAGAATGTAATAATATTTACATACAAATGCGTAAAGGTCGGTGCACTAGAATAAGTTGGTATAAGTCAGATTTTTAAAGGAAACAAAGAAATAATTGTAAGTAAGTAAATGCAAGTACCTTTAAGTAGTGCATAAGTCATTTTAAATACTTCATAATTTCATGTAGTGAAAGTAATGTAGTGGAAAAGCTAACAATAATTTCCCATCTTGCACCTTTAGTCCAGTATACTTCCTGGGGCACAGGCTGTTATGGAGTAGCTTAAAGTTGCCAGACTTCTGGGTATTTTACTAGGAATGAGACACACATTGTACTAAAAAAAAATGTTGGCTTGAATAATAGAAAATCCATCGTGCACATCAACGTAATGAATATTAAATAACAATGTGAAAGAAAATAAAAATGTAAAAAAGGCAAGGTAAAGTCACTTCATAATATGGCCGCGAAAATTACAGCGTACATACAAGGTTGGACAGGAAAATACGTTTCTTTTGCCACAAATTACTAGGTAATTACACACGATTTAAAATTAGCAATGCAACTTTTGAAATTACAAAAAGCACTACTTAAATTTACTAACAGTAATTTTTTGTTTGTTAGTTTGTTTCCTGTATAAACTTTTTACCTCCTTCTTCTAATGAAACTACTTTGAGGTATTTGCAAGTAAATATAATTCCATGGTAATTTCAAATAAAATACACTAAAATTCAATTTAATTAGAAGGAAATTACACTCTAAGTGGCCGTATTATATAGTCTTACCTTTTTATTCTTGTGTACATTGTTGTCAGCTGTTTTACTTTATTTGTCCTTTTATTAGCCTGTAAGTCAGATGCAGCAAAACACAATGAATTTCACCAAGGTGTATTAAAGGTACTAAAGACATTAGGAAACTCACTGAGTGATGTCACCACCCTGAACTTATTGCATCTGACTCTTTCCTCTCTTTCTCGCTCTCTCACTCTCACTCACACCCACAAATGCCCACTCAGCAGACTGCAGCTTTAATATTTGCCTTGGACAATGGTCCACTCATTGTCCACTCAAGAGTTTCAAAATACAGAATGATTATCATGTGTATAATTTTTTACAATTCTAATTTCTGGGGTATTAAAAGGTTAGATTGCACCATTAGGTTGACTGTGAGCACAGGTGCTGATTAAGTTGATTCACTGAGGCAATTACCGCCAGATCCCCTTTAATTACTGTGGGTTTTATTGCAACTGCGTGATAATGGTGCACGGGGCCTGCAGGAGTTTTAGATGGAGATGAGATTGCAAAGTATCACACAAAGACACAAATCTACAGGATGGAGGATGGAGAGTCGCACACATACACGCAACAGGGGTGGGGGGTGGACTGACCTATTCGCCCACAAAAAATGAAGAAAAAAAAGCCCAAAAGGTTAAAAAAAAACACCCTCATTTTGCTTTCTTTCCATTTTTCTCAGGATTCATCACTCTTAGTCACACACATTCACTCTACTGTATGTCATCAAGCAGAGGAGTTGGAGAATACTAACAGAACAAAACTTTAAGGCTACACTGTAGCAGAGACAGATGCTAGCTACAATCCAAAAATCTGGTAGAGCTAAGACAGATGGAGTGTGTGTGTGTGTGTGTGCGCGCGTGTGTGTTATGCACTCCCCTAAATTCATAGCATGTCCTGCCACACACATTTCACACGCACAGACAGCCTGACAACCTCCTAAACTCCACTCCACCCCATTCCACTCGTACACACAACACACTTGCCACCCTGCTCGACACAAGCATGCAATAAGAAACAAGTCGACAGCTACACAGCAGGCAATATCCCCTCCCTTCAGCCTCGGTGCCTGTTTCGGATGCATCTGGTTAGTAAAAGCTGACAGAGGGCTGGCCATGCCTCAAAGGAGAGCAGAATGAGGAATTTCGGCGTTCCCCCACATCACCCCTGAGATGCAGGAAACACAGGAGCGCCCCCGCTCCTCCCACCCCGAGCAGCCGCTCACACACAAACACAACTGGTGTACTCCTAAGATGCCCTGTCACCAGGAATGGAAATGGAAAGCGGCACACACATCCGTTATCTAAATGTTAACTCCAGTGCCCTTCTTGTTGTCACAGGCGGGCAAGGTTAGCCAACACTAGGTGAGAAGCTTTGCTTTGGGCCTCTGCCACAGAAACCCTTCCCTGTTGGAAGACAGGCACAGTCTGATACAAAGCCACTGCAGCTTGCTGCAATATCATGTGTACATAGTGTTACTTTGCCTCCATCATGAACACCATGGAGGTGCAGAGAAGCACAGAGAGTATTTCTACGTAGATCTTTTGTGCCACTCACTCAAGTTCTACTTTATTTGTTAATAGTTTAAAGATTTGAAAAGAAGAAATGTGTGAGCTCCTCACCAAGCTTTGTTATTTTCAAATGTTTGAATTTATGTAGTAGATTTATGCAAGCAGATTTTTTCCCCCAAAAGTTCCCTACTGACTTTGTCGCAAAGAAAATTTATGGTGCTAAAAAGGTGTCACTTCAAGGAGTTATGTCAAAAGGATTTACATTTGATTGATTCAAAGCAGAGGACTCCTGCTGACAGAGAGCGCTAAATTTGCCTCTCTACAGTATCTTCGGATGTCATAGTTGCTAAAAGACCCATACCTAAGATTTGCAATATTTGCATTTACTGTGATTTCTATTGTCCTTTTGTTAGATCCATCCATCCATCCATCCATCATGTTTAAAGTGGAAGTGGGATTTATAATAGACTGACAAATAATTACTTAGGTCCATGTAATAATCGATAACCCAGTGTTTATAAGATTAACTTTCTGGCACTGAAATAAGTCAAAATGTGTGCAAAATTACATATTAATAATATCACGACTTTTTTCTTTTGTTTTGCATGCATAAAAGATGTTCTCTTTAATTCATTACTGTAAGTCAGTTTTAAATGATATAGAAAATAGCACTGTTGGTAGGTATGCTTTCACTCTTTGCACTGAGTGAAAGCTGGCTGTTTATGTTGTTTTTAATAATTAATCACTGACAATTTCCGATCTATTTCTGCCGAATTTGCGACATCTAACTAAAATAGAGAACGAACCTTTTTTAAAACCACTTTAGAGCCTCACCAATACAAAAAATATCAGTATTCATAATTACTAAAGCTCTCTACCCCACACGGTAACCAGTTTCTGTAATTTGAACAGTATTATACTGGAATATGCATTATAGCGGAAGATAGTTTGGAATATTTCATACAATTTCTTATGTATGAAAGAAAAACATTCCAAACTGGGAGAATTAAATAACGGTGACAAACATTTGACCTAGTATATAGTTAGGTCATGTTCACGGGGTGGAGTGCTCTTAAAACTTCTGCCCTGTTTGGTGCTGATTAATCACAGCACCATGACATCTCTTTGGCTTCAGCCCAGAAGAGATGTGTTAGACATGCAGTGCTTCAGCACTTCTCCAGGAGCTCCTGTGAACAGGATAGATTAGGGGTTGAGGGTTTAAGGAGGAGAAGGGCGGAGACAAGTGGACAGTTGCAATGGACAGACTTGTGACTCTGAATACGGTCTGATGCAGCGCAGGTGGTATTTACGCTCTGACGGCTGCGGGAGCCGGGTATATTTAGCCGCCTTGAGATATCGCGCTGAGATGAGATTTCAAAGTGAAGTACCTGTTTGAAGATGCATGGCATTCCACAAGGGTGGGCAAGGGCTACTGGGTATAAATCTAGCACCCCTGCACCTGGCGTTAAGACAGGGAGGGAGTATGACACCTAAGATTTAGAATGTCTAACACACAAGCCGTACATGTGTAAACTACAGATTCATCCATATAAATTTACACACTTACGAATGAAAAGCACCAGACACATCACTTTTCATTATTAATGTCCAGACAGCTACACAGACTGTGGATATTAGAGGTTCACCTGTGTCTTTCCCTCTTTGCTAAATGTAATTCCCATGAACGCTCCCAGTGTCATTCGTCATGGCCTGATTTTGGTTGGAGGACATCCTGGGAAAGTGAAGTTAGAAGGAAAAAAAAGAATGGCGAGCGAGAGACTTAAGATTGCTTACGACACCCACCCAGTACTGTGATCACATGGCCGTCTTGTAATTGGACAGGTTGAGCATTTTACTAACTTTTACGGTTTTGCCAAACTATATCACATCCAATGAACATGAGACAATCTTCTAGTTTATTTAGTCTCGCTTTAATTTTCTTTTGAGGAAATGGTTCAAGAATTTAATGAAAATTGTTTTAACAGCTCATCTTGCAATCATGATCCAGCTTTCTGTTCTCACATCCTAATGTTGGAGTGAGTGCCAAATCTGAAAGGTTTCCTCGTCCCTTGGGTCACTGTAGGACGAGACCTAATCAGGGGTTTACTCTAAAGTCAAGCACGATCTTAAGATATGATACCAATCCCTCTTAAGAGTTTCACACCACAGGTCATTTCCTCCTGCCGATCACACCAAAATAAAATCTTCATGGGGAGTCGCCATGTCTTTGTGTTGACCCCCCAATCCCCCTGACACACACATCCATCCATCTGCGTAACAGAGGAATAACTCATAGACTCCCCTGTTTGTGAGGAATTTGCTCGGCTGCAGATTAGATTTTCAGGAATCTGCAATATGAGTGACACTTTAGACAGCTGTGTTAAACAGTAAGGCACAATGTATGTGATCAGCTTGCTTTGTAAAGCCACCGCTTGCTTATTGCATTTCCCCTGAGCCTCAGGGGAATATTAATCAAATATTCATACGTCCCCTGTAAATACTTGGAGAACACAGTCAGCCCTCAGACCGCTGTGCTCTGCGACACAAATGCTCTTTCATGTCTGTGAAAAAAAAAAAATCCCAAATGTCCCATCATCCCTCCTGCCCATTCAACCCTTCCTCTTCACCGTACAAAGATCTTTTTGCTCTTGCATATTTGATGTTCCTGCTCTGTCCAAACAGTCAGTTGCCCAGCCACTAAAAAAAAAAAAAAGAAACTTGCCACACAGATCAGACAGTGGATCTAAATGATGCCTTTATGCACTTTGCCATTGCTTCAGCATGGCAGAGAACAGATGGATTCTTCTTTCTGTCCCTCCATCCTAACCCTTGCCCTGTCTCCAACACAGAAGGGACAGTTTCCTCCTTAAAAAGCATGCCTCATCATGATACAAGAATTTGTATTGTACAGGAAAACAGTCCGGCATAGCTCAAACTAAAGGGGCAACAGACAGATTATCCATGGTAACAGAGCTTTGCACACAAGGATATTTTCTTTTCCTCCGCAGAGGAACACAATTGCTGCCAGTGTCACTGGGTCACATTTTTTCCGGTTCCTGGTTAATGGGCTGTAGAGATGGTTAGCACGTACGATTAGTTTTAATCTACTACATTTGACTGGGAGAGAAAGGAACTGAATACATTTCAACACACCACTGAGGTTTGCATGTAGCACTGATTTTTTTTTTCTTTTTGTCCTAGGATGGCTCAGGATTCTTAAAGTGAACAAAAAACAAACTAAACAAAAGAAAGAAAAAAAGATTTCAAGTTTATTTAACTTTTTTTTGCTTGGCAGTGGTTAAACATTGTAATTTTATAAGTCAATTTATCCAAGCAGACAAAGCATGTGTTTAACAGACGGAATACTTCCTTCATCATGTATAGTTACTATGAAACTGTGTCACACCTGGTTCTTACTCACTCAGTGCTGGAGAACAGAATGAAGAAAACTGAAATATGGCAAGGTGCATGGCATGAAATGTTACAAAACCCTCTTTGTATGAAAAATATCTCTCAAAAATGTGGAAATAATGGAGTAAAGTAGTATAACAGTGCTTATAGTGTTGACTTGAATCTCTATTGTCAATCCCAAAAAACTTTTAGCAGCCTCTAGATTACAATTCCCTGAATCAGATTTAAAAGAGTCTTTTTTAACTCTTTGATTCATTTGCTGTTATAAACGTGTTAGCTATAAAGAGGTGATATCCTACAGAGAATCTTATTGTTAACATTACATTTATAACAGATAGTGCTTTGTGCTTTACAGAACATGGCACAGTTAACCCCTTAGCAAATCCTAGTCCCTTTCACTGTGATGCAAGCAGGCAAAAATGCACATAGGCAAGCAAATACACCACACCATGTTGCAAAGACAAAGAAGTTAATTATAAAAAAGATATTAACAGTGTTTTTAAAACACTCCTTCAAAGCATATGCTTCTGCAGTCTGCTGCTGAGATGCTCTTCATTCTTGTTTTTTGGCAGAGATGTTTGAAAGAATTACTTGCTCTGCCCATCTTCATAGACTGCCTAGCTTATACTAATGAAGACGTTTACCATACCTGTTAGGCTACTGCTACCTACACTTAAGAGTTCTCTAGTTGCAACCCTATGCTTTTAAAAAATAATCTAACACTGATCTTAGTTTATAATTACTACTTCGACATGGCATTCTCAGTCCTAAATTCACAAAACTGAGGTGTGAACTTGACCTGGCGATCATTATAAGCTTCTGATTTAAGGTGCAAAATCTCAAATCCTCTGAAATCTGATGAGTTCACAAAATCTCTATCAAAAATATGATAATGGTGTAAAATGAACAGTGCTCTCCCAAATGCTCCCCTTTGCTAAAATACCATTTCAAAACACCACCAAAAAAAAATGTTGGGTCACTGAATTCAGTAGAGCACAAAAAGATGTTCCAAGGCTTCCTGGCATATTATTCAACATGTTCACATTACCTACAAACATAAGTCTCACCAGTTAATTACAAATTCATCAGTAAAGTGTCCGGGATGCATAAACTGTATTCGTGTAGTTCCATAAACCTTTATATCACTTACATGAGGCTCTGGACTTTAACAAATTAGATTAATCAGAAGAGGACTTTAAAAAAGGGCTGTCAAAGCAGCACAAAGTCTCCGACGGTGGTGACCGTCCTCCGCGGGTCACGGATGAAGGGCCACTCTCTCTTTTCAGGTGTCAGGCCTGCCGACAGGTTGTAATCTCTGCCATGACCTTGCACGAAAGTGAATGCGGGGTATTTCTCCTTCGCTGATGGCTGCAGCAGCTGGAACAATAAAGCAGTGTTTCATGGCTTTGCTTTTAAAGGCTTAAGATAACAAGGCTTAGGATCTTCTTTTCGAAGATGCAAATCACATTCATTTCACTTAAACAGAAAGGTTTTTTTTTTCTAAATTTGAGGACGGATTTTGGTTTACAACAACAAAACGACTGGTGTGAGAAGTAAGAATTGAGACAGATTTATGGCTAAATGGTGCCACCTGCTGTCCAACTCAGGTTACCTGACGGATATATTTGCCAGGACAGGAAACAATGAATATACAGCAGTATTACAACAACAATAACAGCATGTAAAATAAGGAAAGAAATTGTGTAGAGTCACAGTAACTATCAAGGTATCCTTTGCTGTGGTCTCACCTTAGACAGCTCCTGACTGATCCTCTCGTAGTCTTGAACACTTCTGGAGTAGAAACCAACGGTACAGCTCGGGTCCATCTTGCTGAAAGGCATCTTCTTTGGCGAGGGGCAATGATACGACTAGACAAAGAGAGACAAAATACATGAAAATATTCATCAAGCTGAAGGGCCAGGTGACTGCGGGGCATACATACACACCATGACAGCATCAACACCAAATAAGATGTATTCTGCGTCACATGATGAATGCAATCCTATTTATCTGCTGTCACAGCATCTGAAATTTAACACCTTGTCACACTGTATACCACGGCGTGCAAAAAGCATAAAACAAAGTTTCGGCACAGTGCTGTGTGCCGATTTGTACTTACGGGCCCTGAAATATTAAGGCTCACGGCGGCCGAGCCCGTATTTGCCGTATTTCTCTTAAGTGGCAGCTTCAGTTATCCGAGCAGCAAATAAATCAGCAGATGGGGACTCTGTAATTGGACCGAGTGCTGCTTTAAGATTCATACCCTTAAGTACTAACAGCAACTATTAAATTCACATTACCGGGCCCCCCCAAGTCAGCTCGTCTGTGTAATTTCACATTACCTGAAGAGGGAAATCGCTGGTGCTGACATCCACAAAAGACTGACAGTAATGAGGGTCCATGTAAATCAAGCTGTCATCTGCAAGGACAAAACAAAAGACAAGTTATTCAAAAACATCCGATTATTACAAAAATGCGTTTCTCCCCCAATTTCTATGCAGAGCAGCTCAAAGTCACCACGCTTAGCCTACTGTTAGGCTTGTGGTGCGTCAAATATGCCTCCCAGAAGGTTGTTGCTTTTTAATATCCACCGGGGTGGATTAAATTCTACATAATCAGATGCGTTTGTACAAGCCCATCCTTTACACCCACAAAAAGAGGTTGTCATTTAATTTTTGTGTGGGGGAATTACTTTTACAAACACACAATTATATTCGACCATTTGCATATGATAAATGCCGCGCCGAGGTGTGCCTTGGCAGGGAGAATGTATTGCTTGTCATTTAGACATCATCCACCACTGTATTTCAAATTGGTAAAATGTAAATGCGTAAATATTGACTGCCAAGATGTACAACTGAAGGTTCCTCCTGGCTCCTGAAGGTGATGAAGAGTGGCTCACTTTGGGGCTCAGATGAAATTTAATGCATGCCTCCTATGGAAATCAATTACGGCTCACAACTTGGGAGGTTTACTTGTGATAAATGGGCAAGGCTTTGATGGGTCAGAGAGAATAAAGTAAGCCCTGCTTCACTTGCTTCCATCTCCACTCCTCTCAGTTTTCCTCGCGCAAACAGGAATACATTAACTCACTTTGTCTCTTCACATAAGAAGGGTATATTATGCAAAGTAATTTGCTATTCGCACCAACCTCTCTGTGCGTCTTCTTTCCCTCGTTTCCATTACTAACCTTGAAATCCCACGAAGTAGCAGGCCTGTTTGGGCTTCCCTCCGATGATGCCTATGCAGTACTCCAGACTCAAAATGCTCTAAATGGACACAGAAGGACAGAACGGAGATGCGCGGTTAAGTTTCCCACCATCCCAGTGGCAAAATCCAGTTATTTTGACTTTCTTTAATCTCCAAACATCTTCGTTCTTATTAATATGAATCTAATATTTGTTTTGTAGGGTTTTTGTTTTTTAACCACTCAAATCTAGATGCATTTTTCACCTTTGCAAAGTCAAAATACTCTGGGTTTGTCTTCTCCCCTCCGAGCCTAACAGGGACGAGGATGATTACAGCTCGGCTATCCGGTAAGGTGGAAGCATGCACTGGATGGTCGTTCTGTGGCAGAGTAGGGGCGTCTGGTGTCTCATCAGAGGTCCGCTCTGCTCTCGGTGCCCTGTGGCAATCGACGACATCAGCGCTATATACTACAAAGGATCAATAACACATAAGGTCAGATCGAGGTCATTCAGTCTGCTGTGTTTTTCACCAAAATCTATTTGGATGAACAGTCAGCAGTAAGTAGTTGGTAAACATTGTTTTTTGTCACATTCCTGTTTTCTTTTTTTAATTAAAAAAAAAAAGTTTTTGTTTTTTTAAATAAAAAAAACAAACAAACAAACCCCAAAACAAAAACAGTTTTGCCACAGAATGGTGACCTTATACAGTTATGCCACTATACTGAATTTAAAAAGGAGGGTGGCTTTTGCTTTTTCTCTTATGGTAAAGTCTCTGCCTTAGAAAGATCATTTTGTTATTTGATTATGACTTTGACTATACAACTAAACAAAACTTTTTCTTTTAAAGGGTAAACCGTGTACCATCTTCTCTTGTTATGATATCGCCCCCTGCTGCTGCCACAGTAGAGCTCATTACTTTCAAAGTAGCGTCCACGTGTTGTAGATACTTTATTTACATTCATGTAACCAGGGGAACTACATGATGGGAGAGATACTCAAAGATCACATCATCACTGTAGCTAAACTACTATCTATCAGGGGCTGGTCAGATTTTGTGGTTAAGAACACTGAGCACCTCTTTAGCCTTTTTAAAATCTACTCTACAGGCCTCAGTGCAGCATGTTAAATGTTAAAATTCATGACAGTATAGTTAAAGACTGAACAAGTATGACTGGTTTGGAAGGGTTGTCAGGTAGAAAGCCTCTTTTTTTTTTTCTAAAAAGAGGCAGCATGGCTCCGGTTTGCGGAGTCGCTCCTGAACAAACTATTTGTTTGTTCAGGTGCGTCTGTCCATTTGACAGACGAGACCAAACAGAAGGTGTCTGACCATCATGCATAACTCCACTTTTTCACAGATGACTTCTATACTATGGTCTCACGGTATGGTTTCATTTGTCAAGTGTTCATTTGAGACTATGCTTAAGGAATTTTAAGATCTTCAAAGGATCAGGTAATTTTTATGTCATGACACATACAATCTTAGAAGTAAAAATGGTTGTGCTTTCTTTATCACATGACTTTCACTTGTGTGTGTATGTGTATGTATATATATATATATATATATATATATAATGCTAATCTGCTAATTGTGCTAGTTAGCATGTGGCACTTATTAAGTCTGGTGCATGCTAGTGTGTGCTATGGTAATTTTTTAAATCCCTTTTTTACTTAATAATAACTAAAAATAGTAGCAATAATTATTTTTTTAATTACTCAAACTATGAACAAGAAAAAAAATCTACTGTATTAACGAGACTGTGAATTTAAAGAGCTGTTTTATCTGTGGAATAAACTGATTGTTTAATATCTCATTCTCAAGAAAATATTTTTTAAAATGGCAAAGTTAAAAATGCTCAAGGTAATGTTCCTGGATTTCACTTTCTGTCCATATGAAACAAGAGAGGATACACAAATTCTCATAGTATGAAAAGCAGGAAACAGTCAAAGTTTGCATTTAGATAAATACATCACCAATAACTGTCTGTCTTTGACTTTAGAATCAGCTCTCAAGTTATTGAGGTTAAGAAGAGCCCGGAGTAGGAGGTTATAGTTTTGGAATGGATGTGTTTGTTGGGTAATAGACACAGCGAGACTACTGTCACTGCTTTACGCAGCTCCGATCTCACGGCAGCAAAAAGATGGCGGAAAACTCAAGGTCCGCCTGGGCGCTGTGCCCAGTCTCCTGTTTTATCAACAGCAGGCTCATCTTTCATACCTGTGCAGTCTTGGGAGACATAGGCAGTTATACACGCCAAACCAGGGTCCATCGCTTCCTCGACAGCTTTCCTAAGAGAAAGAGAAGGAAGACAAGAAGAAGAAGAAGCAGAGAGGAAATGGATGAGAAATGGAAGTTTGTATCTGGAGGTTATGCTAACCCGACATCGAGGCTTTGTTCATCATCACATTGCAAAGTTAAATAGCAAGAGATGGGTGTTTTAAACAAGTTAAAATATAAGAAGATATTTCCAGATAATTACACAGTTGTTGATAGACACATATGGTCACTAGATTGTATACATTATAATTATTTCATGATGATTAATAAAAAATTAAGTCTCCATCATTTAATGTAAACATGGTTGCATTAGATGATGATTCATTGGCACAAATGAATTTTGTGGAACAGCTATGCGGAGGCTTTATAATGGGTATAATGGGTATAATGATTTTAATACAGGCAATTTACATATGCACAATTAAACATACATTAAGCAGGTTATTATTTTTGTTTTTTTATTTTTCAGCAGTACAAATGTTTTGGTGTAGTCTCCCTCCTCGGGCTAAAATGATTTACTGACCTCAAGAAAATGTTTATTTTGTTGAATTACTTTTATTTTATGAAAAAAAAATTTTATGTCAAGACAAAGATGCATTTGTACATTTTCTTTCCTGTTACATGTTTTAAATCGTAGATATATATATATAAAAAAAAAAGGCTAACATGGCAACTAATATAAACTTCAATCAGTAACAAAACCCTGTTATTTTTGTCCTAAACAAAACTAAACCATCACATAGTCATGATTAAATCAATCAAATCAAATGGAAACAATTGTAAGTTCAGGCCAAAACGTTAAACCTACTTGAGGATGTGTGCCACCACAGCTGGTCCGTACCAGTCCCCGGCCTGTTTTCCCATTGTCAGGCCTAAGCGGACGAGTCTGTGGAGGCCCAGTGGAGTCGAAGGGCTATCTCCAAACCAAGACACCAGAGTGCGGTGGTACATTTCCTTTAAATGTGCATCTGCCTCCTCTGCAGATCCAAGGGAAAGTGCTTGGGCCTGTGGTGATGAGTTACGTACAGAGGGTCCAGGAGCACCTTGCAGGGAAGCCTCCAGAGAGGCCACCAGACGTTTGGCTGCAGTTGTAGTCCACGTCTCTGTGTCTAAAGGCTGGAGTGTCAGTGCTTCTGACCAAGTCCAGTCTTTGGACAAATATAACATGTGAGCAACAATTAACATTTCCTCTGTGAACACAAATGCTACTTAAGTTTGTTTGGAAAAAAAATCTCAGAATATTTAAATTCCAAGTTCTGTAGACTGATAGAAATTTTTCAGCATTTACCAAAATCTCAGCAAAGTGGAGGGACCTTTGTGGCTTGGGGCTTTATTGCTGCCTCAGAACCTTGACGCCTTGCAGCCATTGAGAGAACAATGACAGCAAAACTGTATCAAGGATTTTCCAGGAGACTATCATCAGGAATCGTTAGACGATGCTACATGGCAATGACCCAAACCACACAAAGAGTTTAACGGAGACAATTTTTTCGCAAGCAGCTACAGCGAACGTCTAATGGTGCCAGTTGCTGATAAGAGAAGCTCTAAAAGCTACTAAATTCAAGAGATTGCTTACTTTTCCAACCCCTACTGGGGTTTCTCTGCAATCTCTCAAAAGCAGGGTAAAATAAACTACAAAATGTTACTTCAAAGGTGTTACATAAGTAATCTGCACCATTCTAGCAGGACAGAAAATAGTTAGAGAATTCATACACGACACAGTACTTGCAGTGCAAGGACAGGCTGTAGGTTTTTAAAGCCTGATATGAGAAGTAGAAAATAATAGAGTCAACTCCTTTGACCAACTCTTTATGAGGATCTTTGAACCTGATCATTCAACATATCAAACTTCCATTTAGAACATTAAGAACAAAAAGTCATTCAGACCTTGAAATTAAAGGTTTTTGCCCTAAAGACTCTGAACCATGTGTGCTTCTGTAAAGGAATAGGTGTCATTCTGTTCAATTACAAGTTTGAGTGTCCCAGTATTTCATTTTAACTGTGCCTCAGCCTTACAAACAGGGAGGGAGCTGAAGGCGGGGAGAATGGGAGTGGCCCAGTCCATAAAATGGACCAGAATAGAGTCTAAGGCATTAACTAAATGACCTTGATTCAAAGTGAATCAAAGCGAAAATTGATCAATAAATATCCTAAAGTGGCCATTAGTCATTTTATAGAGAAATATTTCATTAGTGACATATTTTAGATTTGACAGAAGAACAAGTTTTAAATATTGTTTTCTAAATGACTGCTTTAAACCGGCAGTCATTCATTATGTAGACTAGAGCTGTTGAGAGACAATGGATCTTACAAAGATATTAAGAGTTCGCTCATTTGGATGCCTTGGACCAACTAAAAACTTACGAATTAAGGAAACTCTTCAAACTTCAAACGAGTTTTTCAAAAATAAGCATTAAACAAAAAATAAATTTAAGCTTAATTAAAGTGACAAAAGATGTTATCTCACAGTTGATGTCTTTGGAAAACAAAGAGAAACATTCAGCAGTTTACACTGCAGAGATCTTAGGAGAATAGAGTTTGTCTGAAACACAAACAGGTGAAAACACCAGACTAGTACACCTAAACTGCCAGGGCTGTCATCGGGTGAGACATCAGGTACATGGTGCACAAGGTCACAAGCCTATCTCATGGATAACACATTCACACCTACAGTCAATTTAGAATCACCAATTATCCTAACATGCCTGTCTTTGTACTGTGGGAGGAACCCACACATGGACAGGGAGAACATGCTCCACACAGAAAAGCCCCACATAGCCAATGGATTCAAAGGCAGGTGCGCTAACCACTGCAACACTGTGCCGCTTGGGACCAAAGACATTTGGACAATGAACTAATTTGAATATTTAAACTTAGAATGATATATGATTTTTATTTTTCATAGATCTTGTTGTAAGGGGTTATACTGTAGCACAGCTGCAGTACCATCATTTTCCTCACCTCTTCCCAAGAAGTGCAACATAAGTCCTTGAGCCACCATCATCTGACCAGCCCTCAGCATGCAGCCCCAGCCACAGTCAGAGGTCAGCGTGCTGCCTGGCAGAGGGGAAAACTCTTCCCTGTAGGTGAGCCAGACACGGGATGCAAAATCCCTCCGGAAAGCATCCACATCCCCCATAACAAGGTCCTCAACAGAGGCTTCAGTAAGACTCTCTTCATCTGTGGCTAAAAAAAGATAAAAAGGGATTTGCAGTTACTTTTTAATTGTGTCAATTATAATAAAATGATCATTTTAACTTTCTTATTGCCATTTCTTACTTGTGGCTCATACTAATTGGCGTAACTGCTTAGCGCAATTTATCTACAAATTCAATGGATGGATCAAAGACACAATCCTGCTATTTCACTAACCACAGATATGAGAATGATCTAAACAATATCTACTTAGATGTTGATTCGTAAAAATTACACAAGTTAATAATGGTGCTTAAGTTATTTGTTACATACTGTACGTACATATATACTGTATACAATTTTTTTCAATAAAGTTGGGTGCTGGGTCAAGTGTACATAAAATAATTAAAAGTGAGCCTATAATTGTGTGGGGTATAATGATGTGTGATTCTGTTTTTTGTTTTTGTTTCTCACACAGTTTCCCATCTTTTGGGGAACCAGTATTGTCTGTGACTTTGTTATTACAGGGAATTCAATCAGCATAAAAGTGTCCATTTATTAATGTACCTGCATGTGTTCATGCATACCTTCAGCCTTAAAATGGTAACATTTTCCCAGAAGCAGCACGGGAGAATTTCTACTGAATGACGTCTTTGGTTTGAGAGCCCAACCTAAGACAGAGTAAACAGACAATATGTCACAGCTTCATCGATGGCGAGATTTAACTGACACACCTATCCTAGGAAACTAATCAGTAAGTGTACTGGGTCAGTTCCGTGACTCCTGACTTCTTGTTAATAAGACGGAGAGCGTTCGCCATTGGACAAAAGTAGGCCAGTAGAGGGAAAACATACAATACAATGTGGAAAAGTTTGATGAAGAACTATTTTAAGGAGTGACTAAGCAGCATAAGACTGTGTGAGTGCGTGTTCTGTTGTACAGAACATGGACAAGTCAAAGCAACACATCAGTGACGCGTGCATTGAAAACAAAGCAGGCACTCAGGGCTAAACATTGGTGTGTGTGTGTGCGTGTGTGTGTAAGCCTGCAGCCAATTACTTACTGTACTTCACATTGTGCCACACGGACAAGAACTTTGTCTTCAATTTTTCCACCTCGTCGCTCCCTTTATTCTCCATTTGAAACAGTGAGGGAGGAAACCCATTCCCATTCAGCCTACAACCATTTTACGTGACGGACACACAGTGTTAACTAACTATGACTTCGAGGTACAAAAATGACATGACATTAAAGCTTGCAGTGAGAACATCGCTTCATTTTAGTTTCCTCCATCCGTTCGTGTTTCCCTCACAGACGCGTTGCAGCTCCGTGTTGAAACATGTCAAAAAGATCATTATTTAACACACAGTTTGTCGTCCAGTAGTTGCGATATGAACTCACACTCCAAACACGAACGCCAATATTTACATTTTGAGGAAGTAGAAACAGTGAAGTCAGGTGATCTCGCGGTGCTTCCGCTGGGAACCGCGAGGGTTAGCCTGAAAAAGAAATCCAGACAACCCGACAGGGCGGCGTTAAAAGCGGTTTCCCATTATTAACTGCCTTTAACTCCACTCTGCTTTGTTTGGGTAGTTCTTTTAATAAGAACAAGCGCTCTCTGTCGTACAAATGGGCAGGGCGTGGTATAAAAAAATATTTTAATCACATCGCAACAACGGCTGATGTTCATTTTCATCGTATTTATTTATTCATTCAGTCCTTTATTTTTTATGGATCTAGTGTACCGTTACAGTAATATACAGTAGAGACTTAACCTATCAATGTTATACAGTTATCCTGATAATATTCATTTTTCTCTTTCTCTTACAGAAATTCGACTATTTAGTTTAACTCCTATTACTGTTGACACTTGTTAAGTCTTAACAGTGTTAAGACGGTTGCGACTTAATTATTTTAATAATGTTGACAAATGGTTCTCTAAATTTGCGTGTTTGATTTTACTACAGCGTACTGCAGTCTATTTAAACATTTACTGTAAACCGATTTTCAGGAAATAAAAACTTTATTGAAATTGTCATTTTTAAAAAACAAAAACTTTATTCTATTATTTCACAAAACCTGAAGACAACATTACTCAGTGGCTTCTAAAGTAATCCGTATAAAAGAAGAAGATGATAAAATGTAGTCTCTTTTCTTTTGAATGTGTTTCATTTGCATTATCTACAATTGACAAAGTCTTTATGCTATTTGTTTTCATTTCTACGGTATTATGATTATTGTTTAAGGTTGTTAAGGACGACAATGAAGTAGTTCTTTTTTCATATATATATTTTATTCTCAGTTATGTCGCACAAACTTCCAGCAAACTTCCAGTCCTTTTTAAAAAATACTCCTTTGTTTAACTCATGCATACAAATCGGCATACAAAGTAACTTTTACTCAAGTATCAAATGTTGAAGTTTAGTACAAATGTGAAGCACTATACATCAATATTTTACTTCTACTTATTTCTACTCCAATATATATTGAGAAACAAATATTTTAACTTACAACTTAATTTATAAATTATTATTATCCATTAACAAATACTGCTGCTTTACCCGTGAAGACAAAAAATGCAAGTAAAAATATTTGACATGTATAATCATGCAAAATTTACATATTTCAGCTTCTTATAGGTCCTGCACCTGGTTTTACTATAATTTCGTGATAACTGCTTTTCCCGATAATTCTCAAGTGTCTTTAGTTTTGAAAGATGTTCATGTTCGCTATTCATTAATAGTATTTTATCCGTAATCCTTCTTCCTTAACCCACCCGAGTTCTTTTTGAAATGAGAATGCGCAAGTACTTTTCATTGGGTGTGTTCTGTGGCACAGCGTTACGTTCATTACGGTAATGATCCATTCTCCTGTTTTCCCGTTTTTCCCTGTGGTCGTATTGAGTGGAAAACGGAGTCTGCCTGCTGCCTGCCTGCCTGGGAATTTGCTTAAGCACATCAGCGGCCACTGCCATGGCTGAACGCCGCGCCTTCGCCCAAAAAATTAGCAGGTAAAGACTTAACATACCGCAACGTGCTCGCAAAATGCCCACCGAGGACTTCCATGTAGGTCGCCCTCAGACCAATGCTGAGGGAACCCTATGAAGGAGGCCCAGCCGCCAGCGCAGCCTTGCTGCTCTGAGCTAGCCGCTTGTTAGCTGTGACTGCAAAGATGCTCAGACCCACCCAGACAGACAGCGACACTGCTAGCTGCTACTGTCCTTTACCAGTGAATACTAACAAAGGGGTGATATCATATTTATGTATGTCTCCGGGGTGGAGAGGAAACAGACTTTCAATAATTATAATTACCGAAATGAACGTAGCTACTGTAAATTGATAACCGTTAATTTTGGACAAGTAGCTATCTCGCTTACAGTAGCTAACGATGGGCAGCTAGGTACTACTGGCACTGGGAGAGATGTGCCTGAACTTTGTTATGTTTAAAGATTTACCTAACTGAAACGAGATTGCACATTTATTACTTGGAACAAAAGCCTCCCTCCGCTGATATCAAATACTGATATTATAATCTCTTCCCCGCCCCTCAGACAGATCAAAGTAATCTCTTTAACAAAGGGCTTTGTGCAAGCTGTCAAATGCCATCTTCCCAGTCAGTGTTCAGATAGCTGTACAGTACAGATCAACATAGACGTATTTAATCACTGTTATTGCTGATCAATTAATGTCCGAACAATGAAGGCGTTTTAAAAATTGTTGAGCAAGTATATGCATGCGTGCCTGCTGGTTGACCTGTTCTCTATGTGGTGCTGTTAGATGAGATAAGAATTTACATCTCTCTGGAGAGCGTTTCACTGTGATCCACAGTGAAGGGAAAGATGATTACATAAGACCACAGACATGCTCCTGAGTGTTGTCTATTTTAAAATCGATAATCTATTTGAAGCAAATGTGTTTTCATTATTGAACTGTAGTAAGTTCACTATCATCTTGACATTTTCCCGTAGAAGTTGTTTATGTCCCGACTGAAAGAATATGAATCTACCATATATTAACTTTCCATCGTATTATTGGGACTTCACATTATTATTAAATTACTGACAGGATGATTCTGAGATGCCTTTTGGATGGCATGCACATGAGCATGCAGAGTAATATAAGTCGCGGCCCTCATTAAGAAACCTGTGGCATTTAATGACATTTTTCTGGCTCAGTTTAAGTAGACAAAGTAGATTTGTTATTGAATTTGGCTGCTTTATATTGCAGTTGTGATATTATATCTGTATTATGGGCATAACAGGCCTCAATAAAAGTTGAAATGGTTCCCTGTTAATCTTCTCACAGCCTGTTGGAATGCTTTTTAACATGCTAAAATTATTCACGTAACAAAGGACAAGAGTTCTCTGCTGAACTTGTTTAGCTACACTCTTTCTTTTTAATGAAAGCTATTATCACATATTTTTTGGCCTTTTGAAAGGGTACAGTGAAGAGTGACAGGAAAGCAGAGGTAGAGAGAGAGGGGAAGACAGGCGGCAAAGAGCTGTGGGTCGGATTCGAATCGAGGCTTGCCACTCTCAGCCACGGGCATACGGTTGCCTGCTCATCCCAGCGACCTAAACCGGTGCCCGCTATCACATATTTTAAGTCAAATTTCCTCCTACTCAGAAGGCACAGTCCTGCCTCAGGATTGTTAAGCTATGATTCTTCTTTTGCTTCCACTTTCTATTTTGCGCCTGGGAAGAGAAGTTGTTGTTTTTACCATCTTTGTCAGATATCCTGTTTGCTTAATCAAGTTATTCCTCTGTGCAGTGACCAGTGCTAAGTAAAGGTCTGGCAGGAGGGCTCGGGGAGCAGTGTGGAATGTGTTTGTCAGTGCAGCCTTGTGCTTTTTCCCCAGCTGTGACAGCACGGCTCTGCAGAGACCTCCTGATCTCTCCCACAGAACATAATCTTGTTCATCTTAAGCTGGAAAGTTGGATCATGCTGCTTTTGTTTTGTTTTCCTGCTTAAAATGATAACTGTGACATTTTGTTTGTAGTCTTGTCTGATGCTCATGCATTACAGGAGTGGAGATGATCTTAGCCGATTTAGAAAATCGGAAAGGGATGTGACTTTTGTAATGATCTCACAGACTCAATCACAAGTGATCTGTACTCACAATTGCTGTAATTATGGGCCAGAGTCTAAAGTCACCTTCAAGCTAGTCGTTATGATACAACTTTTAAAATGAGAGTGGAGAGAAACAGACACATTAGAGAGTTTGTTGCTTATGAGGAAAAATATTACAAAAAAACATCATAACACTGCATTAGCAGTGTAACATAACCTTGGCCCTTTAGTTTGTAGCTTTTTTCCTTGGCTTTAATTTGTTTGTGTCGCTTTGGGCCTCTTGCTGCATTGTTTTTCTGTTCAAGGCAAAAATCTTTAAGTGGTTTTGGTGGTTGCTGTGATTTAAAGGACCTTCGAATGTGCGTGGCTACAGCCACAATTGAAGACTGAGAGCTTTGTGCTGACCACTGGGGTCCAGGGATTTTTTTTTTAATTATTTTTTTTCTGCTGTGTATTGGTGTAATACACGATGCTGTCTGAGCTAACACAGTGAAGCTCAGCAGAGACAGAAGGAGAGTTAAAATACAAAAAAATGTGATCCTCTGTGTTTGTTAGTTTTACATATCCCAGTGAGTTGCTTGAAGTAGCAACTGCATTTAGGTAGTTAGTTGGACATAGCCAAAATCCTTCAGCATGCCTTTTAAAAAAAATCTTTGTATGTTATGAGATAACCCAAATGATTCAATAAAAAAGCCTACATTTTTAGCTTCTCAAGGAATTTGTAAATAAATATGCCATTTTTGCAATCATGCAGTTTTTTGGGTTTTTTTTAATTCACCAAACTTTGACTTTTGTCAGTACTCCATATCATTGACTGAGACAAATATCATACTGGATACTATAGTTAATCTTGTGTTACATAGCTGATATAGTGGTACCAGTGTTGTTAGTGTAAATTTTTATATACTGGAGGCAGAGCGAAGTATGTTTTCCACATAAATACGACTGGTGCTAGAATTGCATTATGAAATTGAGAAAAAGATAATGCAATCTTATTACCTAATGTTGTATAGGGGAAATAATATTTTGTGATAGATCCAACCCTCTTTATTGCACTTCGACCGCGTGGGACATTTTTTTTAATGTAGAACACTGACTGTACCAGGGACAGTCACATACCATACATTACTGGAAAGGTCTCACTGTACAATAAACCTTTGTTGTTGTTTCTGGGACAGTCCCAGCAAAAACCTCTGAAAGGATATAAATACATTCACCACATAGTGTCATATTTGAGATTACTACTTATAATACTTCTGTGGTTGTAGCGCTGTATTTTCCCAGTGCAACCACTGTTGTTCACAGTTTTGGATGAATCAGAGCTTGCACACGAGTTCAAATGTAGCTTCTGTCATTCATCTTGGCATTATTTTGCCAAGATGGGTTAAATTGGTGGGTTAAATTTATGGGTTATTCCACTAAATCTACAATAATCCATTTCATATGTTGGAGAATATGAAAATATTCATGCTTTGTAGTTACATCACTGTCCTTGGATGTTTTTTTTATTCTTAAGCTGTATACATAGTTGAAGCTATTCGCTTGTGGCACATCACTTTGAAATTGCCGTCTGGTTGCTTGTGGACATTGCAGGGTTCGGTTGCCCAGCTGACCTTCTAATGATTTTAGTAGCAGGTCATATGTCAATCAGTGGTATTTTTCACTTTCATTAGGAGTCTCTTCAGTTGCTTGCCTGAAAGTTTATCACAGGTCTTGCCCACTTCATGCTGCTAGCAGTTATTTTGCCCATAGTTGCTTGAAGTTACCAAATATCATTCGCTTTCTGTAATCTCTGGCTGTCACGTTGCTGTGAATTGCTTGCAGTGTGTATGCAGCTTTACACAGACACATTTCCATCACTGGTTTGTTCTGTTGTTCTGTTTTAATCACACCAGTACTGGGATCCGTCATTCATGGCCGTCATTCGTCCATACTGTGAGAAATATACTGGGATGGTCTTAATATGATTCTAAATACTAATAAGCCTGCAATATCCACTTAATGGATGTCTAGAGAGACTTTTTGCATAAGCTGACTTATTTCTTGTCCTCTCTACCTGTTACTCTGTTTGCAGGACTGTGGCAGCAGAGGTTAGGAAACAGATAGCTGGACAGTATGGAGGCTCCCCACAGCTCTTCAAAAACCTCAACGTCGGAACAACAACAAGTAACACAGTGAGTAGTCTGAAAGGCCGCTGATCATTCATTGTGTTTACATGTAAACAGTTGTAGTAGTTGGTTTTCTTCAAATGAGATCGATGTTTTCTCTAATTGGGGTCAGGGGTGTTTTGCTTTGGGTTTTTGGTACATGTGAAAAGCTGCACAACTGTCTAGCAGAGTGCCATGAGGGATAACTATTGATTGTCCTGTTCACCACATTAAGCCTCTTTACACAGACATTTGAAGGTGTTGGTGCAGCTCCATCATTATTATCCCTTTCTGTTTTGTATCGTTATTGTTCTGACTTTGAGCTTTGAGCGTGACAATCGTTGATTGTAGAAAAGATTAGCAGGTAAGGCATGATAATATTACAATGGTAGTATTGATGTATAAACTGTTGTGCCTTCAATTCCACAACAAGGTCATGGTATCTAAAATCACATGCTGTAGGCAGTATCATGCTACCTTTATTTGGCTTAGCATCTGTGTAAAAATGGCTCATGTTTGTTAAAGGAGTAGTGTCAATTGACCCTGAGTACTCCTGAGCCGAAACACCAACACGTGGTCCCACCTTCACTACTTAATTAGGCTGCATTTGGTCTCTAATTAAAACTGTGAAAGATATTCATGTTCAAATTCCTCAAGAGGAAGAAGAACAAACATGCATGCACACACAGACAAACACAGACACGCACAGACAGACCCTTAAAATGAAGCTGCTAAAACAGATTCTCCCTGGGTTCCACTTGTAGAAGCAGGCAAACGCTGCGTCCACACTAGCACATTTTCATTTCAGAATGTTTCAGAAGAGTCTTCATCCACATTAAAATGCTGAAAAGCACATGACACCACTTTTCACATAAAATGTTAACATAGAAACAGAGGACTGGTTGCTTAGCTATAGAAAATATTATGGTGGAAGAATACAATAAGAACAGCACTAACAGAAAGACCAGCGAGTTGTTTGTTTTTGCTAGGACGAATGGCAAGGTGGAATCTCAGAATTAATAAGCATAAAAGCTTCTAGCTTAGACAACAATGTTAGCAACACATGTGCAAATCAGAGAAGCAGACAAAGTGACTTATAATTAGCATATAAAGTAATTCTAGAGTTGATTATATTATCAGACATTTGAAACTGAAATGGAGTTGGAAGCCCTTTCAGGCAAGATATCTGTTTTAGAGGCCCTGAATGGTGTAGAGATGCGGGCATTAGAAAGAAACCCAAGTAGAGGATGCAGCCATAAGTTTTATTCAGATATATAGTGATTGGCTTATTTTGCATTGCTTTGCAGTTAACTGTAGGTCTGTGTTAGCTCCGGTTGTGTATATTTTTATCAACTCCTTCGTATGTCCATCACCAGTATTCTTTGCTTCTACAGGTCGTTGCTTTTCATCGCCACAAGTTACAAAATGAATTTCATTGACATACACGGTGTGTGGTTACCACATTACTGCTAGTATCCTCCCCTGTGTCAGCGCAGTAAGACCCATGATGTCATTAGCCTGTGATAATCTGGCTGCTTGTATCAGCTTTGAGGATATTCTCAAATCCCACACGGGTCATTCTTACAACTGATTTTTTTTTTTATTATGAAATTAACAATGATCTGAAATCTAAAACAGTTCCCCTAACAGAATTGACATAAATCACCTCATATTTTAGATCTATTATTGCAGAACATGGTGCTCTATAATAGAGTGACAAATAACACCAGCTCTCCCTTTTTTCTCAATAACTGCATTTGTGAAGCATTTGCTTAAAAGTAGAGACGATTTTATTAAGACATTTGTAGACAAAGAAAAAAAAGTAGCCGAGCTGTACTGACGTGTATGCCCTTAACAGCTACTTAACTTCTCCCATCCCTCTGATTTTCTCCCTGTCACACTTGCTCATCGCCCACCAGGTTCCGCTCACGGAGGCGGTGGAGCCGGTGGATTTTGAGGAGTACCTTATCACTCACCCTCCCATCGTTGAGTCAGGTCCCCTGAGAGATCTGATTGAGTTTCCCCCAGATGACATTGAGGTCATCTACACACCCAGGGAGTGTCGCACAGTGGTACAAGCTGTCCCTGAAGACGGGTAAGGCTGCCGTGGAAGAAAGATGTGGAGTGTTCTTTGTTGTTTTTTTTCTTTTCTTTTCTTCATTTAATAGCATCTGGAATTTAATGTGTTGATCTCGAGAGACTAGTAATTGTTTGTAATGCAAATAATTTGTGTTAAATGTACAAACAAATGAGCAATAAAAGACTGTAATATATAGTGGAGATTGAATAATTTAGATAAAGTTGAGAGCACATATTTCAAATTAATGTGAAATCGCAGATTTTAATGAGGAATAGTGATCTTGGTTCCATATTTCATTTTCCAAAAACAATTATCATTTACTCAACGGCAATATATTTATATGTCAAGGCACTGTCCTTAAATCATTTGCTACATTTGTATGAGGCTGCGTTATCTTACTATATCTTATTAAATGTAGTAAGATAAGCTTACCTACAGTTTAATAGAGGTGCAAAAATTAAGAATGGAAGTCAAATGCCTGTATATTAGATGTGTATGTAAACTGTTTGGTTACTAAGTTAATGAGCGCCTTGGAATCCTTCAAGCTACAGTGGGGCAAAAAAGTATTTAGTCAGCCACCGATTGTGCAAGTTCCCCCACTTAAAATGATGACAGAGGTCAGTAATTTGCACCAGAGGTACACTTCAACTGTGAGAGACAGAATGTGAAAAAAAAATCCATGAATTCACATGGTAGGATTTGTAAAGAATTTATTCGTAAATCAGGGTGGAAGATAAGTATTTGGTCACCTCAAACAAGGAAAATCTCTGGCTCTCACAGACCTGTAACGTCTTCTGTAAGAAGCTTTTCTGTCCCCCACTCGTTACCTGTATGAATGGCACCTGTTTGAACTCATCATCTGTATAAAAGACACCTGTCCACAGCCTCAAACAGTCAGACTCCAAACTCCGCCATGGCCAAGACCAAAGAGCTTTCGAAGGACACCAGGAAAAGTATTGTAGACCTGCACCAGACTGGGAAGAGTGAATCTACAATAGGCAAGCAGCTTGGTGTGAAAAAATCAACTGTGGGAGCAATCATCAGAAAATGGAAGACATACAAGACCACTGATAATCTCCCTCGATCTGGGGCTCCACGCAAGATCTCATCCCGTGGGGTCAAAATGATCATGAGAACGGTGAGCAAAGATCCCAGAACCACACGGGGGGACCTGGTGAATGACCTGCAGAGAGCTGGGACCAAAGTAACAAAGGTCACCATCAGTAACACACTACAACGGCAGGGAATCAAATCCCGCAGTGCCAGACGTGTTCCGCTGCTGAAGCCAGTGCATGTCCAGGCCCGTCTGAAGTTTGCCAGAGAGCACATGGATGATACAGCAGAGTATTGGGAGAATGTCATGTGGTCAGATGAAACCAAAGTAGAACTTTTTGGTATAAACTCAACTCGTCGTGTTTGGAGGAAGAAGAATACTGAGTTGCATCCCAAGAACACCATACCTACTGTGAAGCATGGGGGTGGAAACATCATGCTATGGGGCTGTTTTTCTGCCAAGGGGACAGGACGACTGATCCGTGTTAAGGACAGAATGAATGGGGCCATGTATCGTGAGATTTTGAGCCAAAACCTCCTTCCATCAGTGAGAACTTTGAAGATGAAACGAGGCTGGGTCTTCCAACATGACAATGATCCAAAACACACCGCCCGGGCAACAAAGGAGTGGCTCCGTAAGAAGCATTTGAAAGTCCTGGAGTGGCCTAGCCAGTCTCCAGACCTCAACCCCATAGAAAATCTGTGGCGGGAGTTGAAAGTCCGTGTTGCTCGGCGACAGCCCCAAAACATCACTGCTCTCGAGAAGATCTGCATGGAGGAATGGGCCAAAATACCAGCTACTGTGTGTGCAAACCTGGTAAAGACCTATAGTAAACGTTTGACCTCTGTTATTGCCAACAAAGGTTATGTTACAAAGTATTGAGTTGTATTTTTGTTATTGACCAAATACTTATTTTCCACCCTGATTTACGAATAAATTCTTTACAAATCCTACCATGTGGATTCATGGATATTTTTTTTTCACATTCTGTCTCTCACAGTTGAAGTGTACCTCTGGTGCAAATTACTGACCTCTGTCATCATTTTAGGTGGGGGAACTTGCACAATTGGTGGCTGACTAAATACTTTTTTGCCCCACTGTGTGTGGGCTTAATGTCTTTACTTAATGTACTGCTGGCTCTTAGTATTTCAGAAGAGATGGCAGAAGCATTACAAGTGTGCTTCAGCGTGTGATATACCAGAAAGATGTATTTATTTCAACACATTTAATGGTCTGCCATCCATATCAGTAAGCCTGCATTTAGAGTCTGACTCTGCTGTTAAAATAATGTTTGTTTGGTTGATTATGTTTGTCTGGCTGCAGGGACACTGATCCTCATGTTAGAGACTGCGTCAGATCCTACACAGAAGACTGGGCAGTCGTCAATAGAAAGTAAGGCTTCACCATGTGAAAATATTCTTAAAATACACATAATAATCCTGAAATAATATTAGTAAATGAATTAAAGTGTTCTAAGTAATGGCTTGTTCCTTCAGATATCATAAGCTTGGTACTGGCTTTAATCCCAACACTCTGGACAAGCAGAAGGAGCGCCAGAAAGGCCTCCCCAAACAGGTGTTTGAAGCTGATGAGATGCCAGACAGCAGCAGTTACCAGGATGACCAGGTATCCTTTTTTTTTCATTAGGAAAATAATTAACCTGAATGATGTGTGTTAATTTCAGATTGACAATATCAAGATACAGGTTTAAAACAGTCCCACAGTGTATATGCTAGTCTGTCTTTTTTGCATTGGTTGTATTGCAGGATGACTTGAAGCGACGGTCAATGTCTATCGATGACACTCCGAGGGGTAGCTGGGCCTGTAGCATTTTTGACTTGAAGAATTCCCTCCCCGATGCCCTGCTTCCTCACCTCCTTGACCGTGCCCCCAATGAGGAGATTGACCGGCATAACGAAGACCAGCGCAAGGCCAACCGCCACCGTGAACTCTTTGCTCTGCACCCCGCCCTCGATGAGGTACAGTAAGCACCTTTCCATATCCTTAAAACCTTTTCTGCTAGTCTCCATTAAATTTATAGTTTAAACAGTTTTACATAACTGATAAAATTATTGTGCAATTCAGTCTTTTTTTTTTAACCCCACACGTTTGTGTGAATGTGTAGGAGGAGCCCGTTGAGCGCCACTGTGTGCCTGAAGTACCTAAAGAACACTTTGGACAGAGGCTACTCGTCAAGTGCTTGTCCTTGAAGTAAGTGGTAGACGGCCTTTTTCAGAAAAGAAAAAAACGCCATGTAGCTCTTTTATTTAACTGCTGCTTTCTGCTGATCCACTCCTTTTTCTCTCCACCTTGAAGGTTTGAGATCGAAATTGAACCCATATTTGCTAGTTTGGCCTTATATGATGTCAAGGAAAAGAAAAAGGTAAGCTGTTATGCTTTACTCAGTGCCTCCTCAGCTCTGAGTTGTTGGGTCACTTCTGCAAACCGTTAAAATCGTTGGGAGGCCAAACGAATTTGATGAGTGGGCTATTAAATTTTATGTTGTGGGCCTGTTATGTTTTTGGGAATGCCGTTAAATCATACTCTGGAACTATGTATATATCTGAACAACCTTATCTAGTGCCGCTTCTTTCTGTTCCCTTTTAGCTAACAAACACTAGAGGGTAGCAGATGCCTTGATAAGTAGATCTCTCATATATAATGCCGCTTCACGGCTCCATAAATTTCTCTGGTGGCTTATTCATCACTGAGATGTTAACATGTTTGCCAGCCTCCACGAGCAAGAAGCCATGCTTTAGTAATAGAGTCATCAGAAATTACAATTAAATAATAATAGTTGTGATGGCGTAGTGCTATGATTACATTTAACAGGTGTTTTGGTCAAATAATAATTATCCGTGTGTCTGTTTCATGTGTCCTTCAGATATCAGAAAACTTTTTCTTTGACCTAAACTCTGAGCAGACAAAAGCGATGCTGCGTCCTCACATTCAGACAGCAGCCATCTCCACGCTGGCTCGCTCTGCCATATTCTCCATTACCTACCCCTCCCAGGATGTCTTCCTAGTCATCAAGGTGAAACAGTCATGCTAGAATTTCATCTCTCTTGTCAACTTTTGTTTTGTAATACGTAAAAGAGTACTAATAGCGGGTTTCCCTGAATGTTAGATATCCATGATTATGCAATGCCATCAGTATAAGGGTACTTGAGGCTTCATGTTTCTCTTACAGAAATGTCTTTGAATAAATTACAAGTAAAACCTTGACTTATTGTCCCTCTTTGATAGCACCAGAATACATTACATCAACCAAAACAAACACTGGACAGTTTTTCATTGCAGTGTTTGACTTAGTATGAAAGATAAAGCTTAATTGAAGAAACCTGCTGTCCTTTCACAATTTGACACCCATCTTCTGACCTGTTTCACTGCACGTGAGTGTAGTTACTTAAGGCTGTGTTTGCTTTGTCAACAGCTGGAAAAAGTACTGCAGCAGGGTGATATTGGAGAGTGCGCAGAGCCCTATATGGTCTTCAAAGAGTCAGACGCTGCCAAGGTACAATGAGAGTGAATTAAATGATGAATACCACGAAAGCTCAGTCTCAGATGTATTTCAGTTATATGTGATGTCATAATAAATGTTTTTATTCATTACTGTTTCTGCAACTGCAAGTACTCATTTAAAAGTACATTCCTTTTCATGGTCATCTCCTAATTTTGTTGCAGTGAATAAAAATTAAAACAAAAAGAATTCTGATTCATTGTTAATGTACCACAAACCCTGTATTTACGTTAACATTTCTATTTTTTTATAGAACAAGGAGAAGCTGGAGAAGCTTCGAGGCCAGTCAGAGCAGTTCTGCCAACGTCTGGGGCGCTACCGAATGCCCTTTGCGTGGACCGCCATCCATCTAATGAACATTGTTAACAGTGCAGGCAGCCTGGAGAGAGATACAGAGCTAGAGATGAGCCTCTCAGGTCTAACCATCTTCTTTTAATGCAAGCTTTCTAACTGTAATTGTAGACGTTGACCATGTATCTCAGAATGATATCAAAAGTTCCAGTGAGTAGGAAAAAAAACATGGCAGTGTTTTTTATGCCCACTTTCCATGTCACACATGGTCTAGTTGAAGAGACCATAACAGACATGGCAGTCATGCATTAGGTGCATGGACATTTCAGTAAATTGGCGTGCTTTAGAAACAAACAGGGCAACATCATATTGATCCCTGCTGTGTTATTTTTACTGTGACCCTTGGTGTTTGACTACCCTTTGACCTTAGAGGTTATCTTTGATGCTGACTGGTGGCGACAGCCTTCTGTTGCTATGGCAGATTAGAACAATGTCTGCATGTTCAGAGTGGAAAATAAATGTGGGCTTTAAAATGTTGAGTTTGTTTTTGTTGTATCTTTTTAGAGAGGAAAGGCTCATGGTCTGAACGGAGGAACTCGAGCATTATGGGAAGGCGTTCTCTGGAGAGAACCACAAGTGGAGATGAATCATGTAGCCTGACAGGTTTTAGACCTGCAACACTTACCATCACCAACTTCTTTAAACAGGTCCATGTGAATGTGCTTGCTCACACGATAGTAGATTATTAGTATTAGATTACTTTTCCTTCCCTTTGTCATTTTCTCATGGTTTTTTATTCTACATGTTATTTTAGGAGGGAGACAGACTTAGTGATGAAGATTTGTATAAGTTCTTAGCTGATATGAGAAGACCGTCTTCAGTGCTGAGGAGACTCAGACCTATCACAGGTACTTAAAAGTGGAATTTATGCTTTCCTTTGATTGTCCTGATTTGAAATCTGAAAATGATTCTTTGCTCTTTCTTTAACACTCCTTTCCCCTTCCTCTGACTACTCACACACTCACCACAGCCCAGTTGAAGCTGGACATTTCTCCAGCTCCGGAGAACCCCCACTACTGCTTGACCCCTGACCTCCTGCAGGTTAAGCCTTACCCAGACAGCAGGGTGCGTCCCACCAGGGAGATCCTTGAGTTTCCTGCCAGGGACGTCTATGTGCCGAACACCATATACAGGTACAGAAAAAAACATCTGTAGTGAATGAATAATGTCTTAATGGTTGTTTATTTGTCTGTTTGACATCGAGATTACACAAAAAATGAATTTCAAACCAGTTTGTACTTAACTCAACATCTAAATACTACTTCACTCTTTAGCTCACTGGTTAAAAAATGTATTTTATTGATGGATGTGTTTATTAAGACCTGCAGTGTCTACAAGGCTGTGAGTCAACTCGCAGTCAAAAAGTGTGTTTTTATTTTAATATCTTTTCTGATTGTCCTCAATCTTAGCCTCTGACATTTGCCCTTTATTCAGTAATAATTTTAAAGACCAAAACTAACGCTGAAATTAATCAAAAATGAAGTAAAACTTAACATTTAGTCTATCCTAACCCATTGTATTTTTGTATTACTGTGAGAACTATGCTCATTTCTACATTTGAATGTGATGTAGGCAGGTTTGATGTATGGATGGGTGTGTGAATGTGAGGGTGTTCAACATTTGTTTGTATTGTACTATAAAAAATTTCAATAAAAATATATGGAAAAAAAAAACCTTAACATTTTCAAACAATAAAAACTGAAGTGAAACAAGAAATTCCAATCTGGAAACTAATTGAAGCTAAAGTGAATTAAAAACAAAAAAGGGTTATTTAAGGGTTAAAATAAATTAATAATAATTATTAATAATAATAATTAATAATAATTAGAAAATATGAAACAGCGTTGACAGGATTTATATTACTGTGCAGTATAAACTATGTAAGGAGTATTTAAAAAATTACACCTGCCATTTTTTCTGTTGTGTTCCATCCAGAGCATTTTATGTTAGCATACAATGTTGTACTGCTGAAAACTTCAAGGGATTACATGAAGTATGAATTTACTATTGTTACATGAGTCTATATCAGTAAAGATTTTCAGTTTGTTCTTTTTTTTTTTCTTTGAGCAGTATATTTTGATAGACCAATATTAGGTGATTACATCCAGACGTTACCAGACAGGTGCTGACAGGGCCTGACTGTCTGCAGATGCAATTGGCCTGTGACTGATAGTTAGCCGAACTGAGTTAAGTGGAGTGGTTTTATTCCTTAGATCTCATTTTCATTAGTGTGTCAACCTTTCAACATGTCCTCTTTACTTATTTAACTCCATTTGGTTCAAGACAAAATCAAACAAAGAAATAGTACCATAGTTTTGTTTTGTTTTTATACAGGTAGATTTATTTTTGGCCTCATAAATATGATTTTAGCACACTAAGCTGCTTCTCACAGTGATGTGTTAGTATGAAAACCTTTACAGTACAGTTGGTTATTTTGTAATAATGAGCAAAAGTCAATATGACTCAATAATGTAGGAAACACACAGAAATGATCATTTTCTAGTGGTACCTGCATAAATCATATCATATCATAGTTTAAATACAGAATAAAAAAAAATATAAAAGAATAAGAAAAAGAAAAATCAGTGCGCTGTCTAAAGCTTTCTAGTTTGTAGTGGACTTTTTTCAGAAGCAGGAGATGATCTTTTTACCTTGACTTGCATAACTTGCATGCTTTATGTAGTAATCTGTTGGTATTTGTCCCTTTAGCCACTTTGAACATGTAGTTCTTCCAAACATACTTTAAAATACCTTGTTTTGTTGTTGTCATAAATGTATCCAAGTTCACCTTAATGGTTGTTAAGCAGTATGGGTTTCAAAATTGTAGTCTATTCTCAGAAACCTCATTTGCTGTTATATCACTGCAATGTATTGCTTTGCAATCAATTCTGAATTAGGTTGCTGATGTGGATCAATATGTCTGTTTTGCAAGCGATGACAAATGTTGCATAATGACAGTTCTACTTACTGTCCTTGTCTGATCAGACACAGTAGGTTAACAACCTGTGTGCCACGGTGCAACAGGTCGGCATTTGCTGACGTCTGACATTTTTTTGTTCTGCTATCTGGTGGTGAGCACTAACCAATGGCCGAATAATGTTAGGGAGGAATCTGCTCAATGATGTGGGTGAATTAAGACTGGACATATGGAAGGCCTGTGTTATGTCACTTCCCCCTCCTGTTGAACTTTTTGGATGTCCGTGTATTGGGAAAAAAGCCAATAGTATTATATAGTGTGTGGACAGGGGGCTCAGTTGGAGATATCAGCAGTTGAAGCTTGTCGAATGGAGATTTTGGTCATCTTGAGTGAGTAGGAAGAGCCTGTGGTTGGCCTCCAGTGAATGCCCTTCCTCCTCATCAAGCGCCCCTTTGGTCTCAGCCACACATGCCTTGCATTAAGGTTGGTTTCACCGCAAGCATTGAGCCACCAGCCACCTGCCAGGGAGTCAAGATAGGAAATTATATCAGCATATATCAGTCTTAGCTATGTGATTTTGTCTTGTTTAGAAAAAAATGTCTTCATCAGAGATAATTATTTATTTTATTACTATGGTGGAGAAACATTCCAAGATACTGTGACTTGGGATTGTACCTGTGGAGCTGCGTGCACAGTTGGAGTTTTGGTTGCTGTCTGTGTTTCTGTCTTTTGTGGCAAATCTCATGCCGGTGCAGTTGGCCATGGTATCAGGCAGGTCACCTGAGAAATGGCTGACACGTAGACTATAGTCCTTGGAGGGACCTTCCAGTGAGAAGCGGTATTCAGCCCAGTGTTTTTCCTCCTTCCAGTCCTCCAAATCAACGCGAAGGATGTAAACACCTTCCTGTGTAATGCTGTGAATCTTTTTTAGGCCCAGCCAGAAGTCCTCTGTGTGACAAATCAAATTTATTTTGTTTATTTGTAGGAAAAACAAATCTCAGAAACTCTGAAGTCTCAGTTCATCTTATAATGGTTTGAAAATTGTAATTAACTTCCAGCAGACTTTGGGTCAACCAGGTATTAAAAGCATGCTGTTAGTAGCATGTGGGTTGTAATCATTAGGCAGGTAGCTGTGAAAGAAGGTTGAAACTCATCTTTTGCAGATGAAGAGCCTTTTTGTTGTAAATGGGTTATGAGTGCTTGTATGAGCATACCAAGTGCTGTAGGGAAGGCTGCCAAACTGGCTGTGTGCTCGGATAATACAGGAAGTCGTTCAGGGCTGATATCTGACAATTATTGTTTCCTGTGACCAAGGCTATAGGGAGCACTTACAAATGCTCCTGCAACCAAGACACTGCTGACACAATAGATTTTCTACTTTAATAGAAAATATTTAGGAACTGTTCTGATCAGTTGATTATGGCTTTTTCTTTATATTGTGTCATCCCCTATTGTTTTCTGCTACTTTCAGTATATATTTTTTTCCTGAATATGCCATGACATTTGTGAAAAATGAATGTTTATTACGAGTAAAGACTGTCATTTTTTCTGTTAATTCTAAAAATAGAATATTTTATTTAAAAATTTAAACCATAAAGTGTACTCACTTTCTAGATCTCCAAAACCTTTTTCGTACTTTTCCCATGTCTGATCAAAATCCACCGAACCATCAACCCTGCGCTGGATGACTGTTGAACCCCCTTCTGTAAAAGAATAAAGAAATATTTCAGGGAATGTAAAAGTTTTGTCATAAATAATGTGAGTAGGTTATCAACTTTTTTTTTCTTTTTTTTTCTTCTTTTCTTTTCTTTTTCTTTTTTTTTTTTTGCTCTTTCCTCAGTCATTGTAGAAATCATAAATGCCAGTGTGTTATCTAAAAAATGTCAGTGCTTGTGAATGCAGAAATGGTATTTGGACGTCTTTGATGAGAACTCAAGATTGCTTACCCACCTGAACTCATTTCACAGAAAACGTTGAACGGCTCTGATTGGTTTGGTTTGATAACGTAGACACCACTATTTGTTTCTCCTTTGTTAAACACGTCAGTGCAGTCCATGGGAAAATCTGAAAAAAATAACAGTGTAGAAAAGCCAAATTAATTCCTTAACTCTACTTTTATTTAAGTAAGTTTGGCATTTAGAAAGATATTTGAGTATATTAAGTAATTACCACTTGTTTCCAGGCCAGTTGAGTTTCCTTTCAGATATTCAAACATATCAAGAGTTTCGTAGTCAGAGTCCATTAGTTTATCAGCTGTATCTTGAAAACTCTCATAGCTGAGCTGCAGGAGATGCAAGTGAGTCACTCATTTTAAATAGTTTTATATATAGTTTAAACAGAATGTGCATTGGTAATGTAACAAATTAGATTCTCAGTGATTTCAGATATTTTCCCTTGAAAGGCAAAATATAATGATTTCTACTACAAGTACCTTTTCCTCCAGGTTTTTAATCTTTATTTTCTGGTAGTCCAGCTGATCATGTTGCTCCTTCACAGCTTTCAGAAGATTGCCAATTGTTTTATCTTGAGCTTCAATCACTTCCTAAAAAATATAATACTTTGAGTCTCATGTGTTGATGTGAAAGTTTTTCAGGAAAAATGTAAAACAAAAATTATCCTCAGTTAACTCAGTTTGTAAAATGCACTTAAATCTGTTTAGTGGACAAACGCTGCACAAACACAGCTTATCTGCTCCTTATTCAGCGAGCATATCTTGACTGACTTGTGTTGTAAAGTTTTAGCTGCTGAAGCATCTTACCTTGAGAGATGTGATTTCACTAAGCTGATCGGCAGGGACCATGCTCTGCGACAAGCCCTTCAGTCTTTCTTCAAGGTTCCCCACCTTGCTCTGCAGTTGTGTGCGCTCCTGCAGAATGTTGTTGATCTTCGAGTTGATTTCCAGTGACAAATTCTTGATCTCCTCATTGTTGGCCTTCAAATAGCTAGTGGTCTTCTTGAGCTCTTCCTCTTCCTCTTTAATCTCCGATGTGACGACTGAGAGCTGGTAAAAAGAGCGGTCAAAAATATTGAGCTTTTGGAAGATGTCGTTGATCTGTGCCTTGGTCTTGTGGACGAACTCTCGTAAACTCTGGCCTAACTGGAGGAGGCCGTTTGCTAGTAGGCGAACATCGTCCAGCATGGCAAAGCGAGACCTGGGTTCGGGTTGGATCGGTGCTATGGTGGAAGCCTGGGAAGGCAGGGTCGGGTGTTCTTGTCTCCCCGAGGCTTCCAGGGGGGCAGCTACGGTTGAACTGGTTAGCACCAGCAACAGGAAAAATACCTTCATGATGATTTTTCTATTCCAGTCCTAGAACCCTGCTTTAGCTTTACTCGTGTTCTCCTCTACACTCTTCTCTCTGCTGCCTCTGCTGCTAAGCTAGACTTGTTTGCTGCTAAAGCAATACGAGAATGTCGAGCTGCCTCGTGTTATATACTGCCCTCTCAGTAAAGGCGGGGGGATTAGCTGATCATTAATCCCTACTATGTTTTTAGCCATGTACCCCACCTCCTCCCAAATCCCCCTTGACCCGTCCTTCTTCTGAACAAACAAATCACAGCAGTGTGCGAACGACATGTGTCTACCCCCCCCCCCCCCCCCACACACACACACACACACACACACACATACACGCACTCACACACTCGCATACACACACACTAACCATTTAACCCCAATCCTCTCTCCATACCACACCCTACCCTGCTCTCCAGCACTTTAGCTGATCAGCAGAAAGCCAACAATGACCACTGCTGTTTTGATGGATCGTCAGCCTGATCAATCTCAAACCTTATAACCCTGCACTCACTGGGCTCTGATTGATAATGCTGTGTGTAATTAATGCTCCTGGGTTTGATTTAGCATCCTGCTGAATCAGCCTCACACCAGACACACACACACTCTCTCTCTCGCTCTCTTGCTCTTCTTTCTCTTTTTGTCTGGAGATGGGATTGAGTCTGTCATCTGTGCCAGGTTTGAGCTCCTGGGTATGAATGATTTCAGAGAGTTTGGATATTATGCACTCATCATCACAGTTTTATTGCTCACTCATTTTGTCCCTTCAGATATGTCATGGCCTGTTTTTGTGTGTGGGATATACTGAGTTTTCTGATTAGCTTGCAGCTTTTAACGAATCATCCCTGTGCACTAGGATCACTCGTAAAAAACAAAAACAAAAAACAGTTTTATAGGCTTGCAGTGGAAGTAAAATATGCTGACCTTCAACTGTGGTGGATGGTGGAACTAATCAGTAAAAATGTTTTGGTGTAATATTTAACTGGAATATAAATGTTGTAATTTTGTCATAGTAACACATTGCTGCATTTAAAAAAATAAAGCAAATAGTTAAACGCTTGAAATTGTCCATAAAAACAAGTTTTTAGTTTTGTTTCTTTATTTTCTTAATTAGCGTTAGCTTAAACTGTTAAATTTACAGTTACTATGCATTAAAATACCACACAGTCGTTATAATGAGCTTGCTAGTAATTTGTGGTTTTAAGGATTTAGTAGCTCAGGTTGGAGTGATTCCTGGTCTTTTATATGAAAAGGGGAGGAAACAAACTTGGTAAGGAAAAGAAGGACTGAGTAAATGGGCCAGAAATTTACTTTATTGGCATAAAGTTCCTAACAATATTTAGCTCTCTAGACTCCATTCCAGTACAGTGATTATTGTTTTGACTAACTTGAAGATACTTGAGAGTTAACATGTAACCTCTCATGCTGGAGTTCATCATTTAACTGCAGACGGCACATCCTCGAATTTTTGTGTTGATAGTCAGCGGACTTATACCCAGACAGGCATCCATAAAGTTGTTTCACTTCTTTCTCGTACTGCATCTATTTGATAACTTGTTGGAATGTCCAAAGACGCCTATTACTGTGACTCAGGCAGATCTCAAACATGCTAGCTTAATGTTTTGATGTCAGAGACATCTGATTTCAAATTCTCACTCAAGGGATGTAGAAACATATTTTCATGTCCTTGAATATCTCACTATATGTTGGCTGGTGGGTAGGACACCACTCTTCTGTACTGGTTAATTAGCAGGTTGGGGTATTTGTGACTAAGTGGAAATTGTCTCCATGTAATGCATTTAAAGAAATGCACTTTTTAATGTTAAAACATAGATTTTTGTTAGCTTAAAAATAAATTTAAAATGGGTCTAAAAAAGTAACTCTGAATTCTTACCTTAACAAGTCTAGAACAATTATTTCACTGCATTATTGTACTACATTATCAGTCTTGAAGAATATATGAAAAATCCTTCAGAACATTGTGTGACAAAGGTAATGTTTTGGACTTGTGGAGTGTAATCTACCTCTACCAGGTCACATAGATCAAGAAGCACTTGAGAATCCTACTAAATTAATAATTCAGTTTTTAATGCTCTATAATTACTCGTACTGGGAAATTTTTCCAACAACATCTAATCTGTTTATTAGAAAGCTAATGTTTTATTTAGAGCTGATAAACGGTGCCAGTTCTCCCTTATGGAGCCCCTCATCTCAAAATAGTAACTGTGCCTAAGTGCCATCTACATTGTAAAGTTTGCTTTCACATGTGTACTTATTAACTGAAGTTGAATCGGATGAGGTGAAGTGACCAATCAGGAATGCTTCCATTTGTGCTTTTATGGGTATTTCAGCTCTGCCACAGTAATGTCATCTTGGGGTCTATTTCAGTTCAGCAGCATGCTTCAGAACAGCCATGACAATTACTAGGACATGCTAGATGGATGTTAACAGAGGAAAAGATGGATTAGATTTTTAATCATTAGACAAAGATTCCCACGATTCCTTGTCACTTGTGGTTCCAGCTGCGGTCTCTGTGGGGGTTATCCCCCACAGAATCGACTACGTCATTGCGGTTTGTCAGCTGATCCCAGGTTGCTTTACACTTCCTATTCTGGGGCTTCCTCCTCCTTCCCAACAGTTCAGTAACGAGTATACCACACACATTTTGGCAACAATGAATGGGATTGTGAAGTAAAACAAGAGATTGACCAGGTGCCTTTTATCTCATGTATATGAATTAATTGCAAAAAACGTCCAGTGTAAACCAAAGTAGTCTGGCTTATAGGGAGACTTACTTCACATGGAAGCAATTCTTGTGAAGTGGCAGTTGATAAAATTGGAAAAATAGCATCTCAAATTCGGAAAATTTTCCCCAGGGCCCTCAGCCGTTTATTCTCCACACATTATTCTGGTTTCCTTCTTTGCACGAAATTACGGACGATAATGCCACGCTCTCAGTACCCATCTTAAAATATTAGAAATCATTGCAGATAGTTAATATCCTTTTGTAGTGATTTATACAGTTCCCATTCCCCTCTTATCTAACCCATTCTGAAAAGTAAAGTCTATTTGCAATGGTTACCTTTCATGGTTACTGACAGGCCAAGCCTCCCTTAAGTACCAGTCAGAATAGGTTTAGCTGCTGTGGGAGCCTTGCCCCTTTTAATTGATCAGTTCGTGGAAACTGATGTAACAGTGTTAGGTAAGTAGGTCAAGCACTTTCAGAGACACTTGGTTATTAGAGTTAAAGGTCATTAATCCTCTTTACGTAGTCAAATGATATGGCCCTCCTTTTGGATTATTTTTCAAATCTGTATTTGAAAATGTGCTACGCAGTATTATAAAATTTGCTGAGGTGTATTAAAGTTACCACTTTATAATAGTTTACCTTGTGATGATGAGTAACACTGCTGCTTCCTAGATGTATTTTAAGGCCTGGAAAATGTAAACAATATGAATCTGTATGTTAAACGTCTCAGTTGCAAAAAGATTTTGATATAAAAGTAAATTGCTCTAAGGTTTGTGTTATGCTTCTTTACTGTGTTATTCCTGTCTTTTAATTCCAGTGTGGTTGAATCTCTGATGTGCATTCTTTTTCCTTTGTGTCTGTGCTCTTGAACATATATTTTTCAGAAATCTGCTATATGTGAACCCTCAGAGTCTGAACTTTGCCAACCGCCAAGGCTCCGCCCGCAACATCACTGTGAAAGTGCAATTTATGAACGGAGAAGATCCAAGCAATGCAATGCCGGTACACAATGATTTTCCAAAACATGAAGATTGTTGTTTTTGAATCTTAGTCAAGCTATGAATGTAATATCTGTCAGACCTTTTAGTGTCTTGGCAACTTTTATTATGCAGTTGGTAATAATTAAAAGATACATTTTTCATTATCTGATTTATTGTAAAACTGTTGTTTATTCCTCAGGTAATATTTGGGAAGTCAAGTTGTGCTGATTTCTACAAAGAGGCCTACACTGCAGTGGTGTACCACAACAGGTGTGTTTTGGTTAGGGATGGGTATCGTTTAGGTTTTATCCGATACCGGTGCCAAATCGGTACTTTTGAAACTGTGCCGGTGCTCAAACCGGTGCTTAAAGAATGGAGAACACAAAATTGGTCCAAAAACCTCTCATGTTCAGCTGTTTTTTTGTAAAAAGATAACAATGTTAGCCTTTTCTGCAGCTATAGAGGATTTATGGCATCACTCTTGGTTGGAAGCAGTGCTTAATCAATGGAAAAAAAACACTAACTTTGTCCAAAAACCTCTCATGTTTAGCTGTTTTCCACTTTTTCTTTGATCATTTTAGCCTTTTTGGCCAGGGTGAAGGGAGTATCTGCCATCAAACAAGAAGACAGCCTCATGTAACTACGACAATGTTTGCTAGTTCACCTTACATGCATTAATGTAATAACGTGGTTAGCCTACTCAACGTAAATTACACACGAACAACATTAAGCTACTCACGCAGAGAAGAACAGCTGCTGCTGCATCATCATCCGTCATCATTTCTGCTACACTGGCAGGGCTAGGGGCCAGGACTCTCCTCTTCGGGGTTTTTGGGGGATATTGCTAACTCCGGGTCCGATAACTGGCAACCCACCCGACGTGCACGGTGTGAGGTCTCGCAGCAAGCTATCATACGGCGCATTTCTCGGCTTTTAAAAAAAACGCTATGCGTCGCCAGGTGTTTCATCGGATTTGAGGTGTTACCTCCTTTGACAGTATCACAGTATCAGCTTAAAGCACTTGTTGCAGGCTGCTGAGTTTGCACATTTTGCTGTGAAGTACAGCCAGACTTTTGACCGCTTCGCCTTGGTCATTTTTAATCTGTAGCTCTGCTCTAAAAGAACGCACGTACCTGGACCCGCCTACTATCCTCGGAAACGTAAAATGATTGGCTAGAAGTGTATCACAGCTCAGGAAAAAAAAAGCACCGAAATAAAGCACTGAAATGTGTGCTGCTTTTCGGTCTGGTTACTACCGTTTATGCACCGGACACCGGTACCCATCCCTAGTTTTGGTTGAAATAAGCTACATAGTGTGCTGTTTCAAGCGCATTGTCAAAAATCAACTCTACTCAGAAAAATCAGGAAAAAGGATGTTAACCTTGATCTGTATCAAAATGAGAGAAAAACATATCCTAAAAGACAAAACACAAGCAGATCAGGTAAAACATCCTCATTGTTTAGAGGACAAAAATCAAGCGTTTGGGAGAAAAAAACCCCCCACTGCAAACCAAGGAATATATAGAATAGCATTTATTATTTACCAAAGTTGTAAAGAGCCTTCTTGCTGTGAGGTGACGGTGCTGATCACTGCACCAGCATGCCAGCTTACAAAGGCCAGAAATTTAAATCACCACTACTTCAACATCACTGTAAAGTCTGTGCTTGTCCTACATTCAGTGCTATTTTTTTTAGAACTGGGTTAAGTTCATTTTTAGATGGTTTCAAGTGGTGTTCATTTTAATAACTAGTGTAAATTGTTGACAGTGCCTTTGTTGTTATTTATATCTGAGTGACAGTGGCACTTTGACTAGGAATTTGCTTCAAAAGAAGAAATGTCAATACAGTTTGCATTTCGCTTAGAACTAGCAAAAAATATTTTACCATGTATATCTCTAAAAATAAGAAATGCCATAAGAAAGAACTTCTTTCTCCATCTTGAATTTGCTGTTGGTTTTAATGGAGGTTGCCCTGCCAATAACCTACAATCATTTCCAATAAAAGTTTCTCCTAATGCTGTTTTTGCTCCAGGATTTTTCCTGTTCTGGTCCAGAACCAAACTGTTTCTTCCCATGAGAAATCAGTTGCCTTCTATGACCCTTTTAAGCAGTTTGGGTTGTTTCCATCCTTGAAGCTATCTTAGTAGATCTGTTGATGGGCTTACTATAGCTGTGGTTGTTTGTTTCTGAATGTTTCCTCCTGAGGGACTTGTAAGAATTCAGCTGAAGTGAATAATAATGTGTTTATATAATTTCTTTGTTTTTAGATCACTTGACCTGCTTTACTTGAGACAAATATTCCCAAGTTAAAAATTGAGGGTGGAAATGGAATATGTTTAGGTCAATTGATATAAATATTTGTAATTGTGGGGGTGAAAATGGAGCACATAAGCCTGTTAAGCCAGTTTATAAAACAACAGGCCTAATGTATTCAATATTCTTTGCAATTAACTCTCTAAAAGCCTTCTGGGAAAGCATTGAGAAAAGCCTTTGCATATTTTCTGACTGACGTGTGCTCCCTTCAGTAACATATACTGATCACCAGTATTGAAGAGGTCTTAACCAGTGAGCAGGCAGTTAGTAGAACAGCGCACTTGCACATTTGATACAGCTAAGAAACTCTTCTACTGTTCTCTATGCCTAAGTTGTGCTTGTACAGTGTGTTCAGACAGTGGAAGATCTATAGTTATAGTGGCTGTAGCCGGAACCATCAGCCAAGTGAAGCAACATCGAGATAGCGGCCTGAACTGTATGATATGCTTACACAGTTTAATCGATTGAGTGCAAGCCACTCAAAAGAGATTAGTTCTCAATTATCTGACTCTAAATGATCAGTTTGTGATACTCATGAAATTCTTTTTTTTGTTTTTGTTTTTTTTTACTAATTGATGTAGATCTCCGGACTTTCATGACGAGATTAAGATCAAACTGCCCGCCTCTCTGTCAGACCACCACCACATTCTTTTCACCTTTTACCATGTCAGCTGCCAGCAGAAGCAGAACACACCACTGGAGACCCCTGTGGGATACACGGTAAAATCATGTGATAATGCACGTGTGTATAATTTCAAATTTGTGCTCTGTTCTTTCATAGCTGTGAATTTAGACACACCCACTTCAAACCCCATTTGCAAAAAGACACAAATGAAAGAAATTTAACTGAAAATAGCACAAGTACAACATATGGAAGGGTGAAAAAAAGATTCATTTATTTAGCGAGATGTTTACACAGCCTATAAATCTTTTTCAAAACAGTCACTCACATTCTCCTAGTGAATTTAGAAGATGTATGTGTATTGTTTATCATTTATCTCTCTTTTTTTGTGTGCAGTGGATTCCCATGTTGCAGAACGGGCGTCTGCGAACGGGACACTTCTGTCTGCCCGTGTCTCTGGAAAAACCACCACAGTCCTACTCTGTTCTCTCCCCAGATGTAAGATGCATTTTTTAAGCTTATATTGAATGAAACAAGCATAATGCAGAGAGATGAGCTAAAGGAGAACTTCTAATGTTTCTATATTAAATATAACTAGTGTTCTATATATGGGATTCCCAGGATGCACTTCAGAAATCATTAGTATATAATACTGCATTATCACAAGCAAATCAGATAACCTGGCCCTTCCTTTCATTGTTTCTCTCTGTTATGTAAGGGCCACTCGGATTTACTCTCCCGTTATTGTACCTTCAGGTCCCTCTCCCGGGCATGAAGTGGGTAGACAACCACCGAGGAGTATTCAATGTAGAAGTGGTCGCTGTTTCAACCATCCACACACAGGTAATAGTACTAAGCACAACGGCTTCACAGTAGCTACAGTAGTTTTGTGCATTTTTCAGATTCATTAGTTAAATTATGTCCTAGAATGTAAAACCTTAGAATAGCAACATAACCTGTTATTTTGAAACAAAGATGGACAGATTTATTATTGTAATGTGACTCAAAATATTTCACTTAACGTTAATAGAAAAACATTATTTTCACACCTAAACTGTAATTCTTTCCCAGCACCAGTTTATTAGGTAGTGACTCTTACCTTACCAGTAATTTACTGAGGCCTACTCCATCTCTGATTTGACTGTGGTGTTGGGAGGGGCTTGACCATGGCTTCTAGGAACCCAGCTGGGACTAATGTGCTCATAAATCACTGTTCTTGGCACAGATTAGACTTGTTGGATTCTCCTGTGTACTTGTAGCAATGTTCGGCTTGCGGTTTTTACTCGGGGAGCCAACTTGCTGGTTTAGCAAAGAATACAGAGGAATAGATCCAAGCTTACTTTTGTTGACTTTCTTCCCCTTTAGCTTTTTCATCCTTGTACGCAATTGTGTTTTCTAATTCTTGCCCTCTTCTTCTCTTGGTATTTTTTTTCTATCCATTAATCTTTGTCACATTTCTTTCTTCCTTTATCTCCTTTTTACGTGATTTTCTCTGTTTGCCACTTCCACATTATGGTACTGACATTTGTTTTTGCCAAAAAACGTTCTCTCTCTTATTAACCTCATCTCTACCCCCATTCCTCCAACTCTCCATCATTAGGACCAGTACCTGGATAAGTTCTTTGCGTTGGTGCATGCCCTGGATGAGCACATGTTCCCAGTAAGGATAGGAGACATGCGAATCATGGAGAACAACCTGGAAACTGAGCTCAAGTCCAGCATTGCAGCACTAAACTCATCCCAACTTGAACCAATAGTTCGATTCCTTCACCTTCTACTTGACAAGTTGGTGTTGCTGGTAGTGCGCCCGCCCGTCATTGCTGGACAGATAGGTATGATAAAGGCCTGCAACAGATAAAAACGAAAGGCTACACTTGTAATTATGTTAACTAGCAGAAAGCTCTTCTTTTTGTCTTTAGTGAATCTTGGGCAAGCATGTTTCGAGGTGATGGCCTCCATAGTGAACCGGCTTCATAAGTACCTGGACACCAACCAGGACATGCATGGCCGCAACAGCCTGCTGTCTTCATACATCCACTATGTCTTCCGCTTGCCCAGCACCGACCCCAACTCACCCTCGCCAGGTACAGTGACTACAGTGTCCTCCCATTTTTCTTTATCCTGAATCTTCTTCTATTTTCTCCTTTTAAGTTAACCCCTTTCAACCCTTAACTCATCAAATCTTCCTGCCATAATTTTCTTTATCTATTTCTTTTCATCTTTTACTATTTTTTTCCTCCCACATCCATTTTGTCTTCTACCTGCTCAACACAGACACCAACTCATCCTTAACAGGTAGATATGGCCAGCGTCTGTACATCACAACAGATTTAGCCTTTGGATAAAAGTTACAGTTTTTTTTTTTGGTGTATTGATTAGGGATGGGTATCGTTTAGGTTTTATCCGATACCAGTACCAAACCGGTACTTTTGAAACGGTGCCGGTGCTTAAACGGTGCTCGAACCGGTGTTTAAAGAATGGAGAACACAAAATTGGTCCAAAAACCTCTCATGTTCAGCTGTTTTTTTGTAAAAAGATAACAATGTTAGCCTTTTCTGCAGCTATGGGGCATATAAGGTATCACTCTTGGCTGGAAGCAGTGCTTAAACAATGAAAAAAAACACAAACTTTGTCCAAAAACCTCTCATGTTTAACTGTTTTCCACTTTTTCTTTGATCATTTTAGCCTTTTTGGCCAGAGTGAAGGGAGTATCTGCCATCAAACAAGAAGACAGCCTCATGTAACTACGACAATGTTTGCTAGTTCACCTTACATGCATTAATGTAATAACATGGTTAGCCTACTCAACGTAAATTACACACGAACAACATTAAGCTACTCACGCAGAGAAGAACAGCTGCTGCTGCATCATCATCCGTCATCATTTCTGCTACACTGGCAGGGCTAGGGGCCAGGACTCTATTCTTCGGGTTTTTGGGGGCTGTTGCTAACTCCGGGTCCGATAACAGGCACCACACCCGCAGTAGATGCGCTCGGTGTGAGGTCTCGCAGCAAGCTATCAAATACGGCGCATTTCTCGGCTTTAACAAAATTCTATGCGTCGCCAGGTGTTTCCTCAGATTCGAGAAGTTACCTCCTTTGCACAGTATCAGCTTAAAGCACTTGTTGCAGGCTGCTGAGTTTGCATCTTTTGCTGTGAAGTACAGCCAGACTTGGACCGCTTCGCCTTGGGCATTTTTAACCTGTAGCTCTGCTCTAAAAGAACGTACGTACCTGGGCCCGCCTACTACGCTTGCAAAGGTAAAATGATTGGCTGGAATCCAAAGTGTATGACATTTCAGGAAAAAATAAAGCACCGAAATGTGCGCTGCTTTTCGGTCTGGTTACTACCGTTTATGTCATGGCACCGGATACCGGTACCCATCCCTAGTATTGGCTTGTATTTGGTATATACAGGTTTTTGGGGTTTTTTGCAGTGGCTTTTGTTGTTAAGCCATCCACTGCCAGAAGTGTTAATAAACTACTCTGAAATGATGGGTTAATTACTGGATAGTTAGGTGCAGTGGCTCATCGAAGTCCTATTTTCCTCATTTTCTTTCTGTTGTGTGTCACCAAAGGCCCAGGAGGGTTGGGAGGTTCGGTTCACTATGCCACCATGGCTCGCTCAGCTGTTCGACCAGCCAGCCTTAACCTCAACCGCTCCCGTAGTCTTAGCAACAGTAACCCCGACATCTCCGGTACGCCCACCTCTCCTGACGATGAGGTCCGCTCCATCATTGGCAGCAAGGTAAGGTCTTCAAGTCATACACGACCCTTTCTCTGAGTGGTCATTCAGTTTTCTGTTAAATCTTTAACGAAGCACTAAAATTCTTACATGTGGTCCAAATGTGGCCTGAACGCACGCTCATATTTTTAGGAGCACTTTGCTCTAAATTTGGCTCATACATACTCCATGTGGATGTCAGATACTGTAGTTAATTATTTAACACTGTTGTAATGTAGGAGCTCTTGCTCTGTGATGTATTTTTAGACAGACTCGTGTAAGGTATTTGTACTGAATATGTGTATCTTAAACCACACAAGGTAGAGGCCTCCCTCTGCACAGTGACCCACAGTTTTATCAACATGTAAACTGCATGAGCGTTGTGCAAACACAAGCTTGAACATCTTATCTCTCCAACCGTTGTACGAGCAACCTGTCACACACATATACTCACTCACTCACATGCTATGCACAAATAATGCTTATTATGCATTGTGAAAAATGTACGTTGTATTTAGTTTAAAGTCAAATCAGTCAAGATTAAATATTGTTTCAATAGCCATGTCTTTTCTGAGGACTCTAACAGTAGTATAGTCTCTTCAGTCTTTTTTTGATTTCTTTGTTCCTTTTTATTTCATTTTATTCTTTTAATTGAGGTCATGTATTTTGTCTCATATAATTTGGGAGTTCCCACTTCAAACTTTTTTTTCATATAACCCCCTCAAAAAACCCAACAAATACGTGAACAGTGACTGAATGATGTAATGTGCCTTTCTAATGGTCTTGCTATATTTGTAACCATGACATGATGGATGCAGCCCCTTTTTTTGATGAGTTTCCTTTTGCTGCTAATACTTAACTAAACCATTCTTCTCTTGTCTCTTAGGGAGGGGTAGTTGTTGTTGGGGTGGGGGTTTAACGCAGAGAAGGAAAGGGAGAGAGAGAACCTTTGTGCTTTGCTCCTATGTGGTGATGATTTTTAATTTACTGACAGCTAACCGTTTTGAGGCCCTTGGCATCGTCCAGCTGTCCTGACCTCTGAACCTCTTTAACTTGTCATTATTCCTTCCCTCCTCCTTCTCCCCCCCGTGCTGCTCGCTTGTTCCCTTGCTTCCTGCCTGCCTTGTGTCCTTTGACCCTGGCCCCCCTAGGGCTTAGACCGATCCAACTCGTGGGTGAACACCATGGGCTCTAAGAGTGCCCCCTGGGGATCCAGCCCTGGGTCCGCTCCAGAAACCATGCAGGTGGTTTTATGAATGCCCCGTCCTCCACTTTGCCTCACGACAAAAACAACCTACACTTAAGGGATACTGAGATATTTGGAGTTTTGGCTTAGTTGTGTGCTTTGCTGGAATCATTAATAGCGAGGCATATCGGGTATATCAGTGCTTATCCATTCTAAGGTTTTTCATTTTTGTGTCTTTTTATTTTGTCATGCTCACACCTTTCATTAATATTTTCAGCCTATCCTTCAAGCTCTTTGCAGTGGTTTTAAGTGACCTGGCTGTGATGCGGACCACATTTTGCTTTTTTAAAAATTCAAAGTACACATATTTCTAAACCACACACAAAGTGGCTAGTATCAAAGACTCTAAAGACAAAGACATAAAAGACCAAAACTTCAGAATATTACAGTATTCTGTTATACCTCAAGTCACAACCCTCCCATTAATCCCATACGTGGGAGTCACAGCCGCCTCCATGACCCTCCAGTCATGTTAGTCTTAGGTGTCAGCCCTCTTTGCGAATCACATCTAACACATCTCTTTTTTTCTCTGTATCTGCATTAAAAGTAGCCAAAATTAAGATGTATCCAAATATAGGCCAGAGCAATCCATGGTAGCAGTTTCTCAGATATTGTTGACCTCTCTTCTGGGTTTACTGTGATCAGTCATTGCTAGCCTAAATCCAACACAATCTTTCAGAGAATAATTGGGTTGGTAGAGAAAACGAGAGTTGTGTTAGAATTCCATCAGCAGACTAGTCGTTCTTTTTTTATGCTTTTTTTTTTAAAATTTATCTCCCCCCCCCCCCCTAAAAAAAAATCCCTCTTTCCCTCTATGGATTTCCTCTGCTCTCAGCTAGTTAACCTGCATGACCCTCTCCTAACACCCCTCATTTCAACCACAGTTCATTTATTTCTGGAGCATGGTATATCTGTGAGTGTGACTGTGCATCTACGTGTGTGGTCTTTGTCTGCCTCAATTTCCATCTTAATGTGATCTTAAGTCCTCTGTCATTTTAATTTGTCATAACATATTAATTTATACAAATATAAAAATAAATGGGCATATTGTAGCCATAGAATCACACCTAGCTTACCACAGTAAATGTGCATAGACTGGCAGAGCACATTCATAATAAGCATTTAGCATAGGATGTTGTCCAGCTACCTGCAATAAAACCATCTCTGAGGTCTTGTATTTACCTGGAGGGATGCAGAATGGCTCATTATTAAGCAATGGCTACAGTGTTGCACAAAAGCATTATTAATGTTGAGACTACATTTGATTGCACTTTTGTGTAGCCATTTTGCATCTCTACCATAAGATGCTCAAACTATTGATGTATCAGCTGTTTTAGATTATGGGTACAATGCTTTTCAAGTGCTGTGGCCCTGTCCTGTGTCTGTTGTTTTGTGTCTTCATGTATGAAAATGTCCAACAGATCACAAAAGTGTGTGTGTGTGAGGGGGCTGTGTTACTCAGCACGCACGTTTTGCCTGTGTGCTGAGGAAGAAGGTGCAACCCCACTCTCTCGTTGCTCCTCCACTAACCTTGCTGTCACCGTTCCATTCATCCCACTCATAGGCCATGGAGCGCTGTGGCAATCGCATGTCTTCGCACACTGAGAGCGCCAGTTTCTTGCAAACTTTAACAGGACGGTTGCCCACAAAAAAGGTAGAGCCACTTGCACTGGGGGAGGAGCCGACCCCCAGCCACCTCTTGTCCTCCTCCTCCTCACCTGTCTTGTCTGTGGATGTGTGCCTCTGGATTGATTGATGTCGTATTTGGTTGTTGTGGAGTCTTGTTGAATGCTGTATGTCACCGATCTGCCTCTTGTTCTCAATATGAGGATATTTTGATGTGATGTGAATGTTGGTTGTAATCTGGCTAACACTGACTATTGGAAAGTCTTTTTTTATTGTCCACCGCTCAGTCACAGAGTGCAAATTGTATCTGGTTTTCATTTAAAAAAATCTGATACTGTTTGACTTTCAGTCAGGTGCTATGTTACCATAGGACATACTTACCAGTAAACATACAGACAGGTGGGCGGGTATGTTTAGTGTCGTATCGGGACAAAGTTCATAATTTTCACTTAGGTTGAAAGAATTCAATTTATAATAGAATTTTTAAGCAGGTGTAGTTTACTTGGTGTTTTATACCAAGCTGTGTGTCTGCTATAACAACCTTAAACTCTTTAATAAAATAATTCTTTCCAGTAGGCAGTACAATACAGGTTTAAAATGATGTATTTAAGACTTACCAGTCTGATGAAAAGTCAGTATGTTAGCCAGACTTGTGGTGGATTTTAGTGTTGCATAAAATACACACAACTCGAAAAATGTTATTTTTGCATAATAAGACGACCAAATGTAAAAAAATAAATTAATTAATTAATTAAAAAATGTTGTTCTTTGTAAAACTAGAATTATTTTTCTGTCTTTAAAAGAGAGAAATGTATTTTAGTCATATACATTAGGTCGCACTACAAAATACTGCAGTTTCCATGGTGAAAGGAGTGCATCATTTGTTAAAAGCAAAAATGTTGCACACGTCTATAACAGTTTTTTTTTTATTAATATCTAACTGTCTGCAATGAAGTTCATTTTCAGCTTTGGAGGAGCAGAAGCTTTACTGGGCTGTCTTGTTCTTTCATATAGAGAATCTAGTACGCGTTCTTATTTGTTCTATATTCCTGGTCACAACAGTTGATACCTGCTAGCAGGTTATGTCTGTAGCCAATCTAAAACTTCTTTTATGTCATAACCCATGAAAATAAATACATTTTGAGATCTATCTGACCAGGCGAACTAAGTATAGATTATGCTTGGTTACTTTTTCTGGTGCCTCACATTATCTCTGTCTGGCTGTACTGCTTTCCCTTTCCCTCTCTGTCCATCCCTCTTTCTTTGTCTCCGTTTTGATTTTCTGACTCAGCTCTTCCATGAAGAGTTGGCTCTCCAGTGGGTGGTGAGCAGTGGAAGTGTACGTGAGGGTGCTCTGCAACAGGCCTGGTTTTTCTTTGAACTCATGGTAAGAAAACAAAATCTGGATAAAGTGTAACACATGTGGGTCTGTCTGACATTGTTCTTTTTGTGTAAAAATAAAAAATAATATTAATAATGATAATAAAACTTGCCAACAGCTTATGTTTTAACCCAATGAACACCTTTACCTCAGGTGAAGAGTATTACCCACCACCTTTACTTCACTGACCGCTTAGAGTCACCCAGGAAGAACCGTTTCCCAGAACGCTTCATGGACGACATCACAGCTCTGGTCAGCACCATCGCTGGTGACATTGTGTCTCGCTTCCAAAAGGTAAATAATGACCCAGTTCTGTGTCTTGAGGTGTTTGTAAGAGGCTTGTCAGTTTGGATTGGAACAGGAATTTGCAGGATTGTTATATATGGGAAAGTTGGAAAAAGGAATCTTATGAGTTGTTAAAACTGTAAAAGAAGTTGTATGTTCATATATTTTTGTCATTTCTGGACATTATTTTGTGGCATATTAAGTTTTGGGGTGTAATTTCCAAGGCATGCCCGTGACATGTATAAAGCATGTTTTCTCATCCGTTCAGGATCTGGAGCTGGTGGAGAGGCTGAACATGAGCCTGGCCTTCTTTCTCAATGACTTGCTGTCAGTTATGGACCGAGGTTTTGTCTTCAGCCTGATTAGGGCATACTGGAAACAGGTAAATGAGTTTGTTTTTCTCGGTCTTTTGGTTTTTAATTTTTAAATTGCCATGGCTGTCAGGATCAGTATGACTGGAAAAAAGCCAGGTGAGTGCCGAAATTTCTGATTAGGCCTTCATTAAACTATTTAAAGCGTGGATCTCCTTTTTGTGCATTTCAGCTTTATTTACAGCACTATAGCAGCCTAATATGTGATGACATTTCAACACTTTCCTTTACTGCACATGCTCCATTTTTGTTTGTAATATGTAAATGAGTATTTTCTGTTACCTTTTTCTAGGTGTCCACAAAGCTTTATGCTTTACAGAACCCAACCCTGGAGTCTTTGCGGCTTGATTTCTTAAGGATTGTTTGCAGTCATGAACACTACGTCACCCTCAACCTGCCCTGCAGCCTGCTCACACCACCTGCCTCTCCTTCTCCCTCTGTGTCCTCAGCAACATCGCAGGTCAATTTTTACTCTTAAAAGGCTGAAACTCTGAAAATTTCAGCGTACAGATGTTAGATTTATGTACAGTCCAACACTATTAATAGTGTCTCTTATCTCTCACAGAGCTCTGGCTTCTCCACACACGTCCAGGACCAAAAGATAGCCAACATGTTTGAGCTGTCTGTCCCCTTCAGAGAACAGCATTATCTGGCTGGACTGGTACTGTCTGAACTGTCAGTAATACTGGACCCAGACAATGAGGGGTGAGAAGATGTTTTAATTAAGAAAGATTCTAAATGTGAATGTGTTTTATTGTCTGAATCTTCCCGTGATTGAGCTAAAACATTCCATTTCGTTTCCTTTTAAATTTGTTTTGCTTCTTCTCTTTCGTATTGTGTGCTGTAGGATGTTCGGTCTGCATAAGAAAGTAGTGAGCGTTGTTCACAACCTCCTTTCCAGCCACGACTCTGATCCTCGCTATGCCGACCCTGAAGTCAAGGCCCGTGTTGCTATGCTTTACCTGCCTCTTATCAGCATTGTCATGGAGGCACTGCCTCAACTCCACGATTTTACAGGTACAGGTGACATTTTTAGTATGAAGCAGCTTAAGAGTTAGCAATGTACGAATCTTTTGATTACTTTTTTGATTTTTTTTTTTAAACCTTTACATTAGTTTAAATATTTTCTCAGGTCTTCTTTCAATTTTGTCAAGATAATTTCCTTGTCAAAACACAAATGTATTATCTTCCTCAGTTTTTATCTTTGTCTGCTGTCTCATGTCTGATTATTTGGCAACTTATGTTCTTTCCTTTTTGTTTTATTAGAGTCACATAATCAGTGGGGTCGACCGGGCGGCCCTCAGGGGGCAGCTGTTGGCACCAGCGGAGAAGAGACAGAGGGAGAAGGTAACAGCATGATCAGTCAGACTGTCGCCATGGCAATAGCAGGCACCTCAACCGCATCGCCGATGTCCCGACCGAGCAGCTTCTTGCTCAACTCGCAGGTAATTTCCTGCAAGACACAGTGACTGTATCAATTTATCTGCAGTTAATGGAAATATCTCAGTGCCGTGTGCTGCTTCCTCCTTTTGTGTTCTCGCATTCCAGGCGAGTCGTCAGCACGGGAGCTTCTCGGCCGAGTCCAGTCGGAGCCTGCTGATCTGTCTGCTGTGGGTGCTAAAGAATGCTGATGAGCTAGTGTTACAGAAATGGTTCACAGACCTGTCAGTGTCCCAGCTCAACCGCCTTCTGGATCTCCTCTACCTCTGCGTCTCCTGCTTTGAATACAAGGTAACATCAACAATCACTGCCTAACAGTTTGAGCTAATTAAGCATTAATTACCCACCTGAGAGCGCACTGCATACTGGGGGAATCTACATTGTGGGTTACGTCCACCTCTTCTGTTTATTTTCTATATTAAAATTGGGGGCTCTCATGCACCTGGATAATATTTCTGATTGAAACTTGGTGAAACTACAAAACTAAACTTTTGCATGTGCTCTAGTACTAACTTAACTAAAAATATTTTCACATTTACCATCTAACTTTACATTTCTTTTCAAAAGGTTCTATAATTATCTATTTCCTTCTGTGTGTTTCAAGCTCTTTATGCTATGCTGTGTGTTGGTTGTTTGCTGTGCTGTGCTTGCATATTTGCTTTTCATGCTACTAACCCGCTTTGCTTGCTTGGTGCTTCGCTGCAAGTAACTTCCCTGCTGTGTGTGTTCTCTGTCCGTCCATTCACCCTCTACCTCATGGATACAAGGCCCATGTTGTGTTCACCATGCAGGGGAAGAAGGCGTTTGAACGCATGAACAGCCTAACCTTTAAGAAATCCAAAGATATGAAGGCCAAGCTGGAGGAAGCCATACTGGGCAGCATTGGGGCCAGACAGGAAATGGTGCGACGCAGCCGGGGGCAGCTAGGTGAGATTTAAACTTCAGGCACACTCACACAGTTGCAGGTAGGAAGAAATAAATGCTGAGAAGCAAAATTTAAGGATTACACCAACACAATAATCAGTGTATTCTGCTTTTTTCCTGGACACAGGTGCATGCATACATACGTCTATTTAGCTGTGCCTTTTGAAAGTACTGTAAATATAGCTACAGCCAGTTTGTCACGTTTTTTGTGTGCAGGGAGCCTCTTTCATCACTGTTTAAAAAAGAAATGGTAAATAATGTTTCCCCATCATCTAGAGCGGAGTCCATCTGGCAGTGCTTTTGGCAGCCAGGAAAACCTTCGATGGAGAAAAGACATGACCCACTGGAGACAAAACAGCGAAAAGATGGACAAGTATGGTCTTTTGAACTGTTGAAGGGCATTTTTCTGATTACTGTTTCATGCATAAAAAAAACACAACAGTTTTTTAATAATCTAAAGAGCTTGCAAAGAAAAGCGACTGGACTTCTTTAAGTTTCTTAAAGACATTCACCTCTCAGAAGTTTCTTCAGTTCTAAGACCAAATGGTGGAGAGTCCAAGGTATTTAAGCCCTAGTGGGAGTCTCCATAGTCTCCACTGCCTCGGTTGTAGGTATGCAATTGAAGAGTGAGACCACATCAAAGGACACAAGAGGTCCAGTCGCTTTTCTTTCCAAGCTTCTTAGATTACCATGACCTGGATGACTGAGGAACTACACATACATGTTTTTTAATGGCATTGTGGAACTTTATTCTCTTAGGGGCACATGCACGAGTCAGGTCTGTTTCCAATTGCATTTTAAATTTACATAAAATAGGCAAAAGTTGAACTAAAAAGCTGGTCCCATTTCTCAGTAATGCTGCAAATAAAGCACTTAAGAGAAAGACACTCTAACAAGGTAAAGGACTTAAAGTTCAAAATGAACCTCAGATAGTGGAAAACCATGAGATGGAAATGGTTTTTCTTTCATGTATGAAAAGAATCTCAAAGATTTCTCATCAGTCCAGATTTAAAGTTTGGCTTCATGGTCATATTCATTTTTTGTGGCACCACTCCATTATTGCATCTTTATTTTGATTTAACAGTAAATTGTTTACTTATACCCTTTACAGGATGCCACTGCCAAGGTTTGGACAATGTACACAGTGGATTTTAAGCAATCAATATGTGATTGCAGTGCAGACTTTTAGCTAAAGTATCTCTATCTCTTATCTAAAAGTATCTCTATAACGCGGGAGCTTAAAGCTTGAAGGTTTTGCATCTTTTTGCCAATATTTTTTGTCCAATGATGACAAAAAATATAGCATTATGTCTTTTTGTTTTACTGTTTTAATTTTAATTCCTGTTCTTTTATCATTTCTGCTCCAGCATTTGTCTTCTGTTAATTTCCATTTGTTCTCTCATGTCACTGTGTGTTAATGTAGGAGTCACAGATCAGTCAGGTATTGTATGGTCCACATTTGCTGTGTGCTCCTTTAAATTCCTCCCTGCTTTAGTGCCTCTTTTAAGGTGTACTGCCATGCATGTGGGAAGTCCGACAGGTGAAGTGGATGCAGACTGAACTGATTAGCTTGTATTTGATTCTTAGCTTTCACCAAGTCATGAACAATTTTTTGAATTAACATAATTTTGAGTGAGATACTTTAACACTTTAGCAACTAATGCAATCAGTGATTTGTTCACATTCATTTCCTTTCCATTTTAACTTAAGTTCACACATGCACATCAGAGCACCAAGAGAGTCCCCCTGATCCTGGCCCTGACCCTCAAATCCCTTGTCCCATCAGTCCCTCTGTCCTGGTAACAACAAACTCTGCATTGGGGTTGGTAGTGGTTGCAGTGGGCCTGTTCTGCTTTTTAACCAGTGTGCTTGTTTTTCTGGGGTCCTGACTGATGTTGCTCCCTGGTTGATGTTGCCGGGGGGGAAGTCAAATGTGGCAAAAGCTTTTTTTCTTATCGGTCACCTATTCAGTTCTGTATTGTTTCAGTTCAATCACAGGCATTTTAGGACATGTAGACTAACAAAATAAAAGTCACTGCGTTCTTCTTGTAGATCAGGAATAATGGGTTGCTTTTTTCTAACTTTAAATTATGCCAGTCTTTTAATGCCTTTCATATTTCCTCTAAGAAAAGAGCAGATAGGTTTAGGCTAACTGTCTCTCAGTGTAGGGCTTTCTTTGATTTTGCCAGAAAAAAACCAAATAGCGTAAACATACTGTTTTGTGTTTTAGACACAGCTGGCTGAGCATCCACACCACACATAACATGTTTTTCCTCTAAATTTTCTTCATTGTTCATGATTCTGTGCAGTGGATTAATGTGGTGACTGGAAGCTCATGCAGCGCTCAGTGGCACATCATCAACACCGCAATGTATGAGTTCAGTTTGTGACGGCGTCGTCTTGTGTCTGTGCAGGACGAGAGCAGAGCTGGAACATGAAGCTCTTATTGATGGTAATCTCGCAACAGAGGCCAATTTAATAATACTTGATACTCTGGAGATTATTGTACAGGTATGTAAGCGAAGAAGACGTATCCACACTAAATGGAAACAGGCATATATTCCCAGTCAGGCTGTGTTCAGAGGCCTATTACAGCTGTTTATAAGTCCTTTTCCCTCCAGACGGCATCAGTAACGGAATCCAAGGAGAGTATCCTGGGTGGAGTGCTGAAGGTGCTGCTCCACAGCATGGCCTGCAACCAGAGCGCCCTCTACCTTCAGCATTGTTTTGCCACACAGAGGGCCCTGGTATCTAAGGTTAGACTACTGGGCTTTCTTTATGTGTGAAGCATGCTTATTTCATCTTCCAGGCTTACATAGTAATAAATACTTCTCTCTCTGCCTGTGTAGTTTCCCGAACTACTCTTTGAGGAAGAAACAGAGCAGTGTGCTGATCTGTGTCTGCGACTGCTGAGGAGCTGCAGCAGCAGCATAAGCACGATCAGATCCCATGCCAGTGCTTCCCTCTACCTCCTCATGAGGCAAAACTTTGAGATTGGCAATGTAAGTACAGAGGTGATGGGTTGAACAAGTTAGAGCTGTGGAATGTGGCTGTACTATAACAAATAACATATTTGTTAACTTTAATTCACCTGGTTTATCTGAATACCAAACTGTGCAGTCATAGCAAACTTTAGTTCAGTTACTGATGTATGCATTATTGAAAGCAGACTTTGTGCTAATATCTTTTTAGAAATTATATGTATAGTGCTTCCTTCTCTCTTCATATGTCGGCAGAAAGCCAACAGCTTTGATAACATGTGTGTTTATTCTTTTTGCTTGAACTTTTAGAACTTTGCAAGAGTAAAGATGCAGGTGACAATGTCTCTTTCCTCGCTGGTTGGAACATCTCAGAATTTCAATGAGGAGTTCCTCCGTCGCTCTCTAAAGACCATCCTTACCTATGCAGAGGAGGATCTGGAGCTGAGGGAGACCACGTTCCCAGATCAGGTACTGGGTTCGCTATTTAGTTGTTTTCCATCACTGCTCGAAAAGGGAAAATATCCAGATTGCTGCTGATGTGATTCTCTGGACCTTTTACTTTGCAAACATGTCATCATCCCGGAGAAGGAGCTTCTTTATCCTGAGCCGTATTTTCTTGCTTTCAGGTTCAGGACCTTGTTTTTAATCTGCACATGATCCTGTCTGACACAGTGAAGATGAAGGAACACCAGGAAGATCCTGAGATGTTGATAGATCTCATGTACAGGTGCAAAACCCATGTGCAATGGAGCGATTTCTTTTGATTACTTAAAAGAGCATTTATTCATTGTAGTTGGTTAGTTAGTCAATATCTGGTTGTGGGTGTGATTTCCTGTGTGGTCTGTGTGTGCATTTGCATTTTTGTCCACTTAAAGGATTGCGAAAGGTTACCAGACATCTCCAGACTTGCGGCTGACGTGGCTCCAGAACATGGCTGGAAAGCACTCTGAGAGAAACAACCATGCTGAGGCTGCTCAGTGTCTGGTGCACAGTGCTGCCTTAGTGGCAGAATACCTAAGTATGCTGGAGGACCGCAAATATCTTCCTGTAGGCTGTGTCACCTTTCAGGTAGGAGCATTCCTGTGGTATTGTTTGTGCGCATGTCTCTCCTCTACAGAAACACATTTCTTACAATGACTGTGCATGCACCATAACCTTCATTTGTTTTTAATATGTGTGGTTATGTGCTCTAGAATATTTCTTCAAATGTGCTGGAGGAATCTGCAGTCTCTGATGATGTAGTGTCACCAGACGAGGAGGGAATCTGTTCAGGGAAATATTTCACTGAGATCGGTCTCGTGGGTCTCCTAGAGCAGGCTGCTGCCTCTTTTTCCATGGTGAGAGATGGAAACATGAACCGATGCTTATTTCTTTGTTTTGTGTTTTTTACCTGCTATTATTTAAAATAATTGTTCATCCTTCCAGGCCGGCATGTATGAGGCTGTGAATGAGGTTTATAAGGTACTGATCCCGATTCACGAAGCCAACAGGGACGCAAAGAAACTAGCCACCATACATGGTAAACTACAGGAAGCCTTTGGCAAAATTGTTCATCAGGTAAACACACACACAAAGTAGACTACTTCTTCAAATCACAACTCCCAACAGTTTGTGGTGCCAAGCTGACACTGAATTTATGCAATTAAATTCTAAGATTAATTTTTTTATATCTCAGTGTGACCTAGATTTATTGTTTTCATTGTCTAACTTCCGCTATGAGAAGATTACATTTGGGATACACAAGGTTACTTCTGTTTTCTTTTTTTCTTATGTAAATCCACCAAAGCTGTTTTTATAAATAAATTCCAGACAGTGTCAGGAGAATCGGGTCAGGAAATTGTCTGGAGCAGTCCATGTCAGATACCTTATCACTGCTGGAAATACTCCATTTGTTTTTGTTTTATTTTATGTGGCACAATGCCTGGGTAGAGGGTGCAGGAGGCAGGGCTTAAAGGAATTCTCCAGAAAGTCATGGGCTCTCTTCAAACATAGTTTTAATTGGACATTCATAGACTTTGTTCTATGGAGCTAGCAGGGCAAAAATCGTTTCATATTTATAATGCATGCTTTGCATTCTCACATGTGGCTCATGCAAAAAATTGCTTGAGTGAACACAATTTAAGACGTGTGCGGTTGAATTAGAGTTAAGTAATTACGGTATAGTATCAAGATCAGCACTTACAATGAAAAGGAGAAATTTTTTTGTCACTGTCATATGAATATATGCACAAGTACACTTTTCTCACACAGATTAACTGTCATGTTAAACAGCCAGTGTAGATGTATCAAGGCCAATTAACAAAAAAGGATGTTAGGAGCAAAGCTTCTTATCTGCAGGACTTTCAAAATGTACATACATCAGTCTCGATATGAGTCACTACACAGAAAAACAATGGATTCCAGTTAATGTTGCGTACACACCAGCTGTCACAGACACAGCTTTGCATGATCTTATCAGTTGGCAGTTAAATCCTAGTATATTTATTTATGCCTGATACCCACCATGCTTTACTTTTCTGTGAAGTATGACCTTAAGCATGCATGACATTTTGGATTCCAGCTGTGTTTTTTTTTATTTGTATTTTTTGTTAAAGGCCAGTTGTGTGGATTGTGTGACACAGACGGGTTACAGTCATCTGGTGTGCAGAGCAACTGCTCTTGCAAAGCAGACTTTTTCATAGTGACAAAAACATTCATGTGTAAAGAAAGCATCCCTGTTTTTCTGTTTGTTTGTTTTTTAAAGAATATTTCTGTCACACGCTCTGTTCTCCAGCTCGACAACTTAGTAACCTGGATTCGTTTCAAAGCGTTCATTCTCCTTATTGTAACATCCTTTGTATGTGTGTGTGTGTGCGCGTGTCGGAGGGCGTATGCGTCTTGTCGTTCACATGTCCTGTATTCTCTTTGTTACGCAGAGTACTGGCTGGGAGGTAGGTGACTAAACAGCTCCTGCTTGGCCCTGCTCATGTGGTTTATCTTTTTGTATTTTCTTTTTATTTACTCTCATCTTTTTATTTGCTAGCTGTTGGCATTCTTCTTCTTTGTTACATACATCCAAATCCATTAACATCTGCAGACAACATCAACTGTCTGCCCCTTTACCCGCTGGGGACGCTCGCTGTCTAAGCAACAACACCCTTCACCGTTTTCCTCTCTCCTCACTCTTCTTACACTGCAAGAGGAGCTTGTGTTTGTGTCTTTTTTATTTTATTTTATTCTTTACATGTGACAGTGTTGACAGGCTGTGCATGGGAGCCATGGTGTGTGACACTAATGACAAAAGTCTCAGCGAATGCATCACCTGCACAATCCACCGTTTTACCCCCTCCATTCCTCATCTTCTATGTGTCTGCTGGGTGTGTCGGTGGGCACACACACGCGCGTCAGCTGTCACACTTCATCTCATCTTCAACCACAGGGCTCGATTTCAGTGCACTGTTTTGACATGAAAGGTGTCTGTTAGCCATCCCGCTGTAGCCGTGGGGTCATTCTTGCCACACACAATTAAATGAGCCTTTTAACACGCAAGGTGCTGCAGACTTTGGGTCGAGGCTGGAACCAAATTCTCCAAAGGCAGTTTGTTTTCTAAGAGGGTTCAACTCACAGTAATCTCAGGATTACTTGATTTATCCCTTTTGATTTTGATTGGTTGTTATTCTTGCCCTTTCTTTTAATAGTTTAAACTAAATCGACCCCTGACTTTTGTTTCATGCATTCTGTCCCTTTGTTAACAGTATTAACCTCTGAGTTCTCATGGTCTATTGCATGAATTGGACAGAGCACAGGAAGCGCACTGAGCGTGCATGGTGTGTTTCCGAGGGTTGTGGATTATTTGTTTTTTTTTCCCCTCACTTTTGTTTTTTTTTAATTCTTCGCTGTCTGCCTTTGCATGATCTGGATCCTCCACAATGAGTTTCTGTTCTTTCTCACAATCAGTGGAGATATTTTTACTGTTGTGTGTTAGTTTGTGTTGTTTTTAAAATTCTCTGGAGGAACCCAATCCTGATTAAAATTTGTTCTGTTTTTTTTTTCCTTTTTGATTTCCCTGGTTGCCGACCCTTCCTTCTTTACTTAATTGTGTCTTGTGGTAAGTTTCTTAGTTTACAGGGTTTCCTTAATTACTGTTTAAAAACATTTTCAAATCAGTGGTTTAACTAGCAATACATGACTTGTATCTTTTTCCCTTAAGTTACCCTGATGCTTTATCTAAACATCTTGTGCATCAAGTTGTGTAGCATTTGCCTCAGATTTTCACATCATTTTCCTTTTTCCTGCCATACACGCACTTACACACTGGGCACTCATGGTGTACCTGCTGATTGATCTTGGGGCTTCCCTTTGGATGTTTCTTTCCAAGTAGAGGTCTAAGCAAAAAAAAAAATTGGAGTTGATGGATGTTTTTCCTGTCAACAACTTCCAAAGACGTAACGGGGTGTTTGAGGTTGAAGTAGTTTTTGCCTTGTTTTGTTTCACAAACGTTTTCCCCTCCCGCTCCGTCTTTCTTTCTTTTTTTTGTTATCTGTCTGTTTGTGACTTTAAGGCTTCTATTTAGAAAACTTTGGTGCTGCTTTGATCTGTGAACTTGAGCTGTTTTTATTCTTAACATGGGAAAAAATTGCACACATGAAGAACACAAGCACTTACAAGCTGGGTGCAAAGGAGATGTCGAGTTCATGTTGACAACAATAGATACATTTCAGACACTGCGGGGTGTTTTTCCTGGCTTAGATTGGGATTTTTCACAAAAGCACATTAAGGCAATTCATCTGCATTCCTCGTATTTGTTATAATTATATAGATTTTCCAGTGATTTCTGACCATTTTATAAACCCAAATGTCTACTGTGTTTACTTACAGTGGACCTTGTGTGTTTCTTTATTTTTGGCTTGTATACTGTTATAATAATATTTAAACAGGACCAAACTGTCAAATAATGAGAAGCTAATAATATGAAAGTAATTCCTATGACCCAAAGGTCAGGGTTCAGATTTTTTTTTTCTATGCTGGCAGCTGCAGCACAGAAGCCCCACCCACATACTTTTCAAACCTTCTGATTGCAAGAATGCAGTCAGTCAGAAGAAAGTTTGCTTGAAAAGAGAGGGCTTGAAAGGAAAAGAGCTAAACCTGGCACTTTTTTCTTGCTGATGTTTGACCTAGTTTGCTTGGTACTTTTAGCCTGACTAATCTATTAGCAGGCCAGTATCATCGCCCGATATTAGCTATTTGACAGTCGGTATTTGTATTTTAAATAACTGCTTGGTGAAAAAGAAAAATGTAAAGAAGAGATGGAAGAAACACTCTTCTATTTTATATTGCATAGTTTGTCCACCAGAGGGCACTGTGCAACTTCCCAGAGTCGGGTAGAGAGCAAACAAGTAAATAAGCAACTACATATAACAAATTGTGTAGTTATTTATTTTATGGGATTTTTCTTTCTTTCAGACACATGAAACAGTCGATATATCAGAAGGTCAGATGTTTAAATGACAAAATATCAATATTTGTTTCGGCTTTAAAAATACTTGCTACCTGCCTGAGTTCTGTCAGGTCCTTAACTGCGGTGGAAAAGCTGCTGAACAACCTTTTTTTTTTTTTTTTAAAAAAAAACAAAAAAAAAACAGGTTGTTGAAATCACATACTTTCTGTCTGAACCTTCAGTACACTCACATACAGCTTTTAGAACAGAACCAACAGATTTAATCACATACTGCATGAAACTTCTAATAGTTGTTGTTATATATGTAGCTATATAGCTACATATATATCAGATTGTAGGCATACCATTTCTTTCAGTGAACTATAATCTTTTTCTGTCATCTTTGCCTCTGTGAAGAGAGCTGTAAAATCTAATAAAGTAAAAATACACAAATGCTTACTGTTCCACAGTATATCACAGTATGCTGTAGCAGGGTGATGGTGTTCTGCCTCGTTTTTTAACCCATTTATCAATGTTTCCCTCTGCCTGTTCAGGATGGAAAGAGAATGTTTGGTACTTACTTCAGAGTTGGATTTTATGGTACGAAGTTTGGCGACTTGGATGAGCAAGAGTTTGTGTACAAAGAGCCTGCCATCACAAAGCTGGCTGAAATCTCTCACAGGCTAGAGGTAAACTATGCTGTGCTCGCGTTCTCTCTCTATGAGTCTAATTGTTTTCTGTGAAAGAGTAAAATGTTCTGTTCTTTGTCTTTTCTGGTAGGGTTTCTATGGCGAGCGATTTGGAGAGGACCAGGTAGAAGTCATTAAGGACTCCAACCCTGTGGACAAGTGCAAGCTGGACCCAAATAAGGTTTAGTGTTGATAAATGAGATGAACATATGTTAAACGGATGGAAATGGTCTTAGCTAAAAAAAAAAAAAAACAACCCAAAAACATTTGTCCCTCTAGGCATTCATCCAGATCACATACGTGGAGCCGTACTTTGACACTTACGAAATGAAAGACCGCATCACATACTTTGACAAGAACTACAACTTGAGACGTTTCGTCTACTGCACTCCTTTCACCCTGGATGGGCGAGCACACGGGGACCTGCACGAACAGTTCAAACGCAAGACCATCCTCACCACCTCCCACGCCTTCCCGTACATCAAGACACGGATCAACATCATCCACAAAGAGGAAGTAGGTCTACAGTCTGCCTGCTCTTCACAGGCAAATTCCACAAATGTTCAGCCTTTTCATGCAACCACTCTGTCACTCTTCCAGATTATATCCACACCGATAGAAGTGGCAATAGAGGACATGCAGAAAAAGACTCAGGAGTTGGCATTTGCCACCCACCAGGACCCTGCCGATGCCAAGATGCTGCAGATGGTCCTTCAGGGATCAGTAGGCACAACTGTAAACCAGGTAAGGTTTTGAATTTTTAGCATGCAACAACTGTTAGTTACAGCACTACTGATTCACAAAGCTGAAAGCTGATGTTTATGAGATTGTTCTGTTTTTCCAAGGGTCCTTTGGAGGTAGCTCAAGTGTTCCTGTCGGAGATCCCCAGTGACCCAAAATTGTACAGACACCACAATAAGCTTCGGCTCTGCTTTAAAGACTTCACCAAAAGGTATGGATTGTCCTTCCTCTAGGCAGAAGTTGAAACCTTCTCCTCTCACCCTGTACAAGCTGTAAAAATGATACGATACCACTGATGGTTGCTGTGTTGCTATATAACCAGACTATAGCACCCAAGTGCTATAAGTTTTCACTTCACTCACCAAATTAGTTTAGACTTTCAGTCGATCATTTTATTTGAAACAGAGAACACGTGCTGCGTATTTACATAACAGTATCGCACTATATTTCCCTGTCTAAGGTGTGAGGATGCCCTACGCAAAAACAAGAGCCTGATTGGTCCAGACCAGAAGGAGTACCAGAGGGAGCTGGAGAGGAATTATCACCGGCTGAAGGAGGCACTGCAGCCTCTCATCAACAGGAAGATCCCCCAGCTTTATAAGCCTGTACTGCAGGTCAACTCGCACAGGTAGGGCCAAGCAGGCTTTCTCTCCATGTGTATGAATGATGTGAGTGAGAGTAGAGATTAATTTCTTGGTTGTTAAGTTAAATCAGTCTTTTTAAAAAAAATTGTTTTGCTTTTGTTTTGTTTTGTTTTTGCTTCTGTAAAAACGATGCAGCAAACGGACAGCTTGACAAGGTAGTTTGGACTTCTCGGAGTACGTTTTGTGTTGTGTTTTTGTTTTTGTTTTTGTTTTTTCGTTTGCATGTTTCTCACTGTTCAGGTTAGAGGGAAATGCTTTCAGTTTTAATTCTAAAATTAAAAATGAATTGGATTTGTAAATGTTTAAGGATACATCATACTTTTTTTCGTGCAACTTTATTTATCAGTTAAGAATTTACCTGTTGTATGAAGGGAACAACCAAGCCACACACAGACTTAGTAAAATCCGAATGAATGCAATTACCTTTTATTTATAAAGCACCAATTCACAACAAGTTGCCTAAAGGCACTTTATATTGTAAGGAAGAGACCCCACAGAACATCATTTTTTCAGTGTGTCCGTTCATTTTATAAATTATATTTTTTATCAAGGATGTCGAGCATTTGTGATTTTGTTTACAGATTTACAGATAAAAGGTGTACTGATGGAAATATACGTATATGCTTTTCAGGGCTTTAAAATTGCAGCAGCCAAAATTAGCTGCAGTTTGGCTGGGCAACTTCTTTATGTTGCCATTGGACACAAAAAAGGCTCGAGAGCACGGCGTATTATAAATTCTAAAAAACGGTGGATTTATCGAGAGGACACCGAAGTTGTCTCTCTAGTGATTCCACAGCAGTACAAGAGCATCATCTGTTGACGTAACGAGGTATAACCTCCGTACGTAAACATAACAGTGTTAGAATAGTGAACAATAATAAACAAAAACAAGGGGCAGTTTGTTCTGACAAAATTAAACATGTAGCATTTTCAAATCTACTGCAAATACTTTGAACAATCACAGGCAGTGGGCTACAGATCAAATACTACATGACATAACTCAATCATCTCCAGTCGGAAAAAACGTGTATTCCCCGATTCATTGGCAAGGGGGTCTAGCTGTTGCTGAGTGAAATTGGTTGCACTAAAAACAACTGCAGGTTGTTGCAAGCCGTCTGTGGTTTTTCATTTAAGACGCAGATGCTATTTACTCTCAGAGCTGTAGTAAATCTTGAAATAGTGCAGCGCAAACTGGAAAACGGCTAGGAACTGCCACCAATCACTTGCCAAACAGTCGCAGAATATACAACCAGTGGTTACCTGGCAGTCACTGACCACGCCCCAAGGCCTTGGTTAATGGGACATTCAAAATTAAGTCCACGGTGACTGACAGCAAAGTCTAGCAACTACAGCAACCAGAGAATACATAGTTTTCCCTCACAATATGTTGCCTGGTGGTTACTCTAGGCCTGTGAGATTGGGGTCAGCATTGATTTGTAGCATGTATGAAGCATGTGTTATATGCTTGTGCTCGTCTTGTGAGAAGGTAGAGCTACAGGAGGTCAGCTATTTTCACATACTAGGCTTTTCTAGATTTCTTCCTACTGCAGCTTTAACATTTCAGGTCAGCTTCTCGTGACAGCTCAAAATTCTTAGTATTTTATTTCTTTTTTTTTTTGTCCTCGTTAACATCTTTTTGTTTTTAATTTGCAGAGATTCCTTCAGCAGAATGAGTCTTCGCAAGCTTGACATTTGAAGATGAAGAGAACTACACACAAGCGCACCTGTACACCTACACAAACACTTAACCGAAACTGCAATATTAATTTATTCTCCAGTGTAAATAGGAGTGTCTCTTGAAAGTTGGTCAGTGTTTGGAAAAAAGCGTGTTTAAACAAAAGGTTGAAAAGACTTGCAGCTTGGTACGTCATTCCAGTGTCTTAATTTGTTTACAGACAAACTGTTACACAATCAGCGCAGCAAACAAGTGGAACTTCAAATTAAAGAGATACCTTGGCATTTAGAATTTCTTTTTGCTAGTCATTTCAGTAGGTAACAAGTGCTTATACTGTCCCCATGCTACCTTAAAATAACAAAAAACAAAGCTCATGTCAGCACTCACTCTTGGAACCAGTAGAAATGGCTGCAAGCTATGAAGAATGCTCCAGAGTTCTGTATTTCAGTAAAGTGCCAAAAAAAAAAAACACCCTTTTTTTCTGCCAAATTCTTACAATTTTAAAAGTCAAGGTGTCTTTTTAATTATGTACGATGTGTCAAAAAAATCTGTACTCAATTTTCATGTGTGCACTTTTTTTTTTTTTTATGGTGTAGCATTGCATTTTACAACTTGAAAGTTTATGTAATGCAAAATGGGAGAGAAACCTTAAAACATGCAAAAAAATTGTACCAGTATTTATCATGATGCTTTATTATTGTTTTTAGTTGAGGCGCCAATGTTTTAAACTTAGGTACTTTAAACCTCATTGTATAATTTTATGTAGTTTTGTTTTATTTTAAATATTTTACTAAATAAATATTTTAATGTTCAAGTGGTCTGATGTGATGTTTCTCTGTTATTATGGACTTTGAGGTAAGTCGGCCAGAAACTAAGACGACAAAAAGCATGAAGCTGGTGTGAAGGTAAAAACTTTATTGCTTTCACTCTGAAACCCCGCTATGCCACTTCCGCATAATGAGAACTGGAATGGTACAGTTAAAAAGGACACAACAACACAGTAAGGGTGCTTTTAACCAAGCATTTCACTTTAAATAATAAACTCATCTTTGAAAGACAGGTGAAAAGGGTTTGTAATACTTAGAAAGACAGCTCATCAGACCCAAGTAAATCTCTGAAACCATCACTAGACCTGAGATGAACAAAGTTACCTTTACTGAGTTTTTAAAGCTCAATTGATGCAACCCCCCCCCCCCAAAAAAAATCTATCATCTGCTATGCATGACTAATCGATAAATTGTCACAAAAGACTCAGTCCATCATAAACAGGAAACTTACCTTACCACATCAAGTTAAAATGTTTTGTGTCTAGGCTGTTAGATCAGATATGGAGCATATTAATGCAAAAGAGGAAAATCTATTTTTTTCTTCAACTATAGTATCTTAAATCTGTCATGAGACAAAACTTGATATTACATAGGTTTAATCAGAGGGATGGTGATTTGTTTTAATAGATCAAAATATAGATATGTATATACATCTCTAAATATAGATATAGACATACATATAGATTTCAAAACCAGCAATATGCAAGTACAAAACTGAATATTCGCTGCTTGAGAACTTCCATCAGTCCGGTTTTAGTCTTAACTTTGTTATTTTATCTCTAATGAACTTTAAAAACTGTTCTCTCTCTTTTAAAAGAAGAATGGAGGTAGGTCATAAGCTAAATCATGGTCTCAGTGGGCAGTTTTTCCTCCCCATAATAACCATGAACTGTATATAATGATATTTATACTGTGCTTTTTGACCCTCCTTGCAGCATAAAACTGAACTACAGCTTAAGGAGTTTTAAATTAGAGATTCAGATCTTAAAATCCTGACTAGTGCAAACATCTCACTTGACAGTTGTACACTACATTAGAGACTGACTGTTTTCAGACCGATATTTGGTCATTTAAAAGTCTCATATTCTAATATTTATTTCAGATACACAAAACAAACAATTCTCTAACATTTGTTATATGTAGTTAATTATTGTTTATGCTCCACCCGATTCTGTTCAATGAGCCTTTCACATTTGTGGCATCCCAATCACGAGCTGCCACAGAGAATCTGCAGCACGCCCTCTGCTGGTCAGACTATACAGATATCAATCGTGCTCACATTAAATCGGTTGGGCTCTATAGTAAAATATCAAACAAGCAGTTTTCCATAACATTGTAAAATGTATATTATAAAAACCTGATAGTTCACTGATAAAATCAAATTGCGTCCTTCACTCTGACAAATCTGACATCTGAGCCTGAAACTGTTGACTGCATAAACTAGTGTCAACGAAGCATGTAGAAACTTTTTAATTATTATTAGACAGCTGAGTGTTTGTTGTAAATATCTGTTGTAACTAAATGAGTTTCTGAGAATCTGTCGGTTTCACTGTATAAATGACATCAGTTTGAGGCTTCAGATATACAGCTAAATTGTACAGGTTTCTATATAAAAACCCTCACAAAACAAGGGATCAGTTGATGAGAAAAGCTTCAGGGTAAAAGCTTTTCTGATAAACTGAAAAAAATAACATGAGAACATTTTCAAATTCAAACAGAATACAGACTGCTGCGCCCAGGGGGGGGAAGTCAGTTTTCAACATTTTTACTTAATTCAATTTTAGTTCAACGTGCTTTGCCATTTTGTAAAAAACAAACAATACAAAGTCAACATTGAAGAAAGACCAAAAAAACAAAAATACACAACCAATCATCCCTAACGTTCAAAAAAAACAAACAAAACAAACTTTGACCCCAACTGGGCGTTTCTGTTTAGAGTACCTGCACATGAGTGGATGAGAAGGCGGAAGCGCCTTGATCCCACCGTGGGGCTGTTGCAGGTTTAGTTTTCCTTGGCTGAAAAGTCACTTCAGTTTCAGTGTAAATGTGGCAGCCACAGTGTGTCTGGCACTGTTTGAAGTATTGCAAAAACTCCATCTGTCTTTTGCCTGGGAGCTCAGTTTCCTGTAAGGTCTGTCTATTTCAGTGTCCAGGTTCAGGCATCCTTCTGTAGAACAGCAGGTAAGGGGTTGATGAGCAGCACGTCTCAGGAGAACAGGCTCGCAGGAAGTCGTCCTCCTCAAACAAACGCACCTCAGAGTCATCAAACAGCAGCCATTTCCCTTCATATTCCAAGAGGCTATTTAAAGCCTTCTGCTCTTTGGTCTCTGTGCTGCCACAGGAAGCCTGCGATGTCTCCTCTACTGCCTCGGGCTCTTTTTTAAGTCCAGCTTCAGTGTTTTGGCTCAAAATGTTGATGGTTTTTCTCCTATTACAACCCTCCGTCGAACCACTGCTAGCTGCTTTCTCTGTGTGTTTACTGCTGCTGTTCCCGAGGTCATAGCTGGACACACTCCTCTGGCCTCCCAAGAGTCCGACACCCCCCTCTGACAGCTTTTTGCTCCCTGATTTGCTGCTTGCCAAACTCTCGCGCCGCTGTCCTCTCGTACTCAGGCTGAAAGACACCTCTCCATCATCGTAGTCCAGCACCGTCTCCTTCACCAGAGCACCTTCTTTGTCTTCCTTCACCTCGTCCTCCTCCTCCTTCTCTTCAGTTTTTGTGTCCTGCAGCCAGATCTTCACATCTGTTAAATCAGACATTCGGATGTAGGCAGTGTAGTGGCCACTGCTGATGGTCACACCACTATGCATGACGACAGCAAACAGCTGATAGTTTTGACCTTTAGTGGATGAGGACTGGGTACACCACTCCTCAAGGGATAAGGTCAAAGGAGTCTGTAAGGGAGTGTTCACTTTAGAAAGACCAGCATATGGGTCCAGTCTGGGAAGAGAGAACAATACAGATATAAGAGTACATTTAGAAACTAGAGATCAAAGCAGTAAAAACTCTACAGCAAAGGACTGATTCTATTTCTCCATGATGAGAATCTTTTAAGTCTAAGCATGTGGTACAGCGATCACTTTTTCAAACACTAGCTCAAATTCATTCCAGTAGAGTTTGTGTAGTGCGGCAGTGTGATAACTGAGACTTCAGTGGACTCACTCTAAACCGTTGGCAGAGAAGCGCTTTAGGTGAATAGTGATGACTTCAGGAGTCTTGTCAAACAGCAGACTCCTCTCGGCCTCTGTGTAGTGATGGCAGGTCTCACAGAAGTATTTATCCTCCCCAAAAATGCGCTCCACCGAAGCGAACTGAGATATGGCCCATTTCAGAGTCTTCAGCTCTGGTTTAGGGTCTGGTGAGACTGAAAAAAACCCCCAAAAAAAACAAGATTTTTAAGATAAAAAGGGGGAAAATAAAACCCACACCCACAAAAAAAAAACAAAACAAAAAAAAAAACCTCCATAACTACTATTTTACAACTAATAGTTGTAAAAATTCTCACCCTCAGAGAGGTCATCGGGGCTGCTGGGCTGGTCATCAAGCACAGGGACACTGATGTCCTGGAAGTCCTCTCTCCTCTCTGTGAAGCTCTCACACTCCAGACATCGAGTCCTCAGAACCAGCCGACCTTGGAACAAACGCTCCATGAGGCTCAGGCCCGCTGAACGAACATAAAATCCACAGTTAGTAACATCTAGAACTCCATAAATAAATGTAGGCTCCTAATGCACGTCAAAGTACAAATTAAAAGTTAAAGTGAATGACCAAACATTTAGTCTGTCCCAACTTTTCTGCTTTTTTTGGGATGCTTATTCATTTAAATTCATTAATTGTGATATGGGGGCAAAAGGCAGGAGATCAGTTAGGCTTGGGGCTTAAGAGGTTAAAGTGAGTCATTTCTTTCTCAACTAAACGTTTTCTTCATAATCGCTGCCTCTTACGATGATCGCAGGTCACACGTACCTTGATGTTTAGGAGCCTTGCTGTGTTCGGATGCATTTTGGCTGGGTGGCTCTTGAAGGTTTTTCTCACTTTCGTCGTGCGTCACTCCATTTTCCTGCTCTGTTTTGTTTTGGTTCTTCACAGTTGTGCAGCTGATCTTTCCCACGCTGCGGAACTTGGAGAAAATACTTGGCTGCTTTCCAGACGGCCTCAGGCAGCTCAACTTAGCTCTCTTCTTCCTCTTCCCATCTGCCTCTTTACACGTCTTCTCACCTTTCCCCTCATCGTCGCTTCCTCCTTCCCCATTTGGTTTCTTCGTCTCTTCCTCACCTGCCGCCTCCTCTCCACCTTTATTCTTGCTGCTGTCCATGGTGATTTCACTGGAGGACTTCCTTTTGGAGCGAGTAAGGGGTCTATTTCTACTCAGGTTTTCCTCTGCAGAATCTGATTTCTTAGACTTCAGGGATTTGGATTTTTTCTTGGCATTCCCCACTTCTGTGTCGCTCTTTCTTTTCCCAGCAACTTGACCATCCTCTTCCGTGGAAGCTTTGGATTCTGCGCCAGAGCCGCCGGACCCCAAATCGAGACCATTCTCGAGTTTAACTTCCGACACATCCTCCTCCTCGCCTTCTACTTTCAGCTCTTTCCTGATAGTATCACAGGCTTCCTGGATATATCCCAGGATGCACTGCAGAACTTCCTGAGCATCATGCTGGAGATAACCTTCGTACATGGGGTTCAGCTGCCTGCGACACAAAACCACAAACTTGTGTCAAACTGACAGAAAATGGCAATTTTAATGAAAGTGTTCAAAAACACAAAAGTGCCAATCTGGAGTTTAAACATGTCAGCATGCTTACTTTAAAAATGATTCGTAACCAACTCATCAGCTTGAGCTATGACTGAGCATTAATGATGACAAGTTTTTACCTTTTAAACAGCATAATAATGATCAAAGCTCCACATTCATGATCCTACATGTGCATCTAACTGCAACTAAGTGTTTAATCAATGTTATATGCACGTATACAATGTGACAATATTTGGGTGTTTAGTAACATTTAATATTCGAAAGCCATTAAGTCATCGTGCTAGAAAAAAGACAGCGTGGGAACAAACTGGTTACCTAGCAACACAAGCGTATGATCTAATAAGCAACTGGGTTACAAATATTTATTGAAACTGCCAAATCTTTACCTGAGCGTGTGCAGAATTTTGCGCGGTGGTGTGGCTAGCTCTCCATCGGTGAAGCTGTCAGGATTAAGCAGGAAGCTAGACTGCAGCTGCTCCACTGCAGTTATCAAAGTGTTGAAGCTCCCAAGAAGCTCGATGTGAGCTGGCAGAGCCTCCGACACACCGTCTGACTGCTGACAGTGTGGCTGTAGGAAAATGACACAGAGTAAAAAGGTTACTGAAATATGCTTTCGTAGCTCAGAAGACAGACACCCTCCTTTAATGCTGCTGCTTTTTTCAAAACTGTATATTTTACAATAGGAATACAGTGCACTGTGTCATAACTCTTTGAGATGAAGGCTACTGGACTTGTTTTTGGTTCATGAAGGTTTTCACCTCTTGTCCAAAAGGCTTCTTCAGTTCTGAAAACTTATGGGGAGTCCCACATAATTAACTTCAAGCTCTGAAGACTAGAGTGCACTATATTGTTCAACAACTTTAAAAAGAAGCATGCAACATCTCCCATCAGAGGAGTTAATAAGTGCTAAACTTTGGACCCACACTGTGGCTGTGATTTATTATGCACGTACCTCTTCGCTTTTCTCAGTTTCTTCCTTGGGTTTCTCCTTCTGGATGGAGAGATCGTGAAGCTTCTTTATGCCTTCTCTGAAGCCTGGGCAGTAATAAAGAACCTGCAGATGCAATCAGACATCAACACATCATTATTGTGATTTTAAACTGGATGTGATAACAAGTAATCCACACAAGTGGAAAACTCAAAGCATCTTCAAGTAATCAGGTTGTTAAATGCTGGTGATATTATGATGACACAAATAAGCGCGAAAAACGTGTCCATGACCTTCACAGTCATTTGTGCTTCAGTACTTAAAGTCCAACAGTAATTCCCATTAACCCAGTAATGGTCACAGTGAAATATAATTTCCTTTACCGGCTCAACATAATAGCAAAAATCTGTTAAAAATGACTGTCCAAATATGAAGCTAAACCGTTCTGTTTTAGTCATTAGACACACAGCTTCTTGCTTTCGCATGTTGGATGCACTTCAGAATTATTCTAATTATTACAATAAGCTCTTTAGTCATCCAAAGTAAGGTTAAAAAAAGTCCTGTTTAGAAACCTTAAAAAAAAAAAAAAGGATGGAGAGAAAAAGAATCTGGTTCTATACTATTCCTAACTGTGATTACAATAGACCCTGTGCACAAGAAAATGCTAACTTCCTGGTTTGAGACCGGATGTAGGGTTGTACATTTCCGGTAGCTTTACTTTGCGGTCAATCACTACTGCGAAGATATCCTCCAAAACCATGTCCAAAACTCAAAAACGGAAAGATCGCGTTACGTTACAAAGAGCAGAAGGTGGGAACACTCACCACTGTTGTGTCATAAAAAAAATCTAATGATCAATTTTGACGTTTAAAGAGTTTAGATCGATCAGTTGTTTACATCACTCAACACAAGCAGAACTGCATTACAAAATCAGAAGACACATCATCCACATTCAGAAGCATCTCTGTATAGTGACTGGTCTTATGATTTAAACAGGCAAATGTTCAGCATTCAAACTACAGGTGAAGAATAGTCAAACCAGATGTTTCCCCCGTTATGTCGATATCAGCTAGTCAAGTACACACCTACACAGCATGTTAACAAACCGTGAAAAAAAGCCACACAAAAAATGAATGATTGCTGGTAAGGGTTTCTGTACATTAGTATTTACGAAGGGTATGTTGTGACTTCCCTTCAAAATTACAGTGGTCCTTCGCTTTAACGCAGTTCACCTTTTCACCTCGCTGTTTCTCCTCTGTGACGTCTCTCCTGTACAGTACAGAATCGATAGCTAGCAGAGTGACTCTGAAGTGCAGTACTGTATGTCGATGAAATGTTCTGCACCGTCAAAAAATAAAATTGGCTACTTGATTTCACCTATCGCTGGTTATTTTTAGAACATAACACCCGCAATAAACGAGGGACCTCTGTTTACAGATACTGAGAAATATAAAATTTGAATCCCTTTTCTCTTTTGCTCTGAGAAGCGGGGGAAAAAATATAGACAAGTCGATGAACATCATTTACAGATATATTGGGTAAATGCCCAAGACATCTATAGAAATGTAAATCGCCGCTTGATTCATTCATTTGCTTAACTTGTTTTGGACCGTAAACAAGGCGCGAATAGGACACCGGAAACAAAGCTCCCCAAAGGAGTTTCCGCACCAGAAGTAGCATATGCTAACGTGCATATAGTCTATTAAAGCAGATAAGTGCTACTGTAATTACATATCTTCTATTAAAGCAGTGAGTACATGAAATCCTGCTCACTAAACTAACTCCATACTTCAGAAAAGTGATGTGCCATCACTTGATTCCATTAGCAACTAGTATTTAAGTGAAAACGTTGTGCTTAATTTATGCTCCTGAGATTTTGTCTGTTTCCAGAGATATTTACCTACAGAGATAGGTTTTTAACCACCAGAAATGTGCTGATTGGTTGCCAAGTGGGCCAGAACAGGGAAAGGAGTTAAAAAAATAAAATAAAATAAAAAAATGTATGATCAGTACAGTCAGAGGTTGCAGTGAACACTGTACATTGTTTACAACACTCAGTAGTAGCCTACAGACCGGTTGAACCACTTTTTTTTAAGCACTGCCTCCATTTGACTACAGACGCTCTCTGCAGGTAGGACAGTCCAAAGCTCCCCACAGACTGCCATCACACTAATAATAATAATAATAATGGATTGGATTTATATAGCGCTTTTCAAGGCACCCAAAGCGCTTTACAATACCACTATTCATTCACTCTCACATTCACACACTGTAGCCACACAGCTGTGGCTACAGTTGTAGCCACAGCTGCCCTGGGGCAGACTGACAGAAGCGAGGCTGCCATATCGCGCCATCGGCCCCTCTGGGCAACACCAGTAGGCGGTAGGGTAAAGTGTCTTGCCTAAGGACACAACGACCAGGACAGAGAGGCCGGGGATCGAACCGGCGACCTTCCGGTTACAGATGCGCTTCCCAACCCCCTGAGCCACGGTCGCCGCAGAACCACAATTTCCCCATCAGAAAATGTAACATTCCCGGCATCACAACAACATCCACTTCTGAGTGGGATAACACAGGTGAACAGGTTTGAGGATTCAATGCAACTTAAATCGCACAAGAACAAACCACACACACTGTGAAGTGTCTGTGCAGTTTTCAACTTTTCCTTCAGTATATTTAAACCCATCCTACCATTTGTACTAAAACACTGGAACAAGTGACATCTATTAATGCTGGAAATTAACTCCATCTGTGGTAATGGCTCACCTGTAAGATGCTGTTCAAATAGCAGGTATTGCCCAGATTGTTGAGCCCCACGAACGGCACCAAGTTCTCTCTCTTCTCGCAGGACAGGAGGAGGCTGGGCGAGGAAGGACACTGAGAAGGCCCCGGGACCACCTGATCACAGCTGCTGATCAGTTAAGAAGGAAGCAAACAGAAAGTCAGCAGCTAATAAATTGAATTTCACAAATGACATCCACCATCACACACACACTGTTTTAAAATGATTACACTGAGATTAATGTTGAAGTGTAACCCCAGCTTGATTGAGATGAAGCCTACTATTAAAATCTAAGGTATCACTCATCCACACGTGCATTATCCTGCCCTCACAACAACAGTGGAATTCCCATAACTATCTGAATGTAACTGTGGGAAAACGAGTGCTTCGGGCTGCCCAAAACAAATCAGTCTAGAAAACTATTTGTGTTTGACGCACACTGGTAGCAGAGACCTACCTTGCCTCAGGCTCCTCTGGCTCACATGTTTTGGGTTCTTCTGTCTGAGGTTCCGAGAAATCCAGAGCCCGCTTGGTTTCCTTCTTCTGGAAGAACTTCAGAGAGAGTTTACTCTTCTTCACTGGGCTCCCCGGAGCCGCTGATACCACACTTTCACCCTGCAGACCTGGCATCTTTCCTCCCGGTACCTTGAGGGCGATTTTTCTTTTAAATTCCTACTGAGACGCAACAGCGCACCTCACTGGTGAAAGATGGAAACACACAATGTAATTTCAGCGGGCGCCATCAGAGTTCAACGAGAACGAACGTAGCTGCGCACTTAAGTTCACGGTCCGCTATTGTGTAGCTACACACGGACAGGTCCAGTCCAATCAATCACACACTTCTCAATAATACAGTCGAACCGGTTATTGACCGTACCACGCATTATGTAACATGTTAGCTGGCTAACGCTAACTTAAAGGTAGTACTTTGTTTCAGTCCTACCCACAAACAACCGCTCTAGCACGGCTTACGTTAGCAACTGTTTTCGCTTTAAATTACAGGGTAGCAACAAATAACTTGCTATTTTTGAGCACGTTGCGCACATCACAGCGACAAACTGGCTCGAGAAGGTGCGGTGAAGAAGTGGGAGGAGAAAACAGAAAGCACGCCGTTTGAAACTGTTCACGGCCAAAAAGGACTTCTTTGAAATCCCAGCTGAGTCGAGAAAGAAAACTTACCCGAATGCTTCATTCCAGTTTAAGTTTGATATTTTCCATTAAACATCCCGTCTCGAAATTATTTACGGAGTGTTTAACAATTCAGACGGTGCAACAGAAGTTGGCGCTTTTTCCTGCTTGAAGATTCGCTGGCCGCTACATCGCCGGCAACGCTCGGATATCGCGTCAAAACATCCGGCCAGAATGTTTAAAAAAAACGGTCACGACTAAGCTTGAAAATCATCAGGTGTTGCCGAACATTTGGAAATGCGCGTATAACTCTGGGAAATTCTATACCTGAAAAGATTTACATGCCAGATTTCAGGCTAATGTTAAGACAACTATTTCTGCTAGGCCCAACCGGCCAGCTCCAAGCGCCATTCTTGTAGTCCTTTCTCCAGCTCCTTCAAAATAAAAGTCGAGCTAAACTTGAACAGTCATTTCTCATGTCTCACCTTTTTTCCTTTTTGAAGTACTAAGATTTTAAATACAGGACATTAAAAAATTGCTTTCATTAAATGAATGTAATAAAAAGTATACAACTCATCAAGGCTTCCATGGAAGCCAAGGGCCACAGAGGTTTCAAATTTCAAGTTGAGACAAGCTGAAGCTGGTCTGTTGTATAAGAGGTATAATTTGGGAGACTGCACTATATATTTCTTGAATCCTCTTCACACTTTATATATCTGACCCAACAAAAAAATTGCGATTTACAGAACAACGGTTAACATGGAATCGGATGTTTATATAGACAATATAAAATCATTAAGTAAAAACCAATGAGTATGAACAAAAGTGGGTCCAACAGCAAAAGAAAAAGAAAAAAATATTATTAATTACCTGGAAAAAAAACCCCCACGAGACTATAATAGTATAGTTATATAACAGTAAGTTATGAATTATGCTCAGTCATCCAGGTAAGAAAATCCCACAAAGTTGAATCTGTTGATCTGGAGGTACTTTTCAGTGGGAAAAACGTTTCATTTTCCATCAAAGTGACGTTTTCAGCTGACTGCAGGTTTCCCCACCATTATAAGCAGTTCATTTGCATGATGACTGAAAACACCCACTAATGACTAACAATAGGCCGTTGATCAATGATCACTGAACCACTGATGCCCAATGACTGCAATCACAACACTTTAAGATAAGATAAGATAAGATAAGATAAGATAACCTTTATTAGTCCCACACGTGGGAAATTTGTTTTGTCACAGCAGGAAGTGGACAGTGCAAAAGTTATGAGGCAAAAATTAGAATACAATAAGAATAAATACAGTACACAACTGTACAGAATAGAATAAAATAAAATACTATATACAGTAGAATAAAATAGAATAAATATACAATAAGATAAAAATAGAATACAAATACAAATACTATATACAACTGAGTAAAAATACAACGATGACAGAAAGGATTATTGCACTTAGTATTATTGCATATGTATGGATGTGTGTGCTTGATCAGTTAAAGTCTTTATTATGGAGTCTGACAGCAGTGGGGAGGAAAGACCTGCGAAATCTCTCCGTCCCACACCGTGGGTGCCGCAGTCTCCCACTGAAGGAGCTGCTCAGTGCTGTCACAGTCTGCTGCATGGGGTGGGAGATGTTGTCCATCAGGGATGACAGCTTAGCCGCCATTCTCCTGTCACTCACCACCTCCACTGGGTCCAGAGGGCATCCTAGAACAGAGCTGGCCCTTCGGATCACCCTGTTCAGTCTCTTCCTGTCCCCAGCAGAGATGCTGCCGCCCCAGCAGACCACGCCATAAAAGATAGCAGAAGCCACAACAGAGTCATAGAATTTCTTCAGGAGTGGGCCCTCCACTCCAAACGACCTGAGTCTCCGCAGCAGGTACAGCCTGCTCTGCCCTTTCCTGTAGAGGGCGTCTGAGTTATGAATCCAGTCCAGTCTATTGTTCAGATGAACACCAAGGTACCTGTAGCTGTCCACAGCCTCAATGTCCATACCTTGGATGGTGAAGATGGTGAATGATGTATTCTTAGGCTAATACAGGGCAGGGAAGCTGAAGGATTCCTGGTTATCCCAGACCATTATGGACATGGAGGCAAGGAGGTCATTTACATGAAAAGGGAATGACCATCTCTGAAGCAAGGACAGGGCCTTACTTCACCATTTTACAGCGCTGTTTGTGGCTATTCTCCAATTCTCTGTGAATGGTACTCATGCCACTGATGAATGGTCATGGCAGTTTGCATATTAACGCTCATAAAACTGAACTCTGGGCCTATCGGCTGTTGTGCTGTGCTCTTGTTAATGATATCAAGTCATTGTGAGACAGAACCAAAATCCTGTCACAAGGTAGAAGCTGCAATAAAAAGTGACTTTCATATATATAAGAGTCACTTTCAAGCAGGTAAAAAGTGTCTGACATTAAAAATGCCCTTTTCCAAGAGAGATCTGGAAAGCAGAAATTGCAGCAAGTTTAACATCCCAGTTCTATAAAGATATTCTAAGTGGCTAAAAAGGAATGGATTGATTATAATGTAATTACAATAATCGAGTCAAAGATACTTGCAGACAGGCATTTTTTTTAATGTTATACAGCGACTACAGTCTATTAACAATATAAGCAAAGCTATTACGCATAAAAAACATATAGAATTGAACCAGATCTGACCTTTTTTGACGGTTGATCACTTTTTGGCACAACAGAGGAAATCTGTAGTCCTCCGAGTTAGGAAATCACTGCCACCAGACAACCGGGGTTGATTTTCTGGGATTAAGTGAGTTAGTTTAGCTTGAGTGGGGATGAGATTTTTGCACGTACCATTTAAAGTCGTAGATAACAAACCAAGAAAGTGTCCTACTAAAATCCTAAGCAAGAACATGGCAACCACCGACTTTCATTAGCCAGTTCTTCTTTTATTTTGAAAAAAGTAAACGGAAGTTCATAGTTTGCAGCTGTTAAAATGAAACTATTTTTTTTGTGGAAGCAAAGTATATTTGTGGACTTTTGTTTAATAACGAAGCTTGTCCCACACCAGCTGTTCATAATTATATTTAAGGAATCCATTTACATGTATACATAATACATAAACAGGGAGAGAAACCAAAACGCTTATTGTACAGGCACTTCCCACTTTGCACCAACAGGGGGCGACATTATCCAGCCGAACGGAGGTCGATCTGTCCAGCAGTATCATTCCCTCCTTCACCGGAGCATCTCATCGTTTGACAGTCTCCGAGGCTATCCCTCCGCGACTGTGACGGTAAGACACTGTTTACGTTTCCCCTGCTTGCAGCGTTAATTGATAAACCTAAATCTGCCCGAATAGCCGGGCCGCGAGTGCGTCTAGTTTAATCTTCTTTACAGCTTATTTGTATCAGTTGCACTGTTTTGCTTTTACAGTATTATGGAGTGCTTTGGCTGGCGTGTTTTTTTGGGTTGTTTTTTTTTTAACGATATAGAGAGGATCGCATCACCTTAAAACCGCACAGACATGGTGTTTCGTTTCATCCATGCACGTAGTCAGTGCAGGCATTTGTCAGTACGACGCTATGAAGGCTGGACGATCCGCTGCTGCTGCTGTTGTTACAGCTGCTGCTGCTGCTGAAGAGTGGTTGCTTGGTCAGCAGCAACGTACCGATGGACACTGAGCTGCTGTGCCTCAGCTTCCAGAAAACCTCAGTGGCTTTCACGCTGATGGTGGAGGGATGTTGCTGTGAGGATGCTGATGCAGTAGTGGATGGGAGTACTTTAGGGGTGCTAAGACTTCCTGTGGGACTGTAGATGATGATGCCATCGCCATCCTTCAGTCTGATGGCTCAAAATACTCTTCAGTCTCCAGCTCTGAGGTAGCTTTAATAGCAAACCTCTTAATTAACTTACTGTAGCCTACCAGAGTCTCACACTTCACTTAAAGTGGGTTCAGTTTATCCTAAATCACTCTTGTGGTGTGACTTCATTACAGATCAAACAAGCAGCTAGTGATCTCTTTAGATTACAGAAGGAGGGCCGGGGAGGGGAGGTGTTGGATATGCTTTCTCTCTCACTCACCATTTAAATCCTAACCAGGAGACTCACATTCAGGAGGATTAGTGTGTTTCCCTTCTCTCATCACCTCCTTATAACAGAATTTTATAAAGAGGGCATTGCTAGGTCACCCACGTGTCAAGCTGCTGTATGCTGAAGGGTCAAATGTACGCAGGGCTTTATTTCCGGTATTTCAGACGCTGAATGCGATAACTGGAGAGATCTGTGCAGTGAAACGTTGGTGGCAATACTCTCTCTCACCGGAGAGACTTTCCATTTTTAGAAGGCATAAAAAAATGACTCGAGGAACAATGCTAAGGACAAAAAGCTTCTCTTTTACCTGGATGTGACACATTCAGGTACTGTTTATGAACCAAGTTTACAAGAACTTGAGCAATGAGGTGCTTGAATTATGCAAGTGGCCTTTATCAAGGTTGGCCTTGTCCCACGAGGCCCAAAGCTCTAGTGGCTGGAGCGGTACAGGTGGGTGGTGTGGCGGGCTTAAAGCCCATGAGACAAAACAGCCCCCCTCCTCCAGCCTCCAGCCTGGTTCTCTCTCAAGAAAATGAAAGCATGCTGAACGACAGGCAGTGGTGAACTCCAAGAATGAGAAGCATGTCCAAGTCTGCTACACTTGTGTGCACACATGTACTCAGAAATGCGATGAAAAACAGAGACTTTTCTTTCAGCTTAGAGCAGTTGGAACAAAGAAAAACTGGAGCGCGATCTGAAAAAAGCAAAAACACAAGCATAAGTGAACAGCTACGCTTCTCACTTTTCACATGTTTTGCATCCTGTCTGAGAGGGTTTTATAAGGATAAGCAGAAGAGAATGGATGGATATGTAAATCTGCTACACTATGACTATAACTGTTAACATCAACACTTTATTTCTCACACAGAAAGTAGTTTAATGTGTAAGCGTGTCAGTGAAAGTAAGTTAAAGCTACCCTTTATAAGTATGCATGTGTGCATAACTCTGCATGGATGGATATTTGCATATATCAGATCTGATCAGATCTCAGGCTGCACATAGGATCCCTCTCTCTCTCTCGCTCTCTCTCTCTCTGTGTATACTTGTGAGCATCTGAGCGAATCCCGTTTGATGTATGCCGAGGAGGTGGGTGTATCCAGCCCAGCCGCTCTGATGTTGGGAGGCAATAACTTCCATCCTACTCAGTCTGCTCTCTACTCTCACTGCTCTCCTGTTTCAGCCAGTCTGTCTGCCTCCTAGCGTAGTACTCTGCTTTCACTCACCATTATTCATCGCCATCTAAGGATATATATATATATTTACACAAACCCACAGAGGCAGACGGAGCACCTTCCTAACGGACCCGAGACTTTGCATTTGGCTGATAGAGATATAAAATATACACCACCCTGCAAAGACATAAAAGTGGGGCTCGATAGCAGTTCTTCTTAAACTGACATTTGTTGTTCCCCGCTACTACATTTTTTCCATCACAAAGGATTTCACAAGCAGCTGCTGAGGTAAGGGAAAGATAGATTTCTCTCCGTTTGACTGTTTTTCACGTGCATTTGTCCCCTGGTGCATCCTGGTCTTCCAGGTTCGGTGCTTGGCAACTTGAGAACACGTTTTTTTAGCATGTTGTGTTTGATCAACTGATTATATTTATTCTGGGCTTCTCTCTGAGCTTATGGATCTCTTAGTGTCTGTGTTGTAATCAGATGAAGCAGTCCGGGCATGCACATACATCTGTGCTAACAAATGATATCTCTTTGTTTATCATTACTCCTCCTACCTGCTGATTCTTCCTCTGAAGTGTTTTGTTAGCAAGGACAAGCATCAGTAAAACTCACTGCTGCTCCAGCTAACCTCTTTCAGCTGGAGCCTGACATGTGCACATATGTGTGGGGTTACAATATAAGCACGCTGTGGTGAAGTGCTGTAACTAGTCAGTGGCCGGTCAGAAGGAGTAAAAGCGAAGGATGGTTGTTGTTCGGAGTGATCATATATGCAACTTCTGCTTGGTTGCCTCTGCATTCAGTGTGCCTCTCTTTGCTTTTCCCTTCCCTGCCCTCTCCCTCCCTCTCTCTGCTCTCTTATGGTCTGCTTGTATTCACAGTCTTGGTCACTGCTCTGCTTGCCTGCCACAGACCATTGGCCATGGTTGGATGGCTAACCGCAGCTACACAACATTAAAAAGGCAAAAAGTTCCTATTTCGCGGGGCATGTTTGCAGGGTACCACTTTGTGTGTGTATGTGTGTGCTATATGCTGCATTTACTGACTTTTGGATTTCTACTCCGTCGCTCAGGTGAAAGGGCACGCGGTTGTTAGCACATAACACACATTGTCCTCAGAGATACAGCTGACCTGCATTTAGTCCTTGCGTGTGTATGTGTGCGTGTTCTGTGTTTGTGTTTGTGTGTGTCAGTGTGATTTCCTTGGAGGTTCAGAGAGGTGAGTCATACCAGCTCAGAGGCTGGTGGCTGTAAGAGTCATTCGGTGTAACGATGCCTTGATGTGCGATTTGCAAATTGACACTGTCTGATGGAACCGTGTATCTGTGAAATGCCAACTTTTCAGGAAATGAAAGCAAGCAGAACTGCCTTTTTAAGCTCAGTCGTCATTCATTTTTAAGGCTTTCTAGTACAGCTGGAAGCAGTTTTGTCATCTCAAGTCTAACAGAACTTTCTCCACACAGAGGGGTTTGTAGTGTTTTCAAGCTAGCCGAGAGACTGCTAAATAACATTAAAAAAAATCCAAATGTTGAATATCTAAGACGTAAAATAAAAGCATGCATATTTAACATAAACAAAACAAATACTAACAGCACACAGAACATGTTTTGTTGATATCTATAACCCGCAGTCGGATCATAGCAGCGTGGTTCTTTGATTGGGAGTGTCTGCTGAAATTCTTCAACAGCTATTTGTTGGATTCCCATGAAAACTCAGACAGACATCTATGGTACCCTGAGGAAGAATCCTGCTGGCTTTGATGATCGCCAGAGTTTCCCTATGAGGCTGTTGTGAAGCTGTGTAAAATGTAAATATAAACAAAATGCAATAATCTGCAAAACTCATAAACTCTGAGCCATTTTTGCCTCTGTAGCATCTATTTTTTTAACAGCAGTTTGTAAATGTCTGTGCTGCTGTTTAATATAAATATACAAAACCTTCCCTGAAACTGACAACATCAGGATGGGAGCATGTGTTGATCTTAAACCTCACATTTTCATGTAACCTTCAGCACTGATGGTGCCCATGTTTTCCAAAAAGAATTTCACATTTTGATTCATCTGGCCACAGAGCAGTTTTCTACTTTTTCACAGTCCATGTTAAATGACCTTTGGTCCAGAGGAGACTGTGACCTTTCCGGCCACTTGTGACTTCTACTTCTTTGCATGACAGAGGTTTAGCCTGCATGTGTGAATGGCACCATAAACTGTGTTTGCATGATCACAGAATCATGCCCGTGTTTAATGCTGTGTCACCCGAAGGCCCGAAGATCACAGGCATCCAGTATTGATTTTCAGCCTTGGCCTTTATGAAGATATTCATATTATGTACCCTAGATGATGAGAATCATGCTTACATTGATAAACATGATTCTGAAATTGTTTCGTAATGTGAAGATTGATGAGTCTCTGTCCATCTTTGCTTCTGATACACGCTGCCTCATTTTATATCCAATCATATTACTGACCTGTTGCCAGTTTAGAATCAGAATCAGAATCAGAAAGGGTTTTATTGCCAAATGTTGAGCAGGTTTACAACATTAGGAAATTGCTGCGGTACTTAGTGCAAAACATACTATCAGATAACGCTTAAATAAACATAAAAATACAGATTGTGTCCAGGGGGAGAAGGGTCAGCTGTGATCTGAGCTGCACGCCCCAGTGTCCTGGAGGTGTACAGGTCCTGCAGAGATGGGAGTCTGCAGCCAATCACCTTCTCAGCAGAGCGCACAACATGCTGCAGTCTCTGTTTGTCCCTGATAGTGGCTGGAGCCACTATCAGGGACATCCCCACGGTGATGGAGGAGGTGAGGATGGACTCGATGATTGCGGTGTAGAACTGCATCATCGTCCGTGTTGGCAGGTTGAATTTCTTCAGCTGCCTCAGGAAGTACATCCTCTGCTGGGCTTTCTTGATGACGGAGGTGATGGTGGGCTCCCACTTCAGGTCCTGGGTGATGGTGGTACCCAGGAAGCGGAATGAGTCCACAGAGGTGATGAGGGTGTCAGTCAGGATGATGGGGGGGAGTGGGGCTGTGTGCTTCCTGAAGTCCACAACAATCTCCACTATCTTCTGGGCATTCAGCACCAGGTTGTTGTGGCTGCACCAGGACACCAGACGTTCAACCTCCCTCCTGTAGGCAGACTCGTCCCCGTCCGAGATGAGTCCAATAACGGTGGTGTCATCTGCAAACTTGATTAGCTTGACAGACTGGTGGGTGGAGGTGCAGCAGTTGGTGTACAGGGAGAAGAGCAGAGGAGAAAGAACACAGCCCTGAGGGGAGCCGGTGCTGATGGTCCGGGAGTCCGAGACATTCTTTCCCAGCCTCACATGCTGCTTCCTGTCCGTCAGGAAGTCAGTGATCCACCGGCAGATGGGATCAGGCACATTCATCTGGGAAAGCTTGCCTTGGAGATGGTCTGGAAGGATGGTGTTGAAGGCAGAGCTGAAGTCCACAAACAGGATCTTGGCGTAGGTTCCTGGGGAGTCCAGATGCTGCAGGTTGAAGTGTAGAGCCATGTTAATAGCATCGTCTACAGACCTGTTGGCTCTGTATGCAAACTGCAGGGGGTCCAGGAGGGGGGCCGTGAGAGTCTTGAGGTAGGAGAGAACCAGGCGCTCAAATGACTTCATGACCACAGATGTCAGAGCCACGGGTCTGTAGTCATTTAATCCAGTGATCCTTGGTTTCTTGGGGACAGGGATTATGGTAGAGGACTTGAAGCAGGCAATTCCTGCCGTGAGGAATTGAAAATGCCAGAAAACACTGGGGCCAGCTCGTTTGCACAGTGTCTGAGGGTGGCAGGTGACACACCGTCTGGGCCATGAGCTTTTCGAGCATTCAGACTCTTAACTGCTTCCTCACATCTGCTTCATGAATATGAAGGGTATTAACTCAGTTAGCTGCAAAATGTTCCTCTAGCTTAGGTCTACTTCATTTGCCGGTCTTTTCTCACCACCTTTTCAACTTTTTTGAGACGTGTCACTGCCATCAAATACCAAACAAGATAATATTTTTCATATAAAAGCAAAATGTATCCGTTTAAACATTTGATATGTTTTCTGTGTTCTACTGTGGATAAAATATGGTTCCAGGAGATCTCAAAATCTGTACACTCTGTTTTTATTTACACGTTGCACAGCATCTCAAACTTTTTGGAATTGGGGTCGTACATTTACATTTTCTGGGGTGAACTAAAAACAGCTTGAAGGGTAAACTGGCCAAGTTTGGTCTTACAGTGGAAACCAGACGCATTAGAGACCAAGCCGTAGGTAGAACTGTAAAGGAAGGCCTCAGCAGCTTAATCTGATGGAAAGTCTATTGAAGCACTAAAGCAGACACACACACACACACACACACACACACACACACACACACACACACACACACACACACACACACACACACACACACACACACACACAGAGACCCTGAGCCCACCCAGAATGTGTAGCCACTTCAGTGAGCATTTAGCATTGCTGCTCTTATGCAGAGCAAACACATGGAACCGTGAACAAAATCATGCTATGCTTTTCTTTCCTCAGCAACCCTGTCGTGTTGTCTGGGTCTGTGTACGTGATGGTCGTGATGATAATTATTTCAGTTTATTATTCTGAAGATAGCTTCCAAACAAAGAAGCAGCTCAAAATACTTCACACAGCACACGACACGAATCCCTCACAGCGTCATCGCAGTGATGTGTGTGCGGGTCTGGTGTGTGTAGAGCAGCGCATGGTGGGAGTGGAGTGTGCGTGAAGTTAGCGGGTGCCAGTAGATACCAGTCTGTGCCCTGGCTGTGTGCCCGGTGCTCCCATGTGGTTTATGTTCTCCAGAATTTCACATCCAAGTTCAAGTTCAAATTTTATTTGCCACATGCAGTGGCAGGTTGCCCTGCAGTGGAATGAACCCGCCCCCCGACCATACACACACAACACAGACATCACATGAGGATACAAGTCAGAGAACGGTAGCATTACAGAAAAAACACTGAAATGTACACTACAATGGGAAAGTACAAGAGGAAAAAAAGAGGCCTCTACTCATGCTGGGCTATAGGAGGACAGCATGAGAACAGGAAACAAAAAACTGACCAGTGACCAGCAACAGGGTTGGGTAGGGGATAAGGAGTAATCCCAGGCAACACAGCAGCCATTCTGCCACTGGGCCGACTCTCCAGCGTGGGCCCAGACCCGCCTTGTGTTCCATTGACTTTTCCGAAGACTTCACCAAACCCATAAATGTCTTTGTTGGCCCACACAGCGTGTGCGTGTTTGTGTACAAATGTGTGCATCAAGTTGATTGCTTAAAAGGATAAGGGTGTCTAATTTCATACTGTAGCAAACAATGCAATGCAAAGACAAAACAGAGCCAGGAACAAAAACAAAAAGAATCAGTTGAGTTTGTGTGAGCTGTCAAAAACACTTCCTTTTATGCGTGTTTGAGGTTAAGCCAATGCAGGGGGGCACAAAGTTGATTTTTTTTATGTCCACAGTATTCAAAGTGTTTAAAAAAGATGTGCTTTCATCAAACAAGTGGCAGAGTTGTGGGTAAGGAGCTTTAGGGCTTCTTAGCACTGCTGTGGGAGGGAGAGGGACTCCTAAGCAGTCAAAGAAGCCAAAAACCCCTTGCTGAGAATACACACTGATACAGTACACAAGCACTAAGAGTTAGAACGCACACACACATGCACCAGCTGAATGAACGCCCAGGGACAGCACTACTAATCTCATTCTCTGTTGACATACTATTCCTCAGCTGTGCCACGCTTTCTGAGCGCTCTCTCGCAGCGTGTTGACATCCTGACGCTGGAGGTGTATTCCCTGCTATCAGAGTCAGCAGAAGGTAAAGTTCACAAAGGGCCAGAGGTGTGTGTATACTCTGTGCCCTCAGCATTTCTGATCTGCAAACCACAGCTGTGCACAGACTGCACTATTTTACAAAACAATAACTCTTTGCAAAAGTTTAGATGAGTTAGCACTTCAGCTGCCTTTAGTAGCAGAGTTCATCTGGAGTGCTGCTGTGAACAGATTAAGAACAAATGCATTAAAAATTCAGACGTGCCCATAAAAAAAAAAAGAAAAGAGAAAAAAAGGATTTGAAAGTACAAATAAAATGAAAAATGTGCAACTTTATCAACTTTGAAAATGGAGACTTTTGTAGAAGTCAGCACTTTGGCCGCAGACGTTCACGAATTGGCTGAGGTGGATCCAGACCATTTTTGGACACAAGCCAGCCATGAAGTCAGCGCCAAGGTAGGCAGATTTCTTTCTTTGCCCTGAAAGCACGTTTTGTGCTTAAAGGCATGTTTGCTGGTGTAGATCTGTGAGCAGTCTAACTACAGACTGAAACAATTTGCTCTATCAGTGTGGGTCTTTTGGTAAACTAATTGAAGCCGTTCAGATCAGTGTTATTCGTATCAACGTCTGTTTACAGGCGCGACTCATTGGTCACCATCACTCCATCACAGAGTATCACATCCCTGGATAAATCCACCATTAGCTGTTTTATGCTTTGCTGGGATATTGTGCAGATGCAGATTATTAGCGATTAAAGTCTGGTATTTGTATTTCCAGTGCAACTCCCTCCACACATTGAAGAGCCTCTTTTTGGTGATCAAGGCAATCTGCAACAGATTCAGTGCTTTGCAGAAAGCTGGTGATTCATCAGACATCTAACGTTTATGCTTTGCTTTCTTTTGTGCTGACAGTCATACCTGACCACCCCTTCCTATGCATGTTGTGACAGTAGCTGTGTTAAAGAACCTGCTTTTAACTTTCCTTGTTTGATTCCTTTCTCTGTTTATTCTTTTATATCTGTGTCATGGTGATGTCAGTTTCAAACTGAGATCTGAAAGGGTTTCAAGCTGTTGTTAAAATTTAAATAACATTATTCCTAAGATGATCTTTTTTTTGTAATATAATCTTTTCATAGATATATGGCAACAGGAATTAGTCCAGTCCTGGAAAAACAATGGGTTATGCGAGTATTGTTACTGAGCTTCACAATGGTGTGTGTGTTTTTGTAGAGTTTCCATGGTGGATGCCTGAGTGGGTGAGTTTAGCTGGACAGGGGTCACTGAGGTGGGCTGCAGTTCTTTGCTGAGTGGGACTGTGGAGATCAGAGGAACAATACAGCAAGGCTTGTTCTTGTTCTTTGGTTTTCGGGGTGAGTGGGGGACACTGGCCCTGGTTTTCATTTTTCAGCAAGACGACACATTCAAAGCGTTTCACGGCACCGCTGTCCTCCACCCACCTCACCAAATACTTACCCATATTTTTAATTGTGCTGTATTTGCTAGTACGGACTGCGAACAAGCCCGGGGATAAGGTTTCTAATGTTATCAGAAAGGAAACAGAAGTTTTCAAGTCATTACAACACAGCTGGCAGCAATAAGAGCTTTCTAAACAAAATACCTTATAATGTGATCATATTATAAGTAAATGCTTAAAGCGATTATCAAACTTAGGCACTTGCATTTTAGATTCACCCCCTCAGACGTTGATGATGTACTTACCTTGTGATAAAAAGTGAAAAAACATACAGATGGATTTTCAGGTAAAGATTCAAGGTTCAAACCAGCAGGACATTTCTCAAGGACCAACAATGGCTTTGTCCATCCTTACATTGTTCCCTCCCTTAAGTATCCCCACCACTGATTCTTAATGGATTCCTGGCATTGACAGGCAGGAAAAAACAGAGTCTGTCGTGAGTGGAGTCAAGACTGCTGAAGGGAACGTGGGACTTCCTTAATGGAAATTTCATTGCCAAATACTGTGTTTTAATTGGCTGGATGCAGGAGGCAGGAACTTCCTGTTGGAGTGTTGTTAGAAGTAACCACTCCCTGTGAAAGGCCAAGGTTTTGTGTATGCATGACTTTATGCTCATGTGTGTTCTAATCAAGGAATAATGTTTTGTTGTTCAGAATATTTACTTATAAGATGTGTGGATGCACTGTGAAGTTCTTGGGAGGATTGTGTTTTTGGTGTGCACAGTAGACACTGAGATAGAGCAAAGCTTTCCATCCACTGAAGTTCAGCTGCTATTATCACGTGACACACTCTACTCTCTGAAACATGAATTGGCCTTTGATTGCATTGCATAATTTGCAGTACAGTGCTCTAGTGAAGCTGTCTGTGCAGCGCATGCACTGCTTTACCACTCAGTTTGCAATTACTGATGCCACCACATTAACCTGTAATTGGCCAGATGTGTAAAAGGGGCATGAAAGTGTGTGGCATTACTGGCATTTGCATGTTTTATATAAATGCCTTTTATACAAACCTTTTCCTTTGATTTGTATAAAAGCAGTTGCATTTACCTGTGTATGGGCAATGCTTACAAGCAAGTACCGTATATTTAAAGCTTGCTCTGAACCTTTCGAGCATGTCATGGATCTCAGTCCCACCCAATCAGCCACCTGAAGGCTGTGATTATATGTTTTCCTCAAATAGAAGTTCATTGCCGTCACTTCACAGCCTTCACTGTGCTGCACTTAATGTATGCTTACATTGAGTGATGCGACCAGTGTTTAGACTTCAATTATCAGCTGTCTGTATACTCTGCATCCACAAGTTTGTTCCATGTGAGCTTGCTAACTGAATTACATTGACTCCTACTGCTCTTGCTGACAGCATGAATGATGATGAGGGATTATGGGCAAACCACAGCTATGCAGTAGAAGAGTATATGGAAGGATACGGTTGTGGTCAAAAGTTTACATGCACTCATCATGGGCATAAATTTGATGGTAATTCTTGGCTTTTAATGATATCTTTGAACCATTCTTTTTACAAGGTGGAATAACTGTACAGCATACATCCCCACGGGATCAAAAGTATATATATATATATACAGCCTGACTAATATCTGGTTACCTTAGCAAGTTATAATTCTGTCTGGATATTTGGCAAATATTTGAATTGGTAGGTTGCATTTAAATTCGTTGGTTTTCTGACATCTTCCTAGCTTTTATGCGTAGTCCACAAATTTTCAAGAAAGGTTGAGAATGGGGCCTCGGTAAGGCCATTCCAAAAACTTTGTCCAAAACCAATTTTGAGTTGTGTTTGGGATCATTGTCACACACCAGAAACGCCTAATTTCAACCATCTAGCTGTTGTGTTCAGGTGAAGTTGAAGATTTTGTTGGTAGTCCCCATCCTTCATTATTCCATCCACTTTGTACAATGTACCAGCACACCTAACAGCAAAACTGCTTGACCGTTGGTACAGTTGGTACCAACTGGTTCTTAGGTTTGAATGGCTAACCTTCCATCTCTGAACATGCCATTGTGGCTAAGTAGCTCAATGTTTCTGTTTCTAAACATCCTAACCAGTTTCCTCTCATCTGACAGTGACAATTTGGATCTTCTTCCAGACCTTGGCACACATACAGTTGTTTAAACCGATGATCCTGGACTCTGTATTTTTTTTTATAAATAGCCGATTAAACCCTGATGAGTGTACGGAAACTTCTAACCACAACTGCACATGATTTGAATATGTGGAAGAGTATCAGAGTTTAATTTTTCCTTAGAAGATTGCAAAGTTAACTGTTGGCTGGTTCTTACATATTGCACATTCTACCCAATCGCTCAAAGTGCTTTATACAACATGCCTCATTCACCCATTCATACAAGCTATTTTTTCTATGCTTAAGTGCTTTCTGTGTAACATTCACACCCAGCCACACTCCAATGGATTCATCGGAGAGCAACTTGAGGTTAGCATCTTGCCCAGGGATATTTGGCATTCAGACTGGAGCAGCCAGGGATTCAACCACCAGCTTCCCAATTAGTAGATGACCTGTTCTACCTCCTGAGCTACAGTCACTGTGTTCATGGTTAGCTACTTTTCAAGCTCAGTATCTTTGGATTATGGACAGTTATTTGGGGAGAAAAAAAAATGAGATCCTGGAGAAAAAACAAATTTTCAAACACACACCACTGTTGCAGGCACTTTAAACCAGGCACAACTGGTATCTTCCATTTGCATAACTGCAGTGGCAGCAGACCCATGCTTCCTGTTGGCAAGAAACAGCAGCAGCAGCAGCGTGGCACTGCAGATGTCAGAGACATGTCAGTCTTCTTGTTATTTCTCAGAGTATGCGTTTGATGAATAGATCCACATCTAAGATATCTCCCTCTTTGTTACACATTATATATAGATTCCATTCATTTAAAGGTTATCTGCATTTGTGTTCTCCTGCTGCTTGTGTCTTCCACCATGCCTGCAGGTGTGTGGGCTTTTAAGTCAGTTTTTCTTTGTTTTGTCACAGAAGTTTCTGAATGTGAACGTGCAACGCCTCCAAGTGTTTGAGAGTACGCTTCTGTGAACCTTTGAGAACCGAGCGATGGTTTTTATGTCTGTCTTGTGCTCGAAATCCCCAACACTACTCTCAGGACAACCACAACACATGCTTTCTCTATCTAACGACTCATCTTTCTAATGAAAATTTTATGCCTCTTGTCTGCAAGCCAAAGAGAAAATTGTCCTTATGCCTTTTCCACCCTCTCTGTTCTCCATCTTCTTGTTCTAGCTATGCCCCACACACTGGCACACACGTACAGATTACAGATGCAGGCTCACCTCATGTTGTGTCTAATGTACATATCGCTTTCCCCTGGCGTTAAAAACTGACACGTTTGAGGTTATAGGAGTAAAGATGAAAGGCATAGATGAAACAAAGATGGGATAAAGAAGAAGTGAGATGATGGGTAGCAGGTGAGATTGAAGAGTTTTTCTGTGTAAAAGAATCCAACGTGTGTGTGTGTGTGTGTGTGTGTGTGTGTGTGTGTGTGTGTGTGTGTGTGTGTGTGTGTGTGTGTGTTCAGAACAGTTGTTTGATGTTCTTCCCACCTTCACATCCCATAATAAGTTACATGAAACTTTGGAATGCAGATCAACAGATGAATGCTTTGGTGCTGCATGCACTGTATGTGAGTTTATGGTTGTGTATGAACGTGTGAAATCACACTGCTGATGTATGTAGTGTTAATTTACACACACGCATGCATAAGCCATGAGATGTTAGAGGTGTGTTTGTGTGCGTTCATTGCGGTCAGAAAATTTCTCGTGTGAGTTTGTCGGTTTTGCAGGGTGTTTGTCCTCATTGGAGCTGCTGCATGAGTGGGATTTAATGAGCCTCAACCTTGGCCATCTCCCCCACCTTTGAGTGTGCGTTTGTGCGTTTCAGCTCCTATCAGCATTTTGCCAGAACTGCTAAAACACTTATTTCCCCCAGTCACAAAACAAGCGGATACTTTTGTTCAAAAAGTGTTTACTCAGCGTTCTCTTCTCACATAGCATTGAATGTTTGGGCCAAATGTGTCCCCACGTCTGAAGTTTTTCTAGTGGCCACATTTGACCTTGATTGACTGTGTTGACTCAAAGTAATCCAGCTTCTGGGGCTTGACCACAGGTTCACCTGTTATAGACCAGCTGTCAGGTGTTTTGTCACATTTAGGCACACCTTCCATGACCCAGGTCAAGTCTGGCTCGTGGTTTTTGGGACACATCTGGCTCACGCGTACATGCCAAAACGTCATATTAGGGCAAAATGTGTCTGCTAGTCATGGATAGCATCATTTTAGCCACAATACAAGAGCTCCCCCTGTATTCCCACTGAATTTTGAGAAAATCAAGATTGCATACAACTTATAAAATTTAATTTAACTCTCAGGGGCGACAAAAAATACTTAGTAAATAAAAAATGGCAAAAAAAGACCATTTAAAATTTCCATATACGCGATCAATCAATGGAAAAAAATGTGTGTTAGAGGCAAACATGGCTTCATGTATACACAGGTCGAATAGCCTGTCACATTAGCTCAGAAATAGTGGCAGTTCATAGTGAGTAACACTTTGATTCGGTGACAGGCGGCAGGATCAGGCTAACAAACACAGCAGACTTGGCAGGCAGAACATCAACAGCTGGCAGGCAACAGGTAAGAGGCAGGGAAATCGAAGCTTTAGATCAAAGGAAACCTGCTGCTGTAGTAACATTAGGCTTATCAGATATGTGTAGAAAACTGTGCTGGGAATTCTTAAGCTGCCGCTCGATGTTTGCCTTTCACAAATGTATAGATCTGCTTCTGATGAAGCACTCCCTTTCCAAGCACTGTGGAAAAAGAGGGGAAATTTAAAGGACGCGGCTGGAGTATCATTTACTGCCCTCAGTATCCCCAAATTCAACTAATGCCCCTGATATGTGGAACCTCAGCACAGACTTCAAAAAGCAAGTCAGCAGTGTGTGGCGAGGGGGAGCGGGGAAGGCACAGGTGTCACTGTGACACAATCAGGCAAGATTGCAGCACTTGAACAGGCACACCCGCCATGAATAACTCTAATCAGCAGGACTGCATCCGCAAGGGCCTTTTCTGACTGTCACTCAGGGCCAAGTGTTTGAAGCCACTTTTCATTTTTAAAGCCAGCTCCTCCAAATATACTTAGCAGTAGAGATTGAATCCAAATGACATCCTTTAAAAAATGTTTTGGCAGCAAACAAAATCAAAGGATAAAGGGATTAAGGACAGGCTAAAATTAGGGGTTAGTTAAACAGCTCTTCATGAAAGCAAATAGGTTGCCAGCAACAAATAATTACAGCTTTAATTCACTATTCGAAAGGGAAATTATTTTATTAAGCTGCAAGACAAAAATAGTGATCTGCAAGAGCGCGTTGGCGCACTCGTAGCCGTGGATGCTCAGGCACAAACCGGGCCAACTGCAGTTAGAAAGATATGAAGATCTAAAGTTCACAGACAGCTCTCTGATGAGCTGTGTGTGAACATTAGCTGTGATTATGAACAAATGATGGCCGTCACTGTGGTTTAACTGTACAGGAACAACAAAGATTCAGCCACAAAGTCACACCAGAAAGTTTGTATGGATCACATAATCTCCATAGATCTGTACAGTATAAATTCAAATTTTCCTGACATCTCACAATGTGATGCTCACTGAAACTGTAAGCATTCATTTTCCAGTGTCTTGGTAAAAAACAAAGAAATAGAAACTGAAATTCCAATTTCACTTCACCAAATCCCCCAAAACTCTCTATAAACATTCAAAAGTTTGACTAGCTGTCGTTTTCCATTTTCTTACGGCCTGCGGAATGCCAGAAGTTGCTGACACGGTGCCATTATCTCCCTGTTCTCCCCGGTGACTAAAATCCACACAGACAGCATAGCCAATCAGATAACAGATAGCCCCTGATTTCAAATCAGCGCCGCACGCCTTTCATCCTGCTGCTAGAAAGCATTTTGCTTGACAGATAGGTTCCTGCCGAGTGTTTACTGTAAGCAGCATGTGAAAAACGGACATAATGAGAAAGGAGACGGGGGGGGGGGCAGACGTATGATGTATGATATGGTGCTCCTGTTGAAGATGCAGAAACAATGAGGGGAGGGGAGGAAAGAGCAAGAAAGTAGAGGAATGGTGGAGAAAAATAGAAAGCATAGAGTGAATAGGATGAGGAAGAGGTGATGAGACGTGGGAGACAAAATCCGTCTTTCAGCTCTCCTCCCATGTCAGCTGGAAGAAGCTGGGTGGAGAGATGTTAAAGGAATGAATGGGTAAAAAAAAAGAGTGAGAGAGATTGTCATTACTGCATTCCAGAGGCCATGTTTCCCCGTATCTCTGACTGCCTGTATGTATGCCTCCAAATCAGATATTTCCATCAGTCAGCCATGGGTTCCTGAAACACTGAGGTAGCTCATTTTTTTCCCATTTTTATCCAGCAAATCAGATCAGAGAGATAAAGGAAGGGAAGCAGGCCAAAAGACAGACTGGGGATAGACAGAGGAAGCAGATGAGAAGGCGCCAGTGACGGTTGAAAAGAGGAGGGAGAGGGAGAGGAGAATCTGCATCTTTGATATATTTGACTTCTTTAATGAGGGTTCGGGTCTCACCAGCATACTACTCGATGATGTGCCTTTCGTCACTCCACTGTCGTATTTCCTCTGTGACATTAATGAAACTCTCATCCGAGCCCGGTACCAAACCTCAGAGTAAATTGGTTTCCTCGCCACTATGATCACTGGTTGCACCGCATATTTGGAATGGATGGAGAAGACCTTCCTGTTCAAATTAAGCAGCTTGGCCAGCTGTCAGTGTGAATTAGTGTAACCATAAAATGGAATAAATGTTTCAGACTTTCATGAGCAGGGTGCAGACTGACAACCTGTAGTGTACTTGTCCAGAGAGAGGCATGGAGAATTTGCAGTTGTCCTGCACATCGTTATGCGCTTCACAAATATATGCAGTGAGCATCTGATATTTAATATTTTTTTTTATATTAGCATTTCAAGTTGCTACAATTATGTTACATTACTACTGTTAGACTTTGTGTCTACTATTTGCCACAGTTAGCCAAATGTATGTTTCTCTAAGCACCATTTACTCAACACCAGTATTGGGGTTGTTAGAATAGTAATGTATTACATGTTACTTGTTACTTTTCTCAAAATTAATGCAGTACCTTACTTAATTTCTCTCTCTCTACTTGTTACATTACTTTCTCTTTTCTCAGTACAATGAGTAAAGCCCAAATGCTATAAACGTGAATGCCATAGTGATTCTATATAAAAACCGTGAACAGGTAGAGATGGAGGCTGTGAGCCTGACTGCTCATCACTGAAGTTCTGGTTCTGGCTGCTGGGCTGGGGTCTGCTTACACTCAGCTTTTATGTAATTTGGGGTTCTTGGCTCGCTTTGTGTTAGCATGTTGTCTGTGCAGATTCTTGCTGAAGTTTTGTTAGTAGTTTAAGTAGTATGCAGCTGTTTCTGTCCTGGATGCAGTTTGCTTTTATTTTTATTGCACAATGATAAAGCGCAATGTCCATATTCCTGTTCCCCGCATTATTAATATATTCTTCCTACTAACTTTTAATTTTGTAATAAAGAGTGTTAGAAAAAAATATTAGAAGGATTTGAGTTTTATTAATGTTCGTTTGAGAGTAAAATCTTGTGAAAAAAGTCAAACTTCTACTTTGCCTTTAATCTCTTTTTTTTTATGTGGTCCTAATATTCTGTCATGGTCCTTTACAAGCAAGTCAAAGTATCACTGTGACTTACATTTATGATTAAATACAACAACATTTCTAAGTACATCTTCAGAGAGCTAAGCATGGTTTTACTCATTAGGCTGGTTTTGCAGTGCCATATGGAGATTTTTGGATGTGACGGACACAGCGTTGCGTTGGCACCTACTCCAGCACTTTGGGACTAAAAGAAAAATCACTGTGAGGTTAAAAAGGCAAAATGCTTTTAGAGTTTGAAAAATTAATTTAACAATAACCTTCCCTCATACATAATTAAGGCTGGAAATCAACAATTATTTTACAAAACAACACAGATTTTAAACCAAAGATATAATTAGACATATCTCTAGATAGACTTGCATTATACATTTGACATATTAGCATCAAAACTGGAAAAAACATTACAGTTATAGAACAGATGCTACTACTATCATCGCAGTTTGTGTGGCCATGCAGTTTCCCAGTAGACTGCTATAGTTGACACATGCTTTTCCAGCCTGCATCATGGCACAAAAGGAAACCAAGAGTGACCCACTGACGCTTTGTTTTTCTGTGTCATGATGCGAGCACTGTGCATTGTCTGCAGCTGACTAAGCCTCTTCAAATCTCTCATTGCAGTGCAGCACTTTGGCCACAACCCAGAGCCCCAGATTTAGCCCTAACCATTTCAACTGGGACACGCGTGCCAACTGTGGTTTAGTATGGAGAGAAGTAACTAGCCTGAATAATGAACCCAATTTGCCACCAGGAACGAGCAGATGGGTAATATTTAGCCTGTCTCTTCAGTCCGGTCCTGATGCGTCTTTATCTGAGCGTCTTGCCGTGTGTTTGTTTACTGTGTAAAGATAGAGGCTGTCTAGATAACCTGCACATCTCTATTTTTTATCTGCCCGTAGATTTATGGTTAACCTGTATCTTCTGTATATGCGTCGGTGTACACTATGCATGGGCTTGCACTCATCTGCCTTCTTTATCGACATTGAAAACATGATCCTCCTTCCCTCCCTCATCCTCCTGGGTTATTTTTATCTTGAATGCTCGTAAGCTCGTAAGTCTTTCTTTTTACGCACCCCTCAGTGGCTTCTATCTTCCTTTCACATCGCGTGCTCTCTTTCTCCCTCTGCTTCTTTGCTCTTTCTCTCCATCCATTCATTAGGGCTGTGTGAGAGTGAAGCTGCCAGTGAGGAGATGAAAGACTCCAGAGTGGGGTTTTTATCACAGATACACATAAACACATAGGCTGTCCTACTAGTGCAGCGTGCATGCGCACTGAAATGAATGCATGCGTTTAGGTTTGTTTCTCCGGCATTCTGCCAGTGTTTTTTTTTTTTTTTTAAATTCAAACACATCGCCCTGGTGCTGCTGGATCATTCGTCAGATTCCAAACCAATTCTGTCTGTTGGTGTGCACCTCAAAAATAACCAGGATAAGTCAGTTACCAGAAAACCATGACAGTGAATTTTAGATTTATTTTTTAAAAAGAGTATGTGTGCCTCCCTCTGATCTCCCTGTGGGTGAGTATGCAGTTACATGCATTTAGCTTGTTGGAAATAAAGGCTCTGCATTTCGTTCTGTCACACACAAATACACAATGCCGATATTATTAGAGCTTCAACTTACAAATATTTTCAGTTGTGGTAATGTGGTTAAGTCCAAATTCCAAAAACAATTAACTTACACTGATACGAAACAAAGAAAAACAAGCAGGAAACTCTATTATCGGAATATTTCAAGTCAGGAAATGTTTGACCTTTTTATGAATGACTTTTTATTCACAATCAATTATTTTTAATAGGTGATTAATTGATCAAGTGCGTTACATTGCTACATCACCTTGTCTATAATTAAATTGCCTCTCATGACTTTAATGAAACATTTTGAACACAATGAAGGCAAATGTTGTTTTTACGTTTTGTTTTGTTTTTTACATTAAACTACATTGCAGCATTTAATTTGCCCCACAATGTGGAAATCTTGTCTTTTGTCATCTTGTATGAATTGTTGGTGGATTGGATCCAGTGTTGCTCAGCTGGGTCCTGACGTTTCCATGCGGAAGCCCAGCTGATGCTTGACATACAGCTTTATGGGGTGTTTAACATGGTGGTGAATGGGAAGGGGATAAGCTGACAGGCAGAAAGAGCCCCCCTTTGATGGGATTAGTACAGTGGCAGACAGGGACTAGTACTTTAGATTGATTAAAGTGTAATCCCGATGGATAATCATGCCTCCTAATGTGGCATGTGTGGCCAGCATCCTTCTGCAGCCCCCCATCTATATTCACAACAATATCTAAATCTCATTTGCACTCTCTGAGCTGTCACTCTGTCTGTCTTATTCATTTTTTACATTCCTTATTATGGTGTTTCTTGAATTTTGGTTCTTGATAAAGGTCAGGAGGAAGGGAGATGAGATGGCAAAGATAGGAAGTGAACACTGGCTGTGACGTCCTCCATCACTCAGCTTAGAGGATTTAAAGTACGGTATCTATCTTTACTCTACTTCAGTCTTCTGCTTTTGCGTGTGTTTTGGTCGACACAGAAGAGTTAGTGACTCCCTCACTGGGATAAATGCGCTTCTACTAGGAAAATAAAGCTTCACATATCGGAACCATGTCAATTGTAATGAGCTGTGCAAGGGACAAGTGAAAGAAAATGAAATAAAGAGGAAAAAATGTCACATACCACTCCACACACATGTCGATCACTGTAAATAACATGGACAAAAATATATATAATAAATAAATGAAATGCTAAAAACTTTAAGGTAAATGTATATGTATAATTTTTTCTGAACCTATTCGAGCTGAAAAATGAAAATCTGCTACATATTATTGAACTGGTTTGCAAAGTGGAGCCCAGCATGGTTCCACGCTTTAAACTTGGTTCTTGAATCAGAACTTTTGTGTCTGTCTTTATTCTTTGTGTGTTTGGCTGTCTCAGATTTCTACAAATTCAGACTCGGACATCTACAAATTTTAGCTTTAGCTCAGAGTTCACGTTTGACCCATCTAACCGATTCGCATAGAAATGCTAGATGAATTTCATGTGTTTGCTGTTAATCTAGAGATTTAGTTGTCTTGCCACAGACCTCTAAACTGCTTGCACACGTCTCATATCGCCAGATTATCAGATTAGACTGATTTTTGAAATTTATTAAAGAGTTAAGCAGGTTCTAAGATTGTAGCTGTTAAATCCAGCTTAACAGCATAGATGTTGGAACCTTCATTCAGTTAAAAAAAAGCAGATTGGGTATTTTATTAACTTTCCAGCTGTGTCTGGTTTCTCAAATGTGAGGAAATGTGCCCGAGAACTCAGGAACAGAAGTCCTGCTGTTGTTGTTCTATAACATTACAATGAGCACACTGGTTTCTTTACAGTTGTAATAAGAATGACCGTTGAATGCCTAATTATGAAAGCCCTAATTATGAATGACATTCTGGAAAAAAGTATAGCCACATGTGAATTAATAATAGACTTAAAAAAGCCCCAAGACACAATAAATGACCATTTTACTATACAGCTCAAAATGTGCCTTTCATGTGCCTTCTGTTAGCACTGCCAGAGCGAGCTGGGAATTTCTATTATCTACAGTCACAGAAAATTCTGTCCATTTTTTTCCAGGCATCATTCCCAGTATGTGATTAATGGGAACACTGTGCATAGAGGGCACTGACAGTATGTAAGAGAGTGGTTACGCAGGCATTATCGTGATGGGGAAGAAAAGCTGTAAGCTCTGCAGAGTCTCTGTGTGATAGCAGGGAATTGGAAGTTGTCTGCAGCCCAGAAAAGGAGGAATGCTATATATATTTAACAAATCCCCAGTCTGGATGAATTTGTCTTATTTGTATGTGATATTTGTTAATTTGTTATGAGATTAAAATGTTATTACATTTTGTTTATTGGGTTTTTTCGAGCTGGTGGGGGGGTGTATTTGGCATGTTTGTCGTCTATAAAAACTACCTTGTTTATTCATACTCTCAACTATTTATTGTGCCATTTTGGGGTATTGTGAGAAAAAAGAGGCAACACAGGCATTTGTAACAAATTGGATAGTGGGGGAATAAGAAGAACAAAGAACGGTTGCACATTAGCAATTAGGAGGGGAAAAGAAAGCCTGAAAAATAATGACTCTTAGGCAACCGCGTTACAACAGTCAGGCTATTTGTTTCAGCTTCACACAGCAATCACACAAACATACTGGGCAATTTTGCAGACTTGGTCATGTTAATTCCTCCTCCTGGTTCATTTTTCTCACTTGCGCAAGCTGTACATTTTTTCTCCTTTCTTTTTTGCTCAGTGATTTCATTATATCAATGCAACTCAAGTAGTGACATCCTATCCTGGCAGACAAAGAAGGGAACAGGGAAGGAAATCAATTTTGAGAGAATAGAGAGATAAGATCCCCACTGTTATGTGGTGAGATGAGAGAACAGAGATGTGGTTGACACGAATCCTGCAGCTAGTCATAATAAAACCTTGCAGGGTTTTTTTTTATGTTGTATGTAACTGACAGAATTATTGACCCATATGTTTCAATCTAAGAAAAGCATGTGAAGCCAAAAGAGCTAAAGCTAATCATTTGCTTTTTAACATGTTAGTTGTAATCAGGGTTACTCTTGGTAAGCTAACTGCATATCTAATCTTTAACTGAGCACCAAAAACCCTGTTTGCTATAGGGTGTATTCACACACATTCATAGTACATTCTCCTTATGCCTTTGATTTCTTTCAGTTAAGTGTTTTGCCAAATGACACTTCAACATGCGGTCATCGGAAGAACCAGGGATCAAACCACTAACCTCATGATTGGTAGACCGCCAGCTGAAGCTGTTCTCACAATCAGAAATTACACAGTATTATTACTAGGAAGCTGATAGATTAAATACAGTCTAACGGCTGATTCAACTGCACTGGACTTCTCATATCCACTGACGTTGAGTAATATCTGGGGCTACAGTGCATGTGTGAAAATGGCTTAAGCCATCTGTACTGTATGTTTCTGACCATCTGCTCTCTCTACAGTGGTCGAAATGTCAATGCTTTTGATGGCAAGGTGACCAGATTAAACATTTTGACTTCTCCCACATTGCTTAGTGCGTGACGTGTACAAATTAGTCACCAAGTAACAGATGGTTACTAAGTAACTGACACTAAGTAACAGCAGTAGATATGTTATTGGTTTGCCAATCCATTACATCCTGTTCTATATTTGAAATATAGGAAACTGCTGACTTGACTTTGATTGATTCTGGGAAATAGTGACAGCGTGATAGACTGGTGACTTGTCCACACTGCCACCGCCTCCCATTGGGAAAAAGCCCAAGCCCAGTGACCTTAAACAGCATGAAAGGGTGTGGATGATGGATGAGTGGATGGATCGATGTGTTATATTGCCGTACATCCTATTACCCGTGTGCCAAATAGAACAGCTGTATAGCAGATTAATGTTGCTCCCATTTCTCCATCAGTTATGCTTAATCATCTTTTTATGGTTCTGCATTTTTTAAGAGGGGTAGCATGTTGTATGTTGACCTTAGCAACTCATTTTGGCCTTTGCTCCCAACCAAAAAGCTAGCAAAAACAAAACACAACAATGGATGAACTGCTTAAAACTGGTCATCTGAAGCAAGTCAGTCCCTTTAGAAGTGTTAAAATTTCCAAATAATCAGCATGGTCAATGGACAGGTTCTTGTGTATATAAGTCAAAACACTTCATCACGACCCATTCACCCAAGCACTTTTTTTCTATTTCTAAGTGCTTTCTATCTAATGTTCACCCAAGCACTCACGCAGTGAAGGCATTAGGAACAGCTCTGAGTTTAGTATCTTGCCGAAGGATACTTTGGCACACAGACTGGAGCAGCCAGGGACTGAACAATCAACCTTCCAATAAGCAGATGACCTGCTCCACCTCCTGAGCCCATGACCCCAATGGAAAACAAGCATTCTTCCAGCCTAGTTCAAAGTAAAACCATATAAGAGGTGAGTTTGTTTGTAACTCACCCTTTTGGATTGTGTAAAGAGTAAAAATTAGGAACGTGGATGCATCTTAATGCTGTCTGCTTGCCCTCACCTGTGTAACTTTAACTTTAGCTTTAGCTTTAAAATCACCATCCAGCAGTGTTTATATGTACGCGACATGGGACTTATTCACCTCTTCTGATGTTTTATAAACATCAGCTGCAACTTTACAGTAACCATCAAAATAGGTTCTTAGATGGTAGCATTATCGCTCATTTAACAGCTACTTAGCTATCAGTTTACCATTTATTAATGATGTTTGCTATAGTAAAAACACCCTGTCATTTGCAGTCTGCAGGCTCTCAAACATATTAATAGATTAGCTTGGGTCTAATATTTCATGTCATTGTAAATTAAATAATGGTTCAGAAAAATAATTGGAAGATATTGCTCGGGGCGTTTAGGAGGCAGTGGGCATTTATCTTTGTTTGGCATTTTATAAGCTGACTGATCTATCAATTAGCTTCTTGCTGTTCAGCCCGATTAAAATGTGGTTAATGTGACACTGCAGCTATTTTTGGCGATAACTCATTCAAGTGTGTTTGATTTCTGCCCCTTGCGATTTGAAATTCAGCTTTTTTTGATTCTTATGTTCCCCTCGCTTCTTCGCTTCTTACCAAGTGTGAAGATCCGGTAAAGCTGCCGAACACTGTGCCCATCCCCCAAAGTCTAATAAGTTTTTATTAGTTTGCAGTGCTGTTATTTTGTAGTTACTTTTTCAACCTTAACAGACAGGTTGACATCCAGCGCATGTATTTCCCAGGTCAGTTGTCCAAAGCTGGGGGGGTTGGGGGTCACGCTTTTGTTGCCACACATGTGATAGGAGGAAAAAAAGGAGCTGAGGCAGAAAGCAGAAACAAGTCATAGGAATCAAAGCCATGCTTGCACTCATCACTCTGAAGCTAAGAGAGGAGAGGCAGGAACAAACATGGCTTTATTCCATTTACTGAAGAAAGAGATAAAGGTGGTGTGTGTGTGTGTGTGTGTGTGTGTGTGTGTGTGTGTGTGTGTGTGTGTGTGTGTGTGTGTGTGTGTGTGTGTGTGTGTGTATGTACAGCTATGGCCCTTTGAAGTGCTAGGGAATCCCACTGAGGTGACCAGCTCCCAGAATCCTTTGTCCGGCCTGTTTCCTGTAAGTGGTTTCATATGATCAGAAGCTTTCTGCTGCCCTCTGACAAACAGAAACCATGGAGAACATAATTCAATTCAATTCGTTTCAATTCAATTCAATTCAATTCAATTTTATTTATATAGCGCCAAATCACAACAAAAGTTGCCTCAAGGCGACATAGTTGTCAAACGTAAATGAACTGTGGGTCACTGCTGGCACTGTCATCTCATTGGATGGTTCAAGCAGTACAAAAAACAAACAGGAAATGTTTTCGAAAATTCTGTGTGTTTTTTTTTTCATGTTAATATACGGGCCGCAAATAGGGGTGACGTGGGCCGCAAGTGGCCCCCGGGCCTTGAGTCTGATCTACAATATACACCTATGGTTATAATACAGCAGGTACTGTATTATAAAGCAATGACCTTAATTGACAACTGCTTTTCAACTAAGAACTGAAGCCCCGGCAGCACCAGCACATTTGTCCCTGTATCACAGCGTAATGAGCTGTGGTTTTACAGACATATTTATGGAAACTATGGAGATAAAAAAAATATATCATATGTTCAATAAGACCCTCCCCTGGATTATGGATTTAAAATTGATTTCATATCCTGCTTTATTTTTTTTCACCTATTTAGACTTTTCTTCTGCACTCGTGGATCCCGGGAATGACTTTAAATATATTCCAAATAAAATGAAATCATTAGTGGGAGATCAAGAGATTTTGCCCATTTGAATTATCTTGATCTTTGGCAGTACAATGTAATGTGGGGCAAAACTGTGCTCCTAGCCAGCACAGAGGGTTGCCTAAACACAGCCAGGATTTCACAGAACATGCATGGCCAGTTCTTTTCCCATTTGAGTGCCTTCTGCCTTCTGCTACTCCCCATATTGGAAAACAGGATTCAAGTAAGACTTCTTTTTTTTCTATTCACCCCCCTATGCTGATTTTTATTTTCTCTTTATTTTACCTCGGTGTACAATTTTTATATTTGTGTGCTTCCTCACATCCATTTCCATCTTCTTTAATGTGCATCTTTTATAAACATCAGAACTGCCTCTGAGCACTGTGTGCGTGTGTGCTGTGAGTCAGTCAGCTAGCCAGCTAGCCTCTTGTTTTCGGGTCCTCTGCGCTGCCCAAACAAAGTCTGTGTTTCTAAATGAGCTCCCTTCAGGCCAAACTATTTTGTGTTTTCTCTATTTGGGTCTTCTGGCCGCGGCTGTGTGTGAGTGCGCAGTTAATTGACCCAGTGCCCATCTGTCCTTATCTGACTGTGGCACTACTTTTATAGCCTGTTACTGTCTTAAACTGTGGTTCGATTAGCAGCTACTAGATTATGGTTCCAGTGAAAACCTGACTGCACTTTAAGTGACTCATAAAAGTCAGTTTCACCTTTTCGATATCAACAGTTCTTGTCCCTTCCTACAGATCCCCGTGCAGGTATCTGTTTTATAGACATAAAAAGTGGTTGAATCCCAGCCCACAATTTTGTAAAGAGTTTCAAGTTCCATCCAGAGAGAAATTGAGTTCATCGTCTGGTGTAAATGTGCTGTTATTTTGCCATCTGTAACAGCGTTTGTCTGTATGTGTATCACTTTGAAATCTCCTCCCTTCGTCCTGCAGTGAACCTACGAACACACACATTTCATCTCACCAGAGTGCAGTTTGAGTCTATTTCAAGAAGATGGTAATTTGGGAAGCTCTGGAAACAAAACAATGCTGGAAGAGTAGTCTTTTTACTCTGTCTGCTCTCTCTCTCTTTTGGCTGACTAATGTGAGAGCAGAGACTGGAGGAGGCTGCTGTCTTTTACTTCAAATGGAGAAAAATACGGTATGTGGAGCACTGTGGGATTTATTAAACTTCAAAAGATGGAACACAAAGTGTTTTCCGCAGCCTTCAAAATATGTATCTTTGCATTCACATTCTGGGTCCATCATGTGCAACTTTTGTTTCCACTAACCTTTAACCTCTGCACTTTGAGCTTGAACTTCCTGTGCTTTGTGACTGCACTTTCTGCTGTGTGTATTCTCGGGTGATTAATATGCGTGCCGGGTGTGCATGCTGTATGTACTCATGTGTTTATTTTCCAGTAGAACAGATCTATATTTATCCTGACAGTAATCAGACACTGCAAACAGTCAACTTTTCTTTTTTCTTTTCTTTTTTTTTTTTTGCTTTTACTGTCTGTTTCCTACTTCTGTCTATCTGGTTATGTGTGTGCAACTTTACCAGATTCGTCCTTTTCATGAAGTAAAACTAAGTGTTTGGTCTCATCTGGTACTGGGCCAGTAAATTTTGACCTGATGCTGCTGTTTACAGTCTAATTTAGACTTCAAAACATTTTACTAAAAGCCAAAAATCTTAACGTCACTGTCTGGTGACGGTGTCTAGGTTGCCAGATCCTGGCAACCTAGACACCAGATCCTGGTGATCTGGCAACCTAGAGTAGGTTGCCAGATCACCAGGAGTAGGACTGGGCGATATGACCCAAAATTCATATCTCAATATTCTTTAGCTGGATGGCAATATACGATATATATCTCGATATTTTTTAAAGCCATAAAGTAAGAACAAACAGAGAGTTCTTAGTCAAATCTGTGTCCCAAATCTCACATAGACACTTTTATTATCATACAGCGTAGATGTAGGAGGAAAAATTATTCAGAAATAAATTATCAGCATTTATTAAGTAATAATGCTCCATAAATAAAATAAATGATGTTGTTTTTGTGCATAACAAAAAGCTCACAATTGTGCAGTCAAAAAAACTAAAAAGACGCTGAGCATAAAAACAAAGACAGACAGATTTCGCTGCTCTGTTCTACTGCATGACTGACAGCCTGGAGTTTGAAATCCTCTTTGTAACCGTGTCTCTTAACAGGTGCCATTTGTGGTCCTTATATGCACACAGTACGGTAATATTACATTGAAGCAGAATATACGTATCACTCCGCGAGGCTCCTCGGTAGCCGTAATGCTCCAACAATCCATCAAGCAGTCCAGCTTCGTAGCTTACCAAAGTCGTACCAAAACATTTTTTGAAAGGTTTCTGAGCGCTGTGTACCACATCAAATCAGTCAGTAAGCACAACCAGAATTCATACATAAGGCGCACTGTTAGCCTGGTTAGCTCCTTAATGCGTTGACGCTGTCCAGCCCCACGCACGGGGCGATGCGCGGTAACTCGTTAACAGAGATTTGCCCCGTTAATGCAGTTATGGCATTAACGTCACGCTGCAACACTAAAATAGTAATCTCCAAATGTTTTCTTTTTACCGACCAGCTCCTCTTTGATAGCTGCCGTGTCCATCTTGTCGTTGCCTGCAGGTGAAGCGATGGCAGAGGGGGAGTTCAGTGAAGGAGAGAGGCGAGGCCGAGTAATGCAGCGTAGAGACAAAAGTGGACGAAAGAGAGGCAAACTTGCGGCTCCACAAGTATAGTTATAACGTAACATAGACTATATCGATATAAACGATATTGTCACATCTCATATCTCGTATAAAAATATATCGATATATTTAAAAACTCGATATATCGCCCAGTCCTAACCAGGAGCATGAATTTGTTTTTAAAATGTAAAAACAAATCTGTTGGATACCTACAGATTTAGAAGAATACCCAACAATTAACAAAAGGCTCAATGAGCCTGCAGCCAAGGGGTCGGTAAACTGACAGCAGTGCTTGTTTCACCCTGCTCATCACAGTGTATATTGATTTAGAAATATATCCTAATGCCCTTTTAATAATATATTATAATGATTTCATCCATGCCACCCAACATGACTGATGCATCCTTACGGGCATCTTTAAATGCTCGTATGTGAATGTTGCAGTCACATGACCGCGGCAGTGAATAATTAAGCAGGAATCCCAGAGCGGAAATGGTATCAATCCGTGTGTGTGTGTGTGTGTGTGTGTGTGTGTGTGTGTGTGTGTGTGTGAGAGAGAGCGAGAGTAAAAGAGAATGAAAGTGACATTGGGAATCCTCTTCTTGTAGGAAAAAGTGGAGGGGTGGGTGGATGGGGGTTTAAGGAGAGGAGTGGGAGGCAGATTTCATTTGATATCATTGCTTTGCTCAGGGAATACTCCCTCCTTCTTCTCTCATGCCGGCTATCTGTGTTTCATTCTTTGGTTTTATAGCAGAATAAAAGCTGCCCTTGGAATCAATGCCTTGGCTCTTCATATCCATTACATGGAATTCACACAGGATCTGCTTAGGGACCATGGAATAATTTTATGTTATTGACTATCAGAGTGTCTGACCTCTGCGAAACCTCAAGCAAGGATTAAGCTGAGACTAGGGCACCTTGTCTAGCCTGTTACGAGCTCCTCCCCACATGTGTATTATTGCTGTTTACACCAATTAGTTAAATATTTCAAGGAGACTTTAGAACTTTCCAAAATTTTTAATAAGTCAGAGTTATGTGTGGACTTCTGCCAGTCGTCCCACACACTGGTGTTAAGAAGGCACTGATCCATGTTCCCATTCTCATCATGTACCTGTGACAGGAAGATCAATTGGCTAGAAGCTAAGCCAGCCTGAACACAATTCATTTGGACTTCTCTGTGCTACAGGTGCACCGTGTGCTTATTGCTACACATTGACATACCTAAACAATAGCGCTGATTGTATGCCCAATTTTTTTTAATTCCAACCGAAATCATTATAAACAATCCAACAGCTTAAGAAAAGTTTAACTTGAAACCTGCTATTTTTAGAAAGAGGAGAAGTATACATGGCTGCACGGTGGTGCAGCAGTTTGCACTGTCACCTCACATCAGGAGGGCCCTGGCTTTGAATCTGTCAGCCACCACATGGGGCCTTTGCCTGCTTTGTATGTTCCCCATGTGTTTGTATAGGTTCTGGGTATTCCAGCTTTTTCCTCACCGAACAAACATGTTAGGCTTTCAGTAGTTCTAAAGTCATCATAGTATGAATGAAACGGTGGATTTATTTTAATAACATGGTCTGGTGTCTGCCTTGTAGTAGACAGGTGACCTGTGTGGAGTCTACCCTTCCTTTCGCACAAAAAGAACAGCGGGAATGGGCTCCAACCCAATAGATGAGTGATTAAGAAGCAAACATGTCCATGTATTTACATCAATACAGAAGACATGCACAGGAATAACACAGGCAGCAAGCTATTCAATAACTTACATGGTGCAATTGTTCATCTGACCATTTCATGAAAAAACATCTTCCTGAAACCAACTAAAATTTCAATAATTTCAACTTTTAACAAAATACTCGGCTCCAAACACTACTTATAGAATTAAATAGATGTGAATGATTTAACTGCTTGTATGTGGTAGAAGAGGAAACAAGCTGGGCTTTAAAGTACAAAAGACTATATGAGAAGGGAAAAAATGAAAAAAAAGATCAGAGAGAGGGGAAAGCAGCAGGCACAGAAGGAGACAGACCGAAGACAATAAGATTGGACTGACGGTGTGAGCTGACAGAGCCTGCAAGCTGTGGGTCAGAATGTTTCTTGTTTTCAATTTTTGTGTCTGCTGGAGGTTTTATTTAATATGATATCTTGGACCCTTTTTTTTTGCTTCTTATCTTTAAAAGCAAGGAACAATTTCATGTACAACCACCAACAGATCCACTTTTATGATCCATAAACACAGGTATTTTCATATCATTCAGGCTGATTAGACATTCATATAGGTTGAGATTGGAAAGACCAATGCTAATACAGTATGTAGTGGTCACTAGGTCTGTATTATTGAATACATCTCAGTAGACGGATTAAATTTTACCAAAAAATGTGATTGAAAAATCTGTGATTGAAATGAAATTTGAACTCTAACTTTGACCATTTCCCAACCCCGTGGAGCGTATTGGGCAAAAATCTATACAAACTGTGAGAAAAAATAAAAGTAAACACCCGATGACAGCAAAACTTTTGAAAAAACAAACTTCTGTGTTTGGCAGCACAGAAAGAATAAATCATTTGGCAACAGTTAAAGTGAAATGTGCGAAAGTCGTTCCAAAACACATTTCACTAGATCCAAAGCTATTTCTTCTTGTTTTCTATCCAGAAACAAACTCAGTTATAACAAAAAGGACAAACGCTAATTAACCCGGTGTTTTAAATGGCAAAAAAGTTTTGGAAAATAAAAAAGAAGCTTTGTGAGCTTTGTAAAAGAGTTTGAACTGATTATATTCAATTCAATTTTATTTATATAGCGCCAAATCACAACAAAAGTCGCCTCAAGGCGGGGTGAGAGAAGGAATATATATATTATTATATAATTCCACTTACATCTAAACACTTACTACTCAGTTATTATCCAACATGCATAAACAAAAACTCATTTTCAGGTGCTTCAGCATTAATCCAATTTCATAGTTTTTTCTTTGTTTCATGAGATGTGGAATAAGGACACAAAACCAGACAGGAATTGGTAAAACGATTTAGGTTGAACAAAAGTGCAAGAGGGCAGTCATCTCTAAATTCAAAACTTAAAGAGAATGCAGGGAGAAACAAAGGCAAACAAACATACACCGGGACCATGATGAGGGGAAGGATGGGACTATTTATACACACGTGGTAATCAAAGAAGTGGAAACACCTGGAGGAACAAGACACAGGCGAGGTTAATCCCACAGGTGAAGACATTCAATGACAATGAGGAAAAAAAGAGGAAGTAAAACTAAATGTAAGATATGACAGGAAACTGACTACAAAAATGAAACAGGAAGTGAGTAACAATAACTGAAAACTGGGAAGAAGACACAGGGAAAAGGTAAGAGGATTAATTAAATAACAAATACAAAGTAGAAATAAAGTATAGACAGGACTTAAGGCTCGCGATGCTCAAGAGTAAGTAAAAATTGAAACTTAAACCCTAACAAAACTAAAAACCAAATGCAAACTCAAAACCTTGGGACCAGAGATATTGGACTTTCTGACAAATAGACCCCAGCAGGTCAGACTGGGCAACAACATTTCCTCGGTCATCATTCTGCCCCAAGGCTGTCTGTTGAACACCTTCCTCTATTCCTGCTCTCTCAAGTTTGCAGATGATACCATAGTGTGCTGGTATCATCTGCAATGAAGAAACAGCCTATAGGGGGATGTGGGGCACCTGGTTGTGTTGTACACTGACATGGACCTGCTCCTTAACACTTTTAAGACCAAAGAGCTTGTAGTGGACTACAGGAAAAAGGAAGGTGGTACAGACATGCCCGTTCACATCAATGGGTTGGCAGTTGCTTACCATCATCCACATCTCTGAGGACCTCACATGTTTCCCACATCTGGTGTTAGCAAAAGATTAAAGCTGTTGAAATAGACATTTAAAAAAAATCTTCCATTAACTGTTCAAACTACATGTTTTTGCAACTGCACATACTCCTCAATAGTACATTATATAGTTCATTGTTTTTGACGGGTTTATAAATGACTGCAGCATTACTGAAGTCAGACCTGATAAAGACTGATGGCTAATGAGGCACTAAAAGCTCATTTCTGTATTTTTTCTTTTATAGAATTGATGGTGTTTTTCTCACTTTTATACTTAAATGCAAAATGTATAGCTGGTGTATGGCTTCTTATTCCAGCTTTATCATTTCACTCTCTGTGCTTTTTGATAACCTCATCAATCATCCTGATCTTAATGTTGTTTCTTTCTTGTATTATGTAAATCTTTCTGCCACTGGGCTGATATTTGTTTGTGTTTTTCCAGGCTGTAACTAATATTCTTAAGGAATGAAGGAGTAAAGTTACACATCTGCTGTCCATCCATCATCACTTTTTGTCCCAAACTAAGATGACAGATGGCAGGCTGTTGCCTTCACCTTTTCTTTTTTAAAATCTTTTAATCTTCTAACATGCCTAAATATTAACACTTTAAACCAGAAATTTATACCATATCAACAAATACAAGATACGAGAAAGCTCTGATGCAGTTAGAACCCAGTGACCAGCACTTTATCTCAGTTTGGCAAGATGCAAAAATGATGGATCATGCCAAAGTCGGAACTCCGTGGAAAATCCATTTTCCCTTGAGAAAACATTTTCTTATTTGTATTATCATATTTCACGTTTTATGACACAATGTGACTGAAATGTTGTATTTTGAGATTTTTGATTTTGCTCGTGGCAAAGCAAAAACGGTCTGATGATTAAAATAGCTGGAGTTAACGAGGTGAGAAAAAATTGTACTGCAAAGCCAGAGTTAGGTGGTACAGAGCTCCAAAGTAGGTTTTTTTTTCTGCTCATTAGGATAAAGTAAGAAGAAGAGAGGAGTAAAGCTTGAGTTGGTTTGCCTTAATGTTCTTCTTCTTTAGCCACTCCTTTGTTGCCTTGGTGGTATGTTTCAGGTCGTTGTCATCCTGAAAGACCAATCCATGACCCATTTTCAGTTTTGTGGCTGAGGAAAGGAAGTTTTCCATCCAAGATTTTACAGTGCACAGACCCAACCATTCACCTGTAGCAGAAAAACAGCCCCAAAGCATAATTTTTCCATCTCTGTTCTTGATTGTGGAGTTTGTGTACTTTGGGTCATACTCAACAATTCTGTTTGGCCTGTTTTTGATTGATTGCACCAGCAGCTGTCAGCTTCTCACCAAGTTTCTTGATGATAGCCTTGTAGCCCATTACGGCCTTGTGCAGGTCTGCAATCTTGTCCCTGACGTCCTTTGACAGTTCTTTGGTTTTACCCATGTTGGTGAAGAGGTTGGATTGGAAGAAAATGATTCTATGGACAGGTGTGCTTTATACACATAACAGATGAGATCAGGAATATCTGTAATTGCTTGCTTGATTGATTGAGTGACTATAATCTGTCTGCCACATGAGCACAAAAACTGTCTGTGGGAGCCAGAAATCTGGTTGTACGGAATCAAATACTTATTTCACCCAGTGACATGCAAACTAAATCATAACTTTAATCAACTTGTTTCAATGTATGTGTTCATTTCTTTGTAAGTGATCAAACCTATAAATTCAGCAGGAGATCAAATCATTATTTCCCCCATTGTATATCTCCTACACAACATTAAACCCACCTCCATAATATCAGGGCATAGACAAGGGACCTTACACTTGTTTAGTCAATACACTTGCTAAAAAGGGACTCTTTCAAACAGATTTCTTAACCCTTTAAAGCCGGTCGGAGCGGACACGCTCCATTTTGCGTAACTATTTTTAAATCTTGGTGGCACTGCAACCACGTAAGCTAGCGCAATCATTTTTTTGCATATTTTTTTTGCATATGAAACCGGAGGAGTTGTACTTACATCTTATGCCATCAGCTTGTCCTCGGTCACAGTTTCCTTCCACATATAGCTTTGCAAAAACTGCATAAAAAGCACTTGCAGCAACAAAAACATAATATTCCAGAAACACGCTTTGCCGATCCGATCAGCTGTTCGTAACACTTCCTACGTCCATCAGCGTGAACTATCGCATGTCCGGCATGACCTGCCCGAAACCGGAAGTGACGTCATTTTGCGGAAATGTAGTTTTTTACCATGGTGGCCTCATGAGCCTATACTTGTGTTTTTAAAAGTTATGTTTGACTTTATGACTTTCTGTGTCGTTTCTGGGATGCTGAGGACTCATATTGCACTGCTGGAAATATTTTATTTTGATGCATATGCTGTTATTTTGCAAATTTGCACTATAATATATTTTTTCGTTTTTCCTGCAGTATATGAAAATTGGTGTATCTCAAAAATAAGACTATGAAGACACTTAAAATTAATTTCCTTTGGTGGGAAACTAGTTTGTGCAACTTTTTTGTATTTACAGTTTTGAGGGATAAGCCTCTTAAATTTCTCTAACTAGAAATATATGTTAAAAAAACAAAAACGATTTTAAATTTTTTTGTAGTTTATTGCACTTTTTTGCAATTTATGTAATTAATGGTAAATGGCCTGTATTTGTATAGCGCTTTTCTAGTCCCTAAGGACCCCAAAGCACTTTACACAACCATTCATCCACCCATTCACACACACATTCATACACTGGTGATGGCAGCTACATTATAGCCACAGCCGCCCTGGGGCGCACTGACAGAGGCGAGGCTGCCGGACACTGGCGCCACCGGTCTCAGTCACTGTAGTGCTCTGAATGTGTTATAGCTCTGATATTGCATTTCTTATTTTTCAGCGGGACACTCAGAACAGAACTGGAAGGAATTTAAAAAATTTTCACCCAGGATTTTCATCTGGATCTGTTGGAGTCTGTCATGTTCCTAACAGTTCACAAATCTGCTTTTATCCGATCACATTTCATGTAGTGAACTTTATCTAACAGGATAGGCTGGCCCGTTCGTGACCGGAGAGATGGCGAGCCATTGTCTCAGACCCTCGTATCTGCTGTGAAATATTTGCTTTGGCATCGGAACACTGGGAGTGTTGGCAGTTTTCCAAATAAACATAAGATGTCTTTACTACAGCATTGTGTCTCACTTCCACTCCACCCTTCTGCATGTATTTAAGAAGGGATAAAGCCTCTTTTTTTTGTCACTAAGAGGAATCCCAGTTCGCCCCCATGGTACTGCAGAGATAGACGGCTTCTATCAGACAGGGAGAGACAGAATGAGGCGAGTTGAGCGGGGGTTTAGCTACTGAGAAGCAGGTACCCCTGTAGGACACATTGTTTTGATAGATTTGGGGTTGATGATATTTTGGGATTCAGCTGCAGGGGACTGTGAGGTGAAATGATGTCCCCATTGTTCGACTGTGTCTCAGATCCTCCACATCTGTGAGTGTATTCCTCTTATTTGTGTACTTGCTGTGTGTTCTCAAGCTGCTGTTTGTTTTGGCTTATGGTGGTGTGCAATTTCTTCTTTTTTTTTGAAAACCAGTATCCAGCCAGTCTTACGCAGCTAACACAGAGACAGACAGATGGATGGTGCAGCATTTTAAAATTGAGTAGCTACATTTTGCTGCAGGGCTGAATGAGGGTTGGTCAGAACCCACTGAAAGCGCTTACAGCGCAAGATCAAAAGCACTTAGAAAAACTTTAGTTAATTAAAGCGATTGCACGGACGTGATTAGAAAGACAAAAGTTAAGAAAGAAGCAGCACATCGCTCACAGAAATGAATAATGTAATAAAAAAAGTGTGTTCAAAAGTCCCTTTGAGATGCTCTGGAAAATACCAAATATACCATGCTGTCACCCTGCCATTATCTCAGTTGGCAGTGAGAGGGGGAAGAAAATTAAAAGCTCTGCTGTCAAAATGAGTCCAATCTGTGCATTACAGGCACGGCCAATAATCAGCATCCCCTCATCTCCATCCTGTCAGTCTGTCATTTTATTTCTTCTTTTCCCTGTTTAGTATGTGGTTTCATTTCCCCTCTGCGCTGTGATGAATGTCTGTTCTCTTTGAACTGTGTTTGCACTCTCTGTTTCAGTTTGATCTCGAGAATAAGTTCAGTGAACAAGCACTTGCACCATTAACTCATGTCCCATAAATGTGTACTTCTGGTGTAGAGTAGTTGATACACCATTGGAGGGTGAGTAACTGTGGAAGCTGATTCCTCTGCCACTTCAGCACCATAGAAAACAGGTAGAGAAAATCTACTCTCTGCTAGGGTTGGACGACTGGACAAATATATCGATGATAGGCCGAGCCCATCGGCAATCGTTTTTACGACTTATTTATTTATTTGCCCATGAGTAAGTTTGCTAATAATGATAGAACTAATAAAATAAGTCAACAGAAAAAATAATAATAGCACTGTTTTAACAGCACCCTCTTTCATCTGCGAGCAAATGCCCCCTCCTCAGAGTGCGCCCAAATGGTTGTTGATGGAGCTGCAGAAGCTGGTGATAGCCTAGCATACTCAGCCAGATGGTGGACACGTACATGCTCATGCAAGTTAGTTGTGTTTGAGTACTTTGCTCGCACTATACGTCTGCACAAGCGGCACACCGCTTTGGTTACATCCTTAGGTTTACCTCTTTCATCCCAAATGGGCAACTTTATATTTTTTTTTAGTGCTGTCAGCGTTAACGCACCGTCATCATGACTAACGCGATTAACAGCTAACCCGTCTGGAGCGTAGACTGAGTCGAAATCCCTGAAATGTCTCTGTCAACACATTTCGGGCAGTTTGTCCAAAGTTTGTTCATTCTGCGCTCCAGATGGGTTGAGCAAAAAAAGGGTTAAAAATTGTAATTGTGATGACCGCGCTAACGCTGACAGCCCAAATTTTTGGGGGAAATTAGTTCATCCATGTTTGGACTTCTGTGTTGTAAACGCCCAAATCAGTCCGTGCATGATTACATTGCTCCACCCATCAAAAAGTCTGTGCATGCGCGTACTGCATGCGCGTTGGAGTGACAATTGTCGGTTGGAAAATTTTTACATATCGCCCAACCCTACTCTCTACTACTATACTCTACTGTAAATGCTACTAAAGCCTTCCAAAAAGTGTTAATGTATCTGAAACTACAATCTAGCAGAGACAGATTGACCCCAAATGTCTGTAAATGTCTGGGAGGAAAGGTACTTCTGGTTAGCTAAAGTTAGCTCTGCTGCTAACTTAAGGATTCATCAACTGATTCATCATCAAGGATTCATCAACTACCGGAACTACCAGACCCCCGTCATCAACGAGTGCCCAGTGGAGAGAGTGGACAGCTTCAAATACCTCGGAGTTCACATCACGCAGGACCTGTCATGGTCCTGTCACATCAACACCGTGGTGAAAAAGGCCCGACAGCGTCTCTACCACCTCAGACGCTTGAGAGACTTCCAACTGCCCTCCAAGGTGCTCAGGAACTTTTACTCGTGCACCATAGAGAGCATCCTGGCGGGAAACATCTTAACGTGGTTCGGGAACAGCACCATGCAGGACAGACGAGCTCTACAGAGGGTTGTGCGGTCAGCTGAGCGCACCATCCGCTCCGAGCTCCCTGACCTGCACTCAATCTACAGCAGGCGGTGCCGGACCAAGGCCAGGAAGATCGTGAAGGACCTCAGCCATCCCAACAACAGACTGTTCTCTCTGCTGAGGTCAGGAAAGCGATTCCGCTCCCTGAAGACCAACACAGAGAGACTGAGGAGGAGCTTCTTCCCGCAGGCGATACGGTCTCTCAATCACACCACCACACAGTACTGACCCACACATATGGTTCTTACACACACACTGGACTTCCTGGACATTGTTTTTGCACACATTGTTTTTTTGCACAACACTGGTCACTATATTCTTCATTTCCGGTTAATACTTGTACAGCTGCTGTTATTGTGTATATATTTATTTATATTTAGATTTCTTTATACATTCTTATATAGTTCTATATTGTGTATTTTGTTGTACAGTTATTTTATTTTCAACTTTAATTTATATATTTTATCTTATTCCTTCCCAGTTAAATTTACCCTTCATTCTAATTTGTGTTGTACAGTTATTTCATTTTTAACCTTAATTTATATTTTATTCCTTCTTAGTTAAATTTACCCTTTTTAATTTTTCATATTTATTTCCTATCTTATTCATAGCCTTTTCCTTTTTTGTTTTCTTTAGGTCACGAGCAGTTGTCCAAGCATTTCACTACATATCGTACTGTGTATGACTGTGTACGTGACAAATAAAATTTGAATTTGAATTTGAACTGCTGTTTGTGTGCATCTACGCAGCCCTTTGTCTACAGAGAAGGATTATGGCATATGAAAACTTTGAAGGCTATAAAGACACTTACATAAACTCCTCCAAAAAAGTGAGTGTATTGCTGATTGGTGGTAACGCTTTGGGCAAAATGCTGCTTGGAAGTTGTCTTGAACAAGAAAGGGAACCATAATGGGGCATACCGTAGAGTAAGAAGCCTGACAATGGCTGCAGTGGATGGCTTTAATCATTTTCACTCCACCCCTAAGAAGTTCTTTGCCTGTGTTGATTTCGACTGTGTAATTATTGTTGGGGATTTTAACATCCATGTGAACAACCCTCAGGACAAAGGGACTAAAGACCTGAGTAACACTCTGGGCAACTTTGGGCTGACTCAGCATGTAACAGAGGCCACACATAATAGAGGACACACTCTCGACCTACTGATCTCCAAGAGCCTGAGCATTTCAAACATTACTGTGTCTGATGTGGGCTTATCTGATCATTACTGTGTTTTCTTTGAAAGTAAAATCTCAGCCCACACAAATATATCAACAGCAGTGATCACAAAATGGTGTATAACTGAAGACAGTAGTGAGATCTTTAACCAGGTCTTCCCATTAACACCTGACCTGTCCAAAGGCTCAGTCAATGAGCTCGTCAATAGCTTCAATGCAAAAATGTTAAATGTAATGGATACAATTGCTCCCATTAAGGTGAAGGTTATCTCTGGAAGGAAAAAGTCTCCATGGAGAAACTCCACACTAGTGAAAAATGAAAAAAGAGAGTGTAGGAAAGCTGAGCGCAGATGGAGAAAAACAAACCTCCAGGTTCATTATGACATCTATAAAGAGAAACTTCACAATTATAATTTACAACTGAGGAATGCAAGGAGGTCCTACTTCTCTGACATTATCACTAAAAACAGCCATAATGCTCGGGTCTTATTTTCTACAGTTGACAGGCTAACAAACCCTCCTGTGCCAGTGGCAGCTGAACTTCATTCAACCATGGCCTGCAATGACTTTGCCAAATTCTTCACAGACAAAATCCAAAAGATTAGACAAGCAGTTGGTACATCAACAGCAGATCCAGGATATGTACTGTGTCCACCGAAAAACTGTTTAAACACCATCAAACAGTTTCACCCAATTAACAGCAAAGACCTGGAGGAGATCTTAGGTCAACTGAACTCCTCCTCTTGCTGTTTAGATGTCCTGCCAACAAGTTTTTTCAAAAAGGTCTCAAAGACTTTAGAGTCAGACCTGTTACAGATCGTCAACTTTTCCTTAATGTCAGGTGTGTGAGCAGTTTCTCAACAGCTCAATTACTTCTTAAAACAGAATAACTGCTATGATGCCTTCCAGTCAGGTTTTAGACAGAACCACAGCACTGAAACTGCTCTGACAAAAGTGTTTAATGACATATGTCTGAACACAGACAGTGGAAAAATGTCAGTCCTAGTTTTACTGGATCTCAGTGCAGCATTTGATACAGTTGACCACAACATATTACTCAAACGACTGGAGAACTGGGCAGGTCTTTCAGGAACTGTACTAAACTGGTTCAAAACATACTTAGAAAACAGGAAATACTTTGTATCAATAGGTAACTTCACATCCGAGCAGACAAGTATCACATGTGGAGTTCCCCAAGGTTCCATCTTGGGACCCCCTCTGTTTAACATTTACATGCTCCCACTGGCACAGATTATAAAGAACAACAAAATAAACTACCACAGCTATGCAGATGACACACAAATATATATCACAATGTCACCAGGAGACCGAGGCCCTGTACAGGCTCTTGGTAAATGCATTGAGGAAATTAATGACTGGTTGTGCCACAATTTTCTCCAACTAAACAAAAACAAAACTGAAGTAATAGTCTTTGGCGCCAAAGAAAAACGATTACAGGTCACCAGAGAACTTCAATCTATACATCTAAAAACCACAAACCAGGCGAGAAATTTGGGTGTAGTGATGGATGCAGACCTAAACTTAGAAAAACACATTAAGACAATAACAAAGTCAGCTTACTATCACCTCAAAAATATTTCGAGGATAAAAGATCTGATGTCTCAACAGGACCTGGAAAAACTAGTCCATGCATTCATCTTTAGTAGGCTTGATTACTGTAACAGCATCTTTACAGGTCTACCTAAAAAATCAGTCAGACAACTACAGCTCATTCAGAACTCTGCTGCTCGAGTCCTCACTAAGACCAAAAAAGTGGACCACATCAGTCCAGCTCTGAGGTCTTTACACTGGCTGCCTGTCCGTCAGAGGATAGACTTTAAAGTTCTGATGCTGGTCTATAAAGCTCTGAATGGTTTAGGACCAAAATACATCAGTGACCTCCTGACCCAGTATGAACCTTCCAGATCCCTCAGGTCATCTGGATCCGGTCTTTTATCAGTTCCCACAGTCAGAACCAGACACGGAGAAGCTGCATTCAGCTTTTATGCTCCTTATATCTGGAACAAACTCCCAGAAAGCCTCAGATCAGCTGAAACACTCAGTTTATTTAAATCCAGGTTGAAGACTCACCTATTCTCAGCTGCATTTGAATAAAGCACCAAATCCACACTTTTAAGCTTAAATTTCAAAACTTACACTAACTACTGATCTTATCTATTTCTGATTTTATCTGTTTTGATTTTATATACTGTTTTGTTTGTTTGTTAAGCTTAAATTTCAAAACTTACATTAACTACTGATTTTATCTACTGTTCTGATTTTATCTGTTTTGATTTTATATACTGTTTTGTTTGTTTGTTTGTTTGTTTGTTTGTTAAGTGGGTTTAGAGCTCTGGGTAGCTCCCCAGCTGGGTCTAGACTGGGTCTAGAGAGTATTTTAAATTCAGGGAATTTAAAATAGAAAGTAGCTCGTCCACAGAAGGACTGGTAGCTCCCCTTACGATAAGGGTTCAGATCACGCGAACAGGTGTGAAATGTGTGTGTTTAGTTAGTTTGTTTGTTTGCTTGTTTTAATCTATTTTAAATCATGCTTTTTATTTGTTTTTGTTTCTAATGTCTCTGTAAAGCACTTTGAATCACCTTGTTGTTGAATTGTGCTATACAAATAAATTTGCCTTGCCTTGCCTTGCCTATTATGACTTCTGTCTTCTCAGCTGTGTGGTGGCCCTTGTTCAAAACTCGTGTAGAATAGCTTGCTGTAGCTTTTTGTGCAGTCCTTCTGCCTGCAGCGTTCAGCTGTACGTAGTGTGCTTCCCTATGTGGCAATCAGAGATGGGCAGTAACGCGTTACTTGTAACGTGTTACTGTAATCTGATTACTTTTTTCAAGTAACGAGTAAAGTAAGGGATTACTATTGCAAAATCGGTAATTAGATTACCGTTACTTTCCCGTAGGAACGCTGCGTTACTGCGTTACTAAAACCGTGATTTTTTTGCGAGAATGTCTCATGACAGTGACGTAAGCGAGTGCGCTGTTGGTGACAACAGCTGTGTGCAGATCAACAATGGATCACATATCGATTGTGGGAGAGAGTATGAGCATGCAGCGTTTAAAGCGTGGAAGTACTGACCTTACTTTGAGTTTGATTCCATAAAAAGTGACAAAAACATTAGCGTCCATCGTGCGTGGGAAGAAAACTTTTTACAGCGAAAAAAACCCCTAAACTTCCAAGCAAGCACTGAGTGCGCAACGACGTAATGGGAAATTCACAGAGAAACTCGCAGATCCTTCAACTGACCGCGGCACACCTGCACCAGGGTAAACCTCCGCCTACCCCCAGTCCTGCTTTACAGGTGAAAATAGAGCAACAGGACCGCTGAGTCTTTGACTTTATTTATTTTCTGCTGTATTTTACTTGCATCTATTTGAAAGAGTGAGTGTAAACACAAAAAATATTTTATTTTATGTGCTGGAATGTGCAGAAAATATGTTTAAATGTTAAACTAATTTATTCAAGTCAGAGAATGTTGCATATAATAAAATTTTTGCTTGATGCATAAAGTTAAAAGATTACAACTGATAAAACAAGTTTTAAAAAGAGACTTTTCCATTTGATTACATTTTGTATGATGGATTATGCAGAAAAAGTAGAATTGGGCTGAAAGATCTATCGCTTTATCACCTCTTCAGGTTGTAAATCGTGTTATTAAAAAGTAACTAAGTAACTAAGTAATTAATTACTTTTGAAAATAAGTAATCAGTAAAGTAATGGGATTACTTTTTGGGGGAAGTAATCAGTAATTAGTTACTGATTACTTTTTTCAAGTAACTTGACCAACACTGGTGGCAATACATGTAATGCTAAAAGAGAAGAAAAGCATAGAAAGAAATACAGGTGGAGAAAGAATGAGGTCAAAGAAATAGAAGGGTTCGGCGCTGACTCACTGTTTCATAGCTGTTGGCAGCTGTTTCTCAACAATGCCAATAAACAAAAACCTCTCCTCTTGGTTGCACTTCATCTTCCAGATTAGTCTGACATTCGGGCTTTTTAAGATGGGGAACCATGGAGAGTGTCAGGAAAGATAAGAGAGCGGGTATGACACGCGAAAAAGGGCTATGAGCCAGGCGTGAACCCATGAAGTACATGGTAGAAAGCTCAAAACGAGGTTAGTCACCAGCACTGCCCCCCTTTGACGCTCTTGTATTTTTTTCTCCTCTCCTCTCAGCGATTTAAAAAAAAAACAGCGAGTGGGAGTAAAATGCCCGAGTTCACGTTTTCATTTGTGTGTAACTGGAACCATACCAGAAATAAAATCCCACAAAAGACATTTTATTTACCCAAAGAAATTACTCCCATTGTTATCAGCAATTATGCAAATCCCCAAAGTCATCCCAACATGTGGCCTCAGTTTTTTTTTTTAAATAGAACATTTTGTTTGAATTATAGAGATTTATGTACACACTATCTCATGGTTTTTCCCTTTTTAACTCAAAGGAAAACATTACATTCACACAAAGGACTCCCTCAGGGCGGATAAAAATGGCTCTGCTTTGTGTGAGCACTATTCAGTGGTCTGAAGCAGGAGATGCAGTCTGTGAGATATGTTGTACAAAATTATGTTTGTCTTTATGATCATTTGGCCTCATTACTGTGCGATTAAGTGCAACACCTTGAAGCCTTTTGATGGCGATCATAATGTTTAGTTGTCCTATCTGTAAAATCTTAGGACGTCATAGATACTCTTACAGAAAGAAGACCAAACGAATGGATTTAACCCCTTTAGCATCAACACACCTCTGACCCACACATACCCCCTACCCCATTTTCACTTATGTAAGGGGAGATTCCTGGGAACTGTTCAGACAAGTTCGCAACCCCGTGTAGCTTCCCATCAGACTCAACAACAAATTGCATGTGGTGAGAGAGCTGACGCAGCCTCCTGGCTAACACCGCTGTTTTCTACGTGTGCAGTGTGGCACAGAGTGAGCTCAGATGTGCTCGGCTGCAGATCGACAGTGTAGGTGCTGTGGTGTGTGGCATGGTTCATGTAACATACCTATACATATCGCCATTTTACTTACCCAGAGATTAAAAGTATACTTTTAATCTCTGTGGATTTCAGTGAGAGCAACATTATTCGGGGCAAGTTTGCAAGCTTTTTTAAGCTTTATTAGAAATTTTTATGTAATAGAAAAATCTTGTTGTCACAAAATAGTCTTACAGCAGTAGTTGTTATAATGGAAGCAGAGGGGCATTTGTTTATCCAGCAACAATAGCCATACTGGGAGGAGGGTTAAGTGGATGGAGGATTTTCACCTGAGCAACAGCTTAGCAAGTCTGTAAAGCTCATTCTGCACAAACCTTACTGTAGTGTCAAAAAAAATTGATTTAGAACAGTTTTGGAAGGCACAGGGAAATTGTGTCCCATTATTAGGGGTGTCAGACTAAGACAAAAAAAGCCTAATTAGGTTTAATGTGCCGCTCTAGACAGCATGGGCAAACAACATATTTTGCTATTTGCTTTGGAGGACTTGCTGCAGATCAGCCTGCCAGATCATTTCCCAGATCTCTGCAACATTTAAAGCACTAACAGGTGAAGTGAATCATCTTGTTTCAATGTAACATGCTGCTGGCGTTCATATGGTTGTTACTTTTTTCATGCACCACCCACTTATATTGATGCAGACCTAACACATTCCCCATTGCAATGGCATGCATTTAAGGAATGCCGCTTCAGCATGATGATGAGTGCCGTAATCGGAGAGTGCATCCTGCCACGCCATAAATTAGTGGCTCTATGACCATGACCTGACCTGGCTTCTTAACTCCCCTGATCCCGGTTGAATTGAGCACACCGCTGGAAATGCTGAAACCAAGACAACCCAGAGGTCCGCCATCCGTGCCCCGGATGGGTCAGAGCTCTTTTGGCATTAGGAAGTGTGCATTTTTGTTTTGTAATTGAGACTCCAGAGTCATTATTCTGTATTTTTAGGCTGATAACATCACTGCAAAGCATTTTCCAAAGCATATGTTCCTAGATTGATTTCCTACTTTCCCAGCATCTGTTGGTTTCTGTCCATCTCACAGTGTGGTGAAAATCAACATGGAAAGACTTGAAACAGGCTTTGATTTATTTCTGAAAATAAATCTAAATGTAGACTGAGACTGATTTGCTGTTATACAATCACCATGTGTAATATTGTCTACAGCACAGACTGTTTTCATCTCTGCTGCAGGTTCAGTCTTAACTGCTTTCATGTGTTTTCATACATAACCTACACCTTTCCCGTGATAGGCAGGAGGTTCAGATACACCGGCTGTCAGTTCTAGTTATTGTTTAAGTTTTTGTGGCTTTGATGCTGATTCATGGGCAGGAATACCTATGGCTAGATACCAAGAAGGAGAAAAACAACACACACTGTGCTTCTACAGTGAAACACAGATAAATAAACACATAAACTACTGTATAAATGGTCTTCCTCCATGCTCCCTTTGTGCTCTTTAGATATGGTTTCTTCTATGTTATGCTAATTAGTGATATTAGAAAGCAGAATTTAGTTTGTATATTCCTTCACCCACACAGGTCAGCAGAGTTCAGGCCTTTAGAAGAGACTGTCTGTGGGAAGCAATCAGCTTATTGCTCGGCCATACTTCACCCACACTCGATGATAAATCTGTGTTTCTTTCTCTCTTTTTTTTGTCGGTTTGTGCTTTTTCTTTTTGCCTTTTTCACACTTTTATGCAGATTTTCTCCATCCTTTCAAATCGGAAAACTATCTCAAAAAGTCAGAGAGTGACACGAGTTTTTTTTTTTTTTTCAAGGCAGGGAGGCATTTGACAAGAAACTAATGCTGAAGTTACACTGTTGTCAGCAATCACCAGAGAGTGCCTCCTCGGAAATCAATGAACACTGGACATGTAGCGAGCGAGCTGATGGAAACATGCGAGCTCATAAACTGATAAACATCGTGTATTGGATTGAATGGCAAACAAATAAAAAAAAGAAGTGATTTAGGTGATTTGTGCTTCATTGATTCAAATGAAAGCGTAATAAAATGAATTTAAATGAGGCTTTCATGCTCACTTACACTTAAAGTAACACAGTAAAAGGATTGGAAGCCTTTTAAAGTGAATTTAATCCAAAAATAAAGTTTCGGTGCTGGCCTGTATTGCACTTTTTCCCAGCTCATTTTAGTTGTTTAAATTTCACAGTGAGAAACAGTTAAAAGCAGTTGACATGCACTGGTCCGACCTCAGCACATGTGCATACGCTTCCCCAATTTATTTGTTCTAATGAAGTCTCTCCCGGACAGCTAGAGAGGATTATTGATTTAGCAGAAATTGTGGATTGTAGTAACTCTTTTGAGGCTCTTGTGAGAGCGTAAAATAAATGGGCAAACCATGGAAATGTGCTCTCGTAGCATACAAAGAAAAGCATCTGGCAAATCTAAATGAATCTGAAATAACAGAAATGTAGAGCTGGACTATTTTACAAATGACAGCTTTCAGTACTCAACCTGTTGTTGACACTGTTTGCTGACATAGTAACATAGCAACCATATCTACATGAAATGCATGCAGTATTTTTCAGTTTTACTCCTCAGCCATAAAAGGCTGATGGGGTATTGTCGTCACCCCGCCGGGCGGGCAGCAACTGGCTTCAAATTAATACCACAGGTGTATCTACTGAAAATCTCAGGCGAGTTCGAATCTCACTGAGCTTGACCTCAAGGTCAAGAACAGAGGTCAAGCTTTCTGAAATTCTTGTGAATGCAATAACTCAAGAAGGAAGTCATCTATGATTTTCAAATTGATACATCGACTAAAAATCTTGGATGAGTTTGAATCTCAGTGACCTCGACCTAAAAGTCAAAGTAAGTTTTCTGAAAATCTTGTGAATGCGATAACGTGAGAACAAAGCAATGTAGGTTTTTGAAAGGGATACCGTGGGTGTGTGTACATGCAGGCTGAGGGGTAGCACTGGCGGCTGTCGGTAGTTTTTGTATTGTCTCTGCAATCTCACCATATTTAATTGGAAAGTCAAGAAAAGAGTGATAGTTATTGATTTTAATCTGCAGTCTTCATTTTGTAGCACTCTGTCTCTCTCATACACACACAATGTTCAAGATAGCTCAGATCGTTTCCACTTGAGCAGTGACGTCCGCTCTGTGGTCAGTTCTGTTACAACATATAAACAGTCTTTTCCCTGCCTAATGGCCTTATCAGAAACTGGCCTTCCTCAGGATGTCTATCTGCTAACCATAGCCCAGCAATACAAACACACACTTGTTTAGAGTGGAAAGTCCTGGTCATTATTAACGTATTCTGGTTATGATTTCGATGCTCGTTTCACTGTTTTTCCTATTTTAAAACCATCTTAGTCATGAGTATTTGCTGCTACTCTTGAACAGACAGAATTTGCCCAGGCATTGCTTCAACTTTTTAATAAGAGTTAAAAACAAGCTGCATGAAGGGGATTCAGCCTGGAACTGATTACATTATTGCAGCTACTTAATTTGCAGTGGTTGCATCCCTACCTGTCGGTACAACGCTACACTCACTCTTGGTGTTCTTGTCTGTGTCTTTTGATGTGAGATAGATGGAGAGATTCTGATTTAATGCTCAGTCGGTGGGCATAATGTCAAGAGTGGTGCTTTATTTCACTCTTGAATGATTTTTGTCAAGATTTTGACATTTTTAGCGTTAATGAATTCAGCATTTGCTGCCTCTCTACACTCCTCCTTGGAATACACAAAGTAACAGAGGCTCGCCAAAAATATACTGTTCAGAAACATTAAAGTAGAGCATTGAGTCAGTTAAACTTCTGGGATATAGATCTGGTCAGTAAAGTAGCAGAGGGGGTTGTTAATCAGTTTTAGCTAATTTGGTGTTAATGAAATTAACAACAGGTGCAACAAGGAGGCCACTAACAAGTTTTCCCTGCTTATCTTTTCTGTTTTTCACTAGTTTTGCATTTGGCTAGGGCCAATGTCACTACTTGTAGCATGATGCAATACCTGGACCCTGCAGAGGTTGCTCAGGTAGTTCAATTCCTCCAGGATGGAACATCAATATGTGCCGTTGCCAGAAGGTTTGCTGTGTCTCTCAGCACAGTCTCAAGAGCATGGAGGAGATTTGGGGAAACAGGCAGTTACTTGGAGAGCTGGACAGGGCCGTAGTAACTCATCAGCAGGACCAGTATCTGCTCCTTTGTGCAAGGAGGAACGGGATGAGCTATAAAAAATGACCACAGCGGGCCACTAGTGTTAATATGTTAACGTTTATGACCAAACAATCAGAAACAAACTTCATGAGTGTGGACTCAGGGACTAATGTCATCTAGTGGACCCTTTGCCCGATACCATGGAGCCTGAATGGCATTTGCCATTATGCTGCCTGTAACATCATTGAGCGTGACTTGTTTGGTGTTGTGTTCGGGGAGACATATCCATACAGGAACACACAGACGTCTACAGGATAGGCATCTGCAGCCTGACTGCCATTAAATATCGGAAGGAAATCCTTGGACCCATTGTCAGACACTACGCTGGTGAAGTGGATGCTGGATTCCTCCTGGAACTAGCCTCTTGTGACGAGAGTATGCAGGCAGTTCCTGCAGGATGAAGGAATTGATACCATTGATTGCTCCCCGGCTCGCCTGACTGAAATCCAATAGAACCTATATATTTATTTATTTTGAAACATGATGTTTCAATCCATTCAGTGCCACCCGGTTACACGTAGGACTGTCCGGTAGCTCATTGATGCCCTGGTCCAGATCTGGGAGGAGATCCCCCAGGACATCATCAGTAATCTCATGAGGAGCATGACCCAACATTGTGGCCATGCATACAAGCACATGGGGGCCAAACAAACTACTGAGTTGCGGCAATTAAATTTCCACAAAATGGACTAGCCTGATACATAATTTTGTTCATTTGGATTTTCAGGGTGAATTCAGCCATCTGTTGGTTAAAAATGTTCATTTCTATCAAGAGTTGTGTCATCCTCTAATTCCTAAAAAATCATGGAGCATGATTTATTTATTTTTTTCAAATAAGAGGTTTTCAGCATAAGAGGTCTGATTTTTAGTGTTTTATCTGTTCCTTTAGTTTATTTGAGGAGTGTATGACAAGTAAGGGGCTAAAAAGCGGGCTAGTAGAATCTCCCAGCAGCACTTCTCAAAGTGTTTATCTTGGGTGTTATTCTTGTCTGTGTCTACATGTGTGATTTCCATGAAAGAATGAGAAAACAAGAACAATGAAAACAAAGCACACATTCTTTTTGGTGGGGGTCACGGCCTTTAATATCATCAGCTGGTGCTGCAAGGTTAGTCTAGACTATATATGGACCGGACCTTCAGACTGTGTGCACACTGAAGCAGTGATGTATGGCTTCAATTATGCATACACACGACATGCATTTCAAACACTGGAAAAGCGATGCGACTATAAATTAAAATCAGTTTGAAAGTTCTGGTGAGCCAACATATTTGCTAAATACTGTAAATCGTTCTTGCTTGAATAATGTGGAATAATGCAAGTCTACCCATGACTCACAGATGCAAAATAATATTTATTATATATTAGGAAAGCAAGGCCTTGTGAAAAGGAAGATTAACTGGATGAAAACTCCCCCAACAAAACAAATGAGTCTGAAATTTGTTTTTAATAAATCGTACTTTGCTGCCAAGTTACATTTCATAATTGTGAAATTTGACTATGAACTATTTTCCTACATGTCATCTTCCCAGTTTAATGTATAAAACTGACTCATATTTCCAGACCCTGGTGCGAAAGCACAGTATACGAATAAAAACTGAAAACTTTGTGAGTAAATGACGTTTTAGTTTATTTTGAGAAGAAAACTTTTATTTCCAGAAGGCTCAAAGCTGCTGGAAGTGGTTTGAGAACTGTGAGCTTTGCCAGTAAAAACAGTTTTTGGTTTTTCACACTTGAACCCACTCAGACACACGCATACACATACTGCAGACGACACTTGCGTGGGTAATTGTGTGTTGCAAGACTTGGCATAAAGCCCAGGCTGCCAGTTTGCTAAAACTGTAACAATATTATACAAAATTATTTTGCGAGACATAGCAGACATTTAAACTGATTAGCAGGAATGCTCCTAACAGTATAATCTAAATATTTTAATTGCTGTTCCCAGAACTGCGATGATGAAAAAAAATGTATGCCAAGTCAAAATATTTGACTTTGTGATCCAATCAGAGGTGAGCTGAAGGCTTGCATGAGTCTTAGGTAATAGTGAGTTATGAATTCAGTGCCTGGTGGTGACCACTAAACATTAGTTGTAACTACAGGCTGCATGTAACAAATACTTTTGTTTGCAGACTTTTTATCTTTGCAACTCCCACCGTTGTGAAAACATTCAGTATATGACTCGAAGCTGTTATTCTGAACAGTGGAGTGCAGCAGTTAAAGCATTTTTATGTTCTCACACTTACACACAGCCACACGTATTTAAAAACATACATTTGCAGAATCCTGGGGTGTCAGGCTTTACACAATGCTGCCTTGTGTTGTTTTAAAATTTTAACTGCGTGTTTTTACCTCAGCTGGAACACCGAGACTGTTGATATACAAAAGACTTTGTCACAAATGCCCTACTCGTGAATGTTGGCCAGTTGAATTACTATGGTTATTATGGTTCATACAGTTCAATTCAATTCAGATCACTTCAGTAGCAAATTGTAACAAAAGTTACCTTTATATTCTAAGGTTAAGACATTAATATAATACAGAGAAAAACACAACAATCAAATGCTATGAGCAACCACTTGGTGACAATGGGGAGAAAAAACTCAATTTTAACAGGAAGCTCCGGGCTCAGGGAGGAGCAGCCATCTGCCGCGACAAGTTGCAGGTGAGAGGAAGAAGACAGAACCAAAAACACACTGTGGAAGAGAGCCAGAGATTAATATGCTCAGCTGATCATGGAAAGCCCCCCCTTAGGGAGCCCAAGTATGTACTATAAGGTTTTTAATATAAGATGGGGTCATCAAAGGAGCTTGCAAAGAAAAGCGTCTGGACTTCTTTAAGTTGCTTGAAGAAAATCAGGATGAAAGTCTCAGCCACGCTCTCCAGTGCCAAAGTCCCTCCATCCAACCTCACAATACAGGAAAAGAAGGCCGTCGCTTCCCTGAGCAAAGACCACAACATCACTGTTTTACCAGCTGATAAGGGAAGATGCACCGTGGTCCTAAACACTACAGATTACCATACAAAGATCACTACTCTCCTCGGTGAAAACAATACCTACGAAGCCCTAAAGCGAGACCCCACAAGCAGCTACAAAAAGAAAGTTATAGCTTGCCTTCAAGACTTTGAAAAGGACAAAATTATTGACCGCCTTACATATCACTGCCTTTACCCAGGGGATGCCATACCCTGCATCTATGGACTTCCTAAAATCCACAAGGAAGCTGTCCCACTCAGACCCATAGTCAGTAGCATAAACTCAGCCACTTATGACATTGCTAAACACCTTGCTACCATCCTTGCTCCTCTCGTGGGGAACACCCCACACCACATCAAGAACTCCACCGACTTCACCGACAAGGTCCAGAAACTTACCCTGGATCCAGATGAAACCATGGTGTCCTTTGATGTAGTCTCTCTCTTCACTTGCATACCCACCACGGAGGCCGTGGAGACTGTCAGAAAACGACTACAAGAAGACAGCTCCTTGAAGGACAGGACCAACTTCACACCCGATCAGATCTGCACACTGTTAGACCTCTGCCTCACCACTACATATTTCAAGTACAACGAAGGCTTTTACAGACAAAAACATGGCTGTGCCATGGGCTCCCCCGTGTGACCTATTGTAGCCAACCTTTACATGGAGGAAGTGGAAAGGAAGGCTCTTGGCTCTTTCAAAGGAAGAGTACCCAGCCACTGGTACAGATATGTGGACGACACCTGGGTCAAAATCAAGACACAAGAAGTGGAATCCTTCACTGCGCACATTAACGCTGTGGATAAAAACATCAGGTTCACCAGGGAAGACACAAAGGACAACTGTTTGCCTTTCCTGGACTGCGCTGTGCACATTGAAGAGAACGGCAACCTCAACATCGAAGTTTACCGGAAGCCCACACACACGGACCAGTACCTCCTCTTTGACTCCCATCACCCTTTGGAACACAAACTTGGAGTAATTAGGACCCTACACCACCGGGCAGAACATGTTCCCTCTAAGCCTGAAGGGAAAAAGAAGGAACACACACATGTAAAGGAAGCACTCAAAACGTGCGGCTATCCTAAATGGGCGTTCTTAAAGTCAGCAAAGAGGCACAGAAAAGAAGACCAGACACCAGCGAGGGAGGATAAGAAGGACAGACGCAACAACATTGTCATCCCCTATGTAGCCGGTGTATCAGAGAAACTCAGGAGAGTTTTCTCCAAGCATGACATCCCGGTGTATTTCAGACCCAGCAACACGCTCAGACAGAAACTGGTTCACCCGAAAGACAAAACGCCAAAACACAGACTTAACAATGTGATGTATGCTGTACAGTGCAGCGAGGAATGCTCAGACCTCTACATTGGAGAGACCAAACAGCCACTTCACAAGCGCATGGCACAACATAGAAGAGCCACCTCCACAGGACAAGACTCAGCAGTCCATCTGCATCTTAAGGATAAAGGACACTCTTTCGAGGATGCCAATGTTCACATTTTGGACAGAGAGGACAGATGGTTTGAAAGAGGAGTGAAAGAAGCCATCTATGTCCACTGTGAGCGACCATCTTTGAACAGAGGCGGGGGTTTACGACACCAACTCTCTGCCATCTATAATCCAGTTTTGAGATCCCAGACGCCTTAACGCCCACTCACATCCTGGGCCATCTGACCTCAGGAATTCGCATGATAAGGTGGGGCCAGGTTTCACAATGAACACACCCGAAACTCTGGCTGATTGGGACCCACACCCAGTTTCACACCTTGGCTCAGGCGATTAGAGGATCATCAGGGGTCCTTTTGTCCCTCTGTGGGGGGTTTCTCCCACTAGGTTTATATCTGGGACTCTCCACCATTTGACCTTAGAACTGAAGAAGCTTCTCGGATGAGAGGTGAAACGTCTTCAAGCAACTTAAAGAAGTCCAGACGCTTTTCTTTGCAAGCTCCTTTGACTACGATGACCTGGATGACTGAGAACCTTCACAGACATAAGATGGGGTCTGATTATTTAAGACCTTATACATGAAGAGAAGGGCATGAACCACGTGAAAGTCATTACTGAGGGTGCTGCACATAGCCACATCTTGATTTCCTGCTGCTCTTAAATTGTGCATGAATGCAATATTAAGTTATTTGAACCTCTCTTGAGGCAACAGCTCACTCCACAAACTTTGCCTGCACTTAAAAGTTACATTTTTGTTTTGTTTTAACACAAGAGGAACCAAGATGGACAGACAACATCACTGCAACATATAATGAAAAGACAGGGAAGGAGTGATTCCTCGAGAAGTCCTTAGGGTCTGAGGTGGGATCTGATACCGCCTGACAGGAGAGGTTCATGTGATTGGGAAGGGAGAAGTTTAACCCCCTAGGCTGCATCACACCCTCTTTCAGTCCGCTGCTTTAGATGAAAGGATGTGAGCTGATAGGGTGCAGTGTGTTAGACATATATCGAGAGGGATTTAGCCACAGAAACTGTGAATATTGTCTGAGTTCATGTTTGACAAAGGTTCCTTGTGCAAGTCAACACCCTTAATAGGTTTTAAAAAAACAGGCTTTTTTCCTTCCCACTGTCACCAAGTGCTTAATAATAAGAAAATAAGCAATAAGAAAGTAATATATGATGAATAGTTTATATAATTGATGATAAATATGATGGATGATGCTTATTTAATGAGGATACCTAGAAGAGCTTCATTTTAGCTTTGAAGTTTTATCACCAAGCTAACGGCAGAGTTGAGGTGGATCACAGAAAAATGTTTTGACCACTGTGACTCTATTTTAGAAACAGGTACAGGTAGGCTTAACGCACCGCTACAAGCCTGACTGCTCATCACTGCTTTTGTCACCTGCTGAAAATCAAGCTTTGGCTGCTCAGCTGGAAAGTAATATTGATTTCTCCACTCCTGAGAAGGTGCACACTTTAGCCTCCTCACTCCGTACTAGCTGAAGTCAGCTGATTGTTACAGAAGTGCACAGTAAAAGGTCACCTTATTTTACTGAGTTACAAAAACAATGTAATCTGATTACTTTGCACACATTATGCCCAGCACTGCTCATATGACATGCTGGATATTTTTTTCTTTCTTTGCATGCTGTGATGTCGAGCAGCTCTCGAGTAGAAGTTTGCACACGTGTAGAGAGGAATTAGCATTGTTGGACTGAGGAATCAGTGCAGGAGTGAGATAAGAGATAGGACCCATTAGCCTGGGCAGTTAGCCTATTTAAAGGCAGTTAATTATTTACCTCATTTACACTATAGAGTCAACCGGGCTGGGTTTACTCATTAGACTGCTTTCTGTTATTGAGCCAGACTGAGATAACTTGGGGTTTACTTGATAAATTTCAGAGATATGATAGTCTGGAGCACCTTGAAAGTAGTGTGATCCAGTCTCATGTGGCAGCACTGTGGAGGGGGTAATTTTGAGTCCTCCAGTAAATATTACAGTGTTACACAGCGTGTGATTGTTGCAGGGTTAGACCTTTTAGCCCAGAGGCAGTACACACAGACACTACTGCACATGCACACAGCCCAGAACTAAGCATGTACATGCAACAGTAGGTGCATGAATGAACACACACTTGTACTTAAAAAGAGGTGCATAAATTAAAAACCAGACAAGACTCCTCTGTTGTTCTGTTGTTATCTGTTCAAATCATGAGCTTTATAAGCTTCCATTTCTATGCATGCTTGGAAGTTGCTGTGCTGGTGGTTCATTACCATACACTTGTGTGTCTGTATGTGTTTTTGTTCGTGTGTTTTCTGTTGAGCCCATTTGTCTATTAGGGTGTTATTTTTGTTTTTTTCTGGGCCAGTTGGTTGCACCAAAGAGGCTGGTGAATCTATCAGACTGAGACAACTGATCTTCTCTTCTCTTCTCTTCTCTTCTCTTCTCTTCTCTTCTCTTCTCTTCTCTTCTCTTCTCTTCTCTTCTCTTCTCTACCTCTGGCACCATATGCCAACACATCCCCTCTTTCCCACCCATCCTCCCCTCCTCTTTTTCAGTTTTTTTCTCGTTTTTTCTCTGCTGATATTAAGAGAGACAGGGTCAGTAGCATTCACAGAAACAGGAAGGACAGGAGGTAAGAAGAGCTACATGGCAGGTGAGAGAAAAAATTCCCCCTGTGAATTAACTCTGTTTTTCTTGCCACTCTTCATTTTTTCCCCTCAGCTTTCATGTCTCATGAACAATTTGCCATCATTCACCGTTGTTTGCTCTGCTTTTTTCTGTTCGCCTTACCTTCCTCCTCCTCCCCGCTCTATTTTTACAGTCTAGAACATAGGTCACATGTGCAGGAGCCTCGGATGTGTGAGAAAGAAAGTGTGGAAAAGGGAAAGGGGTGTATGTACAGGATGTGCACGAGTAATGGAGAGAGGGTAGTATTGTTCTGGTCGGACAATGTTCGCACTCCCCCACACAGCTTTGGCAGCGATATATTTGCTGGGGATGTAAGAGGCAGCGCACAATAATGCATTAAAACAAACACAGTAAAATAAGAGATGACATACTCAACTTATGTGTGTTTTTTTTCCGTACATGCAAAGGGAAGCAAAGCTGGAAGTTTTGCCTCATGCTATGCTAAGAGCGATAGAGTGTGAATTTATAAGTGTTGATTTCTTTGCACAGACCTCCTGCTTGTTCTGCAGAATGTGCTGCTGTACCAAGCTGAATTGCTTTCCTGCACTTATATTCTGCTGGCTTCAAGCTGTCCTCTCTGGCAGAATTATGTGCTTGCATGCACGTTTCCATGTGCTTCTGTGCACAGATCACTTACTTCATGATTGCTTTACTTTGTTAGAGTTTCCTGTTTTTATGCAAATCTGTATGTGTGTTTACTTGTGTGTGTTTGTGCGTGCCTTCTGTGTTTCTGTGTAAGTAGAAAGCCATAATTAATGAGCAAGGGGACCCTGTTTTTTTTAAACTCATGTTAACACTCACAGAAACACATCTCAGACCGCTTACGCTGTCACTTCCGTAGTTTATGCATGTTACGCATACATTCTGTATGTGTGCATGTTTGAGAAAGACTTGCTTTTACCTGTCAAAGAGGACGTAACTTCACGGATGTGTAACTGAGTCTCTGCTGTTTGTCATGTTTCCCTCCTTTTTATCTTTGACCATCTAAGCCTTTCAAATCCAGACTGCATAACCTTAGACATTCCTAATCCCATCTGTCTTTCTGACAGATGTCACAGATTTATTCTGTTTTCTGCATGTTTCTCTAGTTTCTACCCTTTTTTGTCAGCATCGTTTCACCGACTGTTGACACATCAATAGTCAGATGACCCAAATGCTAATTAGCTTCACCACTGTTATTACACCCATGAGGGGAAGTAACCATAATGCTAACATATCTCAAACTAGAATGAATAATAGATGGTACAGCACCTCCTTTATCGCTAATGAAAGCATGCAGCTGTTCCTCATTTTTGGAATGCCACTACAGAACGTGAGGAAAAGACAAGCTCCTTTCACTATGTCTATGGAGGCATACAGAGCTCATGCAATAAGAGACAGAAGAGATGCAGAGATAGAAGAGATAAAAGGCAGTTGCAGCGAAGGCGTGGCGTAAGCGTTATCTGTCCTTTGACAGACACCGCAGAAGCAGGACAGGGGTGGTTGCACGAGGTCGTGTCCACGCTATTACTGATAAAACACTGCACTTACTCTGTCAGCCCCTCACCCATTCTGTATTTGAAAACAGCTAATTATGTTGTAGACTGGTGTCATAAGACTGAGTAAAAATGGAAAATTTGTTTGAGGGCCTTAATAACATTTATTACCAACTATTAAAGGGCAGATGTAATTACTTAAGCAGGACATATTGCCTCAGTGGACAGATGGGCTACAGTATCTTGAAAACATTCATTACATTTAGAAAGGGTTACATATGAGTGGAGCTGTGTCCATGGCAGTTCTACTGAATGTCCTTTGTCCTTTCTTTAAATGTGCAGGCTTTTGTTATTTTCTCTGTTGAAACTCATTTTAAAATACGTGATGTAATAGGCACATGTGAAATGTAAAAATTAGGCCGGAGGTCAAATCTGGCATGGAAACGTTGATATTTACAATCCCGATATACTAATCTCATGTCCTAAATGCTTCTAACAAAGGCAGTAGATTTTAAGCATAGTTTTAAAGATAACAGATATTTCAGAAAGGTTTGACTTTATTTGACCTTGAAGAAGAATCTCCATATATTATTCCTTATATGCCCATTTGTAGTCAGTACAAACACTGGAAGTAAGAAACATAGTTTTAAACAGGTCTGTATAGCAATATTATCACTTTGACCTTCAGATCTATTTACTGACTTTGAAGGAGAGGTCAGAGGTCAAATGTTACACAATATTCTAAATCTTTATATGGTACTTTCTATATGTTGACACCACATACACACCACACTTATCAGAATCATAGTTTCTAAGTCATAAGGCTTTTTGTCCATTTTTGATCAATAAATCATTAAACTGAGCTTGAAGACCTTGGTGGATGAAAGGCAAATTCTAATGGATTTTTATTTAACATGACCCCACGCTACCCCTCTACAAAGTTTTTTTTATCAGAATTCATACAAAACACCACATATGAGCGGGCGGAGAGCGGTATGGGGTCTTCACACCTCTGTTCACCCCTGGGCTGGGAGAGTGAGTTGGCTGTCTGGTCGGGGTCTGGGATGCAGGGAGGCCCAGAATCCCAGGAAATATGTCCTGAGTCTGGGGGCGGTGCCTGGCACCCATGGTTCAGTCGGGCCCCTTCCGGAGGTTGGAGGGCCCTCAGTCCGCTCTAGCGTAGCAGGTTGCTGGCGGAGCCTATGGGCACGTCGCCGCAGCCCTCTGTGGCTTCTGCAACGTGGCTGCTGGGTGACCCCACCGTTTTGGGCTCTCCTCAGCTCTTTTCTAGGAGGGTGGTGCTGCTGCCCCTCCAGTGGTCCTCCATGGGCTCTCATGATCTGGGGGGCATCTATATCTGGGGCCTGGATCTGATGGATCCACTTGGGAAAATAAATCTGCTCAGCATTTTTCTTGGCCTTCAGACAATAATTCTGACTGCTCCAGTGCTGAATGGGACAGGCAAAAAAGAATTCATACAAAACTTTTTGAGCTATTGTGTTTACAGACACAATGACATGCAGGTATGCACACTCGCAAAAACATAACACCCTTGGTGGAGGTAAAGACAACATTTATTGTGTTGCATTGTAGAGTAGACGCATTTATTGCTGAATGGTGAACTAAATCTTAAAGCTTTGTCTTGTTGACGTGCAGTGTGTATTTATTTCATTGTTATAAATTGTTTAAACCACTGCACAGTTACCCACTGAAATCTCAGTGTGAAAATGACAACCACGGCTTTTGCTAAGTGAATATCCACGCAGTGCCACTTCCCCACAGTTTCTATTTTTTTCTGAAATAACTTTATTAGAGTGTAAGTTAAGCAATTTGTGTGGTTTTCAGGAAACCTCATGATCAGATATATTAAGACTAAGACTCCTTGGAATTAATTTTTACTTTACTTGCATGTTAGAAAACAGCAAGGCAGAAATATTTGGCAAGTCAGAAAGCTCGGAGTTCTCCTGAATGGTCTTTGTGAATCATCAGTACAATACTTGGGGTCTGCAGTATTCCTTTTTAAACAAAGTTCTTTGTGTGGCGTCCTAAAACTGGCAAGTGCATAAAAAAAAACATTGCTTTGTGCCTTTTGGTCTTTTTATATAAGGACCAATTTTTATTGTTGGCCTTGAGCTTAGAAAGATGTTTTTTCCCCCTTCATTCTGTGAATAACTGATAAGAGAGACGTTGTAAGGACTTTGCTGATAACCAGCCAACAACTGGAGGTAACTAGTGAACTCACTATTGTACAGACATCTGATTATTACAGCTACATTAAACTTCATGCTCTTTTCAAAGACGGATTCTTATTAAACCGTCCAATAAAGGCCATATCCTGAATTTGCAGTTCTTCCACAGAAAAAAACGTCACTTTTAACTGACCTATAATAGCTTGCTCACTGCAACCCTGTGGGAAAATTTTGCCACTGTTTAATGAAGCCCATAGACAGAAGTTCCCTCTCTCATTTTCTCTCTGGAGTTGAAAGCCAGATGTTGTTTAGCACGAGGGGAACAATCTGGCCCCTGATGAATGCAGACGCTGTTAGACTAAACTTGACTGGATCATACAGGATTAGGACTGAAGATGAACTAGAATAGACCTAAAGGTCTGGGGTGAAGTAAATTAATGATAAATTGGACCAGAAGATGTAATACAGCAGGACCTTTTTCTTGTAATGCACTATACATAGACAGAGATAATCTTAGACTGGGGTGGGATGGCCCAGACTCTACTCAAATAGCTCTTGTAGAGCAGAGAGAGATTGATCTATTTCTGCAGAACACAGACAGACTAAGCTCTGCAATATCAGATAAATGTCCCCCCAATTCACTCCTTGTATTCTGGATGCTAACAGCATTCTTTGTGCTGCGTGAGCCTAAACTTTCCAGTTCCCAGTTGACTTGTCGGTAAATTTTACCAGTTTTCACACTTTGTTGCACAGTAGCAACAAAGTCATTATGCAAAAACTGTTATCTGCACCTGCAATTCACGAGATTGAACTAATTGCACCGTCAGCTGCGTCCTTCACTCACATTTGTATCAAAGGGGATGCATCTGTAATGTGACACAGATGAGCACATCAGATTGACACCCCCCCCCCAAAAAAAATGTCTTGATGCATGCTCAATCATCCATATGTAAATCCCCAAAAGTTGATTCTGGTCTTTGATCAATGATCAGTGGTTGTTGATTAATGGTCATGATAATTTGCATATTAATGATCAAGGAACTGACCTCTCAGCCCATTGTTCATTCAGTGGTGCTTGCTTCAGTTAATGTGCAAATGTACTGTTTATAAGATTGGGGAAACCTGCAGTCAGCTGAGACTGAAGAAGTCACTTGGATGAGTGACAAAATGTTTCTCCCATTGAAAACGCTACGTCCAAATGAACAGAATCAACCTTTTGGGACCAACTGAAAAAGTCACAAACCTGATGACAGCTCTCATAGCAGCGAGGTGAACACTGGCTGACTGCAGAGGCTAAAACATCCAGCAGAGAGGAGTCTCAGTGAGACAACGATGCCAGTTATCAAGCTAAAGTGAAGTGAGCTGTGATTATACCAGAGTAATTAAAGTGGCATCCAAATATGGCTGCAAATTCAGCTCTGGCTGTCCCCACCATGGGTTTCTACCTCTGACTTTATATTTGTTGAAACTGCACTCTGGCAGTCTTGTGCTGTCATAAGCTTTTACCAGCTGTAGTTTGCATATTCACATCTTTATGCGTATCCCTGTGTTTCTCTGCACATGTGCTCCTCCTCAAATGTGTTTTTATCTCGGGCTGAGAGTTGGCACATTAAGCTGGACGCTCCTGCTTGGATTCTCAGGGCAGTACAAGGGTAAACAGAGATAGCTGTTTCCATGCATGTCGGTCCTGTGATAAGACCTTGGGACCTGTGTTACTGTTGCTCAGCCTGCCTGTTATTCTTTAATCTGCTGCTGCGTGCAGTTTCTTTAATGTCACTTTCACACAGCTGATGAACACTTGTGTTTGAAGCGCCAGCTGCAGTCAGTGCACAATGCTTCAGAGTATATGAGAGATTGTAGTGAATTCATGGGTAATTTCTTTTTTATGAGATAAAGTTTGAAACTGAAAATGAGAGAAGGGATGCTGGGACAGCCAGGAGAGCGGGAAAAATGAGAGCGAAACCGCTCTGCTTGCACGAGATACGAGTACATCTGCCACTCCCGTCTCTGCCTCTTTTTCACTTTCCCGCCCACTTTTCTCCCTCTCCCATCCGCCCACCTCTAGCCTCCCTCTCGCTCTCTCCAATCTCATTTCCTGCTGTTCTGTCTTCTATCCAGTCCTGCTGTGTGTCAGTGTATCCGACTAATTCAATCTCCAGTACACAGGCACTCCAGTGTAATGACCCATGACATTCAATTAATGCTTCTTGGTAGGTTAAGTCACCAGTAATTGTATGTGTGTTTGCCTGATGTGCATGTGTGAATCCCTGAGTCGGTGCTGTGTGTATAATCTGGCAAGGGTGACAGCCAGGGTACACGCATTTGATGCCTTCGCATAAAGTAAAAAAACACATTTAAAAAAAACTCAATGAATAAATAAATGTTGGTGTTGATCTCGTGGTCTGTGCAAAAGAAAAAAAAAGAACAGTTATCTTAGTGTGGTTGTGGTTTCTATACTGATGACATATGAAAACCCACAGCTGTCACTACGGGCTTATTTACTGTACTGTCATTACTCTTCGCATTATCACCATCGCTGCCTCTCGACCAGCTGTCACACTTATAGGATTGGTGTCAAGAGACTGTGGCACGTCCTTTAAGGGGGTTACGTGCGTCTGAGAGACACGGAGTAACAAACACAGTCACTCAACCTGACACACACGTGAACCTACATGGTGAAGGCAGAGCTAGCAAACACACACACACACACACACACACACACACACACACACACACACACACACACACACACACACACACACACACAAAAATAAACACTGACAAAGAGAGTGGCTAAATTGGTGCTGATACACACAAACAGTTTTGAACACTCACACCCGTGGCCTCCTTTTAGCTTCGCGTGGCCTCTAGCAGATACTTTCAATTTGGATTAGCATAGCCTTTTGGAGCTTTCAGCTCATACTCATTATGACTGTAATCCAGTGTGTATTGTGCATCATCAGTGTCACCGTGGGCTTTCAGTATTTAATTACTAGTCTAACCTGGGTAATCTTCTAGTTATGCTGAAATAACAGTGCATGCAATTTAGAAACATATGCATTTAACACTATAGACTGATTGTTATGTCTTATCATTTATGCTAATCATCCACAGTACACTGCTTAATGTAACACGATCCTTCTGTTGCTCTGAGACCTTCATTAAACACACACACCACACACATTAGGAATGACTTTAATTAAAAGAGGAAACTTTAAACAAAAGTCCTGTAACTTCCACATTAGGGAAGGTCAGGAAGAATGTCTCATTTGGGAAAACCATAGCAGTTCTCCCCACCCCCCCCCCCACCCCCCACCCCACCCCACATTTACCCTGCTCATCCCATCTTGTCAAACCTATCTGTCATTTCGAAGCTTTTGTTTTTCTTCTCTCTCTTGTCCCTGCTCCATTTTCCCCCATTCTACCTCTGTCTTCGGTAATGATCTAATTAAGGCGGGTCTTGTTGCCTGCCCACTGTGTGTAATTGCCACTGGGGTGTGCCTGTACTTCGCTCTGCAATTACCAGCATCATTCTTTTGCTCCCGAATCAGCTAATTAAGCCTTATGGACAGCGAGGTGATTGTAGCCGCATTGAGTGTCACGAGGAGTCAGGAATGCCCGTTCTCTTGTCTCACTCCTGGGACACACAGAAATAGTGGATTTGCAGTGGTTGCCATGGTAGCCATCGCCCTGTCAGATCGTGTGCAGCGACTGTCAGTCAGATGATCGGTGTTTCTCTTTGTGTGTCTGTGTTTATCTGTTCATCTGTAACTGAGACAACAACTTTGCTCTAGGTCACCTCTTCTTTTCATTATTAAGGCTCAGTCTGCACAGGAGGGGACAGGAGGCCAAACAGAGCTTGTCACAGCTCCTGTTTAGGTCCCTGGGTGGACTGGCTGTCATTTTGATTGATTATATTGCCATCTCATGTAATGCTTGCCTTGCAGTATGTCCTCACTCGGCACTGCCTGACACATTTTTCCCACAAACTAGACCACGAATTTACTTCAAAATAATCTCAGCACTTTGTGGTACAAACATTTGATTTAATTTGGTGCATGGTTGCTTGAAAATGTGATCAAAAATGACAAGTGGTTAGTCAGTAGTGAGATTCTTCATCCGGGTGACTTTTTTGTTTTAATGTTCTCATCCACACGTCAAAGAAGTCATCACAAATGGGGAAACTACCTCTTAGAAGACAGCGTTTCTATGTTCCCACTAGACTTTTATCTTCTTTGAATCTAAATACAGCATCAAAACAAGAAAAATGGCTTTCACTGTTGCACCGTTGCATCCATCGAATCAGCTGTCTGCAGTGACTTGAAACTGAGTGCTAGAGGTATTATAGAATACAGAGCATCAGTGAGGAGTGTAAAACACTCATCTGTAGTATTCATATACTACATATATGGTTGTGGAACTCCTAAAAATAATGAAAATGCTAATTTAAGCCTCTTAGCTACCTTAGGTGTCGACGTTTGAACTCCAGTGCTTATTAAAGCACAGCCTCGGGCACTTATGTGCTATATGTCTCATACATAGCAGGTATCCTCTACAGTGCCATAAATTTGCATGGAAATTGCGTGAATAATGTGTGCCTATTTTCTAAATAGCCTTAGAGCTGATATTTGGCTGCTCATGCAGCTGCTCGTGTTCATTTAATATGGATTTGAACTGTGCAACTCACTCAAAGTTGGGCAAATTGCCGTTATTTTTACTGTGAGTATTGGATATTTTATTAGAAGCTTTTAGTCCTTAAAAGTTTTGACTCCACATTCTGAATTCTTTTCCCTCTCACATAGGTCTACTGTGCAATAAACTAATTGTAAAAAAAAAATGTCATAGCAGCTCTGGTTTATTGGCTTCTCCATGTGGAACAAATTATGCAAACATTTGTGAGCTTGTCCTCGGTTGTGCTGACCTAAGTGGAGCCTAAAGGCTGACGAAAGGCGAGTTTAAGCTAATGGGTACAGCGGCACTGCAATTAACTGCAATGTGCTACTAATTTTTGCTTTTTCTTGGCAGACCTAAATGTTTTTCGTCTTCAGTGGGGTACCCAAGACTGTACAATACAGTGGGGCAAAAAAGTATTTAGTCAGCCACCGATTGTGCAAGTTCCCCCACTTAAAATGATGACAGAGGTCAGTAATTTGCACCAGAGGTACACTTCAACTGTGAGACACAGAATGTGAAAAAAAAATCCATGAATTCACATGGTAGGATTTGTAAAGAATTTATTCGTAAATTAGGGTGGAAAATAAGTATTTGGTCACCTCAAACAAGGAAAATCTCTGGCTCTCACAGACCTGTAACGTCTTCTGTAAGAAGCTTTTCTGTCCCCCACTCGTTACCTGTATGAATGGCACCTGTTTGAACTCATCATCTGTATAAAAGACACCTGTCCACAGCCTCAAACAGTCAGACTCCAAACTCCGCCATGGCCAAGACCAAAGAGCTTTCGAAGGACACCAGGAAAAGTATTGTAGACCTGCACCAGACTGGGAAGAGTGAATCTACAATAGGCAAGCAGCTTGGTGTGAAAAAATCAACTGTGGGAGCAATCATCAGAAAATGGAAGACATACAAGACCACTGATAATCTCCCTCGATCTGGGGCTCCACGCAAGATCTCATCCCGTGGGGTCAAAATGATCATGAGAACGGTGAGCAAAGATCCCAGAACCACACGGGGGGACCTGGTGAATGACCTGCAGAGAGCTGGGACCAAAGTAACAAAGGTCACCATCAGTAACACACTACAACGGCAGGGAATCAAATCCCGCAGTGCCAGACGTGTTCCGCTGCTGAAGCCAGTGCATGTCCAGGCCTGTCTGAAGTTTGCCACAGAGCACATGGATGATACAGCAGAGGATTGGGAGAATGTCATGTGGTCAGATGAAACCAAAGTAGAACTTTTTGGTATAAACTCAACTCGTCGTGTTTGGAGGAAGAAGAATACTGAGTTGCATCCCAAGAACACCATACCTACTGTGAAGCATGGGGGTGGAAACATCATGCTATGGGGCTGTTTTTCTGCCAAGGGGACAGGACGACTGATCCGTGTTAAGGACAGAATGAATGGGGCCATGTATCGTGAGATTTTGAGCCAAAACCTCCTTCCATCAGTGAGAACTTTGAAGATGAAATGAGGCTGGGTCTTCCAACATGACAATGATCCAAAACACACCGCCCGGGCAACAAAGGAGTGGCTCCGTAAGAAGCATTTGAAAGTCCTGGAGTGGCCTAGCCAGTCTCCAGACCTCAACCCCATAGAAAATCTGTGGCGGGAGTTGAAAGTCCGTGTTGCTCGGCGACAGCCCCAAAACATCACTGCTCTCGAGAAGATCTGCATGGAGGAATGGGCCAAAATACCAGCTACTGTGTGTGCAAACCTGGTAAAGACCTATAGTAAACGTTTGACCTCTGTTATTGCCAACAAAGGTTATGTTACAAAGTATTGAGTTGTATTTTTGTTATTGACCAAATACTTATTTTCCACCCTGATTTACGAATAAATTCTTTACAAATCCTACCATGTGGATTCATGGATTTTTTTTTTTTTTCACATTCTGTCTCTCACAGTTGAAGTGTACCTCTGGTGCAAATTACTGACCTCTGTCATCATTTTAGGTGGGGGAACTTGCACAATCGGTGGCTGACTAAATACTTTTTTGCCCCACTGTAGACTTTAGAGGGACTTTAGACAGACTTTAGAGGGAAAACCAGCACACCGCAGACCACGGCCTCTCTGTGTGAGGATCTAAACGTATTCTACGCTAGATTCGACACAGCGAACACCATGAGACCGGACAGTGTGCGCACCGCGGATGACGTCAGTGCGCACACTGTGTCTGAGGAGGATGTGCGGAGGTGCTTCAGGAAGGTGAACGCACGCAAAGCTACTGGTCCGGACGGGATTCCCGGCCGCGTCCTCAAGTCATGCGCGGCTCAGCTGGCTGGAGTGTTCACGCACATCTTCAACCTTTCCCTCTCTCTGTCTGTAGTCCCAGCCTGCTTCAAAATGGCCACCATCGTCCCTGTACCCAAATCCTCCACCATCTCCTCATTGAACCACTGGCGACCTGTAGCCCTGACCCCCATCGTAAGCAAATGCTTCGAGAAGCTGGTCAGGGACTTCATCTGCTCTGCACTACCCGACTCACTGGACCCTCTACAGTTCGCATACCGCCACAACAGGTCCACTGATGATGCCATAGCCCTGACACTACATACTGCCCTGTCACACCTGGAGAAGAGAGACACGTATGTGAGAATGCTGTTTGTAGATTACAGCTCAGCATTCAATACCATCGTTCCCTCGAAGCTGGACAGGAAACTGCAGGATCTAGGACTGAGCAGCTCCCTCTGCAGCTGGATCCTTAGCTTCCTGTCTGACAGACGCCAAGTGGTCAGACTGGGCAGCATCACCTCATCCCCCATCACACTGAACACTGGTGCTCCACAGGGGTGTGTACTGAGCCCTCTCCTGTACTCACTCTACACCTACGACTGCACAGCCACTAACAGCTCCAACATCATTGTGAAGTTTGCGGACGACACTACAGTGGTGGGTCTTATCACCAACGGTGATGAGACGGCTTACAGGGAGGAGGTCAGCGCCCTGACCCACTGGTGTCAAGACAACCATCTCACCCTCAACGTCGCAAAGACAAAGGAGTTGATAGTGGACTTCCGGAGGTGCAGAGAAGTACACACCCCCATCACCATCAACGGCGCTGCTGTGGAGAGAGTGAGCAGCTTCCGGTTCCTTGGTGTACATCTGGCTGAGGATCTTACGTGGTCAGTACACACAAACAAAACAGTGAAGAAGGCGCAGCAGCGCCTCTTCTTTCTCAGGAGACTGAAAAGATTCGGCATGAGCCCCCGCATCCTCAGGACCTTCTATCACTGTGCCATTGAGAGCATCCTCACTGGATGCATCACCATCTGGTATGGCAACAGCACCGCCTACAACTGCAAAGCTCTCCAGCGAGTAGTGCGGTGCTCTGAACGGATAATTGGAGGTGAGCCTCCCTCCCTCCAAGACATCTACAGGAAGCGGTGCCTGAGGAAAGCGGGGAGGATCATCAAGGACTCCAGTCACCCCAGCCATAAACTGTTCAGACTACTTCCATCAGGAAGGAGGTTCTGCAGCATCCGGTCCCGTACCAGCAGACTGAGAGACAGCTTTTTCCATCAGGCCATCAGACTGCTGAACACGTCATAGACACCTCAGCTTCACTACTGGAACTTTAACATTATGCACTCCATACTGTACAGTAACGCCACTGTTTTGCACATGTCTCAACTCTGTATATTTTATTTTATATATTTTATTTATTGTTTACTCTATTTAATTTGTAAAATATGTGTACACACACACACACACACACACACACACACACACACACACACACACACACACGTAGAAAAATATTTAGTATACACATCCAGAAATGCATATACTATTATATATTGTACATATATTTATTAGTTTCAGATGTAGCCATTCTTGTATTTTGCTTGTTTACATTATTGTATTTTGCACAACTCTGTTGCTTGTGAAGCTCGCACACAAGAATTTCACTCACATGTGCTGTACCAATGTACCTGCACATGTGATGTGACAATAAAAGTTATTTGATTTGATTTGATTTGTATGTGACTGCATATTTATTTTTAAACATACAATGTGCATCCATTTATCATTTTCCTAATAAAAATAAACTAATGAGGCACAGTAGTTCAATTCAGTTTTATTTAGATAGCACCAAATCAGTTGCTTCAAGGTGTTTTCTATTTTAAGGTGAAGATCCTGCAATAATAGAGAGAAACCCCAAAAATCAGGGGATCCCCATGAGCAAGCACCTGGCGACTGTGGAAAGGAAAAAACCCCTTTTGACAATATGAAATCTTCAGCATAACCAGGCTCAGGGAGGCGCAGCCATCCAACCTTAGAGTGAGGGGAGGAAGACAAGATAACAGATACACTGTGGAGAGCCAGAGTTGAAATATAACAGTCGTGTGTATTAAGTCTGCCTGTTTTATATATAAAAAATATCATATCTCTAAGAAATTGTTTTGTCTTATTTTGGTGGCTTCACTAAATCAGTGAAAACATATTACAAGAATCTTGGAAAGCAATAACTTCACTGTGAAAAATTTTCTGGTCCTTTATCTGCAGGGCTCACATGCTTTTGTCTTGGTTTGTTTTGTTTGATTTAACAGAACTGCCATTTTCTTGATATTGAAAAAAGTCCAAAGGCATGATGTAAATGCCATAAATTTACTCTTGCAGAATTTGGTTCTATTTGCATAATATTAGTGGGCGATATTTCAGTTTCTCATGTTTCTCTCTCATTTCTGCTTTTTTTCTCCCAGGCTGTTAGCTCCTACTCTAGCAAACACAAGTAGATGACTGAGAACTCGGCCTCCCATGATGGACAAGAAAAGTGGTGAGTGTCGCCAAGCCTGTAGTTAAACAAGCAATCCTCTGTGCTTCTAACATGTGCAGCAACCTTTTTTAACAACTGTGAGAAGCTTAATAAGTCAGACTCTATTTTTTGCTTTTATTCCAATATATAATCTAGTTCATGACATAAAAGGTGACATTTTTATCTCGCTGTTCCTTTCATGTGGCCAAAAACAGCTATGGGCTTATTTCCTTCAGGTGATAACCACCCCGTCTCATACTGCATTCATAAGTTGACACAGCATGAGCAGCATTTTACATGCTGATTAGTTTGTTTTGGCGCAATCACTGCATGATAATTACTTCCCAGTAAGTGATCGGGTTTTACATAATGAAGCACTGTGTGTTCGGCACAGTACAGCCTGCTTGCACGAGGGGGTGAAAAGAATTAATAATGCTGATGATGTGTGATTTGGTTCATGTTCTTATTGTAAACTAATTGCACATGTTTAGTTCTTTCATATCGGATACTACAGTATTACTATGACTAGTCACTGAAGTATGAAAATAAGCACCAACTAATGACTTATTTCATTAATGAATCATTTGATGTTAATTCTTACAGCCAATGGCTTTCAGTCCAAGGCCAGTGAGGGTGGTGTTCAAAGGAAGCAGCTGCCCTACTCAGTGGAGACTCCCTATGGCTTCCACCTGGATCTTGATTTCCTCAAGTATGTTGATGATATTGAAAAAGGCAACACAATCAAAAGGGTCCACATTCAGCGCAGGGTAAAGGGCCCACCTAAATTCAGCACTCTGCCCAGAAATTTTAGTCTTCCTGGGCATGGAGTAAGGCCTCCCCCAAAGGAAAAGGACAGTACTTGGTCTGGGACGTCTACCCTGGGTCCCAAGCCTAAATCACGAGTGACAGAGGTTCAACAGATCTTTGACTTTCGAGCAAATGAAGGCGTGATTTCCAGCCAGAGCTGCAGGGGGACCACAAGTCAAGGAACTGGCTATGTTTCAACTAAACCCAAAGATGAAGTAGGCGCGGGGGCTCGCGGTGCTGAAGACAAAACTGGGGGGATTCAGATTCAGAGTCGTCCAAATCTGCTCAGAGCATCGAGCATGCCCATCACGCTACAGCAGCGTAAGAGTTCAGATTCAAGCAGTCCTGACCGTACCGTGGGAACACCAGAAAACGGCTCAACAGAGAACATGTTCCGGGCTTCACCAGACGTAACAGAAAGACGCTGTGTTCCCCAAGATCGAGCAGGTCTTCACCAGCAGATTACTGTTGCACTGAAGCGGGTCAGAGAGCTCGAGGAACAGGTCAAAACCATCCCAGAACTGAAAGCTCAGATCTGCTCTTTGAGGGAGGAGCGGGAGCAGCTGCTTCTTCAGCTACAAGCACAAGCCAAGGCCCAGGCTTCCAAATTATCTGCTACAGTACCAACAGGTTACGATTCTAGGACAAATAATCAATCGCAAGGACAGAGACCTTCACAGGAGATGAAGTTAGTCCTAAAGACTCAACCCACTGGACGTTTAGAAGACACAAGTCTTGGGCCATCAAACCAAGCTGCAGGGAAGGAGAAACAAGGTGAGACAGAGAAAACTAACGTGTTACTATCTGAAGTGGAGAGCTTGGCACAAGGAAAAAGTAGCATGTCCTCAGCACAAGAAGTGGAGAGACAATCACTGCAGCTGGACATACTTGAAAAACAAAAAGAAACAGAGAGTCCACTGGGACAGACAGTGCAAAAACTGCCACGAGACATTTCAGGGGAGGAATTACTATCTATCACAGTGGCTTTAAAAGAAACAGAGACTGCAGCAAAAGAAGGAAAACCAAAGGATCCAGATGATATGCAGAAGTTGCAGGAGAAGCTAACAGTACTAGAGACTAAACTTATTCAGGCTAGCCAGGAGCTAGAGAGCACTAATGCTCTTTTGAAACAGCAAATAGAGGAGAACAAGCTAAAAGAGGAGAGAATACTACAACTGAGTGAGGGAACGAGAGTGGAGGTTTGCACCGCACATGAACGTCCAAGAAGAGAGAGCATTGACACAGGGACAGTGACAGAAAGGATAGATTTTACCCACCAAGAAACAGAGACAGAATCGCCTGGTACTGTAGATCAGGGGACAGACACTGAAAAAATCTGCATTGAAGTGTGCATACCAAAACAAGAGACTAAAAGTACAGATCAAGGACCAGTGACGGGAAAAGCTGACACGCATGACCAGGAGACAGAGATGGAGGCGGCGATAACAGCGACAAGTCCACCGAGGCCCAGAGCCAACAGCATGGAACGAGGCACACTAACCGAGAGCATCATCACCCTGGATCAGATGACCGAGACCCCCGTGGCCGAAAGGGTAAACCAAGTCACAGAAACAGAAGGCGAGATGGTGACGGACCATCCTCACAGACCGAGGGCCAGCAGTGTTGACAGAGGGACAGAGACAGAAAGGGTGGGCACTGTGGACAGAGTGACAGAGACAGAGGTAGCCCAGAGAGCAGACCAGCAGACTGAGACAGAGATGGAGAGACGTCATGACAACAACCCAGCCAGAGGTGTAGAAGCAGAGAGTCAAGTGAGTGAGAACACAGGCAGCCAAAGAGACGAAGTCGTGGTGAGCGAAAGAACAGAAGACAGGGAAACATACGAAAGAATTCAAAGAGAGAGTGAACGTTTAGTTGCTGAGGTTTTATCAGAAAGCTCAGCGGCAGCTGTAGAAAGCATAAAAACTTTAGATGTTGTTAGGAAGAATGAAGAGTGCGCCAGTTCGGCTGCTAAAGCAGAAGAAAATAAGATTAAAGTGAGTTCCGAACAAGATGACTCAGAAACAAAAGAAATTACAGAAGTGGTTGAAACAAGACCAGCTGCCCTACAGAGAAGAGACCAGCTGCCCTACAGAGAAGAGACTACAGAGAAGAAAGAAACAGGAGCCGGGGAGGTTATGTCTGCAGCAGTCAAAGAAACTGTAGCCGCTGACACTGTTGCAGTAACTGAGGGGAATTCAGCTGTGAAGACAGCAGCTCCTGTAAGACCACAAAGAGGCAGGAAACCCTCAGTGGAGCAAACTCAGCCGTCACCACCTCAACTTCAGGTGGTGCCTGTGCGTCCTCGTAGGGGATCCAGTGAAACTCAGACCCAGCCGCAGACGAAAACCCAGCCCCAGGTGCAGGAACAGAGTGCAGCTCAGCTTGAAGCTCGGTCCCCAGAACAGCTCTCTGAAACACAGGTAAAACATCAAACACCGTCTGTGCCTCAGGTTGAGGACCACACTATAGCAAAGAAACCTCCTGGAGGGTCTGGAGAGAAGCAGTCTGAATCTCGACTTCAGTCTGAGACTCAGGCCTTGTCTCCGGGCTCTAGTGAAGTCCAAGTCAGGCCTAAATCAATACAAGCGCAATCTCAAACTTCTGTACCTCGGCGGGACTCAAAAGAGCTGAAAGCACCGCAGAGGGTGTCTGGTGCATCACACACTCCTAGACGGGGATCGGGAGAAGCCCAGACCCAACCACCTCGCCAAGCGTCAAGCGATGCTCAAACTCAACCTCAGGGTTCACGTAGAAGCTCCAGTGAGGCTCAGGCCCCTCCGAAAGATGCCAGTGAGACACAGTCACTGCGCAGAGGCTCCAGTGAAGCAGCTCAGCGCCGTGGCTCAAGCGAAGCCCAGGGTTCACGTCGCGACACCGGGGAGGCCCAGCCTCCTCGAAGAGGCTCCAGCGAATCACCAACATCGCCTGCAGCTTTGGGTCAAGTTGTAACTCGGATAACGGGGCTGCTAGGAGAGCAGTGGGCACATCTCGGAAGCAGCTCTGGCACTCAGCAAACAGCCAGCCAGCAGGAGAGCGCGAGCACACAGAAAAAGACGACAGGGAAAAGAGCAGAGGCTGGAAAGGCAACGTCAGCCAAGCCAGCGGGGAAAGCAGCTCCATCAGCAGCAGCGACAGGGAAACCAGCGGGGAAACCTGGTACTTCCAAAATGAGCTCCATTCAGAGCCAACTGGTCAGCTCCCTCAGTGTCCTCTCTGCCTTCTACTCCCCAAGCCAGAAAGCGGCTGCTGCCAGCAAACAGCAAGAACAAGGTAGGCCCGTGGTTCATCTGTCTGATAGCTGCTCACCTATTTGTATTAGCTAAAGCCATTTCTCTCTTATAGTCACTGAATAAATCCTTTCAAGGAGCATAATGATGCATTATCCATGCCGCTTCATTACAACATGTCCCTTATGATCTATAATTGTCATGAAGTATTATAAATGTGTACAGCTCATTAGCCTGAAACATTGACTTCTCTCCCTAAAAAGAACTCCTGCAGAAACAGCCAAACATTTTCAGTGTGGTTAGACAAATATCCATGGTTTCACTTGTATAGGCGCAGCTTAGCCCTGCAAACTCTTACAAATGGTGCGTTCACAGCACAGATTTTTTTCATTGCAACTTGAAACCACACTGCTCCCATTCAATTACTGGGAACATTATACTCAAGTTGATATGCTGTCAAATTATCACTTCTCCTGCTTCTATGAATAGTACTGTACTACAAAAGTACTACAAAAGTTTTAGTGTGCCTTAGTCATGAAATTAGATGCTGTAATAGGATCGCAATAGAAATAAATGACATTGCTTAACTTATTTTAAGGTTAATATCTTGAAATTGATGTGCCTTTTCTTTCTGGAGAGCGCAGGCATTGTTAATATAAGACATATTACGCAGAGCACAAAATACACTGAGCACTGTTGCTACAGTAAATGTCAGTTTTACTCTGAAATGCAGAGTGGAGGAGGGATGAGGGATGGGGAGCTGGGAATAGGCATTTTTTTCTGTAATATACAAGAGTGGAAAAAAACACACATTACTAAAAACTGTCAAAATGACATGGTTCAGTGACCTTCAAGAGCACACGTACACATTTCTTGTTCCCCACAATATATGCAAAGACAGAATCACACGGCAAAGTTCACACGTGTGGTTAAGCATCTGTTTACAGTACACAGTCGAATGGATCCTTAAGCACCGGTCCTCACACATATATCAAACAGATGACGCCTCTCTCTTCCCTCCCCTGATATGTCTCTCCTGTTTCTGGTCATGGTACTCACTCGCTCAACTATCACACACATATTTTATTTTCAAAGTTCATCTACAGTTCAGTGCCGGGAGCACAGTGTGGTACAGGAGTGTTTTTAAGTCAGGTTTGAGATGTGCGTATTTCAGACCCATTTCTGAGGTGCCTATGGCTGATGTGAAGTTTCCCAGTGTGGCCTTTTAAACGTCTTATCATCTTCTGTGTGTGTTAAAAAGAAACGCCTACTGCTGCATTGAGGAATTCACTCATTCTAGTCAATCTGTGCCTTGAGTGAAATATCTCTGACAAAGCGAAGGAGGGTTAAATCACACAACTAATTTATTTATTAGGAATTAGGAAAAGGATATTTTTATATTTCAAGTATGTTTCTAACCCTCCTCTCCATGTTGCTCTCCTGGGAGGTACTAGATCTAAAAGCATCATTCTTCTTAGATGGTGGTCCCTGGGAATTTTTTTTAAACTGGTATTTTTTGGCTCAAAGCTACGGTCTTGTGTCCTTACATAAAACATTACAGATACTCTGCACCATGTCTGCTGTCACGCACAACTGAGACAGCTATACTGGGCTCACAGCCAAAGGGAGTCAGCATAAGAGCCCACACAGAATCAATTCCTGGGCAGTTACATACATAAATGGGCCTGGCAGAGTCAAGGTTGGATGTTGTCAATAAGGTGTATAGTCTTGACCTGTATATATTTCCATGGAGAATACTTCGAGGCCTTAGTGTGTACTTGGAAAGTTAAATCTAATTAAAAACTGAAGTATGTGCTTTAGATTTCAGTTCAGCAGTCTTAATTGTTGTCTTTGTATAGAGTATAGCAAATGGGGCTCTAGCTTTTCTGTTCTGTGTTAACACAAGCTTTCCACATCATTTGATTGGCTGTACTTACTCGTTGTTTTTTCCCCAATATCTTCCAGGCTCAAAATCACTGACATTCACATACAGACACAAGAGCACACAGAAACAAGCAGACAGACATACAGTGGGGCAAAAAAGTATTTAGTCAGCCACCGATTGTGCAAGTTCCCCCACTTAAAATGATGACAGAGGTCAGTAATTTGCACCAGAGGTACACTTCAACTGTGAGAGACAGAATGTGAAAAAAAAATATCCATGAATCCACATGGTAGGATTTGTAAAGAATTTATTCGTAAATCAGGGTGGAAAATAAGTATTTGGTCAATAACAAAAATACAACTCAATACTTTGTAACATAACCTTTGTTGGCAATAACAGAGGTCAAACGTTTACTATAGGTCTTTACCAGGTTTGCACACACAGTAGCTGGTATTTTGGCCCATTCCTCCATGCAGATCTTCTCGAGAGCAGTGATGTTTTGGGGCTGTCGCCGAGCAACACGGACTTTCAACTCCCGCCACAGATTTTCTATGGGGTTGAGGTCTGGAGACTGGCTAGGCCACTCCAGGACTTTCAAATGCTTCTTACGGAGCCACTCCTTTGTTGCCCGGGCGGTGTGTTTTGGATCATTGTCATGTTGGAAGACCCAGCCTCGTTTCATCTTCAAAGTTCTCACTGATGGAAGGAGGTTTTGGCTCAAAATCTCACGATACATGGCCCCATTCATTCTGTCCTTAACACGGATCAGTCGTCCTGTCCCCTTGGCAGAAAAACAGCCCCATAGCATGATGTTTCCACCCCCATGCTTCACAGTAGGTATGGTGTTCTTGGGATGCAACTCAGTATTCTTCTTCTTCCAAACACGACGAGTTGAGTTTATACCAAAAAGTTCTACTTTGGTTTCATCTGACCACATGACATTCTCCCAATCCTCTGCTGTATCATCCATGTGCTCTCTGGCAAACTTCAGACGGGCCTGGACATGCACTGGCTTCAGCAGCGGAACACGTCTGGCACTGCGGGATTTGATTCCCTGCCGTTGTAGTGTGTTACTGATGGTGACCTTTGTTACTTTGGTCCCAGCTCTCTGCAGGTCATTCACCAGGTCCCCCCGTGTGGTTCTGGGATCTTTGCTCACCGTTCTCATGATCATTTTGACCCCACGGGATGAGATCTTGCGTGGAGCCCCAGATCGAGGGAGATTATCAGTGGTCTTGTATGTCTTCCATTTTCTGATGATTGCTCCCACAGTTGATTTTTTCACACCAAGCTGCTTGCCTATTGTAGATTCACTCTTCCCAGTCTGGTGCAGGTCTACAATACTTTTCCTGGTGTCCTTCGAAAGCTCTTTGGTCTTGGCCATGGCGGAGTTTGGAGTCTGACTGTTTGAGGCTGTGGACAGGTGTCTTTTATACAGATGATGAGTTCAAACAGGTGCCATTCATACAGGTAACGAGTGGGGGACAGAAAAGCTTCTTACAGAAGACGTTACAGGTCTGTGAGAGCCAGAGATTTTCCTTGTTTGAGGTGACCAAATACTTATTTTCCACCCTAATTTACGAATAAATTCTTTACAAATCCTACCATGTGAATTCATGGATTTTTTTTTCACATTCTGTCTCTCACAGTTGATGTGTACCTCTGGTGCAAATTACTGACCTCTGTCATCATTTTAAGTGGGGGAACTTGCACAATCGGTGGCTGACTAAATACTTTTTTGCCCCACTGTACTTATAACACTAGCCCAAAGAAATACAGTCGCCGTTTGCAAATTGTTGTTGTCTGTTACCTAATGAGATAAAAGTCAATAACAATGTAGATGTAAGTGTACTATGTGCAAATGTAAATATAAACAAAATACAATGATTTACAAATCTCACCAACCCATATTTTATTCATAATGGGATGTAGAAACCATATCAAATGAAACATTATTAGCTCATTTTGAATTTGATAGCAGTAACGTGTCAAAAAAGTTCAGGTAGGTGCAACAAATGGCTGGAAAAGTAAGTGGTACTAAAAAAAAGAGCTAGAGGAGCATTTTGGGACTAAAGTTTATAATAAACTTGTGTGTAACATGATTGGGTATAAAAAAAAGAACATCGCAGAGAGGCAACATTTAACCAGTTTGCAAAAAAATTGCATCTATAAATTGGAGAATGATTTCAGAATAATGTTCCTCAATGCTATATTGCAAAGACATCATCTACAGTGCATAATATTATCAAAAGATTCTGCAAATTTGGAGAAATCTCTGCGCGCACGGGACAAGGCTCAAAATATTGGTTGCTTGATGCTTGTGATTGAGGTGGCAGACCTTTAAAAACAGGCATGATTCTGTCATGGAAATCAGTGCATGGGCTCAGGGACACTTCTAGAAATCTTTGTGAACACAGTTCATGAAGCCATACGCAAATGTAGGTTAAAACTTAAGAAAGCTGTGAACATGAATCAGAAACGTCACCATCTTCTCTGGGCCAAAGGTCATTTAAAATGTAATGAGGAAAAGTGGAAAACTGTTCTGTAGTCAGATGATTTAAAATGTGAAATAAAGGATACCGCCTCCTCCGTACTAAAGAAGAAATGGACCTTTGGGCTCATTATCAGTACTTAGCTCAAAAACCTGCATCACTGATGTTATGGGGCTGTATTTATTCTAACCATAAGCCTGTAAAGGTGACAGATCTTAAAACACTGAGACACTGTGATGTCCTCTGACTCATATCACACTGTTTAGTTGTGAGGATGTTTCAAATAACTTGAACTTGAACACACACACAAAATATACATGCACACACCCAAATTCCACAGAAACCCTATTAATTTTTACTTTCCTCATTTTTATTTTTCATCTTCTCCTCTGCCTCTCGCTCTGTCCTCCTCTTCACTAGGTCTCAAATCCATCATGAAGAAAAATGGTGGAGCAGGCAAGCAGGGGAACAAGGGAGCCAAGAAAAACCTGAAGTTTGTGGGGGTGAATGGAGGGTAAAATCTTCTTTTTAGTCATCGTCCAATCTCTTTGTGATTTATATCTTTGTGTGGGCTGAAATGTGTTTTGTGCACTTATATTTTCATGCTTTTGTCAGTCTTCATCCTTATAGGAAAAATAATGTGTTGCCACTTCTGATTAATGTAAAAAATCCCCTTTTATCTTGATTTAGTTCATTAAAAGTATTTGCTATTAGGTTTGATGTGTTACTGTATGCAAAGGGGCTTCAAGTTTGATGGATTACCCACAAATGTATTTTTCAATGTTGTGGTTAATCCACATAACCACACATTATGTGAAAAAATTCAGAAAGAGCAAAAGATACAGGATTGTCTGAGAAATTTGATTTGATGTTATTTGATTTCTTCTTCTTTGTGTGTAGAAATCCACAGGCGACAGTTTGGATTTTCATGCACCTGTATTTCAGGCTACATGAGGTCCATTCGTAACAAACACTCTTTTCATTCAAGACAAAAAACTGTCTGTGCAGCAGTGTTAATCTTTTGTCATTTAGCCACGTATGCGTCAGCTTTGTCACTGTTTTAAACTTGGATATTAAGCTGTACTTCAGACATCTGCTTCTTGCTGTTTGTCAGGCTCACTAAAGACACGTTGTCCTGAATCTGACCTTGCTGCTGCTTCTGCTGGTGTGCTAATATGCCTGCATTAATGTGTGTTTAGATTATGTGATATGCATGCATAGTTTCTGTTGATGGCACCTAGGTGATTGTGCTAGCGTGCTTATGTCAGCATTTGCTGATGCTGGTTGAAGTGTGTGTGTGTGTTTATGAATTTAAAGTATGGGGATGGCAGTGGTTCTCAATTTTTTTCTGGCATTGCTCACACAGTGCAATTTTCTGTTATTAAATCTAAGGAAGGAATTGTATTTTAGTGAAATAAAACTCAAGAGCAGTTCAGTAATTCAGTTAAGTGGTTTTTCTGTCTCAATTATATAACTTCACTATACTTAAATGTTTTTCAGGCTTTATTGACCTGAAAAATTCTTCATAAAGAATATCTTTACGGTGTCATCTTTAAGATGCTTTGCAGACTTTGTTGTGCTGCTGCTCAAGTGGTTAGCTGCTAGTGGAGTGAGAGGCTTCTTGTCTAAGCTGCTGTGCTGGTATCAGTAATATTGCAAAGGGGTATTTAATGTGTTAGCAATTTTTAGCATCGATTAGCATCCGCGTATCCTGTTCTTTAAACAACTAAACTAACTTTATCTAAACTACTGGAAAAGGGAAAAAAGTACCACTGTGTTTTCAAAGTTTTGTTATTGAGAAGATAAGTATTGGTTCTGGTGATTTACCTACTAATGAGGTAGACAATCACAAAGCAGGAAAAGCAGGAAAACTACAAGATATGAGAAAACTAAGCTTCAAAGTAAAATTTGGGCACAAAGACTTGCTATAAAGTTGCATTTGTTCTTAGGTCATGCTTACAGCATGATTTCATATCCTGTTGTGGTCGTTTACAGTATTTCTCATCACTTACGTAAAAAGTTTCTGTTTTAAATTCCTGGCTATTTTAATCTCCTGCATATGACGGAAATGGCTGCCATGCATAACATTTGTTTTATTCCCGTGTTCCTGCTCTTACATTCCTGGGCTTCACTGTTTTATGACCTGCTCACCTTTGCAGTGTTTTTGCAGACTGTTGTGGTGTAGTCCATTCCTTCCTCCCTTCAACACAATGATCTGTAAACATACCCACATTCAGAAGAACACGTAACAGATTTTTTATGGTATTGCAAGAATCTATTCCTTATAAACTTGGACTAATATGTTTAATAAATTAGATTATATAAAACTTTTTGACATCTAGTGTACATCTCTTTTGGTTTCGTTTCAACCTCTATAAATATTTGACCATTTCCATCTTCCGCCCACCCAATCCTGAAATATGCAGATGTTATTTATAATGAGGCAAACATGTCAGGCAACAATATTTTCTCTGACTATCTTTAGGCTTCTGCCCACAGCAGGAAGTGGTCTGCTGTTCATACTTCTTCTCTTTGTATAGTCTAACCTATCTCTGCTCTCCCTTGAGCTCCTCTGGAATCTCGAGAATGCTGTGGCCCCTGAACGTCTCTTGTGGTGTCTCAGTTTGTCTCTGTGTGTCTACAAGAAGTCTGAATCAGTGGTATTCAGTATAACCTTATCTGATCACTGGCCTTACAGAGGTGACTTGATGATGCGCCCCAGTAATCACACTTATATACATGCTACTCCAGCAGCCTCCGCAGCATATCGTTAGCCTTTTCTCAACGAACAAGGTTGTATGTTGTTCAAGGCTGCTTATGTTTGTGCTCAAACATGTCTGTGGCTTTTTATGTATGTTTAAATTATGTTTATGTTAGGATATGAGGGCAAGGCTGCACAAGGCAAACATCTTTTTCATCTCACTTGTGAAGTCTAGAGGGGAATAACCTGTTAGTATTTATCCTGTCTTGCCTGGTGCTGACTTAACATTGACTTAATATTAGTTTTACCTGCTTAGACATTTCCTTAGTGATGCTGCTAGTGCTGTACAAACTTAGCTTTAGCTTGTGGAATGATTTGAATGATTTCTGTGGAGCTGTTATAGAATCTGCCGTCATCTTTATTATGTTCTCTTTAAGATATGAGACGACATCCAGTGAAGAGTCCAGTGGAGATGAGAAGTCAAAGGTGGAGGTAGAAGAGGAAGATAGCTCAGAACCAGAAGTGGAGAAGGAGCCTGAGAAGGAGCCTGAGAAGGAGCCTGAGAAGCAGCCAGAGGAGGGAGCAGAAGCCCAGAGAAAAGATGCAGAGGTCCCAACTGAGGGAGGAGGTGCTGTGGCTAAAGAGAAGGAGACTGAAAGAGGTCTGCTGGATCCAGAAAGTAGCCAGGAGCTCCTGGAAGAGCAGGCTGGAGGGTGAGACCGACAGCAGAGCTTAAATTATAATCTTCGGTTACCGTGTTGCACTTTATGTGTTTCTCATAAATGTAACTGAGGATTGGGTCTGCTATGATACCAAATGGTTTCTCCATGAACTGCTTTTTGGTATTATTTTACAAATATAGAACAAAAATAACCACATTTGCAGAATTTGCTAGAAGCAGTGTTGGGTTGTTACTCAAAAAAGTTGTTGCACTTGTTACTTGTTACACTACTCATTACTTTTTTGCAATGACCAGAAACAAATTGGCACTTAATTACCAGTTATAGAAACCTCAGTCTACAGTTCCACAAACCAGCAAATATACTTATGTTAAGGACACAATACATAGGATCATTCTTTTACTATTTATGAGCACAAAACCATCAACACAAAGCAAAAATGAAAACCAGCCAAAAAGGCTTTAAAGCAATCAACAGAGTAATTCTACTGTACAAACACATACAGCGAAAAACTGAGGCTTAAAGCTGCTTTTGTTACTTGTTGAAGTTCAGGCTCTGGCTGCAGGACTGGGGTCAGCATGCATTTAGCTTATATCATATAAATATCACTTTGGGTTTTTCATTACCTTTGCTGACATATCTGTGCAGAGCCAAGCTTTTGTTATCCTTGTTATGCTCCTGTTTTTGCCCTGGAGGCAGTTTGCACTTCACCATTGTACACTTAAATGCCCATATCTCCACTCCTGAAGAGCTCTAGACTGCTCCACAAGTTTTCTCCCCCTACACGCAAACTTAAATTAGCTGATTTTAGTGCAAGTTTTTCACTTTATTTCCCTCATTTTATGACTACAGCCAGCATAAATATATTGATGGATCAAGCTTAGATTTTTTCTGGTTTATGCTACTTAGTTATCACAGGCACTGTGAACGGTACAATATTACCTTTACACCCTGAAAGAAAAAACAAATTCACAACTTATCAATTAACAAAGCAGTTGCCAGTAAATCAAGCTATATAGAGGTTTGTTGGCCATTATAAAAAGAGCCGTGCTATATTAAATGGTATCTTTATCTTTAAATGATTAATCTTTAAATTGACAACGCTGTATTAAACATTTATTTCGACACCGACAGCAATACGTAACCTTTTAAAAAAGCTATCAACACCTTGATCAAACTACTGAAGGCTCAGATTCAAACTGTTAAACTTCTGAATTTATATCGCTGGTAAATACTTAATTTTAAACACAAGATGGTTTTTAGTGTTAAATGTTACTAAATATTTATGTGTGTAAATTCTCTAAATAGAGACTGCATTCTCTGCTCACAGGTACAAATATTGGAACAGTCATTCGTATGCAGCCTTATCTGATATAGTTGGTATAGGACAGGCGCTGAATAATGCTTCATGCATGCACTGGAGGCATTACATTGGGACTTTGACTTACATGCATGGGAATTCAGTTAATACACACTCATGCTTTTTTAAATCTTGTGCACATTCATCGCCATAAATGTGTCTGTAATATATATACACACTAAACTGACATTTCAATTCAATTCAGTTTTATTTATATAGCGCCAAATCACAACAACAGTCACATCAAGGCGCTTTATATTGCACAGTAGATCGTACAATAATAAAATGGCAACATTTGTCGCCACAAGTACACTGTAAGCTTCACACAAGCACACACATATTCCAACTTGCAACTAAACTCCTTGATTAAGGGTGCTCAATAGTCACACAGACGTACTTTGTTCTAGGACAAAGCAAATAACTAGCAGTGTTGTCTTCCCTGTCATTGACTGATCACTTATCAGTCTCAGGTATGCAGACAGGGCTGATGGCCATGGGCCCAGGCAGTGAGGAGAAAGCAGGACTTATATTAACTCATCATTCAGCACCTGTCTGATCATTCCTGTGGGTACGTGCAGGATGTGCTTCTATATGTGTATAGGTGTTATAGCTGGAAAGCTAGTACAGGTCACATTGTGACCCACTCAGGCTTGATGCTCAGTTTGCGTGATGGTTTGAGCGCTCTCTGGATATTAATGGGTAGTGAATCAGAGCAAACTGTAACTGTTGAGGTTTGCGTGTGCTATCAATGTGTCAGACTGTTGAGTGATGTGAGTAAGCCATGGAGGCGTGCAAGCCATTTTTTCTTGTATTTTCTTGTTATCATTTCTGACAGAACTTAGACATGAACCACAGAAGCTGGCTTGGCCATACTTAATCCCTGCTGTGTTGTATGGTTTTGGTTTTCAGGGGAAAAGTCGACAAGGGGTTTATAGATGCATGCCTTTATGTAAAGGACCGCATGGAGGAGGTTTCATCCCCAGATAAAGAAATGGTAAGGATTTCTTTGATTGGACTTAATAAAATCGAACCCCGCTTCACTATGGTAAGTTTTTGTTTTTCCATTGTTTTCTGTCTCTCTCCTCAGCGCCAGGTTTTAGTGGTGCTCTACCAGGAGTGGTTCAGAGTCTCCAGTCAAAAGGACTCGCAGGCAGATACTGTCAGATTATACCTGCGACAAGTGGGGATGACCACACCCACTCTCCTGCCATATGTTGTTAACTTGACAGACGGCAATGGGAATATGGCTCTTCACTACAGCGTGTCACACTCCAACTTCCCTGTGGTCAAACTGCTGCTGGATACCGGTGAGACGGAAAGGCACACAGAACGACAAATCCAACTAAAAAACTAAAAGATTATAACTGTGGAAACGTTTTGTTTCTCATCTCTTTTACTCACTCCATCACTTTCTGTGTACATTCAGGCCTGTGCGAAACAGACAATCTCAATAAGGCAGGCTATACTCCAGTGATGCTGGCTGCTCTGACGGCTGCTGAGAGCCCCGATGATCTTGAAGTGGCACAGCAACTGTTGAAAGTGGGAGATGTCAACGCACGCTCCAGACAGGTGTGTATACAGACGGCAGTTGCACTTAGACGCTGGATGAACTAAAAATAAAACGGATATCAAACAGTTTGGTGTGTTGTACAAATAAAATAAAATAGAAAAAGGAAGTAAATACATGTCCTCAACTGCAAGACATCCTTTAGTGGAAACCATACAGGAATCATGAAAAGGACTGCAGAAGCAAATCAAGGTCACCAGAACGAATATTTATGGATGTTTGTATAAGAAGTTAATGTACTATTTAACTCGTCACTTTCTCTCTCTGTCTGCATGTAAGATATACATATCTTCCCATCATTCCTGCCCTCTCACTGTTTAATTCTAATCTCTGTTTTTCTCACTCTTTTTCTAGGCGGGCCAGACAGCACTCATGCTTGCGGTGAGCCATGGCCGCGTTGCCATGGTGAAGCTGCTCCTGAGCTGCGGCGCGGATGTAAATGCCCAGGACCGCGAGGGCTCGACGGCCCTGATGTGTGCCAGCGAGCACGGGCACACGCACATCGCTCGCCTGCTGCTGGAGACAGGTCGCTGTGATACCAGCCTCAAAGATAAGGTATAGCTTTAGGTTGTGCAGTTAAAATCAGGCCATTTAGTGGCTTGTTGTAAACTTGTAGATGTTTTACTTCTCGTTTATGAGACTTTCAGCAATTAATTTCAGCACGTAATTCTTCGCTGTTCGCATTCGACTAATGGTCACATGGCTTTTACCACCTGGTTCGCTCAAAAATGGAGACTGTGGGCTCTCAGTAAGGTTATAGGGATATGGGAACTGATGGCTGGCCCACACAAAGTAGATTGATTGTTCAGCCTGGTGCATTGATTTCTCCAGTTTGTAGATTCCCCAGTCAGAGAGTGATCACATCATGGCCGGTGCTTTACGCTGCCGAAGCACTTCTGTAATGAGAGCAGTCCTAGAAACACAGAGGCAAATGGACTGGCTGCGTTAAATGGAGAGCAAAGACACTTAGTGTCCTGTGGCAAAAAAAGGATGGATGCAGGTGTGGAGGTGAGTCTTTGTAAATGCCACAGGAAGAGTAGCAACAGTGTTGCAACAAACACCGTGCTGCATCTTACCCCAAAACAACATTAAAAGTAGGCACCGTATGTGATACAGAACATTTATGCTCATGTCTCAGGATGTGGCCTAATAGAATTAAAAGAAGGAGGAAAAAACACAAAGGTAATCTGCAAAAATATTCTTGCAGAATCCTGACATTGCAGATCTGTCAGCTGTATCATTTGACTGACGTCTTGGCATCAAGCGCATTTCTCAAACTGTAAGATGTGCTTGCAAGTGATTGCATTCTGAAGAGCATTTGTAGCAGCGGGTTGGGGAGATTGTTATCCGTAAGGACGCAAGCACCGATAAGCATTCTTATTTCTGATAATTGCTGGTAGAGCACGACTTGAGTGCTTGCCATAAATCCTCGCACGGTACATAATTACAGCACAAGCCCGACAGCGTTTATTTATTTTACTTTGCTGCATTAAAAAAAAAAACAACATTATTGTAATCTGTGCATATTAATTTTTAAAAATATGCTTGCAAGAAAATAAAGAAGATCAAATAAGTAAGTAGGTGACAGTGGCAGTGATTAGATATTTGAGTGCATTTTCAAGAGATCAATCACATACTGGTCACAGTGTGTCATCCCTGTCGCTACTTTATCATATTGCCTGTGCAATAAGTAACAACACAAGATGAAAATACACAAAAAAATACTCTAAATTTTCTTACATATGTTTCATAAGCAAAATGCAAGGTTTACTTGTATTAAGCTTAACATCAATACAAAACATCCCAGGCTTAAAACCTTTATTATTTCAGAGACAATTGCTGTAGGATGTAAAAAGGGTTTATTAGTATACAGAGTCAGGGCAGGTTCAGCATGCACCATACTCCTGATATTCAGTTACTAGAGAATATGTTTAGCCCAAAACAACACTGCCACTGTGTGGTTCAAAAAAGTCACTGCAGTGTTTTGAAACGTCTGTTTTCCCCCCCACCCAGAACGGTCAGACGGCTCTGTTGGTGGCAGAAGGAGCCTCTCAACAAGACATAATTGACCTTCTGAAGGCCAACGCTGAGGTCCAAACCTCTGAGTCCACAAGCACCGCAGACCTCCTCTGAGTCAGAGTTCTCCAAACCATCCCAGCTCGCCATTCAACCGCTCAACTGCTCTGTTTCCGTTAACCGTGGCCGCCAACGTGGGGAGAAAACACTGAAATAAACACACGGTGGTACCGCACACATCATAAGACGTGGCAGGAGCTTTTCTTCCACGTCTATGCCAGTAATGCTGGTGGGTGTCGATGGATATGCTGCATCAACCGCTCAGGTCCACTGCTGAGGGTCCCGACAGCCTGATGAGAAGACGTTTCCACAGTGTCATGTGTGACTGACGGGATGTTAAGTAGGACACAGGGTGAGACTATAAAGCAGGACAACACATTGGGCGGCCTAGCAAGTGGACAGAGAGAGCCTCTGAACTGCTGCTTCCTATCATCAGCTAACTCTTAAAGCAAAATACTAAGCACATGACCTACCTTTGCAAATATAGAATATGAAATAATACATTATTTCTATTTTTTTCCCTTTCATGACATTGAAATCAGTCTTTACGTATTTGGACATAAGCCATTATTGAGGACATACTTTATGTAGAATAGATTATAATCACAAAAACTATTTTCTACTGCACTTTTTTTTTTAATTGTTGATGTGTTTCGTAAATAGTCCTCTATAATATTGGTGTCCAGATGAAATTATATATCTCCGAAAAGCATTCATTAGGAATTTAAATAACAGAATATAACTTATAACAGAATATATTTGACATTCAGTGTATCGTTTTTGCCGTACTACCCATCGCTTTTCACATGTGGGACATGGGTGCTCATCAGCTGTGTGTTAATGAGAAACAAATCCTTTCTGTGGGACATTAAACTATTTTTTATAACCACAACATGACCAGGCTGAAGAAAGACAACGCTCTTCTGTTATGAAGATTGTACTGCATGCCAATACGTTTACTCCCCCTACTGGCTGTCTTATTGTACTAAACAGCAGTATGTTGTAGTACTGTTTGTTCTCATAGCGACTCTCTCTTTCTCTGCATCTCCCGCCTTCAGTTCAAATATATTGTATGCCTTGTTCGCCTACTCGTTTTAAAATCAAACCATGTATGCAACTGCTACAAAATGCACAATGAATGTCAGGCTGGCTGTGACACATTCCAGGAAATTAATGTAGCAAGTTTAAATACACTGGCATGGGCTTTACGACTAACAGACACAGACTGTCAGTGGATGTGGCAGACATTGGAATGAGTCTGGTTATATATATTACGCGTGGCGAGACACATCGTCTCGTCCTTGCTTTCGTGAGGTCTCATTTCATAAACGGTAAGACAACATGGTAAATCTGACCCGAGGTTTGGGTTGAAGGTAGGGCTGGGACTTGGGTTTGCGTTTTAAGAAGCAATAGCAATTGAATACTACCTTACTGTCAGTCATAAAGTAGGTCGAGTGAGTGACCTTGGTCGAGCCTTAATCAGAAAACACAAGACATAAGATGTTTTCCACAGTGTTGATGTTTTTGTACCGCAAACCTACGTTCGTATTCCCGAGCTAATATGAAGCAGGAGTAGCGGTCTTTAAAATAAAGTTTACAGTTTCCCACTCAGTGACCGCTGCTGATGTCAAACAGTCCCGTATGTTTACAGTTAAATGAAATGCTGAAATGATACAACAGAATGGCATAAAATGATCTGTAATATAACATTATTATTATTATTAATTTTAGATAATTCATGTAGTTCATGGACTGCAAAGGAAATAGGGGGAGTAAGCCTAAATTAGAAAAGAAAATTGATAGGCAAATCGATCAAGTTCATTGTAAGCCTCTCTTTTCACCTGATTATGATCATATTTATGACTACTCTGATCTTTGTTCTCTTTTTTAAAGAGTTGGAGGTGGGATTTAAAGGGGAATACCACTTACTACTTTAACAACTGCCATATATGTGACCTATGACCATGATCCAGTCTGAATTTACAAAAGAAAAAAAGCTACACTCCAAACAGCTAACAAAAGGAAACGCTGAACATTTTTCTAGCATACAGACAAATCAAACCTATCAGCTGTTATTATCATTTATTAATAAAACTGGATTAGCAGTTGAATATTTGTGGCCATAGTGATACATCATGTCATTGGAATACATTACCATTTTGTCTTAATTGGTATTAATTTGGGGGGTTTTTTGCAGTGGGGTTTGTCATTCTAGTTAATGTTTTCGGACACAAATATAAAAATATGTAGACTGACCATGACGCAGGACTCATTTTAAATGAAGTATATTATATAGATCTATATACTTTGACTTATATAGTACATTTACACAAGAAAATACTTTTTTCACACTGACTTAGTAATCAGATAAGTATTTGTGGGGGCTCACAAAGTAGCACAGGTTCTCTCCACAACGACGCTGCATTCACACAACATCAGTAAATCTCAATGTTAACTCTGTGCAGCGCATCTGATCATCACTGACTGTCTGTGTATGAAGGAACAAAAATAAGAGTCTGTACAGCCGTAGCTTCCTGCATTGCAGACAGCCAAAGGATGATCGGGAGGGCGCTGCGAGAATTATCTGGTGAATCTGGTCTTCCGTGCCTGCGTATAAGTCTCTATGAAAATCTATATGTTTAATCCCCTGTGACCCAGATATTATAAGGTTTCACATGAGCACCAAAGAATTGAAACCAAATCTGTTTCACACGGGACTAAATATGTATGTTATCTGTTCCTGTAAATCCAGCCAAATATATGTATATGTACATACAGTATTGTGAAAAGTATATAACAAGTATTGTCTGACAGTTTGCTCTAAGATTACAGTATTTATTCCAAATGCTATATTTTTTATCGTATAATATACCTATGTATGCATGGACAAATATTCAAGTGATACAGCTCAATGGGAATTTTGAATGACTGAAAACTGTACTGAGTATACCCTGATGATGTGATCATTTAACTTATCTTTCATCGGTTGGGTGGTTATAGTACATAGTGTGATTTGACGAGGTTGTGGACTGTCATGTGTCCTTTAATGCTACTCTTGACATTTCAGATCTGACACTGACTTAAGCTATGAGAGCAACGTCTCCCTTGTTTGAATATCAAAGTGGAAATCCGAGCCGACGTACATGACAGAGTCAAATGTAAAAAGTTGTACCTCTCTGTAAGATTCCTTGTACAACAGGCTTGTATGTTACAAACCAGAGAATTAATTCTAAATAAATAAATGATAAACTCATGTTGTCGCATATGATTTTTTCTTTTTTAAATCAACCACAAAGCTGTGACAGACATGATTAATTACACATTCGGGCCATTCAGGCAAAAGTATACAAAAACAGTTTCTGTCGGAAGATGTGAAAAAGTAAGTACATCCCAATGAAAACAGTTTTTGTCTCATGTATTTTAACCAAAGCAGTGAGAAGTGCTGAAAACTGCAGTGGCTTGAGTCTGGCTCCAAAATTAAGTATACCTTATGGATAAAATGATAAAATGCCCAACTTCAGGTGCTGGAATGGCTCAGTGGGTTGAGCAGGCTCAACTTTCTAATCTTGTTTAGTCTTTACCTCACAATATAAACCCTGAGGTCACTGTTTTTGTGAATTAGTTCCATATAAATAACATAAAATACATTTATAACTCTGGAAACATCCCACTGATAAAATGTGATATAAACATATCACATAAAATGTTACAGTCATGCAGCCCCGTGTGCACCCTGTGATACATGAGCTTGCAGAATTACTTTTAGCAGCAATAACTTGAAGCAGTTGTTTTCTGTATGGCTTTAACAGTCTCTCACATCACTGTTGAGGAACCATTCTTCTTTTGCACTCTTGCTTCAGTTCATTGAAGTTTGAGGGTATTCATTCATGCTCAGCTCTCTTTAAGTTTCCACCAGAGCCTTTCAATCGAGTTGAGATTTGAACTTTGACTGAGCCATTGCAGCACTTTGATTCTTTTTATGCCGCTGTGTTTGGGTCCTGTTGCATGACCCAGTTTGTGCCAAGCTTCAGCTGTCAGACAGATGGCCTCACATTTGATTCCAGAATACTTTGGTTTACAGGAGTTTATGGTCAACTTAATGACTGCAAAGTACCCACATCCTGGTTCTGACAAACAAGCTCAAATCATCACCATTCCACCACCATGCTTGAAAGTTGATATGAGGTGTGCTGTAATTTTCACCAAACAAATCTCCACTTCGGTCCGGTCTTTCCAAAGGACATTGTTCAAGAAGTCTTGCAATATATTCAGATATTTATTTTCCATAACAAAGCTGTCTTGTTATGTTATTTTTAGAAAGAACACACTTTCTCTTGTCAACCCTTCCAAACAAGCTATATTTGTTCAGCCTTTCTCTGATTATACTCTCATGAACTCTAATGTGCCTGTAGAGTCTGAGATGTAACTCTTGGGAGTTTTGCAATTTTATCTGAGCATTCAATGGTCTGAGCTTGGAGTGAATTTGCTGGGACAGCCACTCCTGGAAAGATTATGGCATTCTGTTAAGGCACACCTGAATGCTTCAAGCCAGCTAACTGATCAAAACTTATATAGCTTCAGTGCATCTGTAATAAATATGTGCAAGTTTCAGTGCTTCGTTTAAACTGTATGATACTTATACTGACCCAGGGTCAGTGTAAAATACAATCCTAGCTGTGTGAACAAAGCCTGGCTTCTTTAATCCTGCATGACAAACCTCAGGATGCAGGCTATTATTACTCTTTCCTGCTGGCACACCTGTCACACCTGAGAGTCAGCTAGAAACTTACAGTGACGTGGACATCATGCAAAGACTGCCAGACTCTGTAATACTGCAAATGATCAGTGACTCAGGTTAACACTAAACTTTAAACGGTACCTCTGTGTCTCTGTGTGCTGAACATTTAGGATTGAGTCAGGCTGCATGAGCTGAAGCTCTTATTTGTATATATCAGTATTTTTTTATTCAGGTGTGGGGAAAATACGTAACACTGCAGTGAAGCGATGTACCAGATTAATCCCTGGCCAAAGGTATCGTACTTAAATCAGACTACTGATCCAGCCACATCAGCCTTTTGTGAGGTCTGTTTAAAGTTGACTAAAAGTGAACTGCAGGTTCCTGAGAGGTGGACTGTGAGCACAGAAACACATCTACACACAGCTGCAGCAAACTTACATTAATTTTAAATAGATTTGTTACTCTGGTGTCTGTCTCTGTGTTAGTCCTCTGACAGACTGGTGACCTGTCCAGGTGTGCTCTACCTATGACTACTGGGACAGGCTCTAGCCTCTGTAATAGAAATTTTCTGTTATTCTCATTTAAAGTATTTAAGTGCTTATGCATATGCTTAGTTGTGACACTGTTACTGTTCAGTGAAAGTTTCTAAAACTAGATTAACTTACTTCAGCGTCAGCAGTTTGAGAGAACAACTCCCTTTACAGGTGCTGATAAGGCCACAAAACAGCATAACCATTGATCCGTTGAAGTGTGGTAGGATCCGTTTGTAACTTCCTCCCTCTTCCTTGGAATGCATAAAGGAGCAGGAGCACCACTTCTGTGGCAGCGCTGACATGACTGAACTGTGATGTTTGATGTGTGTTGGCGCAGTAATAAATAGCTTGATCACAGCTCTTTCTGTGTTGCAGACTTTATTTAAAAAAATTCCACAACACCTCCCACTGTGAACCTGAATTGAATATTCAGAAGACATTTGTTTAAATAGTTCTACAAATCGGAGCTGTTGGTGTGTCCTTGGATTGTGTGGTAATAATATTAGAGCCTGCAATCTTTCTTACTGAATCTCTACTATGAGTCATGTTACCTGAGATTAATTCTATGTTTACCTGTCAGCCTGGACGAATGTGCTGTGTGAAGGAAATTAAATTAAATCAGATCTGAACTGCTGCTACTTTTTGTTATTTTAATTCTCTTCTCTGTTTTCCAGAACAGTTCTCCACAGTCGCTGTCCACATGGGTCAGTGGGACCAAGAAGCACTCTGCTAATGTGTGGACTCTGACCAGCAACATCCAGCAGGACCCAGACAGCGTTTTCTATCTCCCAGCTGGAGTTTTTGTTTGTCTGTGACTGGAGAGTCAGATTTTTGTTGAGCTTCACACTTGCAGACCTAAGTCAGTTTGCAGAGATCCCTCCCACCCTGGCTTTTATGTCCTAGATTAGGGCTGCTCGATTATGGCAAAAATGATAATCACGATTATTTTCACTGAAATTGAGATCACGATTATTTGACGATATTTATTTAACCCTTTAAGACCTACCATAGAACCAAGTCCACCAGAGCTTATATTATTTTTTTACATGCTGTAGTGCCATTTGTGGGAGCATTTCAAGTTGCTATACATCAATACAACTGTTATAGCCCATATTTTAATAATATGTATGCATTAAGTCCATAGTAATTACATAAATTGCAAAAAAGTGCAATAAACTACAAAAAAAATTGAAAATCGCTTTTGTTTTGTTTACATATATTTCTACTTGGAGAAATTTAAGAGGCTTATCCCTCAAAACTTTAAATACAATAAAGTTGCAAAAAAATAGTTTCCCACCACAGGAAATTTATTTTGAGTGTCTTCATAGTTTTATTTTGGAGATACAGCAATTTTTATATACTGCAGGAAAAACAAAAAACAATCCTATGATGCAAATTTGCAAAGAAAACAGCATGTGCATCATTTCACTGTGGGAAGTGTTACGAACAGCTGATAGGAACGGCAAAGCGTGTTTCTGGAATATTATGTTTTTGTTCCTGCAAGCGCTTTTTATGCAATTTTTGCAATTTTTGCAAAGCTTTATGTGGAAGGAAACTGTGACCGAGGACAAGCTGATGGCATCAGATGTAAGTACAACTCCTCCGGTTTCATATGCAAAACAAATTATTGCGCTAGCTTACACGGTTCAGGTTCTACAGGGATTTAAAAATAGTTACGCAAAACGGAGCTTACTGCTCTGACCGGCTTTAAAGGGTTAACAATAACTTTAAAAAAAATAATATAAAATGGTGTGCAACACCACTGAAGTTTTTTTTTTTTTTTTTTTTTAAACTCTCTTTTCAACCAACGGCAGTCACTCTCCAAATAACTTCTGCTTAGCTTTCCGAGCTTCCCTCGGGTCCTCTTAATCAGCGGTCTCCACCCTTTTTTGCGCCACGGACCGGTTTATGCCCGACAATATTTTCACAGACGGCCTTTAAGGTGTCGCGGATAAATGAGGGAGGGGCTAATAATCGGCTCAGTCATTTTTAATGATCGTTGAAAGCCCAGATCGTAATCGTGATTAAAATTCGATTAATTGAGCAGCCCTATCCTAGATTTCTTCTCTGAAACAGTAATATTTAAGTGACTGCTGCTTGTACCACAGGTTAATACACGCTACTGATCCCTGATAGGAGAATCATCAATTTTGGCAACAAAGAAGCCTGGTGGATGTTTGTTTACAGTCTGATGATGGGACATCATGCTCTGCATCGTCAAAGTTTGCCTCCTCATTATTATTCATACCCAGTAATGTGAAGTATGCTTATATCTACTATAACTGAACCAACCTGGTGCTCTTCATTTATGGAGGCTGCTGAGTCTGAATGTTGGATGTTGTGTATCTCGTGTTCTCTGGGTTTTGTTGTCCTCAGTCTTTTCGCAGGATCAGAAAACAAAACCAGGAGGCGCGTAAATGTTTCTTCTCCATGATGTTTCTTCAAATGTTTCTTCTGGATGATGATAAGACTATGACACAGGATGCCACCTTTGGTCTTATGGTGAAGCAAAGCTCAGGAAGAAGTGGGATTAAATGGTACCCACATGTGTGCTGCTGAGAAGGATGTACAGGGGCACCTGCAGCCAAATCCAAGCCTCAGGTTAGTTGTAGTTGCAGAACGCTATAGGACTGAGACAGCTGAGGCATCAAATGTTTGATTAAACGGATGAAAAAGAGAAGTTTCTTCCCCATAATTATCACTTCTTAAAATCTGTAGCAACTTCAAGTCTGTCAGCATGCTGAGCATGCTCAGAATGTGACAATATATTTTTGTTCAATATTTAATTTCTTTTAGTTGCAATTGTTAAATGAAAAAAATATATATATTCTTATAATTTAGCAAACTAATTTATCAAAAAAATATACATATATCTGTATTAGTTTTAATAAATTAATTTGACACCTGTATTGAAAATACCATATTGTATTCATACAGAATCAGTTTGGTATCATTGGTTGTCTGTTCACTGATTGTTGAAGCTAAGAGCTACTTTGATCTGTTTAGATCTAAAGTATCCTAAGTTGAGCTCTGATGTTTCTTCACCCCTGTGTGTGATATGTGATTTCCTACATGCTGGCAGAGCGGCAGTTTGTGCTCACAGATGGTGACGGTGTGGAGAGACGGTGGTGTTTCCTCAGAAGAACCAGCAGAGTCACTCGCTGACTGATGCTCATCTGCACTGCACAGAGGAAATCAACTGACCGAGGTTTGTCCAGTGACGTGTTATGAATGTATATTTGTTTTATGCTTACAGATATGTTTTTCTTGACAGAGGCTCTGCAGAGGTTAGACAAAGCAGAGAAAATATGTGCTTTACATTTTACTGTGATTTATTGAGATATTTGTTGCCTGATGTTCAGCAGGAATGGAGAAATAGAATCAAAGGGAGATGTTTTTGATGTTTTTGTAATGATGTAAGTAAATCTTCAATATTATTTATTTGCTTGGTTATATTAGGAGTGTTTCTGAGTGAGGGGGAGAGGAGTCATCATCCAGGTAAAGTGACGTAGATCAGTGGATACACTTGTCTCCCCTTTAAAGGAGACGATCCAAGTCATCCTTAAATGTTAGTGCTTTCAAATACACAAACATTTTTAAAGGACAAAAATGAACATCCAACTTTGACTGTAACACAAAATAAATCTTTGCATGTGTGTTTTCAAACTCTCAGATGGGCAGCATATCAGTCTTGGACTGTCTAACCTGCCGGAGCAGCACTGAATGACCACCGCACATGAGCATGTTCCTGCAACATTCAGCATCTGATCCTTCATCTGTGTGCTTCTGCTTTTGGTAAGTAGAGTTACCCAACTCCAGTAACTCTAAACACATGCCATCCATTTATGACGGCCTGGTTACTTCCTGTCAGTTACTTTAGAAACCATGTGGTCACCTGACCTAACACTGTTTCTTCTTCTTCCCCTTAATGTTCAAGTGTCACATGTCAAACAGCTGGAGAGGAAACTACACCAGCGTACTGGGATGTTTCAGCAACACGTGCCAGATGCTGTTCCTTCATGGTGACATCACCAGAGACAGCCCCACCCACCTCAGGACCTCGCCATTGATCATGATGATTATAATGATGACAGCGAGCGGAACTAAGACTGTAAAAATCCACGACCAGAATTTTTCTTTCTAATTATTAATGAATACTGAGCAGTGGCGTGTCTAGAAAATTTTTGTTGGGGGGGCCAGGTAGGGGCACAGATTTGGAGAAGGGTGGCAGATGTAATTGGCAGATAAAGTTTAAAAAAATTCTACCAACCGTTAACCATAATTCAATAATCCTGTAAACCTAATAACCGAATGCGCTTTTAACTCTTATTAGAATGAGATTTTAACCACTACGGTGCAAAGTTTTTAGATACTGCGTTGATAAAGTACCAGAGATACAATCAGTGCTTTGTCAGTGTTTACTCAGCATTCAAGGACAGCAATATTTGCATAGTATTTTTACTGACATATAGTGCACATATGTTTTGGGCAAAAACATTTTTGAATAAATACGAACATTTGTAACAAACAATTGACAAATTAGCCAATGCCAATGTAAAACTTTATCTGCCTGTTAAAAAAAGAAGATAATCTTCTCACAAACTGGTGTTTGATTTTGAAACAGGAAAAAAGTGGGGAAACAACTGAAAAGACTAACATTTGAATAAAACCTGAAAGCAAGTAAATACTTTCTATGCTGCCTTATGGTAAACTTTGGTAATATTGATGTATAAAGAGCAACACTGGCTGATGATGAAATACAGTCAGCTGGCATGGTGACACTGCCAGTATTAACCTGCAGGGCTGGACTGGGACAGAAAATCGGGCATTTTGACTACAGACCGGCCCACCAGGTATTAAAGCCATAAAGACTTTGAATGAAAACAAATGCTGTTGTTGTGACAGTCCCATATGGAAAAGAAATAGTAAAAACTTACATGATTTACTCATGAAAGTGGCCACTTTCTCATTACTTTCATATATTGTTTTAGTATCCAAAACATACAAGATTCATTATATAATCTTTCAAGGGATCTTATATCTGTTTTTACTCTTGTATGCTTTTCATACAAGTTTCACACAAGACAGATACAAACTTTATAAGATTTATTTATATCTTTTCCATATGCACACTGTCTTGTTGGTATATGTATGATTTCTATACATTTTACGTCAGATAAAAACTTTGGTTGTAAGATTTAGATAATTATTTAATAAAAGCTAGACATTTTAAATGAGAATAAGAAAGAAAAGTATTTCTTTGTGCCCACCTTTCCCTGTTAATGCCCTACCTGGCCCCCTGGCAAAACTTTCCTAGATCCGCCCCTGCACAGTTACCAGCTGTCAGCTACCTAAAAAAGGATCCTGGTGTTATTTGTCTCTCAGAAACAGTTCATAACTTCAACTTATTCATGTCACCTAAAAGGTAAACCTGTTTCTCCATCACCTGTTCAGCTCTGATGATTCAGTAAGGACATCTCCTGGTTTCATCTTCATGTTTCCCTCTCACCACATATCCAAACCGACATCATGACCAGCAGCTTTACAGCTGTTGCTCCAGCCAACATCAGCTGATACTAGAAATTAATATTAAATAAATTCTAACAACAGCTGATCAAGCTTAAACGTGCTGCTGTTGTTTAGCGCGACATCCGCTGGTTTCTTCTTTCTGGCACAAAGTGGGCGATAAACAAGAGAGAAAAGCCGATCAGCTGATCATTGATCAGTTTCATGATTGAAGTAGCAACAGGAGAGGCAGGGGGAGAGAATGAGAGAAGAGGCAGCTGTGCAGCGTAAAGACAGAATAAATCCAGCTTTGTGTCTTTTTCCATTCTAGCTAAAGGAAGCTTTAAAGCTTTAAGGAGTCGTTGGCAAGTCTACTAACTAAGATAAGATAAGATAAGATAAGATAACCTTTATTAGTCCCACACGTGGGAAATTTGTTTTGTCACAGCAGGAAGTGGACAGTGCAAAAGTTATGAGGCAAAAATTAGAATACAATAAGAATAAATACAGTACACAACTGTACAGAATAGAATAAAATAAAATACTATATACAGTAGAATAAAATAAAATAAATATACAATAAGATAAAAATAGAATACAAATACAAATACTATATACAACTGAGTAAAAATACAACGATGACAGAAAGGATTATTGCACTTAGTATTATTGCATATGTATGGATGTGTGTGCTTGATCAGTTAAAGTCTTTATTATGGAGTCTGACAGCAGTGGGGAGGAAAGACCTGCGAAATCTCTCCGTCCCACACCGTGGGTGCCGCAGTCTCCCACTGAAGGAGCTGCTCAGTGCTGTCACAGTCTGCTGCATGGGGTGGGAGATGTTGTCCATCAGGGATGACAGCTTAGCCGCCGTTCTCCTGTCATTCACCACCTCCACTGGGTCCAGAGGGCATCCTAGAACAGAGCTGGCCCTTCGGATCACCCTGTTCAGTCTCTTCCTGTCCCCAGCAGAGATGCTGCCGCCCCAGCAGACCACGCCATAAAAGATAGCAGAAGCCACAACAGAGTCATAGAAGGTCTTCAGGAGTGGGCCCTCCACTCCAAACGACCTGAGTCTCCGCAGCAGGTACAGCCTGCTCTGCCCTTTCCTGTAGAGGGCGTCTGAGTTATGAGTCCAGTCCAGTCTATTGTTCAGATGAACACCAAGGTACCTGTAGCTGTCCACAGCCTCAATGTCCATACCTTGGATGTTCAGTGGTTGCAGTGGAGAATGCTTGTGCCTGCGGAAGTCTACCACCAGTTCCTTGGTTTTACTGGCGTTGATCTGGAGGTAGTTCAGCTGGCACCAGTCCACAAAGTCTTGGGTCAGACCTCTGTACTCCTTGTCGTCCCCATCAGTGATGAGGCCGACTATTGCAGAGTCATCAGAGAACTTCTGCAGGAAGCACTGGGTGGAATTGTGGGAGAAGTCTGCAGTGTAGATGGTGAAGAGGAACGGAGCCAGAACCATTCCCTGTGTGGCCCCCGTACTGCAGACGACCCTGTCCGACACACAGCCCTGAGTCCTCACATACTGTGGTCGGTCGGTGAGGTAGTCCAGGATCCAGGTAGTGAGGTGATGGTCCACTCCAGAGTTCACCAGCTTGTCCTTTAGAACCGAGGGAAGAATGGTGTTGAAGGCACTGGAGAAATCAAAGAACATGATTCTCACAGTGCTTCCAGCGGTCTCCAGGTGAGCGAGGGAACGATGTAGGAGGTGAATGACGGCATCACCCTCCAATGCCAGGCTGGTAGGCAAACTGAAGTGGGTCCAGTGATGAGCTTATTAGGCGCCGAAGCTGAGCCAGGACCAACCGCTCCAGGGTCTTCATCAGGTGGGATGTCAGAGCCACCGGCCTGTAGCTGTTGAGGTCCTTGGGGCGTGAAGTCTTTGGCACTGGTACAACACAGGAGGTTTTCCAGAGCTGTGGGACTCTTCCCAACCTCAGGCTCAGGTGCTCCATCACCCCACACAGTTGGTCCGCGCAGGACCTGACGACCCTCGAGCTGATGCCATCTGGACCCGCTGCCTTCTTGCCATTAATCCTCCTCAGTTCCCTCCTAACCTGGGTGGTTGAGAGAGACAGGCTGGAGCCTTGTGTTGAGTGTGTATTGGATGCTGTTGTTGGGGGTGGGGGGGGAGTGAGCAGGGTGAATAGAGGAGGTGTGAAGTGTCTGAGGTGGAACAGCAGCAGTGGGGGTGGGTGAGTCTGCAGCCGATGTTGCAGACTGCCTCATGGCTGAGTCAAATCTGTTGAAGAAATGATTCAGTTCAATCTTATGAATAAAAAAAAGTTCACTATCAGTAACATCATAGCACCCACCCAGCTGTATAAAAACTCTGTCAAGCTGGCTAGAACGCAGTATGAGTTATTGCAACTGACAGTAAAAAGTCAGCATAACGAAAATAAACTCCACCTAAACTTGGTTTATATCCGACCCAGATAGACTGCAGGTCATAACTTCTTACCTGAAGTTCAGTTCACCTGACACTCGGCGGCTGCCTCGAGGCTCTCCTCCTGCCTCCCCTTCCCTCATCCACCTGTTGCCTCTGTGGAAGCCCCGCCATAGCGCCATAGCCACCACCAAACAACTGAGTTATTTTTACACATCGACCTGCATCTGGCCAATCCACCACCTCTCATTGTTCATGCCATTACAAAAAAAATAAATAAAAATAAGTCACTGGGCATATGCTCAGGGTATACTTACTCAGAGTTTGCACTAAACCGGCTTCCTGAAATAGGGCCCTGGGCCGGCTTCCTGAAATAGGGCCCTGGGCCCTGTTTCAGGAAGCCGGTTTAGTGCAAACTCTGAGTAAGTATACCCTGAGTTAACGAAAACTCTGGGTTTTCGGTTTCACAAAGCGAGTTTAGATTAATTCTGAGTGAGTTACTATGACGACACACTCCGTGAAGCTAACCTGCCCCCTAGCAGGTTTACTTCAACTAACCCTGACCTTCTCCGCCTCTTTGTCAGAAACCTGACTGTAGGAAGTGTCAGACATGGCGTGTTCCTTCAGGTCAGTAGAAGTGTCAGTAGATGTTGAAGCCCAAATTCTCCACAGAGCTCTCCGCCGGGAGAGAGTGATTAGAGCGCGTTTGGACATTTTATCATTTCCTGATGATTTTCTGTGTGAACGTTACCGTTTTTCAGCACAATCTATAATTGATTTGAATAACATCCTCAGGCCTAATATTGCTCATGTGACACATCGCGGACATTCTCTCAGTTCTGTACATATTATTTGTATTGCACTTCGGTTTTTTGCAAACGGGAGCTTTCTGTATAATATTGGTGACGCTGAGCACGTTTCCAAGGCTACCGTCTGTCGGGCAGTCAGGAATGTTACAGTTGCACTGAAACGTCTCCTGTACTCGTTTGTGGTGTTCCCCGGTCATAGACCCACAAGATTTATCAAAGAGGGATGCCACCCTTCTCCAAATCTGTGCCCCTACCTGGCCCCCCCAACAAAAATTTTCTAGACACGCCACTGTATATATACCCGTCTAGCGGTTAATTGCATAAGTGCATGGAGGCAGGACCTCACAGCAGAAGCATACTCCATAATGTGTTGTACATTATCATATGTATATTATATGTAATGTGGTATTTTTCAATTATTGTATTTACCAACATCAAGAAGTCACAAGCAAAGAAAGACCACACAATGGTGCATGTTTAAACAAGAAGAGTTTACTGGTCAAAATTATTTATTAAACAAATAAACCACATTTTTTTAACCACCAAAAAATACACGTTCAAAGCAACACAACGGCGGCCCAATATCAGACAGAATTCCACTCTGTACAGTGGGCAATCTTAATGAAGCAGTTGGTTCTATTTTGTGGATTCAAGCGGCTCTTCATATTTTTGGCCACCAGATGTCACCAGAGAGGACTGTGTTGAAAAGCTTCGAGTAACGAACCGTTTTTCAATACAAGCTTCAGTGCTTCAGAAAGCTTCATTTGGCCATCACTAACACAAAGCAAACTGAGAATCAAACAGAAAAGACTCAACACAGAAAAAGCCCTCACAGATTGAAAACCTCCACCAATCCAGCTCACTGTCTGTGCAGTATTGTCAGGCTCCTGGGTCTGAGCGACCCAGGGACCCTGAGCAGTTATGAACTAGTATTACAATATATGTGTTTTGGAATTGCTGTCCCTCGTTCTCCCTGCTTGTAGATATATGTGTGTGGATGCAGGTGTTTCTGTAAGCACTGTTTACAGGCATGTTCAGGCCTGGTGGGTGTGGCCCTGGGAGGTGGTTTGCCACACCTAAAGACCGTGACACACCTGTAGCTGATCAAGCCTCGTCGGAGGAGCTACTTGAGAGTGTGGTGGAGCTTTCTCTGACGTGGGATTATTGTGTGGCTTCATGTTAGTCTCTCGACCAGTTCCTAGTTTAAAGTCTGCTGCATTATGGTGTGTTTGACGGCTGCCTCTCTCTTATGTTCCCAGGAGTAGCGGGGAGACGAGAGGACAGCGAGCACGGGGTGCTCATCACGGAGAAGCGGAGACAGAAACACTAGCACTGGGAAGAGGACACGTCACGGGAGTCGGGAGAGCACGGGGATTTATTGTCATGTTTTTGCATCACTGTAAATAAACGCACTGCTAAGCACACAGAACTCTGGCTGATTGGGACCCACACCCAGTTTCACACCTTGGCTCAGGCGATTAGAGGATCATCAGGGGGTCCTTTTGTCCCTTTGTGGGGGGATACTCCCACTAGGTTTATATCTGGGACTCTCCATCATTTGACCTTAGAACTGAAGAAGCTTCTCGGATGAGAGGTGAAACGTCTTCAAGTAACTTAAAGAAGTCCAGACGCTTTTCTTTGCAAGCTCCTTTGACTAAACACACAGAGCTCCGCGCCTGGGTCCTCCTTCCCTACCACTTAAACCCCCGCGGAGCCATCATTTTGCGTTTCTACCTTTAAAAGCCGGAGAGCAGTCAAATGCTGGAAGTGGAAGCTAAATTGGCTAGTCATTCATATGTATATTAGGTTGTTACCTAGGAATTTTGGAGGGAGGGGAGTGGGGGTGTGTGAGCTAAAAGCTGTGAACTTCCCTTTTGTGTTTCATCTTGATGCATTCTCAATCATCCAGGGAAATAAATCTCCAAAAGTCACCAACTTGGAGTGTTTCAGTTTGCCATCTTAGGGAGAAATCAACACACATGGGTGTATGTCCTTTGTTGCTGAGATTTATTGATAAAAACAGTACAAAAAACCAACCATTTGTACACATATTTACAAATAATAATAAAAAGCGAGTGAGTACATTACAACATTTTCAGCAATCACTCACAATCCTGGCATCCATCACATCCACGCCACACTTTGTTTTGTTGTAAAGGGTGACAGTGTTTGGCTTCTTTTTGGTAGTGTTATCAGTCTGAACCACGCTGTGCATGCTGCTTGACCTTCCCATTGCTCACAATTTGAATTTGTTCACACTGCAGATGAGGAGACTGCTTCTCCACCGAAAAAGAGAGCTTGTTTGGGGACTGAGACAGCGAAAGATGGCACAGTGCGGCGTGAAGAACAGGTGGGGACCTGTCTCCCTTTCACCCCAATAGAAGGTTTTCCGTCTAAGAAGTTTTTGCGCAAGTGAAAGCGATGTGAAAAAATTGTCCGTGGTAACATTTCTGCCCTTGTCTAGGAATGATTCCATCAGCCTCATTACTACATTTTCAGAAAGTCTCTCCCCAGTGGGACGATTGGGGTCCTTGCCAAGATATGGGAAGACATTGCAAATGTACTTGGATTTTAGGTCACAAGCCACCCAAAACTTGATCCCAAACTTGTCAGGTTTACTTGCAATATACTGCAGGAAACGAGTCTTTGATGGGAAAAGCTGTTCATCAACGGTGATATGTAGATCAGGGTTGTAGCACGTGATGCAGTTGGTGACAAATGATCCCCACACACTGGAAATTGCAGCGAACTTGTCAGTCTTTGCTCGATCACAGCGGGTGGATTTGTCATCAAAGCGTAGGTGTTGCATGATGTCTTGGAAGCGGTTTCGTGCCATAGTTCCAATTATCTGTGGGTTTCCCAGGTTTGCTGACCAGCAGTCATTTACAGATGGAACCCTGTAAACCACCCGCAAGATGACAATTGCAATAAATGCCATTAGTTCAGGGAGGTCCATGAACCAATGAACATGCTCCGTTTGCTGTGCATGTTGAATAGTCCATTCTTGAATGCTATGAAGCATGTCAAGAGTGATGAAACACAGGAAGCTCTGAAGGCGACTCGAGATACTTCTCCTGGCCTTAGCCGTTGGCTCTCCATCTGCAGCGTACGCTTCTATTGGGGTGAAAGGGAGACAGGTCCCCACCTATTCTTCACGCCGCACTGTGCCATCTTTCGCTGTCTCAGTCCCCAAACAAGCTCTCTTTTTCGGTGGAGAAGTAGTCTCCTCATCTGCAGTGTGAACAAATTCAAATTGTGAGCAATGGGAAGGTCAAGCAGCATGCACAGCGTGGTTCAGACTGATAACACTACCAAAAGGAAGCCAAACACTGTCACCCTTTACAACAAAACAAAGTGTGGCGTGGATGTGATGGATGCCAGGATTGTGAGTGATTGCTGAAAATGTTGTAATGTACTCACTCGCTTTTTATTATTATTTGTAAATATGTGTACAAATGGTTGGTTTTTTGTACTGTTTTTATCAATAAATCTCAGCAACAAAGGAAATACACCCATGTGTGTTGATTTCTCCCTAAGATGGCAAACTGAAACACTCCAAGTTGGTGACTTTTGGAGATTTATTTCCCTGGATGATTGAGAATGCATCAAGATGAAACACAGAAGGGAAGTTCACAGCTTTTAGCAGCTCCCCCACCCCCTCAATCACACACCCCCACTCCCCTCCCTCCAGAATTCCTAGGTAACAACCTAATATACATATCTTCCACTTCCAGCATTTGACTGCTCTCCGGCTTTTAAAGGTAGAACGGTAGAAGCCTGGGACTCCAGGTGCTACACCCCCACAGTTTGCCCTGCCAAACCGTGACAAGTATTTACTTTTAATATTGTATATTATATAATATTGTATTTTGTATCATCACAACACAGCTGTATGTGATATAAAGAGGGAGATGACACACAGGCTGCATTTAAATAAAATAAAATAAAGAAACCCAAATAGTATAAACAGTTGTCAGCATATCAGTATTCAGCCATGGCTGAATGCTATATATTGCGCCTGGCCTGCTCAGGTGTGCTGCAGCTACTCCCAGAAAGAGACACAGGCAATTATGAAGATAATCTATAATCATCTGGTCTAGATGACTTACCTATTTGCTCTTCCCATGGTTTGGTTTTTCAGCCCATTTAACTTTTTATGGGCTGAAAAAATATTTTCAATCAACTGAGAAAACAGCTCCAACACTTTGGTTGCTATTTAACTAAAATATGTATCTGTTCGTGATTTAAAAATAATAATTGAACAGTGCATAAAAACTTTAAAATAGGATTTTTAAGATATGCATATTTTAGTGGTACACCCATTCTTATTTTTTCCCCCTTTTTCCCGAAACACAATGTGCTCATATTCCCGTCTGTTTTTCGAATGTAGGGGCTCAGCACCAACAGCGTTGGACTGTGAAATAAAAGCAGTGGCCAGCAGATGGCGGTATAACCCCACAGTACACTCACACAGGACGAAGAAGAGCAAGCTGAGACGTTCATTTCCCAGTGTTTCATCGCTCAGCCACAAACAGTTTTTCTTATTGATCTCTTAAAGATAATTTGCATCTCATTTTTCAAAAATATGATTGGCTTTTTTAATTAATTAATTAATTTGGTGTTCGATGTCTGAATTAGTTAGCTTTCTTATGACCTTCATGATTGAAAATTACGTCATATTTCCCTTGCAGTTTTAGTGTTAGCATAGTATTATTACTACCTGCTGCCCACACCTTATGTTTGTGAGGTGCAGCCAATCAGAGGAAAATGTTGGATGGTTTTAGACAGTGGACAACATCAGGGGCTTCACAAATGATTTGAAGAAGCTAAATAATGAATATGTTTTAACTGTGTGTTACATCCTGTGAGGCTGTGGGAGTGTGTGGGCGTGGTGTTGTCTTCTCCCTCTCCTCCTCCTTCTTTCTTGCCCCTCCCCTTGTCTCTCGCTGCCCCTGCCTTCTCCTTTAGGACACACCTGCTGCTCATCTGCCCTCGTTTACCACCAATTACCCTCAGAGGTGATATAAGCTGGAGAAGAGCAGTGTGGAGGTGTGGGAGAGGCTTCTGGTGGAGTTCTTTTGTGCTGGTCAGTGTGTGATATTGGTTTAGGTATGGAAAAGGTCTGGAAAAGGTCTGCTGTGTGTGACCAGCCCCACCGTGTGTGACCAGCCCCACCGTGTGTGGCTCTTTGTGAGTAGTTCTTAGCTGAGTGGTGTTTTCCCTTAAGTGACGGCGACCTCCATTAGTTTGTTTGGCCTGCTTGGGTATTGTTACTAGCAGTGTTGCTGTCTTTTTCTGTTGAAGCCTTGTTGTTTTCTTTTGTCGAAGTGGTCACTATCTCTTTGGGTTGACCTGTCTGATTTATCATTAAAGCAGCGGTGCTGTCTCCTTTTGTTGTTACTATTTATATGATTGTTGAGTTAATTGATTATAATAAAGATATATTTTGTGTTAACTACCTCTGCCTGGTGTTCTTTTTGTTTCACCCGGATCCAACTGTTACTGTCCCCCACCCTCTTCGCCTAGCTTTCATGTGGGGACGTAACAAAGTGAATGATGCAAAGCTACTTTAATAGAGTCTAGAAATAAATAAAGGAATAGCCATGACTGTTAAAACTAATATTCACATCGGAACTTCAGCTGCAGCATTATTACAGCACAGCAACAGTGCAGTAGATGTGCTGTTTATAACAGGCAACACAAATTTCTGATATTAATCCTGTGCATCCGTCAGAGTAAGATCAGCTGATGATTTTGATGGGACAAAATGTCAAATGCTTCAGGATATTCCACAGCAATCAGTCTCCTCTGAAGAGCAGAGTTCTTTTCTTCCACTTGTGGAAGCAAACATAATGAACAATTAGGAGTGCCAATCATCGGATAACCTTGATGATAAGCCATGTTAACCACTTGATTTCCTCAGGGGCAACGCCTGTGTGAAAACACCTGCTATCAATCAGCATTGTATTCTTCTTTTCTTAAAAAAAAATAAAAATTCCTTTGTTCGCGCTGTTGCCTGCGATTACTGTAGACTCGGTTTTCCCTCGTCTTTGATTCCATTAATGCTGTAAATGTTCTCCCTTATTGATTCGTTAGATTATCAAGTCACTCTAGGCAAAACATTTTTATGAAAAATACAGCTATTATAATCACTCTATATTACAAGTGAGGGCACAGTACAGAAAATGATCTAATTTGTACTAATGGAGGAAGCAGTGTGCTCTTTTAAAGTGTCGGTTTCATGGATATTAAAAGAAATGAAAATCAAACAAGTGATAAACTCATTTAAAGTGCATTTCCCTTCGATGGCTTAATGTTGACATTAAAACAAGGCAGCTACAAAGCATAATAAATTAAAGACTGACTTTCAAACCCTAAAAGCTCTTTATTTCATCTTCTTTACCGTTCACATTCACCCAAATACAGCTGCAGCAAACAAACAATGAGACAGCAAGTGAATAAAGCTGAGCTGGACCGACTATTATATGCTAGTGTAAAAATTACATCAAATCTATTGCTATTAGTTTTCTTATCATACCAACAATTGACACATGAAAAAAAAATCACATCAATAAAAATACTTAGTTGGGTTGATTTGATTACATCAGGCTGGAGATTGGTTTTTACAGGAGACAAATGGCTGTTTTACAAACAGAGAGGCGGGGAGTGATGAAGCTTTTAGCTGTAGTGGATGATGTACTGTTGTGTTTGAGTTGTTCCGCTTGCAATCATTTTACACAAACATCTTTTGCCCGTGTGCACAAATATACGCACAATAGTCCACGATTTTAAAGAACATTATATTAATTTAGTTTCATTTCCTGCTGACTTATTCTAACCCTAACCCTAGCATAACCATAACATCACCCTTAATCCCGTCCCCATACATCAATCCGTCCATCCATCCTCTTCCGGTTGTCTGGGACCTGGTCTTAGACTAGCAGCCTAAGCAGAGAAGTCCAGACCTTCCTTTCCCCAGGCTAACGGAGCGACGTAATCTCTCCAGCATGTCCTAGGTCTGCCCTGGAGCCTCCTCCTGGTGGGACATGCCCAGAACATCTCACCCAGGAGGTGCCTAGGAGGCATCCTACTCAGAAGCCCAAACTACCTCAAGTGGCTTCTTTTGATGTGGAGGAGCAGTGGCTCTAATCTAAGCCGCCATTGAATGACTGAACTCATCACCCTATCTCTAGGGGACATACTGCATTGTGCCATATGTCCATATTTTAACACCTGCTAAAGATTAGATCAGTGGTTCTCAAACTTTTCACGACGAGTACCACCTCATAAAATATATGGCTCTTAATGTACCACCCTTATGACCGACATTAAAGTACAGTAGTATAGGCCTGTTTAACAACATATAGTTTATATGAGGCAATTTTATTTCTTATATAAATGTTATCTATTTTAACTGTCATAAACAGGATGTGACAAGTTATAATAATAACAATTGTACTGCACTAAAACATTCACAGCAGGTGGGAAATCTGGTCTTTAAGTGGTGACGTATGAACAAACTACTCTGTGTTTATTAAGGCTGTTGTGTTTTTTTAATGCTTTGTATCTTGTTCTAGTTAATCTAAACAAGAAAATAAAAAAGGCATTGATCACTGTCACCCTCTCTCGGTTTTTATTACCACTTTTCATTTTAAAACTCAGTTTTTCAAACATTACGATGTAACTACAGCCCAGCCCATGCAGCAGTAAGTTAATGACTAACCTCATATTGTGGATGGATCTCAGTTGTTCTCCTGACTGAAGTTTGGTCCGTTTACAGCATCCTGCGATTGCATTTATCCCTAAGCCTTGGGAACCCTCACGTTAACGTTTACTGAGTGGAAAAGTTAGTGTTCATCCTCCAGCTTCACTGTGTTTATGTTATGCTAACATAGCTGTGTAGCTAGCCACCACATTGCACATCATTATATACCAGCTAGCCCAACTCCAGTAACCCTACAAACGTCACTGCTGTTTAGTTTTCCGTCTTAATTTATGTTGGAAGTGATAGCAGAGCTGTACATTTTAATTTTTCATTAAAAAAAAAGTTCCCTCAGTCCGAACATGGTATATTATTTAATCTGGAGACTTCCCGCGTACCACTAGAAGGAGCCCAAGTACCACCAGTGGTACGCGTACCACAGTTTGTGAACCACTGGAGTAGTAATAAAGGATAATAAAGGATAATGAATAAAAACAATCATCAGCAACTATTTAGAGGTCTGTGGATTGCAAAGATAAGGCTTAAGAGAAAAACCTTTGTTATCAGGATCTGAACCTCCTCGCCTTTCCCAGCAGGCAAAAAATAATAATTAGATTAATTTTTCACAATTATGCAAAATATAATATCTGTAGGACAAAAGGGTAAAATATTAGCTTTGTTCTTTTTATGTACCCCCATCTTACACATGCGCTTGTTCCTGCTGCTGACTGCGGGTGTGCACCACAGATCACATTTAGGAGGAGGATAAGCCCCTCACAGAGAGTGAAGAGTGAGCCCATTACAGACATCGCTGTGTAGAGTAAGGATGCCCTCAAACTCAACTCACACAGAGGCCCCTTACCAGCCAATTAAACTGATGTACAATGTTCATATTTGTGTGTGTGTGCACCCTCACACATGCAAATGCTCTCTAAGAGGCTGTTTTTTTCCTTTCTTTTTTAAATTTCAAATGTGAATCTGTCGCATGGACAGGACAAGAGGAAGAGAGGAACAACAAGGGAGGCACATAGTGAATGCACACACATAAAGCGAACATGCAAGTGCTCCTAATCTGAATTGCAGATGTTTTTTGTGGCCTCTCTGTCTGCCAGCACCATAATGATGAGCCGTCCTCGTTAGAGACTTTTAGCTGTAATTATCTGGTAATGGCACTTAGCCCATCAACTCCTCCTCTCGCGTGTCCCACTGCAGGCATGGTAGCTCTCTCTTCTCTCTCTCTCTCTCTCACACACACACACACACACACACACACACACACACACACACACACACACACACACACACACACACACTCACATTCACACTCAGACAGAAACACACATACTTGCATGTAGTTAGACACAGAGACACATGTACACATCCAGCTGGGAGGACATCCATGAACACAGAGATGGAAAAGACAAATACTGAGAGCTGCACAAGCGGTTAATCAGAAATCCACAAATACAATCACAAAAAACACACACACAAATGCACACACGTGCTATGCCATATCCCCGCTCCCCTGTCTGCCCGCATGGCTAATCTGTGCAACTTATTGTCCGGGAGATAATAGAAACTGTCATCCATGAGGCAGAGGGAGGAGGGAGACAGTGGCAGAGGGGCGGCTGTGTGTTCACTGCATTTTTAAACAGAGACAGACTTCATCGCAACAACTTTATGAGGCCAGATGTGGCATATTAAAAGCAAGCTTCCCAAAGCAGAAACACCTTACCACTGCAACAAATGATGCCACGGCGGGAAAGTAGGAAGCAGCAAAAACGCTGATGGAGGTAAAATGAAATGGACCAAGAGAGACCAGGGTGAAAGACGGTGCAAGAGGGAAAGCATGGGGAAGGATATGAGGGGATAAACTGAAGCAAATTGAAAGGGCTGAAAAGCATGATTCTTTACAATTAAGTTTTAATGCGATGGCTGTGAAACACTTCAATTGTTAATCCTGTGAAATTATTCTCACGCAGGAGCACCATAAACATGCTTCTCAGTGGCAGAAACAATGGAAGACAGGATGATAATTAGAGGAGAAGAAATAAGGGAGCTGAGCAAGAGCAGGCAGTAACGTAGAATAATCAAAAGAGAGTTACTAGTGAAATGTAAGCACACAGATCCAGCAGTGTGTCACTATATTTCCAAGTGTGTGATCTGAAAATAAAAGAGCAGATTAGTTGGTCTTTGGTTGGAAAGAGGCAATCAGATTAGCAGCCTGGGTCTTGTTGTGTTCCTGCCATCTGTGCCAGATGCTGCTGTTGAGTCAAAACCTTAGCCAAAGTATGCACAGGGTACCTTTTGGGGTCAGACATTAGCAGAGTGCCAGTAGGGGCAGCAAAGCATACAGCCTGCCTAAAGAAATAATGGCTAACTTAAGCTCATAAACATGCTTTTTCTTGCTGTCATACTTATACAGGTTGTTTTGTCTGTCCAAAGAAAGCAGGTCCAGGGTTTTAAAGATGTTTCTGGGATTTTAATTCGTGAAGCCTTTGAAGACTTGTTGTTGTTGTGAACCCTCTTTATTTGCACTTCTTCACTGAGTCTTCTCTTCATTGAAGATATAGATAATGCTATGACTAACTGCTGGAGAGAAAAAGGATTTCTTTGCATCTTCCATGGATGTCTAGGTCTTTATGCCAAGGTGTGCGTTTCATTTTGTCGCGTATGTGCTCATTCAGACACTCCAAATGTTTCCACTGTCTCTCTGATGTTTTGTTTTTGCAGTATATCTTTGTCATTTACATTAACAGGTCCTTTGACTGCCTCATATGGTTTAACAGCTGCAGTTTCAAATCTGGAATTGACTCCACAATCAGATTCAGTGTATTTGTCTGCAATAATTCATAAACAGTCACTAAGTGGGGCACTCCCGTTCATAAAAGCATCTTTTGACTGAACTGTCCTCAGTGTGGAAACATGGCTGTAATTCCTCACCAGTTAGCAATGAAATTAAGGTGGAACATTTAAAAAATATCGTCATTGTTTCATTTAAAATGTACTGTGCAGGCACACAGAGTACTAGCACAACTACATAATGATTTGATGTTAAAGAATTCAGTTTGAAAAGATACTTCAGGAAATCTGTACCTAAAATTTTGCCAAAATTTCAGACAAAACAGTTTTCCAGAGAGAGCGAGGGAGGTTAGACATTGAGGTCAGCTGTGCTACTTCATTTTCATAAGTACAGGTGTCACTCCAGGCACCCCAAATATTTTATTCATTTTAAGTGACAGGTGGAGAGAGGAGATTTTTGCACTCAGACACCTGGATGCCCTACTAACTCCGAATGGTAGCTAATAGAGTCCGACATGAGCTCCATTTAGCAGAGGAGAGGGAAATAGTTGAAGAGAGAGAGAGGGAAAATGAGAGCGGTAGCTTGCAGGTGTGGAGTGAGGCTGGATTGCCACCACAGCGCTGTGAAAGTCGACTGCTCGAGGGATTCTAGCAGGTCAAACAGAGAAAATTAGTATGTTCTTTAGTAGTGTGGATAGTGTTGAAAAATCTGGATTTTCTACCTCTTTCCACCATGAAAGTAGACGGACTGCTTTTAGGTGGATGAATATAAAAGGTTTAAATTTCCCACATGCATTAATGTGTCAATTTGTGACAGACTGGCTAATTGTTTGAGGCTTCTTCCCACTTTCTGGCCCTTACTGGAATCAGCGCCAATCCCCAGGGGACCACAGAAAGCTTTAGCTGTGTAATGATTGTTTTATCTTAGCAATGCGCCTCTGGAATTTTATATAATAAAATAAAGGCCTTAGAGACACCAGGTGCATTAGTAACAAAAAGATCAATGGAAAAATCCTGTTTGTGTTCCTGGATCAGTTTTGCGTGGCCTCTTCTCTCTTTATTTAAGAGTGTGAGAATTTTGAGATAAACTAATGAGAAGCTAAGACAGCGCCCACTCCAGCAAGGGGAGTAATCACAAAACCCAAAGAAGGGAAAGCAGGAAAGTCATAATGTTACTGTTTCCTGCCAAATTGATATCTAGCCATGGAAAGTCTCAGCATGTTGTGGTTTTCAAGGTGGCGGTCAACAATCCTGACTAATGTTATGCCAAGGACACTTGTTTTTAAATCAAAGTCTTCTCGAGGCCAAGAGCTGATTTAAAACACACATTTCAAACACAGGTTGAATCCTCAATGAAGAGCAACAGCAACGCCGGAACAACTCTTAGGCCAAATAGTGCCAACTCTTTTTGCTGGCTCATCCATCAAACTCCGAGTGAAATGTCACTCCACAAATGTCTCCATAGACTAGAAAAGTCCCCTATCTCCTTTCCTTCCCCCCATTACACAGTCAAGTCCATTTTACCCGATCATTCCTGCTAACCTTTAGAAAAACTTGTCTTTTTCTTTTCTCTGTGAGCCCGACAACATGGACAAAGAGCAAGTATCTCCAGTGTCCATGTATCATATATATTTTAGCACATAGAAAAGAAAGGAGAAAAAAGATGTTTGGAGGTTTTAACACCCTTTAGGACACACAAAACCCCTTCTTTCAAGCTTATTTCATTTCGTTTTATTTTAGGTGGCCATAGGCAATACTATTTATCTCTAAACATTCCTTTTTGCTAAAGCATATAGTGCTGGATCAGGAGACTGAATCCTCTCTTAGTTATGCTGCAATAGGTGTAGACTGCCGGGGGGATTCCCATGATGCACTGAGTGTTTCTTCTTCAGTCACCTTTCTCACTCACTATGTGTTAACAGACCACTCTGCATTGAATCATACTTGTTATGAATCTCTGTCTCTCTTCCACAGCATGTCTTTATCCTGTCTTCCTTCTCTCACCCCATCAGGTCACAGCAGATGGCCCCGCCCCTCCCTGAGCCTGGTTCTGCCGGAGGTTTCTTCCTATTAAAAGGGAATTTTTCCTTCCCACTGTCGCCTCGTGCTTGCTCATAGGGGGTCATATGATTGTTGGGGTTTTCTCTGTATGTATTATTGTAGGGTCTACCTTACAATATAAAGCGCCTTGAGGCGACTGTTGTTGTGATTTGGTGCTGTATAAATGATATTGAATTAATCACTAACTCATACCTATGCTGGAAGTGAAGTGGTCTTTGATATCAAAGGCATGGCAGGTCCACATCCTGATGGGAGTGCTGGTTAGACAACAAAAGAAGTGAAGTGAAAGAGCATGGAATTCATTTCTCAAATGAGTTGTCAAAGTAATTATATCAAATGCAAAGCATCTGCACTGAGTGAACTCAATGCCCTAAAAGAAAACGCCAAAAACACAAAACGTCTCATTGCTTTTGGCTCAGTTTGAGACAACATGTTTTGACCATAAAGGTCTGCACATAATCGTTGATCACAGCGCATTATTTTCTGTTCTGGACAATAAAATTTAATAGAAGTCATAAAAGCACACCCTGAGGACACTGATGTAAACCCTTTCTAAAGAATCTGCTTATTTAGCTCAGAATTGCATTCAACTTTATTCAATTCAGTCGACCAAATTTCTGTCTTTGACTTATACAACTCCTGGTGTACACTGTACACTCTTTATGTGAATGAAGAATAAATGTTACTTAGCACAGTTAAAAAAAAACCTCACTACTCAGTTTTCCTGAACAAGCTGGCAGGAGCCAGAAACACATTTTGGGTGGGCGGGTTGGGGAGTTCTGCCATGACTCAAAGCTGTAACTTCTTTACTACACCCGTACTGTATAATCAACAGAGTACATCCAAATGACCTGTGTATGTGAATTCACTGTAGTGTCTGTCTATATACTCTCGCAGTCCTACTATACCTGGTGGTTAGAAAAACATCTTTGATTATAAGCACTTAAATTTTCTGGCAAGTGCTGTTTTTGCAGAAAGATGATTTATTGTCCTAAAACCACAGGGTCATTTTAAAATTTGTTTCAGTTGCTTTGTTGTTATTGAAATTAAAAACAGGTGCACTAGAGGGGCAACAATGAGACAACCCCCAAAACAGGAATTGTTTTACAGGTGGAGGTCACTGAGATTTTGTCCCTAATGATTGTTTCTGGCTGTTTTTTCACAAGTTTTGCATTTGGCTATGGTCACTGTCTCTGTTGGGAGGATGAGGCAATATCTGAACCCTGCTGAGGTTGCACACGTAGTCCGACTCCCAACATAGTCTCAAGAGCATGGAGGAGATTCCAGGAGACAGACAGTTACTCTAGGAGAGCTGGAACAGGCTTCAGAAGATCCTTAACCCCTTAGCAGGAGCGGTATTTGGACCTTTGTTCAAGGAGGAACAAAATGAGCACTACTAGTGTGACAAAATGACCTCCAGCAGGTCACTGGTGTGAAAAAAAAAAAAGTTTTAGGAGGCCCTGTGCAGAATTGTCAGGTCTACCACTGACGCCCTGTACTATTCAAACACTACTCTGTTCCAATTGATTCCTCCTGTACAACAATACCTGTCCCCGTGTGGCGAGAGCATGCATGCAGTTACTGCAGGAAGGGTATTAATACCACTGACTGGGATGTTTCGATCCATCCAACATTGCCAGGTTGCACTGCGGACTATCCAAGAGGTTGGCGATACCCTGGTCACACCAGCATTGTCAGGCATGCATACAAGCATGTGAGGGCCAAAAAACCCACAAAAACCATAAAAGAATCACCTGGGATGCCATTAAACCATGTGGCATCCTTTGATTCCTAACACATTACGCAGTTCACGTCAGTATAGACATCCAGCATGATCTGATGTGTTTCTAAGTGTTCCTTTATTTACTTTTTGGAGCTGCACATTAATCCTCAGTAAAGTTTTCTAATCCTAGAGTCAAGATGTTTTAAGACATTTACTTTTGAATGAGTGAATGTGAGTGCGAATGGTTGCCTGTCTCTGTGTGTTAGCCCTGCGACAGACCGGCGACCTGTCCAGGGAGTACTCCGCCTCTCGCCCTATGACAGCTGGGATAAGCTCCAGCGCCCCCCGTGATCCTGAAAAGGATAAGCGGAAGCGAATGGATGGATGGATGAAACTAGTGTTAGGAAAAGTTGCAAAGAAGAGTGAGAGTAATAAATTTGATTAATACATTATGCTGCAACCTACAGTAGCTTTTACAGCCTGCACAAGTTGTCAGCCCATACAGAAAGACAAAGAAACGAAGAAACAAATACAAATGAAAACAGTATTCACACTAAAGGGTTGGACAGTTTTTATAAATTTAATATATCAATATATAGAGATATTTATCAACAGCTTGATTTCATAGAAACGTGAGTGAGACCATTTTGGCATACAGTACAGATATTCAATGTAAGTACAGAAGTTGCTAAGTTGTCAACACTCCCCCCCCCTCAACAACCCTTTTCCTTTTCTTTTCTTTTTTATCTTTCCTTGCAGACAAAGACATATCAGCAAGATTTCTGAGAAAATGTAGGTGGACAGTTTTGCCAAAAAAAAAAAAATCTGGAGCCTTAGATTTTATTTCAATTTCTTCATCTTGTTTGACTGTGGAAGGACCATAAAAACGTATCAAAACATTCCCCCTGTACATATCATCATCATCATCATCATCATCCCGAGCCATGAAAAGATTTACACAAAGATCACCTTCTTTCCCGAAAGCCTTCATTTTACACAGAGTGCTCGAAAAATCTAGGCAACTGAACGCTGCCCCTTCAAGTAATCAAACATCAAGTAGATTACACATGAAACTAGAAATAGTCTGATGAGGAGATAGAGAGGGAGAGACAGAGAAAGGAGGAGAGCAACAACTACAACTCACTTACACAGTCCAAAAAAAACCTCCCCACATAACAAAAAGAGGAGTCAGTGTATCGAGGAAAGTCACTGGGTCAACAAAAGCTAAGTGCCATCCAAGTAGAGTCACTGAGGGTTCCTTCCACAGTCCAAAACTGTAGCTCAAGGGGGAGGCCGCTTCTCCAAGCTGAGTGTGATTGTTCACCGGTTTGCTGGTTCACATTTTTCTTTCTATCTCTGGGGACTTCCTTATTATTTCTGTTGTTGTTTCAGGTTATTTCCTCCAGTGTTTTCTTTTTCTTTAATTCTTCCACTGTGTGCCTGTCTACCCAAAGACTGAGAGCCCTTGCCAAAGGAAAGATGTTCATGGGTGAGATGAAGATGAGAGGGTTGCAAGCGAATGAGAGTGCACAGAAACAACAGCGTGGACTTTGCCCTCGAAGCTAAAATTCAACAGTGCGACAGCCAAAGAAACACTTTAAAACTCAGTTGGAATTACATTTGATACAGTGCTCGAGGAGATGAAGAGGTGGAGCGATGTGAGAAGAGCATTGTGGTTAAAGCAACGTAAGGTCTCCGCTCAGAAAAGGAAAAGACAAGCAACAGTACGATAAAATGGAGAGCACAGATCAGGAAGACTGTATCGGGGTTATCAGGACTGTTAGTATTTACTATTTACGCTGATAACAAGCAACAACTTCCTCCCTCGATTTAGTAACAATTTGCACAGTTTATGCACTTAAGATGTCCATTAGGATTGTTCTGAATATTTGTTTTCTCAATCAGTGAACGAGTTAAATAGAGTTAAATATCAAGGAGTTAAATATTATAAATATGCCTATACATATGCTTTTGCTGGTGTAAACAGTATGCATTCTACATAAAATAACAACTTATATTCATTTCAATCCTGTCACCTAGAAACTACACTGAAGCAAAACACAGTCTCTAGCAACACATTTTATATGTAGTAGCTGTAGGCGTCTATACATATAAAGGGACCATATTAGTCCTTTTATATAGTTCTGATATGATATATGTAAATATTAGCTCTGGTTTCTATTTGGACTGTAGGTGAGAGCTGTTTGAGCAGCAGTCAACTAAAAGCTCTAAAACAGAAAGGAAAATAGCTCTTCTGTTGTTTTGTATGCCATCTGTTCACCTTGAACATCTGATTGCCAATTCTAGTATATAACCATAATGTATTCTCCTTCAAAGACAAACAAAACAAAAAGACAAAACAACCTAGCATCTACAAGCGTCTGAACGATATAGAATTCTTAATTCTTAAAACCAATAGTCAAAATTGCTGATTTAAATTTGATAAACTCATATCAGCTGATATGTAGTTGTTTACTCATTTACACACTGCCTGATGTTGTTTGGATCTGCTGCTTGTTGCGTGTGTGGCAGTACCGCCAACAGGGAAGTTGCGACGCGCCCTCTAGTGGACAAACTATGCAACATCAACCAATAAAATCGGCCTTTCAGATAACATTTTAGTATTAAGTACCATATAAATGTCATTTCTAGGTGACAGCATTGATTCTGTGTTAAAAGTAAAATAGCAAAGCGTTCACTTCACCAGAACAAATGTACCCTGTTTTCTTCCTTCAACAAAAGGTAGTGAGTTCCAGTAACTCAGAAATCCATACAACACAACAATGCCAAGACCAACTCATTTAATTAACTCATTTTTCTCAAAGATTTCAAGTTTACTAGCAAGACATTTTTAGACGTACATCAACATTTTCAATTCAGTAAACACAGTCTACAAGGAAAAAGTTCATTTTAGTGCAGTATATTTCCCCATTAATTGTTAAAGAACTCACAGTATCGTTTATAATGTTGCACTTTGTTCTCTAAAGCAGCGATTACTAGATCAACACTGAACTAAAAAACAAATAGTGACCCAGTGCACTCTAAGCTTATCTGACCTAGAGGAAAAAAGCTGTTATAGCCGACATCACACCAGTGGTTAGTCCCTTAATAGTCTTGTAAATATGGAACAACAGTGAAGCAGATGTCTAGAGAGCCTATGGTCACAGTAAGCCCTCCATTGCCACTACAATTACTACCTTGAATAGTTACAGACAAAGAACTGTTCCGGACTTCTTTCAATGTCCTTCAGAATAGACGAATGTTCTTGAGGTGACCACACAGTGGACCAGCCAATCTGTCTTCACACTGTAGCCATAATAAGTTTCCTACACCTCAATAAATAAGCAATTTATTCTCCTACCTGCACCCCCCACCTCCAGCATGGAACTCGATTAGACCTGAAGCAAACATGGACATGAAGGAAAGTGTTGGCACGCAGAGCTGACTCAGCTCAGGGAGCTGTGATTTATTTAATCTTAAATTCACAAAGATAGCTTACATCCAGATTTTTCCATCACTACCTAATCTCTCCTTTGGGAACTGGATCCTATACGCATGAAAACTGCAGTGGCTAATCTACATCATTGTTTTCAGTGTTTAGTCAAATCTGTTCAATATATGTCAATTCTTAAAGGCCTAAAAAGCAGTCACTGGTGGAAACTAACAAACCAGTCTAACGTCATGCTGAGTGGAGTCCCAATCTTCCCCACTGTGCAGTGCATTACATTTTTCTTCATCTGTACAAGGTGAAGATGAAGGGAGATGGCCTCCCCCTTGCGCTCGATCCTCCTCCGTTAGATGGATGTAGGGGGAGCGCGCTGCTGGAGAGGACTACGATTTACCTGTCTAGCTTGCTACTTGTCACACACAGTTCACACAACTGTGCTTCATAAACTGAGAGGAGAGAGTGCCATCCTTTCGAGGGAGGCGAGAGGAGCGACTGTCAGAATACGGCGATGCCAACACTGGCAGAAATCCGGGAAAACAAACGACCCACCATTCATCTTCCAAGTACAAACCTGCTCACATATGGCGGCGTATAAATTCTGGCAGTCAAGCCCTACACCACCTTTCATCTTTGTTTTCCTTGCCTTTCTGTTCCTCCCTCGTGGTTATCTGAGCTTCTACGCTGAAGCTAAGCCTTCCAAGAAATAGTGAAATCCATGAATAATAACCGTCATTAATCAACTGTTGCATGAATACATAATCTGAGACCGTACTGAGTCTAGGATGGAAGACTTTAACATTTGCATTGGGAACTTGTGTGTGTGTGTGTGTGTGTGTGTGTGTGTGTGTGTGTGTGTTATTTAGTCATATTGGATTTACTAGTCCAATATGTAGGATCTTACATGCAGCATTGATCAGATTCATTAGGCAAGAATGGAAGACGAGTGTTTCATGTATTTATAGTTTAGACCATCCAAAACTGCCTTACAGAGTATATAATGTGTTTTAACTGTGCTCAAAACTGTCAAATTTTCAATTAGGACACTAAACGATGTCCTGAATAAGAACGCTGGCAATTTGCCTCGACTACTTGTAACAGTTCTGCTATTCTAGTGATTCCCTATTCCAGCACAAGATGAGCAATTATTACAATATTCATTGGCATGAATCGCAACTGATTCAATAGGCTGGAAGCTGGTTCGAAGCAAGCCAAGGAAGATCAGGTCCCATTTTTCAAATCAGCGCTCAGCTCAGTCGGCCTCGGTGTGTTACTCATCTGCGCACCGCACAGAGACGGTGACAAGACATAAGAAATACAGCATCACATCCAGAAAACACACAGCTGCATTGTTAAAAAGGGGGAGTAAAGGTAGCCCCCCACCCCACCTCATCCCAAAAAACAAACAAACAAAAAACTCCAGCTGGGACTGATGTTTAAGGGGTCACTCAAAGTCAAACACCTCTGTGTTTTCTTGCTGTGATGAGCTTGTCATCTCACTCTTCATTTCCTCCAGGATTCCCATACAGCAAGTGCAGCATGCACTTACATGTTTTTAAATCCGATCACTAAACAACTATTTAACATCCAATTCCCTGCATCAATTCAAAAGAATATGTTCTCGCTGCTAGAATATTGACGCTGGCAGATGCAAATGAAGACTCAGAAACACATGTGGGATTCTTGCTACTCAGTGCAAACAGGAAAACAATCCCAAGTTCATTATTGACTGTATGTACACCTCTGATGGCAGAGGCCAGGGGATTACCCATAATCCTTTGCCTTTTCTACCCTGCTGCTTTCAGCCTTGAGGCACTACCCTCTGGTAGCACAAACCCTTCAATTGCAAAGGGAAAAAAAAAAGAAAGAAAAAAGTCTCCTTTATCCCCAAAATCACCTCTAAATGTACGACGACCTCATCAGTTTTCCTCTCCTTGGCTATATTTAGCTTTACAGTAAGTGAAAGGGCAAATTTGAGGGACTAGGTGTGAAAAAGGATGACACCCCCCTGCAACAAACCCCTTCAAAAAGGTCTCTTTACATGACAATGAAGAAATACAGCGTCCTTGCTTGCCACTGTACTGCACCATCCTTCCAAACTTGTCTTTCGTGCTGTGCACTGAGAGGTGCTGGTCACATATTTACAACAGCAAACGCAACAGAAATAAATACAGTGAAAGCACGAGGAATTTAAAATGATGCACGCCGCCTTCTCCTGCTTGCACGGCAGCCAGAAATCCTTTTATTTACAAAGTGCACTGAGACAGCTGAATGAGGTTAGTATGGACAATATCATCATCAAGCAGCATTTTGAGTAGCACTGGTGCTAACAAGAGGCAGAGAGAAGAGAGGAGTGGAGCAGAGGCTACTAAACTAATAGTAGTAGTAGTAGCTAATAATGGTAGTAGGGTTACTCCAGTGGAGACGGTAGGAGATGGAGGTGGGCTTTAACAGGTGTACATGTCATCCCTGCTCTTTAAAAACAGGGAGGCAAAATGAGGTCTCCTTTTCTTTTCTCCTCTGCGTTGTACTGGCCTCATTGTAGTGGTCTAGAGGCTGTGGTGAGAGGAGGGGGCCAGTATGGGAGCGCAGGGGTGCAGGCTGCATCCCCCTCCTCCCTCAGGGATAGCCATCATCCTCCAGACTGAGTGCCACGCGCTGCAAACAGCAGATAAAAAGACCGTTACCACAACAGGCTGGTTAAGGAGAAGGAAGTGAGATAGAACAGCGGGGAATGAAAATAGAGAAGCTCAGTGGAAAAAGAGGAGAAAGGGAGACAAGATTCCAGTCTAGGTGGAACCCAGAAGAAAAATGGCAGCTTTGTTATGTGATGCCCTCTCACTATTCTGCCTCCTCTCCCCAACCTTCGTCTTCGTTTCTTTCCAATTCAGCCCCCCCCAACGTGTTGTTTGTCCCCTCCTTCCCTGGCTGCTCGTAGCGAGGAATGCAGGCTGCCTGCCTACGGTTGCGAAAGTCTGGCCCACATAATGCAAGCCTGATTTCTCTGGCTGCCCGAGCTGCCACACTGAGACAAAGGGCAAGAAAAAGTTAGGACGAGAAAAGAAGAGGAAGAAAACCACTAAAGAGATAAAAGGCAATACATAAGATTTGTACAAATGTTTGTAATAAAACTGGGAAAACGAGAGAGAAGGAGTAAAGCCCCCTCTCTCGTTCCGCGAGGGTAGGTTGTTACTTCGACCTTGAATCTTAATATGACTCAGTCGTGCACCTGTTTCAGTGTCTGTCTGAGCGTGCTTCCCGCCTGTCATCATGCCAGTGATACCCAGAATTCTTTGCCTTCTTTCTCTCCGGGGTGACACAAAGAAATCTGTGTTACCATGCCAACAGATCAAAGCGCTAGACTCCCGTCTCGCCCTCCCTCCTTTATGCTTTTTGGCTGCCCTTCGCCGCTTGCTCTCTGACACCCAAAACAAGAAGCATATTCGGTAAATGTCATAAACTCCTAATGACGCACAGTCTGGATTTAAGGGCATTTTACTTTACTGCTACGTGTTGCAGCTGCTACGTGTTGCAGCTGCCACTGTATCCAGGGTTTGTAGAAAATGCCGCTTCCAGTGACTTTTAAAACTGCATATACATCAATGGGAAGTCATCAGGGTAATCCTGAAATTGCGTTGCTGAGATTTATGGTTTCTGCAAGATAAATTGTATTTCGAGAGAGTCCTTCATCCTGATTTGTGCTCCTTTTTTCAAATTTTGTGTGACCTCAAAACAAATTCGCATTAGTTCAATGCTATGACGCAACTATCTACTCTACATGTCCAATTTATTTGTGAGCAGTGGCTATAGAGCAACTCCTCTTTCACCTCTCTTTTTTTGCATCTCATCTGCACTAATCATGATTTCTTGGCTGCTGAACCTTTCTGAAGCAAAGGAATAATGCTTTGCCTGTGCACAAGGGTTTTGTCAGGAAATGGGGATCACTCACTTCAACAACCAAAAACACTAACACGATGCACAAATAAATGGGATGGCGGGTCGGCAGCAGGGATGTATCGCATGAATATGGTCGCTGAAGGTGAACGAAATGTGTGTCGAGGGTTTACGTGTACGCGTGACAGGTGTGTTCGGTAATTACTTCAAAAACATAAAGAAATAAAATGATATGTGAACGTGTGCGAGCCTGTTCTTTCTTTCCACCAGGCTGACATGTACAAGAAAACGGGCTTTTCCAAACCCTCGTGCCAACTCCCATTTTCCAAATATTTCACACCTCTTCCTTTCCTCCGCAGTACCTCTCACTTAGCGTTCGAGAGCATCGGCGCCCCCGAATACCAGTGAGAGTTGTTGTCTGTGACGCCGCCCCCTAGAGGAAGCGCTATGAATGGCTGACTGTGGCTGCCACTCACTGCTGGGTAGACGTGACCGATGGACTCGCTCTGACGCCCGATGTGGATTTCGTCGTCGTCATCCTCTGTGGTTTTGCGGTACACTGGGTTGTCGAAGTTCATGCTCTTGGTGTTCTTGCGCCGCCAGTTGCGCCAGACCAGGTATCCACCGGTGCAGAGCAATCCGATGACCACTGTGGCAAGGATAGGGACTGCATGTGTTTAACACACACACAACAACAACACACGGCGGGAGCGTTAACACAGCCCGGGGGACACAGAGCGGCGCTTTAAGCACTCACGCACAAACACACGTTGCACTGTTCACCTGAAGGCTCATTATTTTTCAGTTTTGGTTTTTGAAATGTTGTTTGCATAACAGCTTCTCAAAAATTTTAAAAACAAAACAAAACAAACAACAAAAAAAACATGGAAATATTCGCCTTCTGGAAAACGTCCAGAGGTGCACAAGGAGATGAACCTGAAGGGGAAGCAGTCCACTTTTCTGAAACTGTTAGAAAAACTGGTGGCACTTTATGCATCTGTTTCTATAAATTTAGTGGGCTGAGCTTTTTATGTTTCATCCCCCGTATGTCTTCTGTATCTGCATTTTAAAAAATCTAAGCATTTATTAGAGAAACAATGAGCCTTCAAAGAGGAACTAATCATTCATTGCATTATATCCCCCCCTCAGTGTCACGAAACGATCAAAAACATGCACACACAATATGCAACATAAATGTCTGCATGGTACACATGCACATAAACATCATTCCAACACACACACACACACACACACGTGGGCACACTGAACCAAACTGGCATTTTATATTAAATCTGTAACCATTCAAGCCCTGAAGACACTGATTATGACCTTGTTTTTGAATAAAAGCCCCACAAGGTTGCTTAATTGTCATCAGCATATAATCCTGGTGCGCATTGCTCAAAAAACAGAATTTTGGGCAATGATTTATAATTTTGTATTTTATTGCACCGAAAAATTAATATCTGGAGTGTCCGGATGGGGTTATGGGAGGAGAATAAGAAGAGGGTAAGAGGAGGAGAGAAGACGGGGAAAGGGTTGGGATTTGGAGGATTTGAGATAAGCGCCGTCTCTCCTCTTTCATTACCATATCAGCATAACTGCCCTGCAAGGACCTGTGTGTGTGTGTACAGTGCATGCTTTAGAGTTTTTATATAATGAAAGCGCAAACACCCAAATCAGAGGTAAGTCAAGGAGGTTTGGATATGTGTGCCTGCATTCATAGATGTGTTTTCCTACGCTACAGTACGCCTGTCTAATTGCGACTTTATTAGATAGACACTTGAGATTCCTTCGTGGCTGGGTTGGAAACCCCAGCTCCTCCTTTGTTCTTCTCTAAATGCTCAATGGTTTAAAGGGAAAAAAAACAAAAAAACCCATCAGCTTTCCTCTCATTTAGAAAATTTATCTCCAATGAGCGAGTGGCAAAACAGCCTGTCTTTGGCTAAAACTGATAATCATTGCTGGGCTGCTTCCCCTTACGGAGCTGTGGGTGGGTGTGGTGCATTGCTGGGTATGAGCGGAGAGCTGGGGTGCAGAAATCCAGCCCGTGTGGACCTCCAACATTAATGTTTCAAAGCTGCTAAAAAAAAAAAGATTTGTGGTGGCAATAAATGGGAGAAGGACAAAAAAAGGATAAAGCTGAAAGGGTTAATAGTCTCCAGGGTTATTTTAATGAGCTGATATTTCAACTATAGAGACTGGAAAGAGAAAAAAAATAGCTTTACAATCTTTTAGCGCTCCCCTGAATTATCAAACTTGTTAATATTAGGGATGAAAGAGATCTCAATTAGTGGCATATGCTGCCACTATAAGGCCATTTGCACATTCAGCTGATTTCCCAGTCACGTTGGGCATGAAAGTATGAAATATTTCCATAAAATTCGATTTTCATTTTAATCGGAGCTAATAGAGTAGATTAACTTTTCTAAGCCGGTTTGATTGAAAGAACTACAATTGCCTTTTTCTGCCTTTGTAGAGGCAGCTTGATGGTTTTCTCTTTATGTTTCATTGCCTAAACAGACAACAGCATTATGTCTGAGGTCATTAGCTTCCTGCTCCAGGCCAAAAACACAATTTCATGGCATTAATCCACTTTTCTCTCCCCTCGTCTCCCGTAAAGCGGTATAACCCACTCTTAGTCCGCTCGGTCACAGAAATAGGTCAGAACATTGGCCTGATTGATACGATCTGATCAGAGCGGTGAACACGAGCAAAATGTACTAACAGCTGGTCGTGTGATGACAAAACCTGAATTGAATTTCACATTTGCTCAAATGTCATTAATAATGACATAATGTGCATATTACAGCAGCCTGGCCGTTTACTGACAGAGGGGCTCACTTCCATGTAATGGCTTTTTCTAGCCATAGGCCACGAGGATGTTGCTGGATAATACCATACCTCAGTACATTTTTTCAATAGATGCGATACAATTTTATGCCTGAATCTCACTATTGAACCAGATATAATGTGTTGAATTGTTATTATTTTAATGAGAATGTTTTAGATTTAATCAGCCAGGTGGAAACGCAAACATCCTAAAACCCAGGCACACGCACACAAACACATAACCTCATACTCACATTAACAACAAAACGCACGCAACATGCAGTTAAGCAGACTTGAAGGAGCGAGGAGGGAGAGGCAGGCAAGCAGAAAGCAAAGACAACACAGTGAGGGAGTCAACAGTACTCACCGATAGGAATGACTATCCCCAGAACAGCTACTGTGATGTTGTTACCTATGAGGTAGTGATCACTCGCAGCTGAGATGAACAGAAAGATGGAAGACAAGAAAAAAAGAGAATCAAACCAAGAAAAAGTTTTGCTTCAAACCCCACCAAGTGCCCTCCTAGAGAGCAAGAGAGATTTCAACACGGGAACATCAAAAGAAAGGCTGGAAAAGGATATTTGCATAATATAAGGGCAGAGAATCCATCTGATTTCAGTTTGGACTGCTGACTTTGTCTTCCCCAGCAGCATGTGTAAATGAAAAAGCCAATGAATCACACAGGGATGGCATAAAAATGCAGTGAGATGCCTTTTAATACACGAAGGAACAAATGCGTTTCCAGAAACCAATGCATCAGAATTTGTATGAATATAAGCAACGAGCACATGATCTCACATTACTCCATTCTTTTTCTACGAGACGTTTCAAAACTGTGTCACAATGCAATGCAGAAGACATTTATTCTGGACATGCTTTGCATCCTTACTCCCCTTCAGCTCTCATCCCAACAGGTCGGCGGGGGAGCTTTTGACATTAATCTCGCTCCCAACCCTCGTATTAGCAGCAGGCTAGCTGTTAGCCAAAAGTGTGATCAGATGGCTATAATGAAGTCTGGTAAGGAAGATTAACACAAGAGAGCACAGTGCTGGCCCTGCATACTGATTGGCTCATTCGACAAAGTGACTGTTCCAGTTCTATGGCTGGCAAAAAGAGACAGATGGCATGTGACGGATGTGACAGACAATGCAGGCGCACATTATTCTTCATAAATTAAATCATATAGTGAATGAAATGCAAATAAATGCACACACGTGCGCACACACGAGAGCCACAAAAGGTGAAGCGACTTCAGACAGCGAGTTCTGAGTCAGCAGAAGCGAATTTTGGCTTTTCTTAAGTGTGAGTGACGTCCAGTGGGTCCAACAGTAAGACTCAAAAAGGCAGATTAACTGAATCTCATTAAAGAAACTGCTCTGGAAGAAGGCTGTTCTAGAAAGGGAGGGCACTGAGAAAGGGAGAAGAAGAAGAAAAGGGGACAAAAGTCTCAATTTCATGAGGGTCATTCTTACTGGAGGGATTTTAATATCAAAACGTTTACTGCCACTTATTATTTAAATATAACTGTCAGGGTTAGAATGCTATATCCAGTACAATTAACAATGATTAATAAAACAGTATATCGTAAATATACTGCTCAAAAATATACTTTAAAAACACATCAGATCAATATCTGTACTGATATGGACTGGGTAATGTGTTAGGAATGAGAAGATGCCACATCGAAATGAAAATGATCAACCCACAGACGGCTGAATTCAAAGAGACCCTGAAAATCAAAGTGAAAAATGATGCAGCATGCTATTGCTGTTTTGTGGAAATTTCATTGCAGCATCTCAAAATGGTATGTGCTTGTACACATCCCTGACCAAGATGGGGCACACTCGTAACAGGACGACGGATGGTGTCCTGGGAGATCTGAACCAGGGCTTCACTGAACTCCTGGACAGTCTGAGGTGTGACCATACAGGATCGGATGAACCAAAACATAACATCCCAGAGGTCTTTTAGTGGATTTGGAACTGCCTGCACACTTTTATCACATGAGGTCAGGCATTGTCGCACACCAGAAGGAACCCAGGAACAAGTGCACCAGTGTAGGGTCTGACATTGGCTCCAAGGATTTCATCCTGGGAGCTAATAGCAGTCAGGGTGCCATTGCCTAGCCTGTAGAGGTCTGTGCCCCCCAGACCATTACTAACCCGCCACCAAACCTGTCATCTGGACGTTGTTACGGGCAGCATCATGGCTTCTACAGACTCTTTCATATCTGTCACACGTCTGTTTTTTTTTTTTTTTTTCCAAAAATCTTGAAATTAATTTTCTTTAATGTCGCTGAAAGATGTGCAAAATTACTACCGATATCAAAAGAAAACATTGGTTACCAGCTGTGTTTAATCTTTGCCCTCCCCAATCAGACTCCTGGTTCTCCCTCGCCCCACCATGCCCTCCCTCCCTCCCCCCAGCAGCGTGTAACAGCTGATGCCGGCAAACTTGACAGTGTGCACCGAGTTGAAAATTATAACACATGGCCCGTGGGTTTGGAGACTCGTCTTGTTCATGCCCCATTTTTCTCATCTGTGTCTGCTCCACCTCTCATCTGGAGCACTTGTGGTGTGCTGAGGAGGGCTGACAACTTCAGAGACCGGAAGAAACGTGCCTCTCGCCTCTTAGTAACTCTGAAGTACCGCGACCCCTAAAGTAATACAGCAGGCAACCTCTTTAATTCCCAGAAAATCACTTTCTCTCCCGCCTCTTTTTCCATCCTGTCGTTTCATATCCATGTAAATGCCGCCTTTCCTCCCAACAGTGTGTCATCTACAACTCCCATCCTCCCCGTTAAAGTGCTGGACTGTCATGTTCTTTTTCGCTCTCTGTTCACTCTTCGTTCTCTGTGGCTTTACTGTCTCACACTGCACGTTTTTGTTTTTTTCATTTAACATTCCTTCGTTTTACTCCTTGCTCCGTTTCTCATTCATTTCCCTGTCCTCCAACTCCCACTTAAAACTTTCATCATCTTTCCCTGTTTCTCTCCATCTGTACAGCTTTTTTTCATCCTCAACACCTGCTCTTTTAATTCTTTTTTCTCTCCTCTAAATTACTTGTTAGAATGACATAAAGATATACAAGTATTATGATAAGTGTTTTAGTGTTAATCTTTCTTTTAGGGCATTTAAATAGTGCACAGACCCATTATCTGACATAAATATATATTCATCTAAAGAGTCAGTATTAAAAAGGGAACCTTTTTCATTTTCTTAGAAACAAAAGACAAAATAAAAAGCTGCCTCGGCAGGTTGACTGTCTCAATTTAATATTGCCATGCAGTAAAAAAGCTAAGAAGACTTTCAAAACAACTGCTGAAAAATACTGATCTCACAATTTGGTGGCTTCATCAATTTTGCTGCGTGGTGCTATCAAGGATTCTCGTCCGCTTCCAAGTACAATTTAATTCTTAGCGTGGCTTTGTAAACCATTGTTACGGCTGTTAGTCTGCTGTCACTGTTTGTCTGGGCTGCAAAGTGGTATTTTTCTTGCGAGCCAGTGAAGCGTGATTGGCGCGAGAATGAAGAACACTGCCAGTTATAGAAAGAGAGCGAGCGAGAGCTAAAGAGAGAAGGGGAGAGAGGTACAGAGGGAGAGACCAAGACAGAGATAAAGACAAAGAGAGTAAGAGAGAGGCTGTCAGAAAGTGAGGATGAGTGATGAGTAGTTTTATGCGAGAATGGAGGGGACTGTCATTTCTTAGCTCTGACACTTCTGTTAAGACGCTGGTCGCGAGGGATCAACAGTAAGCAGACCGAGACATAGTGCAGGCCTGTGAAGCGTTCGGACGGGTGTGTGAGCAGATGAGAAAAGGAATAGAGGAGGAGGTCGTAGGGCCAGTAAAGCAAATGATCAGAGGGAAAAGTGGAGGGGAGGAGAAGCTAGAGAAAGGAGGGATAAAAGTATTGGTTTTTAGCTTCCTGCTGATTTAATGATGGTGGTAACAGCAGTGATGGTAGCAGAGCAGAAGAAAACACTCGCTTTACACACATCCACATTCCTGTCATCATGTCACTTACCTCTGTGGGAGAGGTTGGCATTGCTCTCTTTCTGAATGCTGTTGGGAGCCACGGCAGCCAATAAGGGGGTGTGTGTGGACGTGGACTTCTGACTAGTGCTGCTCAAACTGGTCGTCTCTGTACTGGTAGCGGCGGGAGTCCGAGGGTGCTCTGTGATTCTGCCGCTCCTGGTGGTCTGAGGAGGGGCTGGTGTTGTAGTCTTGGCTGTGGGTGGTAATGTGGTAGTAGCAGAGGTGGTGGTGGTGGTGGTGGTGGTAGAGGGCGTTGTGGTCGTGGCAACGGTTGTGGGAGTTGTTGTTGTTGTGCTTGTTGTGGTGGTCGTCGTGGAAGTTGTGGTTGCGGTGGAGGCAGATGTCGTGGTTGCTCGGGGTCGAACTGCGCAACAGAAAAACAACCAGTAGGATTTGAGATTTCTCTCCAGACTGCTCAGCTGTTGCAGCCATTTCCACTTGTAAGCTCTGCATCAATATTCAGCATACAACTGCAGTCAACAGCAATGGCTCCATTGTCTTATAAGATGAGATCTATAATGTCTTCTGAGGGTTCTGGGTCTACCATGGGGTCTCCTACCAGGAGCGCGCCTGCAAAACCTCCAAAAGGAGGCATCCATGAGGCATCCAAAATAGATGCTCAGCTGGTGTGTTTGATACGCAGGAGCAGCGGCTCTACTCTAAGGTCCCTCCAGAAGTCCAAGCTCCTCAGTGTCTCATCTCTAAAGCTGAGCCCAACCACCTTATAGAGGAAATTCATTTTAGGTGCTTGTATTCATGATCTTACTCAGATTTCATGACCATAATTTCATAATTATTTATTTATAGGCTTTGAACTGAAGTCTGTAGATCTTACATCACACCACAGGTTTGGATTGAGACATAAATGGATCAGTAAATGAAAAGCTTCACGTTTCAGCTTTCAGCTGCACCACAGCAGTCCGGTATAACACCTGTGTTACTGCTAATCAGAAGTGTGACACTTTAAAGTCCTGTACAGCACCACATAGGTACCGTGACAGGTACTGTGATATTTCTATGTACATACTGTGCTAAAGTGCATTCACACATTCATAAGTAACAAGTTGCCAGATGGATAAGTTGCACAAGCGCATAATAAGCAGAATTTAGTGCAAGCGTTGCAGTCAGTTGTTGCAAACATCATATCACATCACAAGAAATGATCTGAGAAAACACTACGTTGTTAAAGCAGATGTACTACACCAGTACGTTTGGTTCATAGTGTACTACATGTACTAAAAGAAGTATTCAAGTCAGGGATTTTAGCTGAAGCTAAATTACACCACATGTCACCCCAGGCTCTTCCTCTGATCACTGTTTTTTTTTTTTTTTTGGTGTATCAGATTTACACAAATCCCAGTGCACACACTGCTGCTGATATAACATTCGGGTTTGTGTTTTCTAAACATTATTTTTAATATAAGTGATATGCGTTTCTTTGTGGTTGTAAAACTGAAATTTTGATCCAATACAGTCACAATTAAACCAGTGAGTTTTTCCACCAGAAATGTTTGTGTTACAGTAAGAATCCAAAAAGCTTTGGTACAAATGCACTCACTGCCCCTGCACCTACTCCCAGCCTCTCTCACAGGGATTCTTTGAAATATTGCCTCAATACATCTTCATCGTCTCTTTCCCCCCCGTTTCTCTGTGTCAGCTCCTCCTAGCTCACCTATATAGACATTAGGTGTAGGCCTAGTAAAAATAGCAACGTTACAAATGTAGTGACTCTATAAGGGCAGGGGGACAAGCTGACTGATGAAATAAGGTCAGCGAGGTAGGTTAGAAGTGCAGGGAAGAGTCCCTGACCTAGTTCCCAAGATAGTTTTACACAACACTTAAGGTTCAGATTCTCTGAAGGATCCAGGGCACTTTTAGCTTTGTAAACATTGTACTGTTAAATTGCAGACATTGAAAAATACTGTATTTGGAGTATCCAAAGTATTATGACAAATAGAAACAGTATAAATAGAAACGCTTTATATTTAGAATTTTAAATATTTGTGCTTAAATATGACCTAAAAGATGATCAGACTTTAACACTAGTCACACAGACGAACATAACTCAAATAAATAAATGAGACAAAAATATTCTTGGTAATTTAATCCAGTATTACACGGCTTGCATGTTTGTGGGTTTATTCAAATGAACTTCAGGTCTTTCCAAAATATTTCTGTCAGGTTAAGTTTGACTTAGAAACAAGCTCATTCCAAATAATTTTACTTATACATAGAATGACTTGTGTGCTTCGTTCTTGCAGCCTTGCTGTGCACCACTGCTGTTCTATGTTGTACTGATGGAGTAGCTGAGAAGTTAGCCTGGATTCTTTGTGCTCGTAAAAGAATTTAGGAACCGGAGAAAATTCAGGCCTTACTATTGGACTGATCACTGTTAGCCAACGACCCCTGAGAATGGCAACAATGCTCCTGAATTTCACTGTGATCCTAGCAGCGTGAATCTCATGTGACATTTATCCACACGAATCATTCATTCAGGTGTGCCTGTGGAATGTAGACTTACTGATCGCGCAGCGTCTCATGTCTGGTCCTAGCTCCATGCCGTCAGGACAGGCGCAGGTGTACTTGGGGGAGTGGTCTGTGATCTGAGGCGCCTTCAGGCAGAGGTACTCGCAGCCACCATTAGGCAGTGTGCCCATATTACAGGTATCAGGACCTTTGGGAACACAGGCAGAAATGTAAAAATATTAAAAAAGACTTTTGGCAACACATTTATCTCTTGGAAAACAATAAAACCCCAAATGTTTTATTAACGAGCTGTACTGGAAAAGGAAAAAAAAACTTGCACAAAGCCCAAATCTCAACAGCCCAAATTTTATTCAAATTAGAACAAAGAAAATATATCAAAGGTTTAAAATTACAGAATGTACAATTGTAACAAAAAAATAAGGCCACTTTGAATTTGATGGCAATAACTAGTCTTAAAAAAAGTTGGGACACGGGTAAGAAAAGGCTGCAAAAGTAAGTGCTAATGAAAAAGAACCAGCTGGAGAAACATTTTGCAACTAATTATGTTAACTGGAAACATGTCAGTAACACAACTGGGGATAATCATGTTATATTATATCATCTCGCAGATGCTGAGGTTCATCAATCTGCAGAAAAAAACACATGAAAAACTGGATGAACCTAAGAAAAAGAAAAACCAGCATCAAATTTGACACGTAGGCGCCGGTATCTCATCAGTAAAAAGTTTCTGCTGCCATCAAACTATTAACTAGTTTGATGCTAGATTTAGGAATCTAATCTTTATTCCACACACTTCCTCTTGCTGACTTTAGAGATGCGTAGGTGAATGCAGGAGAGTCTCAACTGCTTTTAATCTCTGTAACCCAAATAAAAAATTTACATGTAGTTTCTTAAGCACAGTTGCAGACTCATGGAAAAACACTGCAGTTTTGTGTCATGTGGGGAAGCGCGAGAATTAGGTCAGGTCGCAATCTTTCCTGATTTCTTATGTAGCTTTGGAGAGCAGCACGCCATCAGCTGTCAGGAAAAACAGCAATATCACTTGCTACACAGAGTGAGATTTTAATAAGCTGGGAATACATTTATACTTGATGTACAGTATCTCAGCATAATGACTATGTAATGAGAACAGCTGTCTAAGTTCTCAAAGCTCCAAATGTGGTAAAAGGTTTGGGAAGGAGTCATCAAACTGGGGAGGATGGGAAAAAAAGGTTAAGGAAGAGTGTAGGAAGGAAAGAAGAAAACAGAGGAGGAGAGAGAGGGAGGCAAGAGAAAAGTGAACGAAAATGATGAGGATGAGGATGAAGAAGGAAAAAAGAAGGACCGAGATGATAACAACAACAAAATTATGTTGGTTTTAAGCCATAAAAGCGTCACTTTCTCCTCCTGCGCTGCCTCTCTTTGGTCTCCAACTAAGAAGAGTGAACCTAGGCTTCAAAGACCCACTGAGCGCACAAAAAATTAATAATAAAACAGACACAACTTGGGAAGGATCGGACGAAAGCCTCTTTTAAGGAAGTGTGTCGATAAACATGAAAGACATCTGAGCGTCTCGCAATATGTGGAGACGCACAGTACTGTACCAAACCACACTTACAGATAATATTCCTCACTGGGGTTTTCCTTAGGTGCAGTACACTAACAAATAAGAAATGATACAAAAATGCAAGAGAAACAAAGATAAATCGGTAAAAGACAGGGCAGAGAGGAGTCTGAACTCACCAAGCGTTGCAGTCGAGGTCACATTTTATCAAATACTTTGCTTATCAATGCTACTCGTGTGCTTGGGGGGGCTACTCGGTGCACCTTCACTTAGCCTTGCAGTGTTTTGTCTTGCTTTTGTTGGCATTTGGGAGAAAACATTTTCCAATTCTGTGACTTCTTTTTTTGACCAGGACTCTTGATTTATTAATGAGGGAATGCAATTAGCTGCCTGCTGGCGCACAGACAAGATTGCTTCTGAGCGCTCAGTGAGTGAGGAGAGAAAACAAAGCATGAAAACACTCGCACAAACACATTTCTGGCACGCAGTGTCAAATACACCCAGGTATTCACAAGCAGAGGTGTTGACAGGCACACACGCGTGCGTGCAGTCACACACATCGAGAGTGCAAAAAAAAAAAAAAGACAAACACATCGTTTTGACGTGCCCGTCACATCCACCGGTCTAATCACACTCATCAGATTATCTGTTTATTGTTTCAGACCGTTTCACTAAGTGGATCCTCGTGTCTATGTGCTGATAATGCAATGCTTTGTACTCAGGAAGGAGGTTAGATTTTGTGTATCCTGTGTGCACATACGCCCCAAAATCCTGCTCATTATACCGAACAAGATCCTGCACGCTTACGAGTGGCAAGCAGCACCTAGACAGAGACTGGGCAGTATGACAGACTGAAAACGAAACGGACATTTTGACTTATTTGAGGTCATCTGGGACAGCCCCACTTAGATCACCTGTGCTAAGCTTCTATGCGTTTCTTCTTCTTACCCTTGGGCTGCCTCTGTTCATGAAACACCACCAGGTCCAGGGGGTTGTTAAGGTCCTCTGCGACCTTGGCCACATCGTGTCCCGTCAGTCGGTTGGCGCTGTATATCGCTTCATCTTCCAAGTCTGTCCAATACACGCGATCCTGGGTTAAAATAAAGCAAAGTCAGCTTGAGAAATACACAAATAAATAAAAAGCCCTAAACCAGCCTTGATGATTAACGATCAACCTATTAAAAAAAAAAAGAAGAATAAATGAAAGATATCTCAGCTAATGCCACAGATACTGTTATAAAGCCACATGCATGTTGCAGATCCAGAACTGCTTGCGCTGTACCACTTGAGATCGGACACTTTCCTAATCAAATGGCAGTGATGACGAGATATATTTCATATTTCAGTAACAGAACACTTACAAAAATGTTTTCTCTAAAGAGGGCATCATTCTAGGGTTTTATAAAGCTGTTGTTGCTTATCATTTTCAGAGTCCAGTGATTCTGTAATTCAGAACCGTGAGACCTCAAGTATGGAGCAAACATGCTGCAAATGAGCATAATCTGCATACAACTTTAGAATAAATGGCTTTTCATAAACACCATTTGTCTCTGCTTAGAAGCTGTGCACTGATATTCATTGTAGTCACCGTTAATTTAAAAAAAAAAAAAAAAAGGAAGAAAAAAAGCCAGTCTGCTGCAAAGAAATGTCCTCATCCCAACAATGGCTATTTGATTAAATTTACGATTACATTTGAGGATGTGTTGTGGTTTACTTGAATAGAGAGGTGTTTTATATCCAAGGTAACTGGTTAATTTTTCAAAAATGCAATAACCCCCCCCCCCCCCCCCCCCCCCAAAACATGCCATTTAGCCCCCACTCTAACATCTTTACCCTCCAGCACTCCAGGTATTTAAGATTATAGCCAGTCTCTCTCTTCTCTGGTAAGAATAATCAGCCCCAAATAAACTTAAAAACAGAGTCACATTACTCCAATTTGCCAGAGAAGAAAGCCCAGGTGGCACTCTTTGCTAATTTCTATTTTTAACCACCCTAATTATAACAGCTACTTAACAAATACAAGGACACAGTGGAGGCGTGGCATCTCTTGGAGACGGTTTAGTTAAAATAAGCCACCTACTCTGTGCTCGGTGGGTGAAAAGGGGAGCAGTGTTTACTTAAAAAAAACAACAAAAAACAGTAAAAACACCGTTTTAAGTCTGTAAGGAAGTTGCATGCTTGATAAGAAAAAAACAGCCCCGGTGTTTTATTGGAAAAACATCTGTACCTTTGACTCTCTGTTTAAGCTTTGTGCCAAAGCAGAAGGTAGTGACTGCTTTGGCGGAGCGTACGGTGTCTTTGTAGTCCTAGCTCAGCTTCCTTCTCAATTTCCCTTCCGCTCTTTCACACCTGCTCATTATTCTCTTTAATGATACTACACGATATAACCGCACAAGTGCTCACGGCACTTGGTTTCCACAGCAACCCCAGACGGCTTTGTCTTTGCAAGCACACATCAATTAAGAAAAAACAGAAAAATGCAGCAAATGACTGCACGAGAAAACACAGACAGGCTGATATCATGGAAAGCTCGATAAAACAACGAAGAGACGATTTAGGAGGTGAGTGTGAGACGGAGAGACCAATCAGGAAGAGTGTCTGCAGGTTTTTTCGTCGTTACAGGGAGGATGTATTTTTATCATCTTTTTAAAGGCAAAGACCTGCAAGACTTGTATGGTGTGCGGGTATGTGTGTGTCCGTGTGTGTCCGTGTGTGGGGCTTAGTCACAGCAGCCATCCATGCTTTTTGTGCCGTATTATCAGTGGACTTGACCTCTCTCTCACCTTCCCCCCCCATCTTTCAGTGAGCTCTCTATCACTCAATCTCTCCCTCACTTAGGTTCTGATAACCTTTACTCATATGACAGTAGTTCTGAAACAATGAAAGACAAATATCAGCCACGCTGATAAAACACTACTCAAATCTATTATTCCATCTCTTCTTTTTGCTTCTCTCGCTCTCTGTCTTGATTTCCACCTCAGCAGTCAGTCTCTGACATTGTTTTCCCCTTTTTACTTTCTCCACTGTCAATCTTTCCGCGCGCCGCTTGTGACCTTGAAGCTTCAAACAGCAGCACAAAACCTGAGAAGGGCAGTGCTCTTCAATTGTAGGATCAAGGTACATCTTTTATGTTTTGAAGGATAGGCCAGAAGTTATACACAAAGCGCACGCAGACTTGCTCCCATGAACACATGGCGCCACGTCACATCAGATGGAGCTGCAACTCGGGGGGAGTGAGAGCACGTCTAAATTTATATGGAGCCATTTTTGAGTCGAGGGAAAGCAGCCCTTTATGATTTTGCTGCGATTCTATCCCAGAAGAATATGCGTCGGGGCTGTCTGACACATCTGTCTGATGAGCTTCAGGTGCCTACTGGATACCTGGATGTTATGCATGAAAACTACAAATGAAAGCTCAAACAAAGCCAACCCACTCGCCTGTTGAGGATTTGATTTGATTTTTTTTTTTATGGGTTTGATCTGCATTCTTTGGCATAATTAGCCAAGTTCTGAAAAAATAATGTGGGGGCTTTTTCGGTAAATCATTTAATCTCCAATAAGCTGCAAAAGAGAATTTTTTCTCATGTGCACGTTACAACGTGTCTCTAGTTATGTGAGCTGACTAGTTTTCTTATTTGGGCTGTAGATGTGGACAGAGAGGGCCTGACGGACGTCTTTGTCAGGTTTTTAGAAATTAAAGCTTTGATCACATGTCATTTGACTGCCCCTGTTTTCACATAGAGCCTTTAAAATTTTAATCTTTACATATTACTCCAGTTTTTATTTCTTTCAACCACTACTTCTCTTCTCAATCCCATCCCACCTTCTCTTCTATCTCCTTCCTGTCAAGAGCTGAAAAAGAGACAACATTACTCTCTGCAAGCTTCTGCGATCTACATCTCCTCGGGGCTTGGCATGTAGGCAGGCGGTCGGCACTAACTGGTAGAGTTTACATGCGTGTGTCTGTTCAGGGTTTGATACAGAGGCCCCGCATCTTTCTCTGCAGTGCTGAGAAAACCCGTTCGCTCATCAGCATCAAAACGAAGTCTGCAGATGACACACTCGAGTGTAATGACTTGTAGCGTTCACTGTATCGCTCAGGAATATGAGGAGCTGGAATAAACCGTACGCCGCACATGAGTTGACAACTCATATCTCACATGCTCAGAAGAGCAGCTATATGGATGTGCATGTGAAAGAAATGGATGCTTAAGAGCTGTGGGCTTGTGGTTTTTGTTATGCTTGTGCATAATCAAATGTGGCTAAATGTCAGAAACATTTTCTCTGCATGCGAGAAAACATGTGAGGATGACTGATTTGGGGTTACACAGTCCCCACAACAATTCCCGCTCACAATAAGTTTCTACAGTTTTCACAAAGTTTTACATGTGATCCCCCAGGTCTTATTATTGTGGATTTGTCTTAACTGAAACTTACCGAACAGTGTATGAGCTAAATGTGAACATTTTACAGTTACTTTGTTTTTAACTAAAGAATAGGAACAGTTAAACTAACGTTTGCTTAATTTATACTATTTAAGAATCAGCTGCAACACAAGTAAGTGCACTCTTTGTTAGCATGGCTCCAATATTTGATTCACCAGTCCACTTTCTTCCACTCAGGGACAGACACTATGGGCAGAGAACCATTCGTGCTCACATTCACACCTACAACCAATTAAAATCACCAACCTAAGCTTCACCCAACCCCATACATGACTGTGAACTGTGGGAGGAAGCTGGAGTATGTGGAGGGAATCGACACAGCCACAGGTAGATCGTACAAATTCCACACAGAAAGGCCTCAGCCTAGATTTAAACCCAAGACCAACTAAAGCGAGGCGACAGTCCTACCACAGCAACACCGTGCAACTCGTGCATGCTGTAATATTTTTTACTCTCTCTTCTTTTACGTTTAATAAAACTCAAACTTCCTGGGCATGGATGACACCAGTTTTAAATATTTTGCATGAGTGACTCTGTGGAAATGTGTTCTGCCATTCTCGACACAGATGATTCTTTGCAGGTGCTCTTTGCTGGAGGTGTTGTTTTTCTTGCTCCACAGTCCACCTTAAAATACTCCAACTGTTCTGCTGAATTTGAGGCAGGACACACAGGCCACAGCTTTCACTTTTTTCATTCTATAAAAACTTGTGTTTGAAATTGAAATTGAAATTGAGGAGAGCAGCACTTTGCGGTTGTCACCATTGAAATCCACGCTGGACAGCAGGTGCAGCTTGGAGTCCACCCAGTAAAGTCGTCTGTTGGACAAGTCTGAGAACATGCAGGGAAGGGGGAGAGCGAGAGAGAACAAAATCAAGAGGGGGTAGGGGAGAAGGTGAATGGAGAGAGAGAGAGGTCACTCAGAGTGAAACGGCCCAGGGTGAGGGGTATATGGATGTAATGGCCCAGTAGCTACACAATCAATCTTCTTTGACATGACGACCTCAGCCCCGTACTAAGAAAACACAGATGTGATTGTAATATTGCCGCTTGACTTCTTTGCTGGAGAAAATATATATGCCCTTGAACAGATTCATTAGTCTTGCTGGACCTATTTTAAAGACAAACTTTGCTGTTTCGCAAATCTCAAATAACTCCACATTTCAGCCACTGCTATATTATTTATATTAGGCCCAAATCATTGTTGTGTCCTTGCTATGAGCGGCAAAGTGTTGTGGTGTTTACTTTGAAATCGAAACACCACATTGAATTTAAACAGCAAAGGAAATAATCCCTGTATTACTCTTTTTTTCACCAGACTCTAAGATTATGCTTTTAAGAAAAACATTTAAAAAACAGAAAGCAAGAATTTAATTAGTAATTAATAAAGAATTAAGCTTTTGTGTGCAATAAGCAATTCGAAATTGGTAAAACACTGGAAGTATATGAAAAAAAAGCATCCAATAAAAGCACCAAAGTAAACTGAAGGGGGAAGAGAATTAACACGATTCTGTCCCCATTCACCTCTCCTGACTCAATCACCTGCACTGTTCGGTGGTCTCTATGAAATCAATGACCAGGGGAACACAATTCACCCTTTCTCTCCCACAGCCGCCTGGCGCCAAACCTCTCATTCGCCTTATTCCAAAAAATAATTTGTTTTCATACAGATGCGGCGACACCTCAATTCCACAGAGTGTGGCGACTGTGTGCTTCTATTTCTCCTCAGGCAAGGGCAGCTGAGAGGAATTGGCTGGTGCTTCGGAGGGAGTTGAAAGGGATGAGGGGAGGTATCGACAGCACAGAGCGTCTGGCTTATTAATTCGGAGCCTCATACTCACTGGCTTGATTGATGAGAGCCAGACACAAACTGAGGTATATAACAATAAGAGCTACTTGGGTTTCAGCACCCATAGACTATTTTCTTCTCTCAACTTGTGCTGTTTGTCTCTCTCTGGCTTTCCTCCATGTGTTGTTTTTTTTCTTTGTGTTGAATTCACTCGAGACACTTTTTTTCTCTCTCTCTCTAAAAGCAATGTCAGCATAATAACCTTTTTTTTTTTTTTTTTTTTAACAAAACTGCTGTCAGAACTGATTGATTTTTTCTATCTGGGCATCATCTTCTAGCTTTTCATCCTTCTTCCGTGGGCTTTGAATGTTCAAAGCTACATGTTTTTTTCCTTACCTAGAGTTATTCCATTGGGCCATTCAATGTGTTCAGACACCAAAATTTGTCTATCCACTCCATTCATCCCAGCCTTCTCAATTTTGGCCTGACCTCCCCAGTCTGACCAGTACATAAACCTGCGGGAAGATACACAAGTTAGATTAAATTGAAGCAGCAACCTCGGAGGCTGAGAAATCAAGCCAACGTGACCTGCCTGCATTCTCTCTGAGGGCCACCAGATGGTGATAGCTGTGGTTGTAAAAGAGACCTGAAGTCTTACAGAAGGCTACGAGAAATGGCTTTCTGATTTTACTCATTTGTTTTGGGTCATACTGAATAAAATATCAACTGAAATATTTTGTAACCATGTTACAAAATGATATAAAAACCGCACACTTGATGGCTAATAGCTGTCCATCAGAAGTCATTAGCCAATGATTGTGCGGTTTCACACTTGACTTCTTGTCAACTCGGGTTTTTTGCCAACCAAGCTGGTGATGGCAAAAGCTTCAATACAATATGGCACTTCAGAAACCAATGTGTGGCTATCTGTGGCTGAGTGCCTAGCTTTAGAGCAGGGGTGAAAAAGGTTTCTAGCTTGGTATAAAAAGTAATTTTCCACCTTTGTGACATCTTTACATTTCATCCCTTTATAGGGGCTTAAAGTATTAATACTTAAAGTTGTGAATTATTAGTGCTGTGGAGCGTGACGCTTGAATGCAGGCGGTTGTAGCACCAACTCGCGGCAAGGCTTCAACTTCCGCTACTTCAAGTCATTGAACTGGACCTTTTTGTTTCTGCGTTTGTGACCTTTTGAACTTTTAATACAATCATCTAACAAATAATATGGCTTCCTGTGTGCTCTACTTTTGGTGAGTGAAAGCTAGTATTTTATTTGTCTGTTACTTAATAACTAGCAGCTTATCTGTGTGTCTAGCTAGCATTAGCTGATAACTTAACATACAGCTTATCACCCAAATACAGTCCAAAACCAGTGAGAGATGCCATTGTTCATCTTTATATACATGTTGTATCATTAAGGCACGGCCAGTTCAGTGTCAGAAATGAAAGGAGTAACTTTGCTAGGACCAGTGAAGAGAGGTTAATATGCAATGTCAATTGTTCTGAAAAACTCTTAACTGACAAAATCAACTGTACTCCGTCACACGATGTTCCACAGACATCTTCTCTCATTTTCTTTGCAAAATGACTGTATTATTAGTAGGACAGGCATTGAAAACATAAAAGGGAAAGCACTGTGCAAAACAGCAGGTACTGGAAACTTGGACCTTATCTGAATATGTGTGTCCATGATAAAACTGAAATTGTGGCTTCATTTGCATGTATTTCATGCTAGTCTAGCTTTGTAGAGCTGTGAAAAGACGTCTTTGGGGAGCTCAAGGCACCCGAGACAAATGGAAAGAGTTAGAAAGGGAAGACAAAGTGTTACATCCCATCTCAAGAAAACTGTTAAAGTGCTTAATCTAACAGATGGGCTCAGTGCTACAAATAGCCTTTACTGACTTTAGGCCAACTTCTACACCCAATCTCTTTCTACTATAACAACACTGGCTTTTACAGACACACACACAATGACAGTAGGACCTCTTACTCGCCCTCCCTCCTTCCTGCCTTTTTGCTCAACTCCTTTGCAATCTTTTGCTCCTTTGTGCATCTTTTCAAAATCCCTTTACCCTAAAACTAACCCAACTCACCCTTGGTGCGGATCCACAGCGATGGCTCGTGGCTCGTTCAGCTCGGTGGTTATGAGCATTTTCCTTTTCCTGCCATCTCCCGTAGCGACAGATATGCTCTTATTGCCTGAGTCCGTCCAGTAGATGTTCTTGTGGACCCAGTCGACAGCAAGGCCCTCCGGGGAGTGGAGCGAATCGATGAGCGTCACCTGCTGTGATGAGTCACTGGCCTTGTTGATGTAAGCGCTGGTGGGCGGATGGAAAGGAAATGTATCAGTAAATAATCTGGAAATTATAAAAGCCTAATCCATCACAGAGGTGCTGGCACGATGGATTTACTACCGTCTGGCTTCCTTTCCTTGGGAGGAATGACTTGATTGTGAGTGGCTTAGATATCTTGTTGGGAACATAGATTCTTCACTCTATTCAGGTGTGAGGGGCACCCAATCCTGACACCTTTATAACAACTTCAGCCTTCACACCAAACACAGCCTCCCAGGGAGAATGAGTCTGTCTTTTTCTATCAGCACCACATGCCTATATCTCCCCTTTAACCGAGTGTCCCTTTCTTGTCTTCAGTTTCTTTGATTTTCCTACTCCGTCCACTTACTCTGTCAACTCTTCTATCCCCATTCCCCACTGACATTTCCTTTACTGGTGAAAAATGTTAAAACTTAATAGATTACTGCCTCGACAATATATGAATGCAAGAGCAAGATGGAAGAAAAAATGCTTGATAAAAGGTTGGGACAAGCAATGTCCCAAGTTGCACAGTGCCTTCACATTTTAGCAACGCCTACAGGAGTAAGAGGAGACGGGAGGTGCATCTTAACTAAAGAAGAAGGTTGACTGGTAGTCAGAGCTTGGAGATGCTCACTGTTACATTTTGCCAACCCAAATGTCTTCATCTTTACAGTCAGGTGAGTGTGGGATGTTATTGTGTGAGTGTGATAGATAATCTATGGGTTCTCAAGAGTGCCTCAGGGTTTGCAACATGGATCCAACGCCACACTGTTTCACCCTCGAGGGTAAAACGGCTCAAGCATTGTGGACATGAAGGAAACCCATCGTGTTATTGATGCAGCATGCAGCTACTGAACTCTACTGAAAACGCCAGAACAAAAATTACATTTGACACAAATTCAATTTGAAACAATTTTCTTTTGCATTACATTCTGTTCTTTGATACTGAGTAATCGCGAGTTCCACTAAAACATATTTTCTGTTTAATCTCTTGTTCAATTTCTCCAATATTTAATTTTTTACGAACACAGCAGATATAAAAATTCAACACGTCAGGTTTTCATGATGTATAAAAATGAAGAAAATGAGATCAAGGTAAACGATTTAAGAAAATCATTTCCACCTTTAAAGTTTAACCTGCACAATTCACAGTCACTCTTCAATTCTATTTGGGTGGGGGACAATCACTGAAAAACTTACAATTACCTGGCTGCACAAATGTGCGCAGCCTTAGACTAAAATACTGTTAAATACCTCTTTTGATTTTACTACACCGTTCAGTCTTTTTGGCTAGGAGTTTGCCACAGCACTGCGTCTCTTGATTTGGCAATACTTAACAGTCTTCTTTGGAAAAGTACCACAAATCATCGTCAGGTCACCCCACAGGTTTTGATTTGGATTCAGGTCTAAGTCTTTCCAAAACTTTAATCATCAGGTGAAGACATTCTTTTGTAGAATTGGATGATTTGGGTCATTGTTGTGCTAAAGGGTGAAATTCCTCATCATTTTCATCTAGCAGCTGCTTTAAGTTTTTGTGCCAAATTGGTATCAGTATTGGAACTGCTCATATTTCCGTCCGTTTTGAGTAAAACACAATGTATTTTATGGTATATTTTACAGCTTGGACATTCTTGTGTACCCTTCTCCTGACTGATACCTTTAAATCATGAGATCTCGTTAACGTTTTATAAGCTCTTTCTGGACCATGGCTTTTAATTTATGCATGTCACATTAAAAATGGACAAAGTTCTGAAGTCATTTTTCTTGGGGTCATATTTTCTCAACATCACAAATCCAGATATTTTGACAGTGCTATGAAGAGGTTTTATATCCACTTTATATTCTTTTACTCACTCTAATTTCACTATGTCCTTAATTTGAGTTAGAAAATCTTCACATAGACTTAGGTTGAACAGGTTGGTGGGCTGAACAGAGGCTTCGGGCACAGTGAAGAATAAGACAGAGACAGATGAGTCCAAGTCCACTGAGCAGATTGCATGTTTAATTGGTTGAACCATTGTTTGCAACAGACATCTCCATCATTGGGAGAAGGTAACAAGTCATCGACCCGTGGCATGCTAATCACTATGAATTAGTCTGGAAAACCACATTATCACATTGAGGGTGAATGAGTAGTGCAGACTTTAATAAGCCTAACTATTTCGTATATCACCTTATCAGGGAACAAAACAAAATAAATTAAAAAAAACCCACAATTTACTGATAGTAGTCCAACCTAATAAGCTCCGATTTCTAATTTCATCTCTACCTGGGGTTAAGATCTGTCACCAAGGCAACTTGGACAATTTGCTTACATATATTCTACTGTGGCGTTACAGGAGAAAAGAAAACATATGGTAATGTCAAAAAGAGCAGATATTCTAAACAGCAGGAAAACTTGATTCTGATGCTATGCACTTGGGTGCAAGTGCAGAAGATTTTGCTTTGAAAGATTAGAGAAAAGAAAACACCATCAAGGACAACGCCAAGTAGATTAAGCTGTATAACTTCCCTTGCTGTTTGCTACTTAAAGCAACTTTTGATATGTGAGTTTATTTACGGCATCGAAAAATAGACTTCGCTGTGAAAAATGAGTTCATTTGTCCGTTCCCTGTCACAAGCCCTTGACTGTGTTACCAAGTTTGTGTGGGAGAATGTCTGCGTGTGAATGTGTGTGTATGGAGATGAATAATGGCAGCGATTATTGAGGCAGTGAAATTAGTGAGAGCATATGGCTCAGCTGAGATGATAGAAAGCCCCTCCCACAACCTGTCAGCCATCAGGGTGACACAAACACACACACAAATGTATGTGCAAAGCTATGATATGTGCACACACACAGACTCACACAGTGTGTGTGAAGGACAAACAGGTGCGGCTGACTCACTACCAGAAGGTGTGACAGGTTGAAGCACACAAGATGGATGGACAGAGGAGAAAGATAATGAACATGTTGGCTGAAGAATGACAAAAGTGAGTTATCTAACTTTAAGGTCCTGCGTCTATACAGTGGCTTTCATCGTTTTATATGGGCTTCCTCTGCCTTTATAGACAGAATATATACACATCATTTACAGCATTTCAATAATTACACTGAAATATACAATTATAGATCATTTTTCTGTCGATTAAACAGAATGATCCAGCAAAATCTAGTGCGTTTTCAGTTCTGTGTGGCAGTACCTGATAGGGTTAAATAAATAATTTAAAAAATAAATATAACTTGTCATTGTGTGTGCGTGCTGTATGTGTGTGTACCTGTATATTTTCTGATGATACAGATCACACCAGAACATCTTGTTGGTGGACACGTCCACATCCAGGGCCACGGCATTCTTCAGTGTAGGGACCACTTGTGTGTACTCACTCTTCAGCAGGTGAATACGACGGATTTCATGACGGTTAGTGAACAGCAGGTACGGACTCTTTCCTGTTGGAAAAGGAAAGATGTTTATGTTACCATCAATGAAACCACTGGACAGAGAAGTTATACAGAACAGCTCATCTGCCCTGTAACCCACTGCTGTGACTCTAAATTAGGAACCTACCAAATATGGGCCGTTTGTACTGCTTTTGCTCTTGGTATGTCACAGGGAAATGTTTGTTACCCTTGCAAAATACCTGTACGTGAAAGCTGAACTTGTGAATCTGTACTGTTATAGGCATTTGCAGCTAGACTGCTGACTAGAACCGAAAGTATGAGCACATCACTCCAGTCCTGGCCTCTCTGCATTGGCATCGTGCCTCATTTTAGAATTCAGTTTATGGTTGTTTGATCAAGGCTCTTAATGGGCGGCCCCTAGCTTGTATTACCAGTCTTATTCATTTATATTCACCAATATTTCCCAGTCTCACAGACCCACTGGTGAAGGCCTCTTACTGTACATGTCTCAAGGTCATGCCTCAAGCAAAGAGGTGACAGAGCCTTTGCAGTCGTTGCTCCACAGTTTTCAAATCTACACAATCACACGAAAGCCGAAGTTCTGATAGGACTCTATGCAGTCCTCTGAGAAACTAAGTACTCTTCATGATTCAGTAGCTTGTAGAATCACCTTTGCAATAACTTGAAGCTACTGAAGAACTTTGGTTGACTGTTCACAACGTTGGTTCAGTTCATTGAGTTTTGGCAGGATGATGCATAACTCGGGTGTAGGTCTGGATGACCTTAATTGGACCTTTGCAACACCTTCATTCTTTTCTTTTTCATTCTGTTATACATTTGCTGCTGTGTTTGACATCATTGTCTTGTAGCATGACTGAATTTGGGTAAAGCTTTAGCTGTCAGTCAGATGGCCTCATATTTGATTCTAAAATACTTTGGTATACAGCATCGTGCTTGACAGTTGGTATGAAGTGTTTGTGTTGATTATGTCGTGTTTGGGTTTTGCCAAACGTGGGGCTGTGCATTATGGCCAAACATTTCCACTTTGTTCTCATCTGTCCACAGGACATGGTTCCAGAAGTCTTGTGGTTTCCTCAGATGAACTCTGTAAAGCTAAGGTGTGTTTGCCGCTGTCTTTCTTAAGAGAAGAGGCTATCGCCACACTTGTTCAATCTTTTTGTGGCATCATGAACTGTCATGAACTTTGACATTTAACACTCTAATAGGGGTTTTTTAAAGTCTGAGATGTAGCTCTTGGGGTTTTAAGCAATTTCTCTGGGCATTGCATGGCCTGACCTTAAGAGGAATTTATTGGGACGCCCATTCCTGGGAACATTGTGACATTTTGTTAACACACATACATACAAAATAGGCTGTTCTAGTGTTTCCCTTTGCTATTCTTCACCAGTCTAATAACCTACATACTGTTGTGTACAAAGATACCGTGGGTGGTGCTGAGTGTTTAGCCTTATTCCCAAAAGGGAACATAATGTAAGCCAACTGTACTTTGCATTTGTACTATTTAGGTCCTTAAAGCATGTATTTTTGATGATGTGAACATAAATTATGTATCCAAACAACCCCTTTAAAATAATGTTTCCCATCTACACACAGATTTTAGAACAACATCATATTATTGAGTGAGTTTTTCACACAATTATGCACAACAGGGAAAATGATGTATGTGGTATGATTCAGTCCACATGGAAAACACACACCCCTTTTTAAAGACTATTGTTTTGGAATAAAGATGCAAGTGTGGTGTCCTACTGTTGGAAAAAGTTACATTACTCTTGTTAGTGAAGTGACCCAACAAGAGCCATGCCACAGTCTATTTTAAGTACAACAGTGCATTGCTGGGTTCTCTTTTTCAGGGGCATTCAGGATGTGGCGTTCACTGGCACTTAGTTACCTGGTAGCGGACACACTTCAGCTGACTGAAGGTGAGGATGGCTCAAGCATTTGAATAATTCTAGGTAGGTGACAAGGTCAACTCTAGCACACAGAGATACCTTAGTTTGTGAGCATGGGAGTTGCTGTGACATCTATATTTTTGTCATCAAGCACTTTCAACCTAAAATACAAGAAATGTAGTCCTGGACTCTCACTACAGTGCAGCTAATAAGACATCAATGTTTCTTTTAATTTAGCAGCACTGGTGTGTCCTGGATTGCCACTCCCATTACATTTTCCAGCACGTTTTTTCACGTTTGTTCTCTGTCCTAGCTGTCACGTCATCTTTATTCTCCACTGTCCACAAAAATCAAAACAGCATTCAAACAAGACAAAGCCGGCCGGCAGCAACGTTCAAGCGTGCATAGACAGCACAAACTCCTACTTTCACACAGACTCAACCGTGCTTTGACAGGTTTCCTCAGCCCTGGTTTATTACAGGCCACTGCACAAGGAGAAAATATTACAGTTCTACTACTGCTAGGATCCAATCATTTTTCTCTTACTACTGGGTTTGTAATCATCAATTTCCCCTGCTGAGAGGGCGAGTGAGCGAGAAAGCGAGAGAGAGACAAAGGAACAGGCAAGCGCAAGTAAATCTGACAAATGCAGGTAAAGTCAGGGAGAAAAGATCATTAAGAGGATGTAATTAAGGAAGGACGAAGGAAAAAGCCATCAACAAAACAAGTGAAAACATGGGAAAGTGGGAAAAAGAGAGAGAAAAGTAAGAACATTTTGAAGCCTGTATAATGAGGACATGGATAACTCCGACATGTCTTTCATCAATCCCCACAGACTCACTTTTTCACGACAATATCTCTTATCCCTCATCGGTGTTGTCACAGCAATATGTCCTTCTGAAGTTTATTTTTTAAAAAAAGAAAAAAAGAAGCTGAGTCACTGTTTTCCAAAAGGCCCCAGCACTACAGATGTCATCAAAAAGTGCAAGATTATCTCTTCTACAAGATATTGCAAAGCTACAGTCAGCTATCTGAACAGCAACATGGTTCCGTAAATATATTTTAATCTGCAGTGCTCGTTCAGGGCTGCTCTGCCCCATCAGCCAATTAAGATAAAGCTGCAAAAGGATAAGTGCAGCCTGGGAAACACTGTTATTGTTGAGTTAAACACTGTTATATACATGACATTCCTGCAGTGATACCTTTGTTCCATTTACAGGGCACACAAAGCAACTAAAGCAACCTGCTGTGTTCACTTTTTGGACAGCAGCTTCATTACAGTGTGAAACAAGCTGCTGCAGCTTCATCCCTGCCTTCTTCTGGCTAGCTGCCACTCTGAAAACATCCTGAGCGCTCGTGAGCCAATATACTGAAAGTGAACTGTAAATATATCGTGTGACATCATGTTTACCATTTGGTTCCAAATGATATCTTCTCATTTTCAATCCCAAATGTGCAGAACAGGAGCGTCCTGTTTGTTACTGCAGGAATGGCTTCAGTCTGTGAACCACAGGCTGTGTCTGTCAGGACCCACAGGCTTAATCATTCAAACCAAAACTTTCAACAGAGTTCTGTCATAGTGCTTGTTGCCCGTTTCCATCCTTTACATTATGACCCCAGTGTGTGGAACTTGTCTTTATTATAGGTCTCCACTTACAGACCTTATCATGTTCTCATTCATGCAAACATCGAAATCAGCCAATCACATGGCAGAAGCTCAATGCAGACATCAGCTGGAGTTCAAGGCAAGCATCAGAATGAACATGGCATGACTAGATATCAGACGTGCTTTAGAAGTTGCTGGGACTTTCCAACACAATCATCTCCAAGGTTTACAGAGGACGGTCTGAACGTAACAGGCGAGCAGCAGTTCTCTGGGAGAAGATGCTTCAGTGATGTCAGAGAAGAAGTGTGTCGAGCGTGACAGGAAGGTAAGAGTGACTCAAATAACCACCTGTTACCACCAAAGAGCTTCTCTGAATGCACCTCATGTTGGAAAGCAGATGGGCTACAGCAGCATCAGACCACAGGGCGCCACATCGCCCAGCTACAAACAGAAACCTGAGGTTGCAGTATGCACAGGCTTTCTGTAGCAGACTTTGGTATAAACATCATAACTGCATGGATTCCTCCTGCATTGGATCAGTGGTGCTACAGTGTGAGGGATATTTCCACGTCCATGCCTTTCTAACCACAGTGTACCAACTCCTGCAGGACGATGTGTAACAAAGCACCAGTCCTCTAACTGGTTTCATGAACAGTTCATGGTCCACAAATAGTCCCCACAGCTATTTGTAAAGATAAGAGGATAGATGGGTGGACGGGTTTTAATTGCGTTCTGTACGTAGTACGTATAAAACAGAGCATGTGTACAGATATTTTCAGATCTAATGAAAAGTCTTAATAGTCACTTACTGTTGCAGCCAGCTATGACCACCCGGACATCTACGGCGGCATGCTCTTTAATGATCTGCACAAACAGATAATAGTTTTCAGTATTTGGGCTCTACACCATGAAACCGTGACTGGAGTTCAGTGAAAATATGCAGCTGGTGCTCCTGTGCAGTGCAGCGCTGGAGAAAGGGCCAGAACCTGTCTGATGGCTTTAGCTCCCACTGAGTCAATGAAAGTTGCAGACGTCCAGTCCAGGATGATGGAGTGGACTGTGCTGAAAGGCTCAAGGAAGACCGCCTCCTCTGAGTCGCCATGTCTGTCGCCAAACTGGCCGTTCTTCTGATCCTCCGCCACGTGGCTCTGGGACAAAACGTCATGAGTCACTGCCTCATCCTTGTACTAGAAACAAAGCAGCACCACAAAACATATTTTTTATATATATATATATATACACACACACACACACACACACACACACACGACCGTCACATGAGTGTGTATTTAACCTGTTGACAAAGCTCAAAGTTTGGATAGACAAAAGAAAAGCAGTGACCCACCTTGGCACAGATTTTCAGCGGAGACGACCGATTGCTGTTCGTCTTCTCCTTTCTTTTTTTTTTTTGGGCTTTCCGAGCAGCTTGTAAGTGTTCAGGGTTTAGCCCCGTCTGTAAAGATCAACATAATCACAACAGAGCTGTTAACATCCAACTCAGCACGTCATTCTTCCTCACTCATTTACCTCTACCATTACCTCACGTCTTATTTTGGCATTTTCTCTGATAATTATTCATATTACATTACATAATACACTTGTTATTAATCTCATGTCTTTATCCTGTCTTCCTTCTCTCCCCCCAACCAATCACAGCAGATGGCCCCGCCCCTCCCTGAGCCTGGTTCTGCTGGAGGTTTCTTCCTGTTAAAAGGGAGTTTTTCCTTCCCGCTGTCGCCAAAGTGCTGCTCATAGGGGGTCATATGATTGTTGGGTTTTTCTCTGTATCTATTAATGTAGGGTCTACCTTACAATATAAAGCACCTTGCGGTGACTGTTGTTGTGACTTGGCGCTGTGTAAATAAAGCTGAATTGAATATGAAAAACAAAAATGAGAACTGAAACAATGTTTACAAAACAAACACATATTGACGTCTTTACTTTTGAACTTTAACACAATAAGCATGAAGCACATGATCAACTGCTTTCAGTAACATCTGTGCTTCACCTGATTTGTCACAAAACAAGTGTTAATCTTGCACAAAGATAACCTGAGTAAAAGCAAAATGCAGTTTTCAACGTGTGATTTCATTGTTTAACCAACACAAGCTATCTAAACCTGCACCTAGGTGAAAACGTAATTACCCAGAATTCATAGTTCCATCAACTGTCCAAGCTCTGAAGCAGTAAAGTAATGACCCTGTTACCCTTTGCAGCTGATCGTGGCACCGTGTTGCTTTTTGAGCTCTTGTAGCGTCTCTTTGTGTTATTGATGCGATCAGGCATGGCTGTGACTCGTAAACACTGAGCTCAATCCATGATCTTACAACGGGACTCTTTTCCCCTTTAAGGACTCAACATGCCTCCACAGTAGCAACAGAGACTGATCCCTAGGAATCAGGTGTTGCTGGTAAAGCTGGCACAGTTACTCCTTAGGTTAAGACTGGGAGAGGCTGGGAATATTTCCCACACGGTGCTTAGATACTGGATAAACCTTTAATTCACACAGTAAAGTTAAAATGTATTCTTTGCTCTTAGTTATTTGAACACACAGAAAAGCAGAAATGACAAACGTAGAAACGTTTTCACTGAACTGTTGAAGCTTCAGCTGTAATGTGAACAGGCTACAACTGCAAACCTTCATTTGTAGCCAAGACAGTGAAAACACAAGCAAACTGACTTCCTGCTCATCTCAAAGTAGAGCTGTGCTCGCATCTACCACCAGATGATTACACGCTCACGCTGCTCCTCTCAGACTGAGTCAGGTAAGACCCAGTGATAATAAGTGCTTCACATATTTCCCCCACAAAAGGGTTTCTGTTTGCTTCCACACACTCAAACACACTGCTACCTTCTCCTTGAGGCTGTTCACATACAGGTCACTGTTAGCAAAGTAGATTGAAGAGTTGGAGTGGAAGATCTTAATCCCCTCATATTCAGCCGCCTGAGAACACAAACAGCAGGCTTGGTCAGTGTGGATGTTTCACACGGAGCAGGTTTCTCTCCTCACACATTTACCTCTTCATACTCGTCGACGTCACAGTAGAGCCCCGTGTTAGCGACGTGACCCAGGATGGAAGTTTTAGGGCTGGAAGAGAAAGAAAACAGCTCAGAGCACAAATCAAACCTGCTCTTTGAAAACTCTCACAGCTGCCTTTAAGCTTCAGTTCAAGGAAAAACACATATCCGAATCATTACCTCTGTGTCCTGTATATGACTGTCAATATGGCAAATGTGACGGCCACCAGGAGGCCGTAGTCCAGTCCCAGCAGCACAGAAGCGATAAAGGCGATCACCCAGATGGCCTGAGAGGACAAAAAGGAAAGTAACATGAAACTAGCATGAAGAGGAAGCGTTTTGCAAGACCAAAGCAGTTTTAACATAAGCAAATGTCTTCAGACGACGTGCATTTATCTCCTGCACATTATAGTCACACTTCTGTCTGCAAGCTCAGCTTCTCCACCGTGTATTCACTCGGGTTCACATAAACACCTCTCAGAGTAACGGTGCACTTTAAGTCAGCTAAGCTTGGTTTTAAAGACTGACCAGTTCAATCTTGCTGGTCCTCCACAGACTGGGAATGTCTCTGAACTGCTTGAACATCCCTATGAGGTTGACCATGATGATGGCAGCCAGCGCAGTCTGAGAAACACAAGCAAACGAGAGCCAAAGAAGACATATAGGTGTGTGCGGTCTCACAGGTCACGCCCAAACGTCAGACGGGAACTCACCTGAGGGAGCGGCTCGAAGACAAAGCCGACGGCCACCACCACCACCAGCACCGACGCCAGGAGCCCTGCAATCTAAAGCACACACATAAAAAAAAGCAATAACTCCATCAACACACCTCTCACTCTAACAACAGCTTTACAGCACCAATTTAGATAGTGTAATCACTCCTGCAGCTCGTGTGTGTCACCTGTGTTTTGCCTCCTGTGCTCTCCTGGACCAGACTCCTCGACATGGAGCAGGTGACGGCAAACATTTGGAAGAAGGAGCTGATGAAGTTACACAGACCGAGTGCAATGAGCTCCTGAAAGTGGACACGTGGAGGAAAACCGTGAAAAAGAGAGGAAAGTCCTTCTGCAACAACATTTACACACGTCAGCTTTGGACAATTTCAGGAAAATGCGACCCGTATATTTTCCACAGTCGTGCTTTACTAAATGCGTGACCTGCATTTATGTGTCAGCTATGTGTCACTGGAGGACACGCTTTGCTCAGTCTTCAACGAATAGTACAGTCAGGCAACTATACAACGCTCCAAACAACTCAGTGTTCAATGAAATGAACACGTTCCAACAAACTGGAACAATGAACCTTTTTGTGAGCAGCATTTCCAATATCAGCGTGCAGGATAAAAATATAACTTTACAAGATTTGCAACAAACAGCTAGAGGACGTCCCATCATCCAGAAGATCCAAAGTGTCCTAACCAAACATTTAGTCACACACAGTGCCAGAGGCTCATCAGCAGCTCACCCCGTGGACACACTCACCTGGTTGCCATCCACACTGTAGCCATGTTTCAGGGCAAAGATCTTGGCCAGCGAGACGTCCATGGAGAATCCTACAATCGCTATAGCAAAAGAATCTGTGACCAAATTGGGCAGCAGCGAGATGTTTGGGGCAGCAGGAGGGCGAAGCCTGTAACCAATAAGACAACATCTGTATACCTCTGTCACATACGTGTAGAGAACACGAGCTTAAACCAAAAGACACTTAAACAAATCCATAGAGTGTGCGGCCTACCCTGTTGGTATGTTCCCAACCACATGGACCTTGTATTCCTTTGATAACGACAAACCATAGGAGATGCCCGTGGACACGATGACCACAATGATCTCTCCAGGAATGGGAATGGGCAGCTTCTTCTTGAAGCGCTCGTTGAGAATTTTGATCACGTAAAGGAAGATGATACACCCGAGCCCCAGAAGGAAAGTGGCAATATTGGTGCTGGTGATTCTGCTGAGCACTGCTTTGACACTCTGCAGTGACAGAAAGGTAAGTGTTAGCGATTCATTGACCATTATGGGAAGGAGAAAGACAGGGCCTCTCAAAACTCACATAAATAGCAGAGAGAAACCCAGAATAACGCTGCGTTTCCACCCCCAGCAAGTACTTCAGCTGGGAGATGACGACGTGCATGGATGCTGCTGTGGTGAAGCCTCGCACCAGGGGCTCGGTGAGGTAGATTGCTACAAAGCCAAACCTGAGAAGACCTAAAACAATCTAAAGGAATGCAGAAGAAGAGGGGGGTCAAAAACAATGTTTCATACAGAAACATTTAAAATCGAGTTGATACATCAACAGTGATTCAGACATGCTGCTGCTGCTGCTGCTTTGGATAAACAGTGAGATTAGCCACGGCTGCTCTGCAGGCGGGAGGCTGACCTGGATGAGTTGTGACCATCACGGCCACCTGGACCCTGCTCTTATCACGAAGCTCCACGTTGATGGCATCAGATGCGTTGGATCCAGTAGCATTGATATTCATAAACATGCTGTCTGGTGCCTCCCTCACAGCGACGCCCCCAATCATCAGACTTATGACAGCAAAGGTACCTGCAGGTCATCGACACAAACGCAGCGCTATGATAGGCTGGGGTCAAAGCTGATGTCGAGTACAACGAGCGCTCAAACGCAGCACAGAAACTGCAGACTTGTGCTCGCACCGGCCTTTCCTCTCACCACCCTGTGACGGTAAAGGCCGTCCTGCCTCACACTTGAAAAGCAGCCCAATAATTTCCTCTCGTTCTCTGCCAGAGGGGACTGTCATCATTCCCACAGCAACCTGATGTCAGGCCAGATTTTGGCCAGCGGTGATTTACAATCTTTGCAGATTAGCTTCTCAGCTTCAAAGGGTTGAGCAGGTCTAGTTTATTGGACCCATTTGTTGGACGGATTTAAACTGACAATCGAGACAAGCGTGACAGCGTTGGAGAAAAGAAAGCAGCCAGATTGGTGAGACAACTGAGGCTGGGTTTAATGAAATCTGCTTATGTCAGTCTTTACGTAGTTAGAGGCAGCGAGTTTTACAATCCCAGTTGTGGAAGATGTTAGAAAGTGAAGTTTTACAACATCTGTCAAGCTCAAATTTTAAAAACCTTCCACAGGACACACGTTCTGAGGGGTTATAATGTTACAGTTTTTGCTGTTTTGTTTTTACATTTACTAAACTTTCGAATTCACAAAAATGATGTGGGTACATGCTGATTATCACTTAGGCTACGTTCACACTGCAGGCGAAAGCGCATCAAATCCGACTTTTCTGACCCTGTGCGACTCATATCCGATCATGGTGTGACAGTGTGAACGGCACAAATCCGACCTGGGTCACTTTCATATGTGGTCCTGAATCCGATACATATCTGATGTTTCAGAAATCGACTGCTGTTTGATGGTCATGTCGCATTAAATCCGTCTTTTACGTCACTGACACAAGACAGACGCCAATTATCAGCGCCGGAGAAGACATCGCGAACGTTTCCTGACCATCCCGTGAAACTGTTTGGAAGACAACGTTGGAGAAACGTGAACATTTTATTTGTACTGTATAATCTGCAGATTCTGACAGAAATCTATCCTCTGAAGCACTGCTCCTCTAAAACAGCAATAAGGATCATTATTAGGTTATCTACATTATTATGTAAATAACAAAATAACTTAAAGCAAAAATTGGGAAACATGAAGTCCGAAGTCTTTATATTAAGGTCATCAGTCAAACATACTGTTGCTCTGGGTCTAAACAGAGCGCGTTGTGTGTGACGTCTTCTTTTGCGCGTTTGCTGTCACATTTTATTTGTAGTGTGAATGAGCAGACAAAAGAATCGGATTTGATCAAAAAATCTGAATTGAGCATCAAGACCTGCAGAGTGAACATAGCCTAAGAGACTAAAAACATTTAAACCTGCTTGGATTGAAACCAGAGCACAAGGTTAAGCCTCTGTGGGCAGTATTTACTTTAAAGGTAGAGGTCAAAGGTGACATTTGGATGCAGATGTGAGCCCCAGCATCACTTCCTCAATGTTAATCAGAATTTTAAAAACATTTTAGGAACGTTTGAAGATCAGGTAATAACGTCATATTTACAGTCCCCATAAACACTCTCAGTGAGAAGGTAAGCAGCATGTATACAGCACTGTCTGTATAATATCAATACACATGTATGAATGACAGTTTAAGTTAGAAGGTTTTGTCAGTTTTTAACCAATAAAATCATTAGTGGAGCTTGAAGACCTCGGTGGATGTCAGTCAAATATGAATGGAGTCTTAACATGACGTCACTCCACACACACACACACACACACACACACACACACACACACACACACACACACACCTCGTCTATCATGTGATAACGGGGTTTTCTTATTTGCTTTCAGAACCTGCACCTGTAGGTAGAGTTATCCACCCTCACGTGCACACAGACAGAGAACCACGGTACAAACTACTGCAAACAGAAGAACAAACTGTAACCTACAAAGTAACACAGCTGTGACGAGATCATCTGCACTGTGGGAGCAGAAGCCTTCGTCTGGAAGGCAGAAACTGAATCTCACTATGCAAAGTGTGTGAGACATGAAGCACTGTGGTTTAGTCTGTGGGACCACGGAGCTCTTTCAGCTCTTTCCGTTCTTCACAGAGAAATATCCAAACCATCGCACATACGAAGAGGACCACGAAGGTTTAATAAAAGCACAGTTGGCTTTAACAAAATGAAACGTAATATTTTTATCGCACCTGTCCTTTTTCAGGAAAACCTCTCCCACACACAGTTGCACTAAACCAAACATCACTGCAGCACTTTGGTGCTGTTCATCAAGTGTGCGCTGTCTGATGACAGGCTCATCTGTGTCTTATTCTGCCATAATGTGACGTGTTGTTTCCTCACCATGTGACAGTTTTACAGGAACACTTCCTGTTTGTGAGGTGCTTCATTGGGTCCAACTGTCAGAGGGACTCATAGGTCACAGCTGGCATTTGAGACTTGGACCCATTTCAAGGAAAGGAAGCTGTCACAGGGTGAGGTCGCTGAAATGCCTCCCGTGAAAGCTAAGCACACAGTTAGCACACATACAAACATTTCCTCCACACCTTTCATCTCATAATCTGAATCACTGTGTAACCCAGTACACCTCACAGTCACTACAGACACAGCTGTGTGGAAAGTGACTAGTTGCCTGCAAGACTTGGATGTGACACCATTAATGTGGATTAAGAAATCTATAAAAAGCTCAACCATGTAAAAATGACATCATCTTAACTACATTTGTCTTCTCTCAAAAAGCAAGCGAGAAAAGAAAACAGCTTGGTGCGTCTGAACGTCACCATCTTCAGCTATAGTTTCCTATCCTCATAATAGGCAGCAAAGCATTACTGGAAATACTGTTAGACGTGAGGAAGCAGCCGTGGCCGAGCACACAGCTGCAGTGAACCAGAGGAGCTGGCTTCCATGGTTTCTTTATTCCAAACGAACATCAAGCTGGAAAATGAAGAAGCTAGCAATCAGTGACACATCCAGGAAGCAGCAGTTTCCTTCATATACAATCATTTTCTTCTTATACATCTTATTTAAAAGCTTCTTTCTTGGCGAGAACCTTAACACCAACTTTACATTTAACACTAAACTGAAAGGAAACGTCAGACCGTGTCAGGGTGTGTCTGTTTGGATCGATTTCAAACAATAAATAAATATTTTGATAAATATTTAGGTCGGGGCATCGCCATGGCGGCGGTACCTTTAATTTCTCTCCTCTGTACATGTAGCTTCAACAGCAGAACATGAAATTTTCTGTTGTGTGTGTGTTGGGGGCAGGGAGTAAATAAGAGGGTGGAGCTTATGGAACAATGACGAGCATATTGTAACTGTTTTCTTGTACGTGGGCAGAGCCGGTCACACAGGGCCATGAGGTCAGAACAGAGACGGCTCTCTCACCTACTGATATGTGTCTGGACGTGCCAAAGAAGGTGTACAGCAGGACCGGGTAGAAGGAGGAGTACAGACCATAAACAGGAGGCACCGCAGCCAGCATAGCGTAGGCTAGTCCTGTGGAGCAGGGAAGATAACACGTTTCCAAATAAACAATCCTGGAGGTTCAGTGACTCCATCACAGTGTCAAAGTGTCAGCGATGGCAAAACAGAGTCAGCATGAAGCAGAAACTGCTCCTCTGGAGCCGCAGCCGGCCCTGCTCGCAGCCTCGGTGCTTCACACGGCGCTGCTGCACAGTTCACTGACCTTGTGGAAGCTGCACGACTCCCGTGCTGAGACCTGAGACCACGTCTGAAAAGAGGTACTTCTTGACTGGATACGACGGCAGCCATGAGAGAATAGGCATGAAGCTCAGAGCTGCTGCCTTGGCCTTCTCTGAAGAACACCTGTGGATATTCAACACCAATAAGATTTTTAAAAGCCTCCACAGACAAAGTTTTTCTGGAGTCGCTTTCATGTTGTTGACTGCAGGATTCAAGAAGCCCCCTCGTGTTAGCTGAACTTTGGAATGACTCGTGCTTACAATAGCCCTACTATACCTTTAATAGCAGCACCACGTGAGTTACACTGGTTAACAGATATTTGTTCTTTCTTACACCACAGAAATATCATTTCAGTGATAATGTTTGTTCTGCTGTTACAGATTTAAGCCCCAACATTCACCCTCACTCTGCACTATAGCCAAGAGTTATTTAAGAAACATCAATGTTTTACAACTTTATGACACTTTTGTTGTTCCCTCTGCAAAATGACAAGAAAGCATCTCTATAAATGACTCTAACGTGTCACTGTGTCGATTCCCACCCTGAGCTCTGCCACACCCTCTGCCTCGCTCCCTTTTGCCCTGCGTCCTGTGGATGGTTATGAGTGCAGACCCGTTCTTCACTAACTCCCGGGTTGCTCGCTGTACGGTTCCAAAGCACATCTCTGCTTTTGTATGAAGACCTCCTCCTCAGCTCCCCTCAGTAAGCCCTCCCACCTGTCTCAGTCCCAAATTGCCAGCGAGCTGGCATTAGCATGTCATTTCCCAGCCTTGTTCGGGCGGCTTATTTAACCCCCGACTTCTCCCCCTTTTTGCTTGCCCAGCTGCATCAGTTCCCAAATAAAAAGCAGGGACAGAGGATCCCGGGTTTGTGCAGTTTAGCTCTGAATAACTTTTTCATTTGTTTTTAAATGTTAGAATGCAACATGATCTATTTGAAGATCAGTGTTGGAGCTTTTTTGCATTTTAATGTGTTAAACGTCTTATTTTTCCACTCATCTAAAGGACATTCGAAGGTTGCACATCAACTCCCACAGATTTCCCACTGTCTTCTGGCTTCAGTTTATACAGCACACTGGGATCTTGTGTGTGGATCTATGTCGATGCTGATCTGTTCAACGACATGTTGACAGGAAATGCCCAGAGAAAGACTTACTGGAACTTTTCTGCCAGCTTCTGACAATTTGTGGTGGTGTCTTCTTTGCGTTTAAGAAGCTGTGCCTGGATCAGAGTTTCATTGTAGACAGGACGCTCGATCCTGTAAATCAGCTGGGAGTCTTCATCCTCTCGAGCTGCTGCAGCCACCACTTCTTCTTCTTGCTCCATGGTAGAGGCCGGAGGGCTGGCGTAGAATCTATGTCCCGTGTAGTTTATCTCTCCCGCTTTTTCTTCTCGGCTGGTATATCCTCATTCCTTAAACCTTTTCAGAGCAAGCGAGGACAAGACATGACAAGATAGTTATGATTTCTACAAGCATGGGTGACGATAATAAGAAAGCCCTTTGCTATGCTGACAAAGATTTCAGTTTGATTTGCAATGATGCAACTTTCGAGTAAATATTTGGTCTCTGACCAGCTTATGTAATGGCTTGCATTAAGTCTGATGTACTGGGGGAAAGGTTTGCTGAATAAATCATAAGGCATAGAGTTTCCTCAGGGTAGGTGTGCAGTGTTTTACAGCTACAGGCAAACCTCTCTCCCAGAAGTCTTGCAACCACACGTCTTCATGGACCACGATCCAGGAACAAAGCCATGCATGTGGGTAACGTTTATAAAAGAGGAAACACGTAGCTGGTCTGGTTAAGTACTTGGATTACACCTCGACATGGTGCCTTCAAAGTCAATCCAAAAAAACAAAAAAAATCAAATCTCTGGCTATGCAGATAAATAGTGAATGAAACTACTGTGATACTGTGAGAATAGCAGGCGACTGTTAGAAAGGTTAGAATACAGTTCTGTATTTGATATTTACATTAATTATTTATTAAATCTATATTTATTATTTTATATATAATAATATGCAAATGAGTAACACTTGCTTGTTTTTCCCCGTGTGTGGAACAGGTCCTGAACAGACTTATGTCAGAGGTTTTATATATCATGCAGAATAAAGTCTCCTGTTCAGTCATTCTCGCGCCGACAGTTGAACGCCTCGCGCTTCTTCCCATTTCCTCTCCTGTGCTAGCTCGCTCACATCACATTGTAAAAAGCAGCTTTGATAAATTCAAAGCGGAGACACGAAATTTTAATTAAAGGGCCAATATGTACTACAGGTACGACGGCGAGCGTAGCTACAGCAGCTCCCGTGGCTGTGACAGAAGCTTTCACCTCCTCACAGGGAAACAAGCTAACTCAAAGATAGTAGCAAAGACACTTCGCTCACCTCCATCCTCCTTGTTTCCCTCCAGCCGCTAAGATGCTGTCGGCTCAAGGAGAACACAAGTACATACACTGACCTCTTCGGTTGAAGTTTAACAAGGGCAACGTCCTTTCGAGCACCAAACGCTGACGATAAACCACAGATAGGATGTGCGGACAGGATGAGTCCCTCTGCTTAAAACTTTCTTGCAACTTCCGGTCCGCAAGAACGGGAGTAGCTCTGCACGCATGCGTTGTTGTCTTTATCATCCCACTTTGTAGTCCTAAAACAAAGGGCAGGCCTACTTTATGTTCTTGCTATGCTTTATTATCAGTGCTAGAAGACAGAAAGGAAAGGGGACCTTTACATTTTAGCAGTTTTTGTCTAAAAGGTTTTCCAAATCTGGCATTTCCTGTTCTCTCTCAAGATAAATACCAAATATGGCAGGCACATTTATTACAGACACACAACACCGCTGTAGACACTCATCTACTGGAGTCAGAGTGGGAGCTCTCGTGTTTGGGGACAGGGGGTGGATGATGAAAGCAGAAAGTGTTTGACGTATGGCAGGCCTGGCCCCCTCCTCCCGGTGCCGTGTTGGTCACCAACACGTGCTGCAAGCCAGGATTCGGCTTTGGAGTGAGCACTCGCGTAACTGTAAATGAGGAAAATGACTTTAGTTTAAGTTTATTTATGGTCTGTGTGAAGTCACAAGAATGCAGTCAGAGAGAAAGAGCGCTCAGAGAAAGCTGCCGTGCTTCCAGGGAGACTTTTCCCGTCTTGTGTGAAGTTACTAAGGATGAATCCGTCCACACTCTGACCGTCAGCTGTACTCTGCGCAGCCGCAAACTGTTCGTATGCCTAAAGAAAAGCCACGTCCAGTTTATTACAGGTGAACTATGCCTTAACAGCTGTGTGGACAAATGTGTCTTTTTTGCACTGAAAAAACTCTGGGTGGTAAACATCTCATGAACAACAGCAGAAAGTCACACAGCAGTGTGAGTCTAACCAAATATCCCAGCTCCAACAGAGTCATGCAAAAAAAGTAGGTTAAGCAAAGTTTGTTTGTCCTCTGCTGCACAACCTCTGCACAGGGGTGTGCTTGCTCAGGTTTAACAGGTATTGGGTCAACGTGAAATGGCTAGATAGAACTTTTTTTAGTATTATTTTTTTAGTATTTTATTTTGAACTAAGTGAAAATAGTCAAGTCAAGTCAAGTCAAGTCAACTTTATTTGTCAATTCTGCCACATGTACAGGACATACACAGAATAGAAATTGCGTTACTCTCAAACCCTAGTGATTAGAAAAATGCAAATAAAATAATTAAAAAGTAAAAATTTAAATAAATTTAAATAAATACAATACAATTTTACGTATAACAAAAAAAAAAGCTATGCAATATACAATATACAATATTCAAGTAAGAAGGCATAGTGGTGCAAAATAGGCAAATAGTGCAAATGGGGATTTAGTAGTGTACGGTAAGAGATAGTGTAACAACAAAGGCTTATGAGGTCCAATGCTTAAGCAGTCCAATGCTCCACAAAGTGACTGGAGCAGGCCAGTGAGTGCGTCAGAGAGTGAGTGTGTGTGTGTGTGTGACAGAGTTCAGTGAGACCGTGGTGGAGAAGAGGGGAGAGGGGGGCAGAATCGGGAGGGAGTTTAGCTTCCTGACAGCCTGATGGATGAAGCTGTCCTTCAGTCTGCTGGTCCTGGCCTGGAGACTCCGCAGTCTCCTCCCTGACGGCAGCAGCTTGAAGAAGCTTTGCATTGGGTGCGTGGGATCAGCCGCTATGCAAAGGGCTTTTTTAGTGAGACGGGTGCTGTAAATGTCCTGGAGGGAGGGGAGAGAGACACCAATGATCCTCTCTGCAGCTCTCACTATGCGTTGGAGGGTTCTATGGCAGGACGCCATACCAGAGAAAACTCTGCTAATAGTCAGTTAAGTTGCTGAAGCAGAGACCGAGGGTGCTGCAGTGGTGCTCTCAGCTGAGTTTAAGTGGCTGGTTTGGCTTCCACTTTCCCCTCCTGGATTATGGAACTAACTCATGTTTAAAAGTGTATTTTTATATTTAAATGTATAATTATGAACAATAAAAGTAATGCATATTAATATTGTTGCATATATATGTATAGAAGCTCAGGGACCTGAAGTGCAACAAGCAAATATCCCTGATACCACAGCAGCAGCACCCTGATCATATTTTCATGTCATTTGTGCATAATTATAACTGTGAATGTTGCAGCACAAGTTGACACTCACCAGACTTTGCAACATTTTTCTAATTTTTTGCTATTTTGCTGAGCCCATATAAACCGTAGTCTCAGCTTGTTGCCACCAGGTGCAGTCTTCTGCTGCTGCAGCCCATCTGCTTCAAGGGTCCATGTGTTGTGTGTTCAGAGACACTACTTTGGTTGTAACTGTAGTTTTTACTTGAATTACTGTTGCCTTCCTATCAGCTCAAAGGAGTCTGGCTGTATTCCTCTCAAACTTAGCAGACTGATCATGTCTGCATGCCTAAGCATACCGAGTTGCTACCATGTGATTGACACATACACATGAGTGAGCAGTTGAACAGGTGTACCTAATAAAGTGGCCTGTGAGTGTATTCTGTGCTATACTTTTGTTTGACCGAGACAACAGAGACAGATACACAACAAGATTAAATCAGAGATAAGACAGAGCAAGACAAGGCACACTGGAAGTCCTACATGACATGTACATGTATACACAGAAACGTACACACTGCATGTAAGTGTGTATACAACTGAATGTGGGTACTTTTGTGTGCATTTGTGGGAGGGGTACATATGGGAAGAAAACAAACAACAGATAAATAATCATGCATAACCCTCACCTGTCATGAAAATCGCCAATCAACTTTAACTACTTCTGAAAACCTGTTCTGACAAGATCATTTCCAGCATTTCATGGTTGCCCTCATTCCCATCCACAAAAGAAAACGATGTAATCGGCCTACACTCATTTTGTTTGAGGTAAAGGTTTCGTAGTGACAATAAATATCAGTTTGATGCTTTGTGGCAGCATATTTGTTTAACCTGAAAGAGGTCAACGTTCCCTGCAATGATTAGGTGTCAAATTTCTATACAAGTTCTTAAATGTTTAGCAGACACGAAAAATCAAATGAAGTTTATGTGTAAGTTCAATAAGGAAGGTCTGTAATGACTCATATGCCTGCTTATCTGTTCTTCACATCACTACCACTTTCCCACGTTTTCACTCTCAACCGTTACTCCAGGCCTCAAGGGCCATTGTCCTGCAGGATCGAGCCAATTTAAATGGCTAAATGACCTCCTCAACATGTCCTGAAGTTTTCCAGAGGCTGGTAATGAACTAGTCATGTGATTCAGGTGTGTTGACCCAGGGTGAGATCTAAAACCTGCAGGACACCAGCCCTCGAGGCCTGGAGTTGGACACCTCTGCTCTAGTCCAATCTTCTTCTTGCCTGCCTTCTTTGAGCCAATCAGTCTCCTCATTCTCCCACTTAGACTCTCATTCGTGCAACCCACCGCCTTCCCATCTCCACCTCACAGACAGCTCAGTCAGAGCTCCACCCAAGCCTTTCATTTCAGTCAGTTGCAGTGCAGTGTGGGGTTTTTGTTTTGTTTTTTCTAACCATATGTGGACTACAAGTATGGGTTTTCTGGAGAGACTGGCAATGTAATTCAAACCCATCTTCTTCACAAAGGATCCACTTAGGATCACTGTGTACGATTTGAGAATCATTCTTCTCAATCAAGCACAGGCGACGGACATGGCAGCTGCTGAATGACTCATTAACACAAAGAACTGTGTTCATTCCGAGATAATCTCCAGTGAGCCACTGAACCACACACCTGCCCATCATACAGTAAAAACCTACGAGGCGACCGTGGCTCAAGAGTTGGGAGGTCGCCTTGTAATCCAGGAAAATCACCTTCATGTTTTTCTGTTTTATCTTCAGCTACTTTGAGAGTTGGGAGTTCGCCTTGTAATCGGAAGGTTGCCGGTTTGAGCCCGGCTTGGACAGTCTCGGTCGTTGTGTCCTTGGGCAAGACACTTCACCCATTGCCTACTGGTGGTGGTCAGAGGGCCCGGTGGCGCCAGTGTCCGGCAGCCTCGCCTCTGTCAGTGCGCCCCAGCTGTGGGTACAATGTAGCTGCCATCACCAGTGTGTGGATGGGTGGATGACTGCATGTGTAAAGTGCTTTGGGGTCCTTAGGGACTAGTAAAGCGCTATACAAATACAGGCCATTTACCATTTACAGACCATTTACCTCTTGGCTTTCAGTGGTTCCAGTATGACACTGAAACCATACTTGTTTGCATCTTGTACATGAAAACGTGATATCAGATTACTGAATTAAATGTAAAGTTTCTGACAACAAAACAAAGACAGGCAGACCCCGGCTGAGAACCAAAAAATGTGAACTTGGATCATGTTCAACTCTTATATGAGAAATCAACTGCGGAAAGAGGGAGAACCCAAATACAGAGAGACAGAGGCAGGGAGTAACAATAACAAAGGCTGATTACCAAACATAGACGAAACAAGAAAACCAAACCAATGAACCAATGAAAAAAACCTAAACTGGAAAGACACTAGAAAACTTGGTGCACGGAAATACATGCTCTGACCAAGGACTGAGGAAGACAGAGACGACACTGTGGGGTGAAGAGCGAAGTGGAAACACATGGGAACATGGCAGGAACAGATTAGACGTAACGAGACGGGGGAAGCAAAACTGAACACACCGAACTCAAGAGACAGTCAAAATAAAACAGAAGTACTAACACTGAAACTATGACTATGATGTGTGGACTTGATTCAAGCAGACATGACAAAGAGACCTTGACAAAGACAGAGAAAGGAGAAGCAAAGCCTGAAACAAACACAGAGGACGCGACAGACTCTCACAGGAGACACGGGGATGACACAGAGGAACCTAACTGACAAGAGACCAGAAACACCCAAAAAGACCCCAAAAGAATGAAACCCAAGATTAACTCTGTAAAACTTGAACCAAATCATCTTCATTGTGCCAAAGAAAGATTCAAGACGTTGACACCTGAAACAAGTCAGTATGGTTTAACCCACCTACTCACGGTGCAGGAGTGCTTTTGGCTGGTCTGGCTCTCAGATCGCTGACTCTGAGCCAGCCCTTCATTTTCCTCACGTTAAGGTTATATAGTGTTGTTCACAGGAATGTCTAAAAATTCAGCGCAGCATCATCACACAGATTAAACACAGTGTGCATAGAAAATGTTATTTATTTTTGTTTACTTATTTTTTATTCTTCTGGACAAACAACATAAAGGGGACGTGGCTGCTGACCCAACTGGTTCCATGGATGGTTCTCCAAATTGTAACAGAACTACAGCTGAGATAAGAAAACTAAGCATTAGATGCAAGAATGATGTGCAACCACATTATAGAAGAGATTATACAATATTTTCTCACTGGGTACTGAAAGATGGGGAATGTCCATGACATTCAGTCCACTTTTTCACAACCCTTGCTTTACACTTAAAGCCGCCCACCCTCCTCCCTTGGTGGCGCTAGTGTGCCCTACCTTGTAATTACCTTAGAAAAGCCTACACGTCTCTCAACTGCATCAATATGTGGAATTTTTTGAGATTGTGATCCCCTGTTGGTGATGGAAGGAGATTACAAGCAATAGCAGGCGGGCCATTTCTCGACCATGGGCTAGCTAGAGTATAAAGATATAAGAACAAACCAGTCAAGTGAACAACCAAATGATCTCACATTGTAACAGTTGCTATTGTAATGCAGTGTATCACCACATGGCGGCGCCTCCTGTCTCACGACTGGTGTCACCCCCTTTTTGTTCTTCTTCGCACTCCTCCTGTAATGGATGCTCCCGTGTGTACGCGGACTAGGGTGCTCTTTAGTAATGTGTGGTAGAGGTGGCACTTTTATTTATTTATTTTTTTCATACTTTATTTAAATTTATGCACATATTACAATCTCTCGTTGGGAGACAACATTAGTGCAACAACATGTTGAAAAGGTTGAAACCAAACGAAATAGGAGAAAACTAAAAGCAAAAAAAACAAAACAAAAAAAACAAAAAACCAACATACATAAATATATGAAGGCCATTCTTATGACATATAACAGTTTCCTTTCTGTGAAAACTTTAACATACATGTGGCTTACTTAGTACACCAAAAACACAATCATTAAAAGGATAGAGATTGAGTCCCATTGTCGCATATCAAAGCAGCCTCATTACATGAATCCCTCAGTAATTCTAAAGATGACAAAAAAGATTTTAATTCAATTTTCAATACAGTTAGGGAAGGTCTTTTACTTTTCCATTTACATTTGTGTATGTGGTATTTGCCCATAATTATCACCACCTTGTGTAGCATGGATAGTTCCTTAGATGGATCACCATTATTATATAAAACTTGTGTTAGAGTCAGTGGGGTCATCCCGTCTATTCTTACACTCAACCAGTCTACTAAATCTTGCCAAAAGTCAGTCGTTACTGAGCAGGAAAAAAACAAATGATCAATACTTTCCACATTTTGTGAACAAAATCCACATGGCTCTACCTCAAACCCAAACCTTTTTTTAAGCATTTCAGCTGCTGGGTAATATCCATTAATTATTTTAAATTGCATTTCTTTGACTTTGGGGGGGATAGGCCATTTTAAAAAGTGCGTATATTTGTTCGTTATTTTAACAGTACTCCCTTTTAGTTTTGTGTTACAGTTAAAGTCGTGAAATAATTTGTTTTTAAATATCTTGTTCATGGTTTTATTATTACAGTTTTTATCCGTCAAAGGAATCTGGTTTAGCTGTAAAGAAGGTAGACTAATTTGTGCCTTAGAGTAATACAAATAACCTTGAATCAAACTCAACAGAGGTAAGGGGATTGCCTTACAAACCTTGTCATATTCTCTAAGGGAACACTGGATGTTAAACTTAGCATTAAAAACACCCATTGAGAGAAACTGACCCCTTTCATCAAGTAAGTCTGTTATAAAGATTATGTTTTTTTCATACCACTCTTTAATAAACAACGACTTCTTATTAATTGTAATTGTTCTGTTATTCCACAAGGTGGAGCAATGTGGTGAAAAGTTATGGGCAAACACCATCTTCCAATAAGACAAGACCTGCTTATGATATTCTGACAGTTTCACAGGCAACTTCAATATATCAAAATCACATTTCAGGAGAAAATCCAACCCTCCCACCTTTTTGAAAATATTTTTTGGGATATGGAACCATATGGAATCAGGTTTTAAGAGGAAGGCTTTTATCCAGTTTATTTTAAATACTCCAACCATTGATTGAAAATCAATTGACTTTATACCACCTTTGGCATAATCTTTGACAAGTTGTGATTTTTTAATGTAATGTGTTTTATTGCGCCAAATGAATTGATAGATTATAGAGTTAGCCTTTTTAATACTTTTCGGGGTAATGTATAGTGAGTATGCTGGATAAACCATCTTTGAGACGCCCTCTGATTTAGATAATAGATTGCGTCCAAAAATTGTAATATCTCTCGTCAACCAATGATTTAGTGTTTTGGACATGCCATCAATTTTGTCTTTTAGGTTTTTTGATTCTCTAGTGTTGATGTCTTTGTTTAAATAGATGCCTAGATACTTGACTTCATTTTTCACTGGAATCGTCCTCATGCTATTTTCCAAACAGTCATAAAGTGGCAAAAGTTCACACTTCTTTAGGTTCAGACACAAGCCTGAAGCTTTAGAAAAAACTGAAATGACATTCAATGCTTTCTCGAGTATTGATTTATCCTTTAAAAATATTACTGTGTCATCTGCAAACTGACTTATTTTCAGTTCAATATCAAAAATGTTTATTCCTTCGATGTCTGAATGGTTCACAATGAGGTAAGCCATTAATTGAGTGCAAAGAATAAATAATTTTGGAGAAATTGGGCAACCCTGTCGAATTCCACAGAATATGTCTATCCTAGATGTTATGCCTGGATTGAGCGAAACATAACAATAAATTTGCTTGTAGAACAGTTTGATCATTTTGCAAAATTTGTTTCCAAATCCAAAAAGTTCTAAAGATCTAAATAAAAAATTATGGTCTATTGAATCAAATGCTTTAAAAAAGTCAATAAATAGTATTAAACTTTCTGAATTAATAAAGGATCGATAGTCAATCATATCTAATATTAATCTTATGTTATTATGAATCTGCCTTCCTTTAATAAATGCTGATTGGCACTCATCAATCAATTTGGTTAAGACGCTTTTAAGCCTATTTGCATATACTAAGGCTAATAATTTGTAGTCGTTACATAAAAGTGTTATGGGTCTCCAATTGTCTAGCATTTGTAGATCTTTGTTTGGTTTGGGTAATAAGGTTATTAATCCTGTTTTCATTGTTGGGGATAGTTCTTCATTTTTTAAACAATCCAAAAAGCCATTAAATAACAAATCTTTAATGTCTTGCCAAAAGGTTTTATAAAATTCAATCGTTAGACCATCAATTCCAGGCGATTTTCCATTTTTCATTTGTTTTAGAGCTGTATCTAATTCGGATATATTCAAATCTTCTTCTAACCATGTTTTATCATCCTCTTCCAATTTTCTTACCTGGTCTTTAATCATATCAAAAAAGATATCTGCATTTTCTTTTTCAGTTCTTGATTTATACAGATTACTATAGAACATGTAAGCGTTCTGACTCTTCCGCAGTCATACAGGGTTTACCACATAATAAATGAATTTGTTCAATTAGATTTTTCTGTTCACGTACGCGTAGGGCAGACACTTTCTTTCCCGTTTCTATAGCTAATTGTTTCACACTATATTTAAACCATTCCCATTTACTGACATTAGTCATGCTCATATAGTTAATTTCTGATTTAAGTTTTTTAACTTGTTTACAAAAGTCTTCGTTTTGCAATAAACTATTGTTAAATTTCCATATGTTTTCAGATCTTTGTTGTTTACGTAGAGATAATAAGAGACTTATCAGACAATGATCAGTAAGTGGGGTTGACTGGGTCTCACATTTCGTAACATGTGATGATACTGTTTGGGAGACAAGCCAATAATCTAATCTTGAACATACGTTTTTATTTGATGGACTAAACCAAGTATATTTCTTCGTATTTGGGTTTGTCATCCTCCAATAATCGATCATATTAGTTGTCGCACAAAAGTCACAAATAATGCTATCGTGTTCTGGTTGATTTCCTCTTTGTGGTTGTCTGTCAAGCCATGAGTTAGGAGCCAGGTTAAAATCGCCTCCAGTTATTACCTGGGTAGAACCATATGTAGTACTCCAATTTGCAATTAATTTACTTAAGTTAGACATCATATTTCTATTTAGAGACCTGTTGTTGTATCCATACACGTTAATAAGAATAATTTTCTGTTCACAGACTTCTACCAACACCATGATCCAATGCCCCATTCCGTCGCTTTTATGATCAATAACTCTCCCTGCAAATTTGTTGAATAAGATCATTACTCCTGCTGAGTGAGTAGTACCATGTGAATAAAGAATACTATCTCCCCATTGATGTTTCCAAAATGTTTCCTCTTCCTTACCAGAATGTGTTTCTTGTAAAAACAAAATGTTTGCCTTAATTTCCTTGCAGAATAAAAACATGGCCTTACGTTTGACATTGTTTTTTAAGCCTCTGTTAAAGTAAATAAGGTTGAATTGTGTAGCTTTCTTTCATATTGTTTGTATATATTTAGTATTTTGTCTTTTAACATTTAAGGAACTTAATAGAACAGTCATCTATAAGATAAAGAAAAAACAAAAACGCAAGAACAAAATACAAAACAAGAACAGTAACGGCTTCCTTGGCACTTACTAGAAGAAAAAAAAAGTGCTTGAAGCAGGAATAAGCCTAGTGTCCTACCTATGTAATCATAACAGTACTCCGACCCTATCACAGTACTACCCCTTTATATATGCGGCAATTTCAGCTCTGCATAGCTCACATTTAACTACGACTTTGCTTTTTGACCCTCTCCTAGTTTTTATTTGTGTATTTTCAACAGATATGTATATATAAACATTTATATACACACATACATACCCACATTTTTTGGTTAACTTGTAGTGACTTCTTCAAGTGCATCTCACAGATCGATCCTTTTACCGTCTATTATTGCATAACCCTCCTTTAGGAATGCTCTTTTGCCGTTGTTTCGAGCTTCCTGCACCTTGGGCCACAGCTTGATCCGAGCTTCACGGTCTTCTTTGGAGAAGTCCTCTTTAAATTTTATGTTCAGTTCTTTGCAGACCCTGGCCTCTTTGGATTTCCTCCATACTTCATCCCTTGCCGTCCTCATGCCGAACTGTATGATGATTGGTCTTGGCACCTTGTTGCTCACTGCATTGTCTTTCTTCCCCAATCGGTGTACTGTATCAACCATGAGCTGCAGTTTTTCCACTGATACAGGAACCACTCTTGTTAGAATGCCGATCACTGTTTCACGTGTATTCTCGTTGTCCTTCTCTGTCAGACCCAAAATTCTGAGGTCCCATCTTCTGCGGTAACGTGCACTCTCCAGACAGCTCTCCTTTAATTCTTTGTTTTCCTTCATCAGCGACTCCACCTTCGTCTTCAGCTTGTCAATTTCCTCTCTGTTTTTTTGGGTCGCCTGTGTATTTACTTCAATGCGTTGTTCGAAGGCTTCCAACTTCTTTTCAAGCGAATCAAACCTTTCCTCGCATCTCTTTGTGAAGCCAAGTAAAATTTCATACACATTCTCGATGCTCACCTGCTTCTCAGTAGTTTTGCTTTTCATTTTTTTGGGATTGGGACTTGGTAACGGGGTGTGGTCACCTATGGGTCTTCCGATCTCTTTCTGAAGTTCCATCTCTTCTATATCTTCGTCCTCACATGCTTCTTGCATAGCAGCAAGGTTGTAATCGTGGTCGGAAAGGCTACCTGTTAGCTTGGGGTTAGCCATTTTTATCGCTCTAAGTTTATCTTTGTATCTGCCTGAAGGTCTGTCAAAGTAACTTCCAGGGGGTTTCGCTTGCGTTCTACTTCCTTTTGGAGTAACAGTTTGTCAGTAAAGTATTTTTTAGGACATCAAAATCACGTTTCTTAATCAGACCCGCAGATTGTACAACCGCTTATTCCGCCATCTTTCTCCTCCATTGTCAGGCACTTTTATTTTTGATATTGTAAATAAATGAGTACTTTTTGGAAAGTCAGAAGCTGTTGCTCATTCGCTATCCACCTGCACACCTCCGCGGCTGGCTTCACCTCCATTGCACGTTACAACATGAGCACTTGTTTGGTAATTACATAGCCATGAAAATAAGAACTTAAAAAGCGAAAGTAAATGCAATTAACGAAAATGATTTAAAACAAGCAGAAAAAAATGCAGCTTAATTGTTATTTCATCAAGATCAGTTCCTGGTGGACTTTTGACTGTACCAAGCGTCACAGCTGGGGTCTTGAAGTGATTTGCTTAGCCCCCTTTTATGACCTTTGGCTTGAAGTACTTGGGTCGTTGATACAGTGTTTTTGTGTTTATGGATTTTTGACTGGTGTTTATTCTATATATAAATATAATATATATTATATTATATTTATTGTTTACTGTCTACTTGTGTTTCCTAGTTAAGTGTCTTGTGGTGAGTTTATCAGTACATCTAGTTTAGGTGGTCTTGGTTGTTTTTTGGTCCCTTTCATGTCTCTGTCTTGTCTCTGTGTCTTTCCCTCAGCATCTCCCTGTAAAGTCAGTCTTGTGTCCATGTGTTTTGGCCAGTCTGTCTCCTCAGTCATGTCTCTGGTGAAGAGTGGATGGAGTGGCCTTAAAAGCAGGATTGCTGCCGATGGCTTGCAGGTGAGGCTGGGCCAGCGCTGGTGGCCGACTTTGCCCAACACAGGCCAAAAGGACCAGAAGCACAACACTTCCCTGGACCATGACGTTAACGTGCTGGGTGTCACCAAAATTGCCCTCAAAAGAATCCTGAGTCAGCTGTGAGTAATTTACATGGCTGCTGACTTCCTTGGATTTAGAAGTCACCTGAAAAATGCAGGTGGAGTGTTGACAAAGCAGCCTGTGAAACGTATTAGATTCAGACATTCTCACAGATAATGATTTGAAAGCGCTCCTGAGCCTGCACTTGATCAATTTGCTTCTTTATCAGTCCGAACATTGTCAGAGCTGCTTTCCCCTTTTTGTCATCATTTGCACTTTCCTTGCTAATGTATTAATATGTTATTACTTTTCAAACACCATCTCCTCTACATCACACATGTTAGCCAAGGCGGTTATGGAGAGGAAACTCATCTGCAGACCGGAGATTTATCAGCCACCAGGTCACTCTTGGTCCGTCTGCGGTCTAGAATATAGCCCCGGACAGACACGTAACATGGAATTCATCATTTTCTGCCTTCACATGAAGCATATTTTCCAATAAATGCTGTAACACTTTCCTTACTTCTGTCTTCGATGCATTGTTGGAGGTCTCTGGAGAAAACTATGCCATCTAGATACATAGTTGAATTCAAAAAGTGCTTCAGTATATCATTTACTGAAACTTGACAGACTGTTGATGCATTGGTTAGCCCAAAAGGCATCACTTAACTCTTTGACACATAATGGTCACTATAGTGCACAGCAACTCAAAGGCTGTTTTCTTGTATTTGTGCCAGTGTTGATGGTATACTTGCACATAAACCACTACATTGGACACTGATGTGTCACTCCATACACATCATTTGTCCACCTAAGTGGATGGTTAAAGTGGATTTTTAAAAAAATGAAGTTCAAAAATCTTTTTTTTTTATGCCTAAACATTAATAAAAATACTTGAGAAAAAAATCCCGATTGAGGTTGTGTTTTGGCCTTTATTTCAACAACGAGAAACAAAAAGATGGTTGTATGATTCCTGCGGTGAGTAAATAAAATTTGACAAATTTGGTAGGTTTTGATTGATTTTGATATACCTTTATTAGTCCCACAAGGGGAAACTTCATGCAAAGAGATTGCTTCTCTTTCAGGAGGAAGGAGGCTCCAGAGCTGGTCGGAAGGAGGGGGAGCAGCAGATCAATAGTTGTATGCTTTGATGGTGGTTCCACCATCACTATTGCACTTGTTCTCCCACTTGGTTGGGTTTAGTGCATTTTTGGGGGCTTTTTAAAGCATCCTTAAATTTCATCAAAACACCCCTAAAAATAACAATAACAGTAGCAGGAGGACTCATATTTTCTGACATCGTCTTCCAACGTTGCAATTTCCCAACTTGTCTACTGAAGACAGTACAGCTTGTCCAGTGTTCTTGATGTCATGATAGTGCACTCACATAGAGGTGTTATTACTGTTGTTAATTAATATGAAGTGGATTTTCCCCCACTTTTAATTACAACTTAATTCAAACATTTTTAAACATTTTTTTTATTCCATTTCAAATTTAAATCTGATAAAAACCTCATAAAAATTAATTTTTTCTTTGTTTTTGGGTAAAAAATAAAATAAATCATCAGTTATCGTGAGGATCGTTTCACAACCAGAGTCGGTTGCTTTAACAGATGATCACAGACGGGTTTATGTCAAAGTTAATTTAGAAAGCTGTTTTTAAACTACTTCAAGCTTTTAACTGGCAGCAAATAATCACATCTGTTGTCCTCTGGGCTCAAAAATGACCCCGTTTGCTTTGACTGTTTATAAAGCAACAAGTATAAAATATCATCCATCTCTGTGTTTCAAGTTTTTATTCAACTTTATTCCAACTCATTACCTGACAGTTTTCTATATTTTGGCATGGTAGGAACACCAGGGCATGAGTCTGAGTGAAGGCAAACTTTCATGAGGACAAAGACGTGTCCATATTTGACACAAGTGCAGGAGGAAGCTCAGGTTTATAAATACATTTTACAGTGTTTATTTATCGGATAAAATACGTTAAATGTCACCGTTATTATTGACGGCCCGGAAACAGCGGGGGTGTCCAAATTCAGAGGCTGCTTCCACCTGAGGACCCAGCCTTCGCGGTCTAAAGAAAGCCGGGTAGTACGTCACGAGCTCCCTCGGTGGAGTCAAACTGCCGTCTGCTCCTTGCTGTCTAAAATATAACCGGGCGCTGACGTAAACTCTCGACCGTCTCACACTTCTGTTTAATCAGTTTTCTGTTTGACGTTTATTCAGCTGTGGGAAAACCCCGGAGGAACCCACCCGAGGGATTAATAAAGTTACATTTAATTTAATCTAATAACTTTAATCTCAGCCAAACCGATTTACTCACAAACAAATAAAACACTGAAAAAGCCAAACAAGAACATTTTTAGGTTATCAAAGTGACTTATATATCATGTTTAACCCGAGTGGTGAAAGACCGCGGGGGTTTGAAGACGATGTGTCGGTCGGCTCAGATATTTGAAGTTCACACAGCTACATTCTCACCTGAAAATATGTTAAAAGTTTTTGCGACCCAGAAAGAGAAACAAGAGTAATATTAAAACTAAGCAGCTGCCGTCATTGTTGGAGACTGGAATTGGCTGGGCTGCGCTATGAATTCTGCGATATGGTTTTTCAATTTTGTTGTCCGGGTGGAAAATCTGGAGAAAGGTGGGATTCTCCCGGAAAAATCAGGAGGGTTGGCATGTATGGTTGTGGCAACATCACTAACCTTGTCAAACACCTCAGAGTAAATCATATGACAGAATATGAGGAGCGTATGTTGAGACTGAAGAGGAGGAGAGGGACAGGTGCTGCTAGGGCGAGACAGACGTCTCTCACGGAGTCCTTTAGTGCTGCAGGCAGGCAAGGTGTTCAAATAGCCACAACTTCAGGTTTTTTATTTCTATATGATGAACTCTGCATTATTAAGTGATAAGAACAAGTAATCTGATGTCCTGTAATCATTATGACGCTATAATTTGAGATACAATAAATAAAATCCGTTTTTGTACAAAGTATCGGATCAGTATCGTTGATACCACCTTGAATATTACTTGGTATCGGATGGGAAATCAGTGGTATCGCACATCACTAGCAAGCACCTTCGGGGACCGGACTCCCAACTTGATTTCCCCTAACCGGCCAGCGCCGCCTGTCCGCCCGCTTGGGTAGCGTAGGGTTCCCTGACGGCTGCCTCAGGAGGGTCTTTGGCCACTGGGCTGGGGGTATCCCGACCCCCTCACCAATCCTAACCCTAACCACACGGGACATACAAAAACAATTGGACACAACACATCCTGACCCTAACCACGTACAATCTGAATAAAAACAATTGGACATTATACAAAAGTCAACATTATACATTATACAAAAGTCAAAAAAGACAAACACATAATTAGGACAAAACAATAAAAGGAGGAATTGGAGGACACAAAACAATTGGACATAATACAAAGGTCAATAAGACAAACACGTAATTAGGACAAAACAATAAAAGGAGGACTTGGAGGACACAAAACAATTGGACAAAACACAAAAGTCAATAAAGACATACATATAATTAGGACAAAAAAATAAAAGGAGGATTTGGAGGATACAAAACAATTGGACATAACACTAAAGCCAAAATGAGAAACACATAATCGGGACAGAAAAATAAAAGGACTTGGAGGACACAAAACAATTGGGCATCACACAAAAAAATCACAGAGGAGGATATAACAAAGACAAAGGAATGTGGGACAGGATGGTTACACAGACAGGAATAAAATCATAAAGTCACGTAAAAACCAAAGGAAAGGACAAATAGGAAGGGGGTGCCATAAATAAATCAAAAAAACGTAAGACAAATACTGGAAAGGAAACTAAAGAAGGGGGTGCCATTAAAATAATAAAAACAAAGAAAGCCAAAGAAAAGACAGGACAAAACATTAAGAATATTAAACAGAAAAATAATGAAACGGAAAACCCAAGAGTGGGAGGAGACAGCACACTATAAAAGCCAAGGGAGGCACACAAAAAACACACATAGACAGACACGTTGGGCCAGCCTGAGGAAGGCCTATAACCGGCCGAAACGTCGCGACGGCCCAAGTGCACAATTTAAAAATAAAACAAAATTATAATAAAAACCTAATCCGGGGACCGGACTCCCAACTTGATTTCCCCTAACCAGCCACAATCCTGGCCCTAACCCTAGCCCCATCCATGGTGAAGCCCTAACCTTAACCCCAGTGAAAGGAACCCCAAGTAAAACTCAAAATAACGGCCATAGACACAAAGAAATAAACAAAAATGAAGGTCATGTGTATAATTAGGAAAGGAGGGTATGTAAGCCAAAGGAAAGGAAGCAGGAATTAGGACCAAAAGGAAACAGAAGGCAAAGTAAGGGTAGGAAAGGAGAAAGGAAAGGAAATGGATAGTGTTAAGCAAAAGAAAGCAGTGGAAAAAAGGAAAAACGGAAAGTCACATATATCCGGCACTTTGGATGCTATGCAGTGGGGAGGAGCCAAAAGCTATAAAAGGAGGGGGCAGAGAGGAGTCTCCTTTATTTGAATTTGGCCACCGATGCATGAGCACAGCCTGAAGAAGGCACAACACCGCCGAAAGCTAGCACAAGCCATGCATCATCAATAAAAATGTTTTGTTTGTTATTTTAGTTTGTTATTTTTGGGGGAGGTTTATTTGCTGTTTTTTGATTTTCTTCTTTATGTACGGCCTAAAAAACTCATTTAAAACCTAAAATTTGGAATTCATGAAAAACAACACGGAGACTGAAATTCATTGGAAAAATATAAATTTTATTGAAAGCAAAATTAAAAACCAGTTGATTGAAAACTAAAAGCAGTTTAAAAGAGGTTAAGGTTAGGGAAAGCTTCAGGGCCAGGAGTGTGTGTGCTCTGCAGTCTTATCAGTCCAGCAGAAATTGTCTAGGTCTGTGCTGAACTTATCAGCAGGTAGAGCAGGAATGTGCCCCTTTAAACCTGTAATGAAAGTGTTTATGTGCAATAATGTGTCTTGTTCTGTCTCGGGAAGGGCAGAAGAAAAGTTAATAACTGGAACACAAATGTCAGCTTGGGGGAATTTTACTCGTGCTACCCTCAGTGCCCTTCTCAGCTCCGTTAATGGTGCATTTTTATCCCTCTGACGCCTGTTATTCAGGCCGAAGGATAGAATAAGTTTCTCCACCGCTGTGTCCACTTCCGCATTATCCAGAAGGATCTCTGCATGGGCCCATTTGGCTCCTGGAAAGCTGTCAATTTGGACACCCTCTGCAACATGAGGAGGAATCAAGCCCACATTGGTGTCTCCAATGATCACCGATGCCTCTCTTGTGTGCAGTCTCCACGTTCTGGATTTTTTCTTCGCGCTTGGATGACTCGTCGGGGTGCATACCTGTTGTCCAACTAAAGCTGTGTTGGTCTTCTGGGGGGTGGGTTCCCCCTGTATGAGGTCTGTCGCCTCCATGCACCGTTGTAGCTGAATGGCGGGGGAAGATGCCCCCTCAGAAGAAGCCCCATGAAGTGCTGTGGGGAATCTCCTCACCCTCTGGTCTCTCGGAGTCACTTGATTGGGCCCCGGCCCTCTGATGATGCGTTCCACTCGATCATGCGACTGTCCTTTGGGCTGTGCTTTGTAAAGATCTCCAAGGCCAGATCCTCATAGGCCTGCTGCTGTTCAGGATCAAGACTCTCCAGGGATTCCAGCTTAATAAAGGCCTGTGAGCAGGTGCCAAAGGCGCGGTTGGCTGCAGAGCAGACAGCAAGCAGAGAATAGATGTCCACAGGAGGGATCACGTCCTCATACTCACGCAGGTGAAGAGCTTGTCGCTCTCTTTTCCAGCTCTTCCAGGTCATGAAGTCAGCAGTTTAACACAGGAGATGCCCACACTTCCCATTCCCCGGCCAGCTTCTCCTGCTCTTCTGTGAAGACACCGGCCCAGCCAAGAGATAATCTCTTCAACATGGTTCAGCATTGGCGTCTCCTCCCGGCTGAACAAAGAAAAAGTTTACGCTGTTTTATTAACAGAATTATTTATTTACGTGAAAACAGATACAAAGAACCTAAGTATTTTACACTTCTTATAGTAAAAGTCAAAGATTAGGGTGAATCTTGTTTTGGTAGCTCCTCTGTAGCTGCCTGTTCAGGAACTTTAACTTTAAACTTTAAGCCTGAAAGTAGTTAAAATGATTTAACATTTCTCTGTTTTCTATGAAAATAACTTATATTTTCTCATCTTTTGTTCTCCTTTTACAGTATAGGAGTGTGGCACAGCGGGCAGCAGTTATATTTGCTGATTTCTTGATCATGAGCGCAGTGTTTGCACACATGCAAATCCAACAACTGTACTCCTGGACAGGCAGACCAGTTACGATGCAAGTGCGAAATTTTTCCTCCATCCTGACAAAATAAGGAGAAAAAAAAAACAAAAGACAGAAAGCTGCTTCAGGTCATACTGTCATCAAAACAATGCACCAGTAAAAGGGCTACAAAGGAAAGCCCAGAAGTTTTGCAGAGGCCACTGATTCCTGCTTTCGGTGCTCCATTTTAAACGTGTTTAACTTCGGTTCTGGTTTTGAGTCGTGGCTGTTTTCTCGTTTTGTAGTTCTAGATTTAGTTTATTTCATAAACCTAAGGAGATGAATCACAACACAACATTTGGGGCTAATAGCTGCAGTTTCTCTAATGACCACTAGTCCTCACAGACTTCCCTTGTTGGTTACTTTGCAGTAATTACAAGGTAACTGCATCTGTTCATTGCACTGCACTGCTTAGAGATGAAGCTTGCTAATCAACTAACCAGCTACAAACTTTATACTCCACCATGTCTTTCAACTATCATCGCCAAAATCAACATAACAGTAAAATAAAATAAAAAAAAGTTTACATCTAGTCATAATTTTCACAACTTTGGGAGATGACGCTGCTCTCAGTTTGATGATAGAGTTTGAAGTTAATTAGCAATAAATCTCACTTCCTGTAGATGTACAGGGGGAGTGGCAGGTCTCAGATCGCCGTCTCTTCCCTCCTCCGTCCTACTGAAGAGTGGCTGTTCACCTCCAATCGGGTCAGACGTCGTAGCAGTCGTAGTTTTGGGTGCGGTGTAAGTTGTGGGTGGAGCATGGATTTGTGCTGTGACAGAAACGGTCCGGCCAGTAGTGGCCTGCAGTGCTGTGGGTTGTGTGTGCAGAGAAGCTGATTGTGATGCTTCCGTCTCACCTCTTCATGTGCTTGTGGCTGATGATGTGGTTCCGTCGACCCAATAGGTGTCTGCACATCTGCCAGCTTCGCCACAATGACAGCCTCAGCTTGCACCAAAGATTCAGGCTGCAGACGGCGGCCCAGATTCCTTTTGGCCCAGGAAGCCGCTATCTCGAACGGGCCTCTCCAGTACTGTTCAGGAAACTCAAAAAGAGTCTTAACTATCTCCTCCATACATTCATTATAATGGTTACGAAGGGTTATGATAGTTGTGCGAGCCCAGTTCTTAGCATTGCCCTCAATTAGAGTCTGCACTTCTCTATTGGGGATAGCTGGCTTAATAACAGTCATTAAATTATTAGTTATTCTGTTCAGAGAGGGAGGAGGAATGTCCCCCGAAACATTCTTTAAATGGTGCACTATCTTAATGAGTTTATAAATAATGCGAACCTTTACTGAGAAGTCAGGATCATCTGACTGTATTTTCTTCTTTGGAGGTTCGGTCCGGACCGTTCGGGAGGAATTGGCATACCGTTTATGCCGAGTTGGTTCCCGGTCCCGTTCGGGTCGTTTTCTCTGGTGGGAAGCGTGGCGGTCCACGATCCGTGGCTCTCCGTTCCATTTTCGCTGAAAAAGTCTCCCTCATCTCCATGTCTGCCCCTCCTGGAAAACGGGCCGTAGGTTGTGTGATCGCTGCGCAGGGGGGACGGTGTCCGTCTGTTCGACCTTCCACGGCCTGATCCCCTACGGTGGCCCCTAGAGACAAAGCACGTACAAACTCCAAAACACTTACAAATTCCAAATAGCACGCACAAACTCCTCAACACGTACAAAATCCAAGACACGTGCAAACACCGAGACAGGTACAAAATCCAAAACAGGTACAAAATACAAAACACGTGCAAACACCAAGACAGGTACAAAATCCAAAACATCTACAAAATCCAAAACACATGCAAAATCCAAAACACGTGCAAAATCCAAAATAGGTACAAAATCCAAAACACATGCAAAATCCAAAACACGTACAAACTCCAAAACACATGCAAACTCCAAAACACATACAAAATCCAAAACACGTACAAACTCCAAAACACATACAAACTCCAAAACACATACAAAATCCAAAACACATACAAAATCCAAAACACGTACAAAATCCAAAACACGTGCAAAATCCAAAACATGTACAAAATACAAAACACGTGCAAACTCCAAAACACGTACAAAATTCAAAACACATGCAAACTCCAAAACACGTACAAAATACAAAACATGTACAAAATACAAAACACGTGCAAACTCCAAAACACGTACAAAATTCAAAACACATGCAAACTCCAAAACACGTACAAAATACAAAACACGTGCAAACTCCAAAACACGTACAAAATACAAAACACGTACAAAATCCAAAACACATACAAAATCCAAAACACATGCAAAATCCAAAACACATGCAAAGTCCAAAACACGTACAAAATCCAAAACACATACAAAATCCAAAACACGTGCAAAATCCAAAACACATGCAAAATGCACTCCACACGTTGTTCACTTCAACAGGGGTAGTAATTGTCCTCTGAGAACCACCACCCTGTAAGTAGAAAGCCTGCACAGAGCGACAAAATAAGACAATTCACTATATAATTCACAGCCCATCCATCCCAAACATATCAGATCATTAGAGGTTTTGTCACATTACATACCTGCACTGAGAGACAAAATAAGACTAATGACGCTAAATTTAATTACGGGTCATGGACAGCCTTCATAAATGCTCATATTACTCACCCACACTGAATTCCAGCACAGGTTCATCTGGGTCCTGACTATTTCCTGCAAAATAACACAAACGTCATCAGAACATTAAGTCAGAGAAACAACATTTGGAGCTTTTGTACATGATAAATTATACTGCAGTAGTAAAACAAAGTCAAGCAGCAGTACATTTATTAAAATCACCTTCAGCTGTAATATTTAAACTGATTTAGTGTCAATTTAGATTATGTTTAGATTAAAATGAAACTAGTACCCTTGTAATGTCTTTTTAAATTAGAGGTAAATATTTGTATATTTTTTTACATAATATAATTATATTTACTGGATTTTCTCTCTATTGTAGTTTAATATTATAGTTATTACTTGTTTTTTATTGACTTGTCTTGTTTTTACAATGATTTGCTTTGACTGCAGCCTTTAAAGAAAAGACTATCTGTTCAGTAACTATCCATCAGACTGGGTCCATGTTACCAGCCAAATGGGTAATAATTAAAGTAAGTTTTGAATTACGTATATTTGGGTGTTTAGGTGACACTTTTGCAAAAAAAATTATATAATTAGGTTTAAAAAAACTAAACATGTATGTATTTAAAAACAATAAGTGTGTTAGAATTACTACAGCAACAGGTTGTAGCTCACTGTACTGTTTTTGAGCACAACTTTGGTGCTTTTGCCTCATTTTTAAATCAGTGATCCCAGTAGCACAGTCTAAGCAGAGACCTCAGTGCTTGGCAAACAATCAATAGAATCAATATAATTATTAAAAAGAAACAAAATAAATGCCAACCATATAAAAAACATAAACTTAAAGAAAAAACTAAACTTGATTTTATGTCTTTAGGCTATTGTTAACAGCAAGCATGAGGTTAGTGCATATGTATTATTATTGGAAAGATTACTGCAAAGAAAAAAAAGTTGAACCAGGAGGGGGCGATATTGCTCTTCTTACAATGAGTTACATGCAGGCTATTACTTACCGTGTCACTCACATTTATTTCACAAATTAGCTGAACCCACTTAATTCGATTTAATTGTATTTATGCAGAGCTGAATCACAACAACATTCTCCTCGAGGTGGTATAGATTGTAAGGTAGAAAGTCTACAATTAAAAAGAAAAAACCTCAATACAGTGGGAAGGAACAACTCACTTTTAACAGGAAGCACCCTCTGGCAGAACCACGGTCAGGGAGCAAACTATCAAACTACGAGGTCTTTAAAATAAGGGTTCCACAGTGTCACAGTTTTCTGCATATAGTCGATTAATAAATGTTGAGAAAACAACTAATCGATTCAAATTTTTTATTTGAACAAGTATCAAATTGATTTTCACAGAAGCGTTCAATGGAACAAATACATAAATGGTAAACTGACTGCTTTTTATATAGGGTTTTTGTATTTTGCTCGTGCATTAAAAAGCGCTTTATACAACATGCCTCATTCACCTATTCACCCAAACATTATTACAAGCACCTTTTCTACAATTAAGCTAAACATGCATAAAATGTTAGCAGTGGAGATTTGGCACCTGAAAGGACCCCCTTTGATCCACTCCTAGTTTGAGTCTATTTACATTTAAATACTGATACTTCAATTTTGCCTTGGTTTGAGCTCCATAAAGCAGGCAAACCAGAATTAATCACAGAAGGCAAAAACACTGAAACTACGTTTTAAGCTGCGAGCCAAACAAACCAAAGGTAACCGTGTTTTGAAAAGAGCTATGAAGAGAAACAGACAGACTACTGTAATTTCTCAATAAAATGTCGCTTATTATCGCTCACTCTCAAGAACAAAAACGTGAGTAATTTTCCAGTAGCTCACCATATTTGGGATCTTCTAACATCCACACTTCATGTTTAAACGGTGGTGCGGAGGCGGTGTACCGTCGCAGGACGGATGTAGCATTCAGCGCGGTGTGCCTTTTTTTCAGTTGCTAAGCAACAGATTTGTCCCGCCCCTTTCGTTATGACGAGCCGGGCCAGTCCTTTGACGGGTGACGTTACAAAGAAACCGACCTTATATATAGACCTGGCTGTTCAGTTGAAACGCATTCATACAGCGGGACAGCAGCGCTTTAAACGATCAAACACGGAGTTTAACACAAAACAACATTTTAGGCATAAAAAACAAAAAAGTGAAATGGCAAGCTCAAACTGTAACACAATGACAAATGATGAAACAGTTCAGACCAATCGGGATAATTCTACAGTACATGCTTTAGTATCCCTCTTGAATAACTTGTTCAGTAGTTTTTTGAACAAGCAGTGGGAAGAGCTTACCTCAGGCTATCCGGATTGCTTCACCGCTAAGCGGCTTGCAGGTTTTGTAGAGGACGTAATGGACCTGTGTGAACAGTCAGTAGCAGTATCACCACTGAGGTCTTCCCAGAACTCCCCTGTACATCAAAACTGTTCTGTCCACACCACCACTGGCAAAACGTTTTTGTCACCTGTGAAATTTTTGGACGATTCTGCTGAGCAGGAGTTTGATACAGCACAGAATATAGATGCTAACAGCCAAGAAACAGCTAACACAGAAGAACGCTGTCAAAATGCTGACCAACACAGTGCTGCAAAAGCAGAAAACAATCCAATTCCAGATCCCCAGCAGCAGAAATCCTGTGTTGAACATGAAGCCAGCATCCCACCGTTAACAAACATAAGTCAAACGGAGTCATATAAAAAGATACAGAATCACAGATCTTCTGTAGACTGTGAGCCACCTGAAAACACCTTAGACTTTGAAAGATGGTTAGAGACATTAATTCAGGCTGTGCTTTCAAAGCTTGGTAAACTTTTAAAGTGCCCTCATTCTCACCAAAAACGTTTGTTGGATCTACTCTTGGACAAATTCAAGGGGATGGATTTGCATGTAGACCGAAAAGTGCAGAATTATTTTGACTGCATTGCTAATGCCATTTTCACTGATATTTGTGACAAATTACATAAATTGTCACTAATATCATTGGGGAGGAGTGGGGAGGAGGATTCAATGAATTTAATGGGACAACCAATATTTAATATCATAACTACTTCAGTATTCCAAGAACACCTGTTGGCAGTAACAATTATCGATAGACTGGAATCATATGAAAAGAAAGAAAGATGCAGACTTTCAGTGGAAAGCTTTGTGGAAGGACTGATTTCCCGGGTTGCAAAAAAATCAGGCACAGTCTTCAGCATTGAAAATGCTGAAGCTATCTCCAACCGGCTTACCATGAAAATCTGGACTGAAATCAGGGCAGAATACGACAAAATCCCCCCAGAGAAGTTGAAGAAACTCAGCGAGAGGGTTTTCAAATCCCTCTGTAAAAGATGGAAGCATGCAGCGGTTATTGTGACATTCTGGCAATTAAACGTCCAAGATCTTGATGAAGATATTGTTAAAACTTTCAAAAGAAAGATATTCACAGAACCAAGTTGCATATCTAAGTGCTTCTCATCGGTGCGTGCATTTTTTGGGAGGTTTAAGGGAGGAAACAAAGTTTCCCCTTTATAGTGACATCGTGATATCAACAGCAAGATATTTTCTAAAACTCACTGGACACTTTAAATTAGCTAGTTTTACATTTAGATCAGATCAAGTCATTTTTGAAATCCCCAGGAATGGTCGCGGCAGATGGCCACCCCGCCCTGAGCCTGGTTCTGTCGAAGGTTTCTTCCTCTTAAAAGGGAGTTTTTCCTTCCCACTGTCGCCTCGTGCTTGCTCAGAGGGGTTTGTTCTTTTGGGGTTTTCTTTTTAATACTGTAAGTTGTTACCTTACAGTGTGAAGCACCTTGAAAACACCATTGTTTCCTTTGGTGCTATACAGATTGAAGTGACTTGCACTGACAACATAACTAAGCTGGGACTTTAATTTAACATCAATAAAATTATAAAAATATTACATCTTGATTTCTGCTTGTTTTCATTGTCTGTGACTTAATGAATACAAATGTGTAATTTAACAGATTTTTTCTTTATGTTAGTCTGACCGGTGATTCCACGTTGGCCTTAGGTGTTGGCGCGGATACGCTGCAGCCCCTGAGCCATTAATGGCCCAGCACACTACAGTAAAAACAAAACAACAGCCATCTCTCCAACTAGGAAAGGAAAATAATAAACTGCCTCCTTGGAGGCAACCTGACTCAAAACAGTTGCAGTCCAACTCAGACCGACTGCAATCACTCTCAGGCAGATTGATGAAGATCTGCAAATAACTGTTGTCTAATTTATAAACGCAGACAGATTGCCAACACGTCTGTTTACAATAGAGGACTGTACTTACATGGTTGCAAACTGGTTGTTGTCTTGCTTATATGAAAACATTGCTTTGGAGCAATGAAACTCAAACACATTCATTTTTAAAATGCCTCAAAATGAAATTTTGAAATATTTGGCTTTATGCTTTGAAAGTGCCGTTGTGAGTGGGAGTGTGAAATCCTTACTTGATGTGTTCCCTTTGCCTTTACTGTTTTCAGTTTTATTTGTCATATGCAAGTTAGCACAGGGTCAACATTGCAATGAAATGTGTTTGACGAGCAGCAGTCACTCAGCAGCATGGTACAGTAGAAATATAATAAAATATAATAAAATAAAAAATAGAAAAATAGTAAAGAGCAAAATATTAGAGAGACGTGGTAAAAGAGAAAAGATGACTAAATATATATGTATCTATAAATATAAATATATGTACACTAGTGATTAAATAAGAAAATCTTGAAAAGAAATATGACGGGAGGCCAAATGGGATGTTGCACAGGAATGAGCAGCAGAAAATTACAGTATTACTCAGACTTTTAATAGTCATATTGTCAGTTTTGGCCGACGGTCATGGGTCACTTCCACTAAAATAGCACGAGACTGGAGTAAAATGTACTTTATTAATGAGAACTGTGATATTATTCTGTTATTATATGTTACCTTATATATGTAATCAAAGTAGTTGAATTAGAATACTGCTGTAGATCACATTATACCCTTTAAAATAGAGTGTGTGATCTGTATGTAGTTTAGTTCTCATTATATTTTTGAGTTAACAGAACATATTCACATATTAGTTCATTAGATAAATGTGCATCACTCTGTATCCTTGATCTGCTGGGAATGTGTGACACTGTTTTCTTGACATGCTTAATTGTTGAATCATGAAGAGAAGGTTGTAAGCAGGAGACTCTGTGTCTAAAGACAGGGGAGATAGATAGACCACATTCCACACCCCCACCTTACAGAAAGCAGAGAAACAACTGCCGAGGTCATAACTTAGGCGCTGTAACAGAGAAAAAATGTGATGTTTTGGCTTTTACGACTAGCTGGGGGCCACTAGAGACTATAAAAAGCTGAGCAACCCGTCACCATTTTTGAGACATGTGCCTGACCCTCTGGTAGCATCTCTCCCGTCCGGACGTTCTAATGCTCTTATTGTTGAATTGTATGGAAATAAATGATTGTTGATTGAGCATTGATACACCGAGTATTGTCCTTCCTTCAGCCCAAAGATTCAAAGAACTGCGTGTTTTCAACAACTTGGTGCCGTGTGACCCGGATCTTTGGTGTGCTGAGGAGGTGCAGATTTGACCTTTGGTGAGATCGTGAGGCGAGGTGAACAGAGGACCGGTCCAAAAAATAAAAAGGTAAGCACAGCCTGTTGCATTATAAATACCAAATGTGCATATTGGGCTTTCCAAATTAATCTGTTCGCTGAGTCACATGTATTTTCACAGTAAATTTGTCGGTGTCTGGTTTTTGGCGCAAGATACTAACAACATAAGTTGAGGCTGAATTCCAGTGTGTTAAATAAACTGCTTCTACCGAGAAACTAATAAGACACTACGTTGAGCTAGTTGCAGTAAACTGCTTCTACCGAGAAACTAATAAGATACTACGTTGAGCTAGTTGCAGCCACTTTACCTTCCACATTTAATTTTGTCTAATACTGGCTTCTGTAGCAATAATACGTTAGAATTTCTTCTGAAGACGCGGCCATTAGTTCAGTACATTGAAGTCGAGGTTTGAAGTTTGTTTATGGTGTCGGTTACGTCCTGGCTCTTGCCGGCTATGAAATAGAAGTTGATTTAAGGAAAAGCAGATGCTGGCTTCACGGTGCGGTTAAACACTGGCAACGCGAGAGCGAAACACGTCCGTAGGTTTGGTTTATGATACGGCCGTGTTCCGGTGATGCGGCCGTGAAGTGCAGTAGTGGTTGGTGCTAATTTTAGTACATTGAACAGAGGTTTGACGGTGGTTTGTGGCGTCAGTCGAGTTTTTTTTTAAGGGCTGCGGTCATAAAACAAAGTAAAATTTTACTTGCCAAGAAGTACATAGAGCAAAACCTGGTTTATGATGTCTGGTATAACTTCGGGGATGCAAGCATCACTTTTATGATGCGACTTTGCCCCGCTGTGGCGGTCATAAGCGCAGAGAAAGGGGTATTTTGATCTATGGTGCAGTGTGCTTTAAGAAGATCTAATAGTTGAGCTCAGAGGTTTCTGTGTAAAATTCCCGCTGAGGAAAAGTGTTGTGTGTGTGAGTGTGAAAGCGCGCTCTGAGTGAGAGAGTGTGTGTGAAGCTGCGAGGCGCGCTCTGGGTGCTGTCTTGTGGGTGAAGCGCGCACTGAGTGAGAGTGTGAGTGAGGCGCGCTCTGAGTGTGTTTTCTGTGTGGAGTGTGAAGCGTGAACACAGTGACAGTGACGGTTGATGTGTTTGATTAGGAGGACATTAGAGCAAATACACATTTTAGGATCAAAGGTTGATGCCTAGTGTACCTGTGGAACATTTGCCCTAGGAGTGGCGACCCTCCTGTCCGTGGACGCGTGGCCAGGACCGGCGGCGTCCGGGTGCCGAGGTGGTGACTTGGGGAGGTGAGGGCCCCCGCATAGCTACGGAAATAACACTGGAACGGCCGTGTAATCACGGGTTCACATTTATTTCCGGACTAGAACAAGACACATTTTGCGAACAAACGTTGAGTCTAGATTAGTAAAGAAATATAAAAAGGTTGAATTCCTCGTTTCAGTGGTTGAAATTGTTGTGTGCCTGTCCCCTGACGAGTGTGAAATTAAAATAAAGAGGGAATTTGGAGCCACATAGAGATAGACGGGCATAATTGGGTGTATTACTCTGTGGTGTAATAAAAATAAAAAGGAGAGATAGTAAGAGGTGTGCAGTGGAGAATTATGGAGGAGTAGAGAGAGGAATGTGTTGGGAGACTGGCGTACAGTTTACGCTGTCAAGGTAGGCGTGTTGCCTGCTTATCTGTTTAACAGTGATGAAAACGAAATTAAAATAAATCTCTTAGTGTGTTAATACAGGAAGCTGCGGACCTGGACCAACTGCCCCCACAAGCACAGCGGCCGAAGCAAAATTATAGGTAATGGGAACCACACCCAGCACGAATCAGCAGCTGTGAAGAAGACAGCAGCGAGGAGAGAATTAGAGGAGAAATTAAGAGAAGTTTTAACACATAAAATTGGGGCCAACGGTCTTGTGGAGGTTGGGAAGGCGTCCGGAGCATCACAACAAAAAGGTGAAACAAAAACAAACAAAAACACACACAAGCAGAGAAATCTGAGAGAAAGGCTCCTTTTAAGGTAACGCCTAGTTTGAGAAAAGATAAAATTAACCTGCTTTTATACAAATGCACATACACGCAATGAAGAAACAGCTTACACTCATGAACACGTGAAGATTTTCCAGCAAGGTTAAAGAAAAATTAACATACTTAAATGATGAAGTCTATACATTACTGACAAAGAAACCCTCTGGGTTGCAGGACAACAATTTAACTAAAAAAAAAAAAAAGGAACACTGGTCTAACCAACCAGGCAAGACGCAACAAATTTAGTGGTTAAAAGAGTCAAATTGTGACATGTTTTCTGTTGATTGATTAATAAAAGTGATTACTGAATGAAAGAAAGTTCCTTTTTTGGGCTTTTAAACATGATCTTAAGAATTTTAATATGTACCTGTGTTGTCCTGTCAACTTGGTGGGTTAGGAGTTGATTATATCGGGAGACAAAAAACAAAAAAAAAAGGGGGAGAGAAGGCTGACACAGGGCCTGGCCCCATTGTCTCCCCTCTGAATAACACAGCCAACACAACATCATTTTCCTGTTCGTTTGTTTTTGTTTTTTTGTTTGTTTTTGTTTTTTCTATACGTTTGTTTTTGTTTTTTTGTTTGTTTTTGTTTTTTCTATACATATTTAATTACAGGCTGCTTTGCCGGCCCTGAAAGCCGAGGCTGACTGGACTCCTGCTCTCCCCCATACGTGACACTGACCAAATGCTGCAACAGCTGGACCAACAACAACGACCTGAGAATGTCAACAGACCTGCAGGAATGTGATCTCATGCAGCCGAGACGGAGAGCACTAAACCTAAGGCCCGTTTCACTACACGGGGGAAAATTCCCAGACTGCGTCAGCTGACAGAGCTGTGACGAGACGCCCACCAAGCCCGAATGAAAAGTAAGGCCGAGCGAAAGAATGCTGACCTTGATAACTTTGCATTCACACTGTGCAGGACAGTGATGGACCAACACGGATGATCGGGTGGCGAAAAAGGGCGTGACCGAGACAAGAGGAGTAACTGAGGACAGAAGGCACCTCAGAATGGACAAAAACACAGAAGAAGATGCAGGTTTCACCTGCGGTGAACATCGACACTGGAGAAAGGACTGCCCCAATTGGGGTCAGAACCAGGACGGACTGAATTTTGAGCAGCAGCAGCAGCAGCAATGGTCGCAAACAAACTGAAAAAGGAGGGGGGCAGGACCCCAGGGCATGCTTCAGGCCGTGGTTTACCCAGAACACCAGAACAGGAAAGTGATGAACACAAACACCCACACAAACACACACATCTACATGCACTGACTCAGAATGAAGAGAAAAACACACACACACACACACACACACACACACACACACACACACGTCTCCAAACACACAGATTCAGAATGAAGTGAAATACACACATGAACACGTGTACTCGTTGAGTGAGTGAGAAGTGACACACACACACATATACACACACACACACACACACACACACATTGGAATGCTGATTCACTGAGAAGTGATCCACACACACACACACACACACACACACGCTGATGCAATGAAGAATGCTTTGCTTATGCTGATATGCAAAATGCTGCACACAAACATCCCAATGCATAATTTTTATGAGGAGCCATTGATTACCATTAAATACTTAGAATGTGTTATATGTCACCTAGAAGGCATTTATGTAGATTTTAGGAATAAGCTCTAAAACGGTTTGGTTATGAAAACAATGTCTGTGCGTGATGTCTGTTTATGGCTCAAGGCCTTGACTGAATTCTTTGCTGTGCTTCACACAGCCCTGATGAGGAACAGTGGCACAGAGTGAAAATGATGAATTAATAGTGTAAGTTTTAGGTTGGAGTACGGCATTTTCTGTGATTGAGTTTTAATTCAAGGAGGAACAAAAGGTGTTACGGCACCTGAGGTTCTCATTCCCACACAATATTGTCCCGGCAGGAAGAAAAATGTTCCTGTGAATTTCTGGTTGATTGTTTGGTTTTGTTTAGCGCTAGCTTGATTTTATCAGTGAGCTTTGGCTTGTGTTCTTTCTCGTAAGCGAGAGAGGGATAGTTTTATGCTTGGACATGTCTGCAACGGGCCCTAGTTTGTGTTATTTTAGTAGTATTTTGTTGGTTATGTCTGTTTTCGTTTTTGTTACAGTGCACTGGAGAAAAAAAAAAACATCTGAGAGGTGTGATCCACCAGTGGTGATATGTTGATATTTTGTGAGTTCATGATTTAACAATCAGCTCTTTAAATCAGCTCTTTAAACAAGGCCTGAAAGATTGAAATTTAAAGCGCTATAAAATATTATTTTTACACTGATCTAAAAGGATTGCACCGAGTCAATCCGGCCCAAAAAAAAAAAAAAAAAAAAACAACAAGGAATTGTTTTCCTTTAAAATGATGACGTCATCTTGCTGGTGATGGAGGCTCGAATAGGTTGCGCGGGAGACTCCATTATCAGCAACATCTGGTATGAATGTGTATGGAGGTATGCATGTGAATGGACTGTGATGGACTGACGACTAAAAGTTTTGACTAACTTGATACTGAGACAATGACTGCACCCACTTTAGGATTAGTAAATGCCAATAAACAATTCATAAACAATTCACCCAGCCGACAAGAGAAGGGTGGATGCTTCGCTTTGTTTTGTTTTGTTTTTTCAGGAGCAGGAGGATAAGAGAGACTGGAGGAGGAGACTCTAGCTTCACATAAGTATGAACTGCAGACTTAACACTGTGGTTGCTGATTTTGAGTTACTGATGTTTGCATCAAGAAAACTGTGCTATATTAACTGTGTTTTGATTAAGGTATCATGTTATATTATTGGGAATGCCAAATGCTACAGTGGAGAAGACTTTTGATACCACTCATGACTGGAATATGTTACTATTAACCACAGCAGGCCACTGTAAAAAAGTCAATTAAATTTTATAGAGGAAAATCGCCAAAATTGAACAATACCTATGAATGACTGGCCACATTCAGAATAGAGATATGCAATAATAAACATTGGTCCACATGATTTAGGTTCTCACTTGAAATAGTAAGTTATTAAATGTAGAATGTAATCGACAGGGACATTTGATAGGATGTGGTACTGAAAAAGAACAAGAGCAAAGTAAATAAAGAAAATATTGTGTTTAGTTTGGATAAATTCAAATTAAAATGTACCATTACACTCAGAGGATCAATATGGAATAAAACATATGCAAAATTTGTAGGAAGTACATGACTGATAACTGTTCTGTCCTGAGCGTTTGTTTCTAGAGCACCCACTTGACCACACCAACAGTTTCTCGCCACCGAGGAGGGGTACTTGCAAAAAGAATAAAATAAAAATCTGAGTTTAACAAAACATTTTAAATGTAAATATCAAGCTTACCTTTCTTTTTCCATGAAATATGCTTGTGGGCACGCCAGCCATTTTGAAAAGGTGGGCAAAACAAGTGGCAAGGCCACACCCCCACACATGTGATATAATTTTAAAGGTACTGTTGCCCTCTCTAAGAAACATCAGGAATTAGAGGAGTGGCAAGTAGAGTATGCGAGCTAGAAGCAAAAACTAAAATGTGTACTACAATGTGCAAAAATGAAATACTGGGTCATCAGGGGGTCATGAGGGACATTTATAAAACTAAAAGTCCCACTAACCTTAAAGTGCAATTGAAAAGCTCACACAAGAAGGTTAACCTAGCTTACCTAGAAGACCTCATCAGGGGGAGCACACTCCCCCTCCTTGAAGAGCTCACCCACTCAACCCGCATCCCCAGAAAACAGCTAACCCCAGATAAGGCAGCGTGATGTATCCCGAGACAACAGGACTGGGACATCCAAATAAAGGTGTGAAACAATCACCTTCAAAAGGTTATCAATTCACTCCAACCAAAATTAGGACCACACGGTGAGGCAAGAGTTAATAGTTATTAGTCTCAACACCCAAGGATAACCAGAAGAGCATGACTGATATGATGGAACTGGGATTTTGTTACACTTAATTTTTGCAAAACACAAATAAAACTAAATTGAAACTAAGGATTTTCAGAAAATAAAAACTACACTAAACTAGCAAAGAATTGGTAAAAACTAATTACAACTGGTAAAAATTGAAAATCTGGAGTCGAAACTAAATAACAATAACAACTAATGGAAATGGCGAAAAGTTTAAAACCCTGGTGCAGAGATTGGCAAATCTGACCAGGAAACGTTATAAAATGGATTGTCAGGATAGTCAGTGTTAAAGCCACTTTTGACAGTCCATACTAGGATGGCATTGGACATCTTCGGGGCAGAAAAGGGTTGGTGTGACCAAGGTGTGGTTTGGCTTGTTGTATGTACATTTCAAAATGTTACAGCTCTGGATGGACCAGTTACCAGGGCATGGAAGGATGACAGACTTTATTACATGAGGAGAAGGGACATTTTCGGGATCGAAGATCCTCAGGGATGACAAGGCTGGAGCAACGGTACTCGAGAGAAGAATTTCTGATACTTTCTGAGATATGATGTCACCAACCTTCTCTTTTAATTGTCTAGCTCCAATGAATTGACACATGGGAGTGTGTCAAAAAGGGGGAGTTGAGTTTGAACATCAAACAATGGTGATATGAAAATTTCTATGAGTTTATTTTTGTGTTTAATAAATTAGCTATGGTAAAACTTAAGCTTATAATGTGTTAGACTTAGAAAGGGTTCACTAATTTTTGATTTCTTTTACACACACATAGATTATGATTAGAATAAGTCCTGAACATAATATTTTAAACCAAATTTGAATCATTAGAAGAACAATGGATAACAATATTAGATTATCAAGGCTAGGGAGAGAGGTGTTTTGGTTTTCTGTCTCTTGCAGAGAAAGGAACAGACACCAGACGGGGACCCGGAGATGTGAGGACCCTTCACAGCAGGGACAGATGTAGGGACTGCCGAGACAGCAACTGGGGTCAAGTGTCATGACGTTTGGGCTCCTGGAGAAGATGGATCCCACAAACACAGCAATAACCATGAAGGGGTTGGCGAAAACCAGGAACATCAGACCAACGAGGTTCAAGAGGCTCTTGGCAAAAAGGGGGACACGCCGGTGAACCCAAAACACACGGATCCTTGTTTGGAATCGGGGTAGAATAATCCCCAGAACTGTGCAATGACTAAAGGGTGGTCTAACCCCGGAGGTCGAAGAAAGAAGCTGAGAATCACCCAACTGGAAGACACTGGTAGCTGCAGCAATAAAAATAAAGGTTAAAAGCTCCTTAGACAGAGGTTCTAGTCTAAGTACATTTGAAAGGTATAAGGGGGCATTAAAATGGGAGTGGAAAACTGGAGCACCAAAATAAAGCTGTGGGAAAATGGGGAGTGATGGGAGTGTCATCTGTAACTGCTGTTATGGTTGTAAATCTAACTTTGCTTGCATCTGAACTGCGTGAACACAGAGGTCATCCCCCATATGGTCCACCCGTTAAAGGGGGACAGAGGGCCTCAGGATCAAGAAAACCTGGACCTTGCAACGCTGAAGTGCTTGTTATTAGTGATCTCTTTAATGAGAGATCAAAAGAGGGTATTGTGATATTATTCTGTTATTATATGTTACCTTATATATGTAATCAAAGTAGTTGAATTAGAATACTGCTGTAGATCACATTATACCCTTTAAAATAGAGTGTGTGATCTGTATGTAGTTTAGTTCTCATTATATTTTTGAGTTAACAGAACATATTCACATATTAGTTCATTAGATAAATGTGCATCACTCTGTATCCTTGATCTGCTGGGAATGTGTGACACTGTTTTCTTGACATGCTTAATTGTTGAATCATGAAGAGAAGGTTGTAAGCAGGAGACTCTGTGTCTAAAGACAGGGGAGATAGATAGACCACATTCCACACCCCCACCTTACAGAAAGCAGAGAAACAACTGCCGAGGTCATAACTTAGGCGCTGTAACAGAGAAAAAATGTGATGTTTTGGCTTTTACGACTAGCTGGGGGCCACTAGAGACTATAAAAAGCTGAGCAACCCGTCACCATTTTTGAGACATGTGCCTGACCCTCTGGTAGCATCTCTCCCGTCCGGACGTTCTAATGCTCTTATTGTTGAATTGTATGGAAATAAATGATTGTTGATTGAGCATTGATACACCGAGTATTGTCCTTCCTTCAGCCCAAAGATTCAAAGAACTGCGTGTTTTCAACAGAACACATGGTGATACAGCAAAGAATCCAACCCTTCTGAAAAGCAAATGGCTTCCTGTCATACTCTACCTGATTCAGGTGAGCATCTGGAATAGACCAAGTCTGGGGGTCAGCAAACCAAAGGAAAACAAAACCCTCCCCATAAGAAAACCACTACAATATAACCAACACGTTCTCACTCCCAAAGCGTAACATTTTACGCTAGGTGACAAATCGTCACCATATTACGTTACATTTTACGCTAGGTGACAAATCGTCACCATATTACGTTTTTGGCTACCCACCACGTTCCTAAATGACGACCTCGGAAAAAAGAGGAAATATGAGAACCGTCTGGACTGAATCTACACATGTTTGCTCTTTTTCTTCAAATCGCTTAGAAACACGCTATTTAACATCATTAAAGTCCTGGTTAAGGTCAGGAATAAGGTTATGGTCAGGGCTAGGGATAAGGTTAGGTTTAGGGCTGGAATACAGGGCTGGAACGTCTATTACCGCGGGAGCGTCATTGCACTGGATTCCAGCCATAGCCCGCCGCGTACCATAAGAACGCCAAAGGTCTCCTTTCGCGTTCCTCAGGAACGCCACGGGACGTGACAAAACGTCGACATGTTACGCCTCGGGAGTGAGAATGGGCTGATATAGCACATCATAGACATATGAAGATTTGGAACAAGTCCTATAAATAATTCCATAACATATAAACTTCAGTCTCTTCTATATACATTAAAACAGCGGTCCCCAACCTTTTTTGCGCCACGGACCGGTTTATGCCCGACAATATTTTCATGGACCGGCCTTTAAGGTGTCACAGATAAATACAACAAAATAAAACTAGTACCGGTACCGGAAAAAAAGAAGATTTATTCATAACACACGTGAAAGACCCAGGAAAACAGAGTTAACGATAAAAACGATAACAAAATAACGATAAAAACTCTGAAAACCATACATTTCACACCCGAGCCTCATCTCTCGACCAAACGACGGTCCGTGGCCCGGCGGTTGGGGACCGTTGCATTAAAACACCTTAACCACACAGTTAGGTTTCAGCCCTCGCTGACTCAGAACAAAGTAAGACAATCAGAGTTCGATTGGTTTTTACTTGTGCAGGGGAAGCCTGGTCAGATTCTCAGAGTTGCAAGCTCTACACCCAAACTCAGACAACTCCAACTCCAGCCTTTTATTGAATGAAAACAGTTACACAACCGCCCATTGTAAACCCCATATGTTGTGTGGTAAAAGCTAAGGCACTGTGTGTGTGTGTGTGTGTGTGTGTGTGTGTGTGTGTGTGTGTGTGTGTGTGTGTGTGTGTGTGTGTGTGTGTGTGTGAGAGAGAGAGAGTGTATGTGTGTCTGTATACGTGACTTCCTGGTTACAAACGTTTTAACCGCATCTCTAGTCATAAAAGGGCATCTCCCCTCAACCTCGTATATGGCTTAACCTCTTTAACAGTCCACCATTTACATGGTGAGCCCATACTGTAAAGGGCAGGAAGTGAACATTCCTTACCAAATAAGGAAACCAGAATCTTACATAGATTGGGCCTGCAGTTGAAAACTATAGCTAGTAACATCCCCAACATCCTACATGTGGGGGAGGAACAGAAAAATATCTGAACATACAGTTCAAGACAAGGTCCAAGCACAATAATGACAACTTTTAACAAAATCACTCCAACACACACTCCCCTAGCCTGGCACATTGGTTTGCTCCAGGAGCTCATAAGCAGGTGATTGAGCTGCTTTTACTCTTTACAAAGTGAGTACTGTTAACACTTCTCTTTTTACATATACAACTAATTTAGGTTACAGACAAATGTTTAAATGTGAACAGCTCTAACACGGGTTCTTTTCCTGACACAGGTAGGATGGCCAGTCCCCCTGTCTCTTCACCTTTCACGAGTCACTTAAATAACAACCCAAAAATCCTAATAAAGATCACAATCAACCAGTGTGTGTTTTTCTTCATTATGGTTTTTAAATACAAATCAGTCAGTCAATTAATAAAAATACAAGTAAGGGTAATGGAACCCCTGGTCTCCATTACACACATAAATACCATAAAGACACTAAGTCGTAGAGCTCTGAACTCCTTGCTTTTATGATATTTACACTTCTTCTTGGCCTTCTCCTTCACTCTGAGTCACTGCAGGATAAACGCATCAGCTCAGACATTCAATAATTAAAATATGTGTAGGTGACCGTTTGGCAGAAGACGATGTCGAGGCGGTACTGCAGTGACACGTCCGTGGCCATCGTCGGGGCGGTGTCCTTCATCAGCAGGAAGTCCATAGACTTCTTGGCTTTGTTGCTCATCATGGCTCTGTAGTCCGTGGGCGTGGCCTGCAAAAAGTGTAAATAAACCATCAGAGACCAAACACAAATATGCCTTCCAACCACTAGTTTAGACAACATCTTGCAAAGAGTGTGTATTTCAGAGTGCAGTTGTTTTTAAATTTGACAGAAACAGAAAAAAAGACGGAACAGAAGGACAACAGGGAAAGCAGAAGCACCGACACACTGAAATCTTTTAGGGTCAAGCTCCAGAACTAGCCACAAATCCTGCTGGAAAGAACCTAAAAATACTTAAAAATACTTGCAGAGATCTAATGGAGCCGTTAACTCAAAAGCCTGGTGTCAGGCATGTTCTTTAATAAATAAGAAACGAGCTGATATGTTACAGACCCCAGTCTTTACGTAAAGAAAAAGCTGACATTTAGAGCGGTCTCGCAGCAGATTTTAAAACAGTGACACTGATTTGTGGGGTTTTTGTGCACAAATTTGAACCTTTTTGTTTTATCCATGTCCTTGAACACAGCTTGTGACTTGGGCGCTTTCATATGTACCGATTCATTTAGGTTTGTGCACTGAGGCCAGATTTAGGTATTAAAAACGAGTCAGTCATAACACTTCTTACATTAGTTAAAAAGCTGAGCTTACACTAAACCAACATTTAAATTTCCCCTTGTGGGACTAATAAAGGTATATCATATCATATCATTACTACAGTATTGCTGCAACATTGTAAAGACAAAGATGACACACGGACCAGACATAAAACACTGAACACTTTTTAAAGAAGAGTCATTTAAGAGTATTTTCTCTAGAATAAAGTCGGCTGATATGGTGAAGGAAAAATCTGCTCACGAATCCTCCAACTTCTTAAAAGTAAGGAGTGACCTGAGCTGGAAATCAACATGAGAGGGATGACTCAAGAAGAAGAAGAAGCAACAAGAAAAGAAAAACAGAGTTCAGAGTCTAGTTAAGATATTAAGCTGTATCCACAATAGAGCAGGGCGATATGGCCAAAAATATTTATCACGATATATATTTGAAAATTTGCGATAACGATATAACCGACGATATAATTGATGCGAGACAAAATACAACTCCACAACATTACTAGCGCAAAAAGACAACCTTCCATTTATATTCACTTAAACAAGAAGCTGGTTTTTATGTACATTAAAGCTTTATAAAAATGTAACAGTACAAATGCAAATTCCTTGCTGAAAGTTTAACCAAAAGGCATTTCCACTAGAAATGGGCTGACATATCCTGAGCATAACCATGTATAATATCCACTGAAGTTAAAAAGAGGTGCTTTGCAACATTAAACTGCAGTGTGCAGTACGCATTTTTCGGACCATAAGGTGTGTGGTATATTGTAATAAGCAGCAGCTATTACTACCTCCCACCAGTAGGTGGTACTGTGTTATTGTATGTGTTCTGAGCTTATGGAGTAAAAGTCTAGACCTCCACCATAGCCTCGTCTCAGTCCTCTGTGCTTGGTCTAAAGTTATTGTTGACCACAACCCACGCTACACGGGCAGTTGGAGCAACACTGCATAAAGTTACAACATGGTGTCAGAAGTCGGCAAGACCGTGTGAACAGGGACCGCGACGTGAGTAAGCTAGCCGTAGATTAGCTAACAGTAGCCATTGCTAACGGCATGGAGCAATTCAAGCCACCATCACCGCTACTGCTCACAGGCAATTTATCTGAGACCTGGCGCAGATGGGAACAAAGATTCGGACTGTATATGACTGCTACGGGTGCGTTGGAGAAGGATGAAAAGGTTAAAATAGCCATTCTTCTCCACACTATCGGCGAAGAAGCGCTTGAAGTGTACAACACGCTCACAGTGACCCCGACCGGAGACGCACTGACAATGGCGGACATTTTGAAAACGTTTAAGGAATACTGTAGTCCACGAAAGAACGTTGTTTTTGAACGCCACAAGTTCTGGTCATACCCAATGTCGGCGGATATAACAGTGGACAGATATGTCACGGAACTCCGTCAGAGAAGTAAAAGTTGTGAATTTGGGATCAATGAGGACGACATGATCAGGGATAAATTGGTGTTCAGCATAAGTGACGCAAGACTAAAAGAGAGATTGCTTCGTGGCAACGACCTCACACTGCGCAAGACGATAGAAATATGCAGATCAGCAGAAGTGGCCAAGTCACAGATTCAGGCCATGCAGTCAATAACTGCAGCCCAAGACACGTCAGTGGACGCATTAAGAAAAATGCCAGGATACATTAAATCAGGACACAGTAAAAACAAACTGAGCAACGACAAACAAACAGTTTGTCACAAATGTGGCAACAAACACGCATTCCGACAGTGTCCAGCCTATGGGGCAACATGTCACAAGTGTGGGAAAAATAACCACTTCTCAAAAGTGTGCAGAGCTAGCGCAGAGAAGAGTAGACACTTCAAGAAAACAAAAACTATTAACAACATTGAAACTGATGGCGATTCACTATACATCGGCATGGTATCCAGCGACAAGCACAAGACTGGCAAATGGCATGAAAGTGTGACAATCGGAGACGTACCACTCACCTTCAAGCTAGACACAGGTGCGGACGCAAATGTGCTCCCCAGATCAGTTTATGACGAGTTACCAGATATGCCTCGGTTACAGCCCACAAAGACTGTACTCATAGCTTTTGGTGGAGCCCGCATACGTGCAGATGGTGTGGTGTCTCTTGAGTGTGAAGCACGGAAGCACAAGGCTGTGTTTGACTTTCTTGTATCAAGCCATGCAGATAAACCGATCCTAGGTGGACAAGCTTGTGAAGAGCTCCATCTGGTGCAACGAGTTGAGACCCTTGCCATGACATCCTCTGTACCGAAATCAGCTAAACCACCTTCTACCTCGGAAGAACTTGTGGAGATGTACGCTGATGTGTTCACAGGCTTAGGTGAGTTCCCTGGACTTCACCACATACATATTGACCCAAATGCAACACCTGTGATTCACGCATGCAGGAACGTGCCACTCTCCATAATGGATGCGCTGAAGAAGATGCTACAGGACTTACAAAACAGAGATGTCATAATGCCTGTCAATGAGCCTACAGATTGGGTCAACAGTCTTGTCGCCACACAGAAGAAGAACGGAACACTAAGGGTGTGCTTGGACCCTTGTGATCTGAACCAAGCAGTTAAACGCCAGCACTACTCCATTCCCACACACGAGGACGTTCGCAGCAAGCTAGCAGGAAAATCCATCTTCACCATATTGGATGAAAAAGATGGATACTGGCAGATCAAGCTGGACGAGCCGTCATCAAAGCTCTGTACCTTCAATACACCTTGGGGCCGATATCGCTTCCTCCGACTCCCATTCGGGATCAAATCAGCCAGCGAGGTCTTTCAACAAAAGAATTGTGAGACTTTCGGCAACATTCCTTGTGTATTTATCATTGCAGATGATATGATAATTGCAGCTACATCAGAGCACGAACACGATGAAATCCTGCAGAAGGTCATGGAGAAAGCAAGAGCAGCTAACGTGAAGTTTAACAAGGACAAAATTCAGTTCAAAGTTGACACAGTGAAATACATGGGCCATATCATCACAGCAGCAGGGCAGAAAGCAGATGTTTCAAAGATCAAAGCTATTGTCGACATGCCGACTCCAGAAGACAAACAAAGCCTTCAGCGTCTGCTGGGAATGACGAAGTTTTTGGCACAGTACATCCAAAATGAAGCATCGCTCACAGCACCTTTGAGACAGCTACTCAAGAAGGACACAGTGTGGCAGTGGCAGCCACATCACACAGTAGCGTTACAGACGCTCAAGTCGACGCTCACACAAGCTCCAGTGTTGAGATTTTATGACCACAAGAAACCACTAACACTGCAGGCCGATTCTTCAAAAGATGGGCTGGGCGCATGCCTATTACAAGACGGACAACCTGTGTGTTACGCGTCACGAGCACTCACAGACACAGAAAAAAGGTATGCACAAATAGAAAAAGAGTTGCTAGCCATTGTGTTTGCCGCTAAACGATTCCACCAGTATGTCTATGGAAGACCAGTGACAGTGCAATCTGATCATAAACCCCTGGAGGCGATAGTGCGCAAACCGCTATGCAAGGCACCAGCGAGGCTACAAGGAATGCTGCTGCAACTACAGAGATATGATCTCACCGTCACATACACCCCCGGCAGAGACATGTTCATAGCCGATGCACTCTCACGTGCCACAACTACCAGTGACGACGGAAACGTGAGTGAAAACGCAAATGATGAAAGAGTTGTGTATGCTCTGGAGGCCACAGCAGCATTGAGCGAGAAAACATTGTGTGACCTGAAAAAAGCAGTGGCAGCAGACAGCGTACTACAAGCCGTGCGTGAAAGACACTTCAACGGATGGCCGCTGTCGAGGAGGGAAATTATTTTACTGCTATTGTTAAATAATTGTCATTGCATTAATAATATAATCTGCAGCATGGATATTGCATTCCAAGGTTTAAACAGTGTCTCTTTCAGAAAGACTGAGTTGCAGGCTGACAGGAAGTTGTATGCAGAAAGAAGCAGGAAGTTATTTTGAGCCGCAGGCTAAGACGAGGTTTTAACAATGTAACAGATAGCTTTAAGAAGGCCTTAAGCAGTTATGACTATTTTATACACAATGCATATCTGTGCTTATTAAAGAGTTGGAGCTCGGTCAATTAATTGGGGGTCGGAAGCTTTGTTCGGCGCGATGTTCGGACAATCTATTGTGCAAGTGACTTGGAGCCATAGAAGGAATCGCAATACATGCTTACAAAACACTTATATATCAGATCATTTTATATTAAGGTTTTAGTAGAGGTTCTTGATTAAAACATTCATTTAGTAGAAGACATACACATAGTCTCAGTGAGCTTCTGGTCTGGTAAAAGGTCAGAAGTGCAACAGGTGAATTGAGAAAGAGCATTTGAGGACGAGACACAGACAGTAGGTGAAGAGGTGACACAAAGAGCATGTGAGGTCAACACACACACACACACACACACTTTAAATTAGATTTATTTAGAGGAGAGGTTAGTTATGTTTGGCTGTAACTGCAAAATTGTCTTGGTAAAAGAGGAACCGTTTCTTGGTGTCTCGGCAAGAAAGAGGAACAAGACAAGAACTGAAAGGTAGACAGGAAGGGCTAGTCATGAAAATAGAAGATGATTTTCTAGGTGAAAAGTCATGATGATGTTGATCTGATCTATGTATAAAATGTATCTGTGACGCATGAAGGGGCGTCAGTAAACAAACCCTGATGCTATAAAATATCTGTTCATGCTTTGATTAAGTCGAAGACTACTTCCTGTCTGCGTACAGAGTTGTCTTCCCACGCGTGTATTCATTAAAATCATCGTTTGACTTCACCCGGCCGGATTGGTGTGGTTATTCTTCGATCACCTCTTGTACCCTTCCTCAATATTGAATCTTAACATTTGGGGGCTTCGTCCGGTTATTGAGGAGGGAGAGTTGGAGGTTTGGACGGAGAAATCCGGGGTCTTGGGTGGTCTGACGGGCAGACATGAATTCCAGTGGTCTAAGTGAGTGGGCATAAGCCGGCTTATCCAAAAGGTAAGGCACTACCTGTTGAATTATTTCCAAAGTGTGCCAAATTGGAAATGATAAAATTTAAGTCTACTCACTGAAGTTACTGGTGGATGTCTGTTTTGATTTTGATGAGAATCTCATGACAGTACTGAGGATTTAAAGCAGTTGGACTGCTGGAAAGGATTTAATGCGGTTGGACCGCGGGAAGCAGTTGGACTGCTGGAAATGATTTTAGTATGTTAGGGAATTTGCTTATTTTTTGGTTATAAGGTTGGACCTGCTTCAGTTATACACTTGTTTCGGGTGTTGATTGTTGTTTCAAAGTATTATAAATTATTTTAGAACGGAACCGTGGGGGTTCTAGGAAGCGCAGTTCTCGGAGGTAACGCTCCCTCCCGGCCAAGGACGCTTGGCCCTGACCTATCGGCGAATAGGGTTAGTACGGTTGGCAACCGGGGAGAACTTGGGAACCTCCAAAATAGCTAGGAGTTAGAATCTCCTTACCGTTTGGAACGGTATCTGCGCTTTTTTGGGCAGCAAAGGTTGGACCTTGGGTGTTGGACACTTTTAAATTGAGTTAGGGATTTTAGAGATGAGGCCAGAAACTGTTGGACAGATACTGGTTAATTGATCGTAAAAAACTCAGGGAGTTTATCGGTTAGACCGTTAACTTAAATTTTTCGAAATTCGGTAGGTGTTAAAAGGCATAAAATCTGTGCAGTTGTAAATATAAGACGTCTCTGTAATAAAAAAGATCTCTGTGGGTCGAGTCAGCAATGCACTGACTGCCTGCTGCTATTCTTAGATGAAGAGTGTGTGTGCATGCAAATGAGGCAGCTGATGCAGAGCGCATGAGAGGACTATGCTTTCGGTTTTGTGTGTCATTGAGCTCTATAACTATTGTTTGTAAATGTGGATAAATGTCTGTGATTAAAATGCTGGCTTAGTAAATAATAACATTGTAAATATATGAATGGTGACAGCGTTTCAAAATAGAATATAAGAATTGTTTGTGTTTAAAACCAACGTTTAGGTAAGAAGATTTAAGGTGGATTTGAAGGCATAAACAAAAAATAAAAGGGTTGTTAATGCATGAGCTGACTGGATGCAGAGTAAGTGGAGTGGTCATCCTGGGAGGATTGAATGATGCTCTAACTCTGTGGTCAAGTCAGACATAGGCTTTAAGCAACCATGAGCCACTAATAAGCGTGACAAATTAATGAGTATGTGTAAATTGAACTTGTTAAATAGTTTTGATAGAAGTAACTCAATGAGCACGCAATAAAGTGGACTTTTTAGGGGCAGTTTATCACTGACACAATAAAAAGCAACTTAATTAGTAGTTCAATAACAAATTGTAAAGATAACCTTGGTTATTTGATAAGAGAGAGAAAATTCAGGTTACATATAGTGAATAAATAAGGAAATGTTAATCTCTGCGTCATTCCACACTGAAATTTCAATTGTAGGGGATCATTTGGAGGTGAATTGTGTAGGACACGGGGAGACAGAAGAATCTCCCCATGAGTTTTCAGTGTGCATAGAAATTGAGGAGGCTGAACTGGAAGCCTGCCTGGGTCGTTGTTTTTGTTTATTTGAGGGTCTGCTGGAAGTTTGTGAAAACGACCACCTTGATATGTGGGAGCCTTCTCGGGCAGCGATTTTTTTGTTAAACCTGTGGCAGGCTGTGCAACATGGAGAAAGCTTTGACATAATGTCATAAAGGTGATTTCTTGGTTTTAGACTTATTAGTACGGGACAAGTTGAGGGACCCTTGAGGGTGTGTTGTTGTAAAGTATATAAGGGACGCGCAGTGCCGTTAATGGGTTTAAAATAAATGAAAAAACACTAATCCGAGGAACTATTGGAGAGGTAAGTATACGGAGGTGAGCGCGTTGCGCATAAGGGTTGCTGGTGTCATATATTAACACTTTGAGGGCGAATAATTTTGATTGAGTGTCAACGCTTGAGAACGCGAGGACAGCGTCTAAAGTGCTGGGTTAAACTTTGTGTATCACCGAGCAGGGGAAGAGGAGCCAGTGGTTGCGAGAACAGCGAGACGAAGATTGAAACCGAAAGTTAAGCGTGTCTGGGTGACCTAGACCAAGAAGGTGGAGTCGACCAACGCCATTGGAAGAGGTAAGTCTGTGTTTCAGAGAATGGCTGACAGCTCGGGTGCAACACCTAGTGGGAAAAGGGGATGCAAACCTCTGAAGGATCAGCTTGAACAGCTTAAGAAAGCTATTCGTTTGGCTTCACCTGGAGCACTAAAATCAGCAGAGAAAGAGTGCCAAGCGATGGAGGTTGAGGTAAGCAAACTTATTACATCCCAACAGAAAGGGCTGGGTGATAAAATACCTCTGAGCTTGGTGTTAAAAACTGAAGGAGAAGTGTATGGACAAATGCATGAGGCCCTACGTGCGTCCATAGAGGCATTAACGGCATTGGAGGTTATAAAACAGAGAGTAATGCAGGGAGGGCCAGAAGAGGAGAATGAAGACCGTGCGACGTCATCAGAAGAAGAAGACGATGAGGAGGACGAAGATGGAGGAGCTGAACCCCAACCAAGTACAAGCCTAATTTTGAGGAAAAGAAGTGTGAAGAGAGACCAAGCACAGAGACAGCCCATATTTAAGAGCTCAAAGGGGAAAGGAAAGTTGAGGAAGAGTAGAAGAGTGAGTTTTGAACAAGGAGCTCCTGACCCTGGTTTAAGTCTGCCTCTGATAGCAGGTCCAAAGAACGAACCAGTTTATCGCGCCTATAAGGTGAGAGATTTGGAAGCATTGGTTAAACAACTTCCACCAATAACCAAAGGAGAACATTGGGAAGGAGAAGAATTAGCGCTGGGCGACTTTCGCACTTTGGCCGGACGTTGTATGCTGGGTGGTGGGTTAGCAGATGTAGAGCAGATAGCTCAAACAACTAGATATGCAAATGACCTGAAATATCATGAGGTGCAGAGTGACTTAGCAGATGCAGTTCGGGAGAAGGACCCAACTCCTAACTTTGGAGCCATTCCAAAAATTATTTGGGATCCTAAAAACACACCCAGAGAGTGTTTAGCTAAAGCAAAGGAACAATGGTTGTTAGGAACAGGAATACATCCGGGGAAGGAGGGTGAAAGTAGAGCGTGGTTTCGTTCGGCAGTGCTGGCAGGGCTGCCCAATCAGGTTGCAGTTGACTTGGAAAAGAACCCAGATTTTGCCGTTGCAGACTCGGTGCAGTGGGACAGACATGTGACCCACAGACTTCAGCAGGAACAGGATTTGGCAAACAAACAAAAGAAAGAGTTGGAGGAAGCCCAGGCGTGGCTGGTCAAGTTGCAGCTGGCAGAAGCAAAAAACAAAGCAGGAGACAGAAAGAAAGAGGATAAAGAGAGCGCAAGGAAAATAATGGTGGCAAGGTCTCAGCCCGATCCTGTGCCTGACTGGTCAGATCAGGATCCGGGTCTCTACCCTGATGATCGTTGGCCCGCCAATGCACCAAGGCAGCGTCAACCCGTAGGGAATTGGGGGACCGGTGGACCGCAGAGAGGGCGTGGTGGATCCGTGGGGGAGGACAAAGGGCTCGGAATCCGGGGAATCCTGGCAGAGTGTCTTGGACTGCGTGTCTGAGATGTGGAGCAGAAGGACACTGGGCCCGAGATTGCCCTGAACCGCCGCAGAACTATCAGGGGCGAGGCTATCAATCCCAGGCACGAGGAGGCCCAAGACAAAGAGTTGCTTACAGGGGAGCACATCAGGCTCCAAACCCGAATGCAGCACCAGCCCCCCAGTACCCAGTAGCCGACTGGGGCTGGGAGGGGGAGCAATACTGATGGAGCCCGGAGAAACTGAACAGCGTGGGGACGGCAGAACCTATGCTGTCAATGATGATGATCCAGCATTGACACAGCTGGGAAAACAGACTTTGAGGCACCAATATGTGGTGTCCTCACAGGTGCCTGGAAAATCTCATGGGCAGGGACCTGCTTGTGAAACTGGGATCACCTTCAAAGACTCAATATCTAGTCCAGAACTCTGAACAACCCACTGCCGAAATCTACTGGGGGAGGCTAGTGGAAGGAGGCATTCTGAGACATTATCAGCTATGGAAACCCTGGATAATGAGCCTGGCCGTCTATTCCCCTCTGCGAGATCCTTTCCACGTTACACTCTTTTATGATAGGGAAGATAACGATATCTATCGGGAACAGTTCCAGTCTGATCTTGAGGGACAGACGTGGAATGTGCAAACACATAACATTTATGTTGGACCAGAAGGTGTGGCCGCGGCTGTGAAATTTACTGATGAACAACTGCCTTGGTACAATGTGGGAGAGGATTCAGCCCCTCACATTACATTGGCGGTCCACGAGGGTCATGGGCCAAGAGATCTGGGACCAATGGTCAAGCGGGCGCTGGACAATGCATGCTGGCAAGGCACCCAAGTTCCAAATGTCTGGTATGCACCAAAATGTAAAATATATCGCATAACTTGTTTGTCCAACGATGCAGTGATCTTAGAACATAAAGAAATCTCCAAAATACATGGCAGGGAAAGAATGGATCATCCTGATGCAGTAGCTGAGCTCTCAAAATTGCCTGGTACTTTGTGGTCCGCAGGGCCCACAGATGTAGGTCTAGCTAACTGTTCGCCTGTCCTGTTCCAGCTGAAGTCTGACATACCATTTAACAGACCATAATAGAAGCACAAAACTGAAGACCAAAAGTGGTTCACATGTATTGACCTAGCGAATGCATTCTTTTGTCTCCCACTGCACGAGTCACTCAGAGACATTTTCTCATTCACATACAGAGGCCGCAAATTTAGGTACACACGCCTACCACAAGGCTTTGCACTCTCACCAGGAATTTTTAATCAGGTGTTGAAAGAGACATTGTCCCCATGTCAACTGCCAGGGGGCTGTACATTAATAGAGTATGTTGATGATCTTCTTATTGCAGCCCCGTCAGCAGCGGCCTGTACGGCAGCATCGCTCGTGGTGTTGAACAGATTGGCGGAGTGTGGCTTCAAAGTGAGCAAAGAAAAACTGCAGTTGGTCCGGCCAGAGGTAACATTCCTGGGCCGGGTGATCGCACACAGATCAGTGGGGTTAATGAACACACACAGAGACCAAATTTTGACACATCCAAAACCAAGAACTGTGAAGGAGTTGCTTTCCTTTCTTGGCTTGACAGGTTACAGCAGGCAGTTCATTCCGAACTATGCGGGTAAAACGGCCCCTTTAAGGGACCTGATCAAGAAAGTTGGTGTTCGAAATCTGAAGGCTGAATTGCCTTGGACGCCGGACACAGAGACAGCGTTCATTTCACTAAAACAGGATTTGTCAAGAGCCACAGATCTGGCCACACCTAACTATGATGAGGCATTTTATCTTGATGTTTCAGAAACAAAGGGAGTTGTGAATGGTGTGTTGTTTCAGAAAAAAGGGGGAGGTAGGGATGTACTTATGTATGTCAGCATAAGATTAAATTCAACAGAAGCAAGGCATCCCACATGCACACAACACGCAGCAGGAGTAGCAAAGATAATTCAGAAAACAGCACATATAGTGAGGGAACACCCACTGAAAGTGCTTACTACACACAGTGTAGTGGCCTATGTGAACTCACAGGCATTCACAATGACTCCACTGACGCAACAAAGGTTCAGCAAAATTTTAGAGGCGCCAAATCTGATATTCACACATGAAGGAATAAATATGGCAGACCTAATGGGGTCAGGAGAACCACATGACTGTATTAAGAAAGCCCAGGTTGAAGGAAAAATCGAGGGACAACAGTCGGCTCAGAGAGCTGAAGTGATAGCCCTAACTCGAGCCCTGAGGTTGGCTAAAAACATGAGAGTGAACATCTACACTGACTCAGCATATGCGTTTGGAGCAGCTCATGTGGAACTGGCTCAGTGGAAGAGAGCCGGGTTCAGGACGGCCACTAATGCACCCATCTGTCACAAAAAGGAAATGGAGGAACTGGAAAAGGCCCTGGAGGACCCAGACGAGGTAAGTATTATAAAATGCAAAGGCCACTCACAAGCAGACAGTATGGTGGCAAGAGGAAATCAGAAAGCTGAGGAAGCCGCAAAGGAAGCAGCGGGCTAGAAAGGAGAGAGACAACTGGTGCAGGTAACCCCAGAAGAGGAGGTTAGCACTAACAGCATGGAAGAAGTTAGAAAGGCTCAGGAGGAGACATCCCCAGAGGAAAAGGGGGTGTGGGAAAACAAAGGAGCCTGGCAAGATGGCGGTTTGTGGAGGGGGCCAGATGGGCGTCCCGCTTTAACGGCCAAAATGGCGGAACAAAAGGTGAATGAGGCTCACGGGCTTGGTCACGTGGGAGTGAAACAGATGGAGAGAAATTTGTGCCGATGGTGGCATCCTGATTTGAGAAGGATGATACTGGAAAAGGCCAGAACGTGCCTAATTTGTGGGGCACACAACCCAAAGCCAGCAGTAAAACCTGAAGCTGGTAAGTTCCTCATGCCAGGAAGGCCAGGAGAAGAGGTCGTGATTGATTATACCGACATGATTGATACAGGCCCAGGTGGGGTGAGGTATTTGTTGGTGTGTGTGGATGTTTTGACTGGATGGCCCGAAGCATGGGCGACCAAATGTGAAGACGCGAAAAGCGTGATTAAGTGCTTAATCAATCATTACATTCCAAGGCATGGGTTTCCCAAGAGAATTAGATCAGACAATGGTACTCACTTCAAGAATAAAGATTTGCAAGAGGTAGAGAGGATGTTGGGAGTGCAACATAAGTTCGGGACGGTCTTTCATCCTCAATCTCAAGGAAAGGTAGAGAGGATGAACCTAAATTTGAAAAACAAGTTGGCTAAAATTTGTGCGCAGACAGGGCTAAATTGGGTCGCAGCCCTGCCCATTGCTTTGATGACCATAAGATGTTTATGATGATGTTAACTTTGTATTTCAGGTGCAGTTATAACTATTTTATACATATTGCATTTTGTGCTTTTAAAGGAGTTGTGGCTCAAATTTGTCTCTGGAGGGTCACGAGCCTTTGGCTAGCGCTATGATTAGCCAATCTACTGTGAGGATAATATGAGTTCATGAAGGATTGCACACGCTTACAGACACAGAGTTAAGAAACACACATGACAGTAGTGATTCCAGGCAAAAGGCCCTAAATTCATTTAGCTTTTAACTGAACTTAAAGAAGGACCAAAGAGGAAGGAAAGCATATATTTTGGTTAAGTCTGATACATTAGAATTAGAAGGTATTGTTACATTAAGGGAGCAAAATGAAATAAAAAGGTTATACCAAAACAGGTGTTAACATAGGAAATGTGAGGTTTTAAAATGAAGTTAGTGTTAACACATAGGAGTTGTTTCAAGGCAGCATTTAGCTATGATGAAATGTATACAGGAGTAATTGCTTATATGCTTAAACTTAATTGATTAAAGTGGTTGTTTTCTTTTGGAGTAGATTAACTTGCAGCAGCGACAACTTGTGCACAGGATGTTGATGATCAGATAAGGGAAAGTAGAGCGAGCAACTGGACGTGAAACCAGCGCTTAAAAGAATTTTAAAGTGATGAGTAACGTTGAAGAGTATACATAAATACAAGTCAATAAGTTAAGAAGATAATTAGGATCAGGCTTTTAATTAAAGGGTCCCAGATAGGATAAGTTAGGGAGATGCAAGAAAAGGTGTTTTGTTTCCTTTGCAGAAGATCGATCTCGGCGACCACAGGAGGGGCGAGGATCCTGGAGATCTCGAGGTTCGAGACCACCAGAGAAGGGTCTGCGTGAGGACACAATGTATTGTGACCTCTGGTGTTCCAGAGGTCAAAAGGGGGAGTGTCGAGGAGGGAAATTATTTTACTGCTATTGTTAAATAATTGTCATTGCATTAATAATATAATCTGCAGCATGGATATTGCATTCCAAGGTTTAAACAGTGTCTCTTTCAGAAAGACTGAGTTGCAGGCTGACAGGAAGTTGTATGCAGAAAGAAGCAGGAAGTTATTTTGAGCCGCAGGCTAAGACGAGGTTTTAACAATGTAACAGATAGCTTTAAGAAGGCCTTAAGCAGTTATGACTATTTTATACACAATGCATATCTGTGCTTATTAAAGAGTTGGAGCTCGGTCAATTAATTGGGGGTCGGAAGCTTTGTTCGGCGCGATGTTCGGACAATCTATTGTGCAAGTGACTTGGAGCCATAGAAGGAATCGCAATACATGCTTACAAAACACTTATATATCAGATCATTTTATATTAAGGTTTTAGTAGAGGTTCTTGATTAAAACATTCATTTAGTAGAAGACATACACATAGTCTCAGTGAGCTTCTGGTCTGGTAAAAGGTCAGAAGTGCAACAGGTGAATTGAGAAAGAGCATTTGAGGACGAGACACAGACAGTAGGTGAAGAGGTGACACAAAGAGCATGTGAGGTCAACACACACACACACACACACACTTTAAATTAGATTTATTTAGAGGAGAGGTTAGTTATGTTTGGCTGTAACTGCAAAATTGTCTTGGTAAAAGAGGAACCGTTTCTTGGTGTCTCGGCAAGAAAGAGGAACAAGACAAGAACTGAAAGGTAGACAGGAAGGGCTAGTCATGAAAATAGAAGATGATTTTCTAGGTGAAAAGTCATGATGATGTTGATCTGATCTATGTATAAAATGTATCTGTGACGCATGAAGGGGCGTCAGTAAACAAACCCTGATGCTATAAAATATCTGTTCATGCTTTGATTAAGTCGAAGACTACTTCCTGTCTGCGTACAGAGTTGTCTTCCCACGCGTGTATTCATTAAAATCATCGTTTGACTTCACCCGGCCGGATTGGTGTGGTTATTCTTCGATCACCTCTTGTACCCTTCCTCAATATTGAATCTTAACACCGCCCAGAAGGAAGAGTTTAGACAAAACACTCCACAGCTACTGGCCTATGAGACACGATATCAGTTTCCACGATGACATTATTATGATCGGGGACAAGATCGTAATACCCCAAAGCTTCAGGCGTGTGATCCTGGAGAAGCTGCACCTTGCCCACCAAGGCGTGCAGCGCACAAAAGCCAAAGCAAGAAGAGTGCTGTACTGGCCTGGCATGTCACGCGACATAGAGACCATGCTTGAAAAGTGTGAACAATGCCAGCAAATGCAGCCAAAGAACCAGGCTGAACCGCTTATTCCACACCAGATTCCAGAGCTGCCATGGATGAAAATCGGAGCAGACATCTTCGAACTGAACGATCATCCATATCTTTTGTTAGTGGATTATTTATCAAAATATCCAGAAGTTCTTAACTTACCTGACAAAACGGCACACTCTGTGATTCAGAAGATGAAATCAGTCTTCGCAAGACACGGAATTCCCAAAGAGATAGTGAGCGATCATGTTCCATTCGCCAGCCACGAGATGAGATCGTTTGCAGCATCCTGGGAGATAAACCTAACTTTCTCCAGTCCCGGCTTTCCTTCTTCGAATGGCATGGCGGAGCGAGCCATAAAGACTGTCAAACATGCACTTAAGAAAGCCGCACGGACTGGAACAGACCCACATCTAGTGCTGTTGTCTTTGAGGAACACTCCAGTCACAGGACTTAGTGTGTCACCTGCACAAATGTTGATGGGACGGGTTCTCCGCAGCACCCTGCCATGCACCAGTGCTGTGTTGAGGCAGTCAACCCCACAGAACATTCACGACAAAGTGCGCAGGTTGCAATCAAAGCGGAAACGCCACTATGATCAGCACGCAAGACCATTGCCTGTTCTGACCCCAGGCGAGACTGTGCACATGCAAACAAGGCGCGGTTGGGAGCCAGCTGTTGTAACTCATCGGCGAGAGGAACCACGCTCCTACACTGTGCAAACACCAGATGGTAAAGTGCTCAGGAGGAACAGGAGACATCTGAGGAAAATACACCCAAGTCTGTTCAAGGACACACCCATGGACCCAGATGAACTGTCCGTTCACACCCAAGAGCCAGTGGAGCCACCAGCAAATGACACCCCACAAAACTCTAGTCCTGCAAGTATGGACAACACACCCACATGTTACACACGCAGTGGCCGAGCAATAATACGCCCTGCCAGGTATAGAGACTAAGTGATTGGGAAACTTAAAGTCACTCTATCCTGTACCTGCGTTGTTCTGTACAAGCTAGATAACTGTCTTGTTGGCAAAGAGAGAAAATATGTCATGTTTCATATGTTCATTTTGACATGTCTTATCTAATCTGTCATGTGTTCATCTGTTTCAAAACACTACACTGATGTGTATTTGCATTGCTCAAGTGACAAGCAATCTGAGGTGTGCTCTACTTAATGTCTCAAGAATATAATATTGTTAATGTTCCTACGATTTAAAAGGTGCATTTATGTTACAAAATATTGGAGTTAAGAGGTAGTATCTTTATCTCGGAAAAGAGGGATGTGGTATATTGTAATAAGCAGCAGCTATTACTACCTCCCACCAGTAGGTGGTACTGTGTTATTGTATGTGTTCTGAGCTTATGGAGTAAAAGTCTAGACCTCCACCATAGCCTCGTCTCAGTCCTCTGTGCTTGGTCTAAAGTTATTGTTGACCACAACCCACGCTACACGGGCAGTTGGAGCAACACTGCATAAAGTTACAACAAGGTGCACGGGATTATAAGGCACATTAAGCGAAACAAAGCAGTCAGATAAATCAAACTTTATTAAACTCATTCTTCTTGCTTCCTCCATTTCTGTACCATTGATTCCTTAATGTTGAATTCTCTGGCAGCTGCTCTATTCCCATGTTGTTGCAGTATATTAATGACTAACCTCGTATTGTGGATGGATTATCTCAGTTGTTCTCCTGACTGAAGTTTGGTCCGTTTACAGCATCCTGCCATGCGATTGCATTTGTCTCTAACCATGAAGAACCTTCACGTTAACTTTTATAAGTGGAAAAGTGTTAGTGTTCGTCCTCCAGCTTCACTGTTTATGTTATGCTAACATAGCTGTGTCGCTAGCGATCACGTAGCACATCATTATATACCAGCTAGCCCAACTTCAGTAACCCTACAAACGTCACTGCTGTTTAGTTTCCTGTCTTCATTTATGTTGGAAGTGATAGCAGAGCTGTACGTTTGAATTTTTTCAGAAATCTCTCAGTCAGAACATGCAATATCATGCTTAGGTAACTAGCGAAACTAGCGAGCTAACTTCCGCTAGCTTCCTGCTAACTTCTAACTCCGTTAAATGTAATAACTTTTGTTTTCATGGATGCCTGGAAGTTAAACTTTATAGTTACACCTCGTAAAGCAGCAATGCTGATCGTTTTATTAAAGATGAAAGAATTTAGACAGTTTTTAACTCTAAGTGATGCTGCAGTGTTGTTTGACCTGAAGCATACGGAGTTTAGGACCCAGATTACTCCCAGATTTAAGAGCATCTTAGTCCGACAAATACGACAATAACAACGGCCGCTTGCATGTTCTGCAAAAAAATGTGCTTTGTTGTGTATCTGACGGACAAACACCAAACCAGTTCCACATCACGGAAGTTGCACCATTTTTACAAACCAATTCTGGATCATCTGTTTCACTCAACAATCGGCCATGTGCGTATGAAAACAAAGGCACTGCGCATGCGCGTTTTACTCCCATTCTATCGCGATATTTCATTTTCCTATCGTTGCCTAACATTATACCGGTATTACCGTGAACGGTATAATATGGCCCAGCCCTAATCCACAATGTGTGCCAAGAAACTAAGCTTGTCTGTTCTCATGCTAAAGAAATAAAAAATCTGGAATCAGAAAACAGCCAATAACTGCTGATCAACTCACCCACTCCTCTTCGTGCCAGTCCACGTGCAGTGACGACTGGCTGTTGTGACCGCTGTACTTTGCTCTCAGCGTATCCTGGTCATTGCGGAGCACTACTTGTTCAGACTCAGCGGAAGGAGAAGCTTTGGTTGCGATGTACTCGCCCCGTACTGCGTTCAGGGCCTAAATAGCTGAAGCTTGCAGCCGCACACTGTCACCAGCTGACGGGTCTGAAAGGAAGAGGGTATGAATGAAATATGAAGCGTCCCCACGTAACGTCAAACACTTTTAGTACCTTGTCAGCCAGACTGGCGAGCGATTGGTCTTTGGCAGCTTGAGATAGCCTCTGCGTAATAGCTGACCTGAGTCTTCTGCGTGTTGACGTGGGCGATGATCTCTTTGGCTCGGACAGTGTCCTGGGGTATGTGGATGATGACTGAGCTGGAGAGGGCACTACTGCAGGGAACAAAGACACACAGACACGTCTTTATCCAAGCTGGGACTGAGGATACTCTTACACTCACCAGCCACTTTATTAGGTACATGTGTTCAAAAGCTTGTGGCAGCAATTTAGTGCATTTAGTCAAATAAAGACAATAGAGTGGCCTGCAGGTGTATATTTTTGTAATGTTTCTGTCTTATGCCTGAAATATGCTTCAGCAGGAAATATACGCTGTAACTGGAAACAACAGTGTGGAATGGACCGGTTTAGTGTTAAGAGGTGTTACATCTGAAGTTAGAACGTAAATTTCGTGCAGAAATCTAAATCAAGCTTCAGAGGTACTGTTCCAAAAATATAGGGAGGGATGTTACCCACCAGATGTAAAAACAAACACTGTCTGCATGCACATGCCTGCTCTCAACGAGCCTAATCGTGGCTTAGAAAAAACAAGGAGGAGCCGACTGCCGGGGACGGAGAGCGATACCACTCGCTTCACAAATTCAGACCATCTGTGTAGAAGAATTTTAGAAACGTCTCATTAATATTGTCAGGATTTGACTTGTTTTTGATAGACTTTAAAATGACTGAATTTATACAATGAGCAGTATTCATATACAACTTTGTGACAAAGGATTTGCTCATTTTAAGGTAACACACATTTTAGTTCTATATTAGTGAACACATCACCGATGCGCTACGTGCCCTTTTTTCCTTGCATTAACATGATAAGCTGTGCAAAACCCCATTCTTCCAGCTTAAAACTGAAAATACTTTGTTGTACAAATCTTAAGGATAAGATAAGAAGAACTTTATTTATCCCGAGGGAAATTCTTTAGTCATACACATACTCAATGCAGCAAGAGAGACAGAGGAACAGAGGAATAAGATATACCATATATACAATAAGAATACTACTATTACAGTAATATACAGTAGGATAGTGCAAAATACAATATCAAATAACTCTAATGAAGTTAGTTCAGTCAAATGAAAACAAGCAAAGCAGTGCAAGGACTCACCATTCCTCCTCATTTACGCTGATTGGAAAAGTAACAAAAGCAAAATTAAGAGGAAGCCATAAAATGGGAACTGAAGTATTAATGCAGAAATTGAAGAAACAAGATGACCAAAAACGACTGTTTAAATACAAATCACAAGACGAATAAAGCAAAATATAAAAACCCAAAACAGGAGCAGAGGTCATCGCTATGCCATTGCATTTGTCCCTAACCACCAGAATCCCTCACGTTAACTTTTATCAAGTGGAAAAAAGTGAAGCTGGCGTTCATCCTCCAGCTTCACTGTGCTAATGTTATGCTAACAAACCTGTGTCGCTAGCAATCACGTAGCACAACATTATATACCAGGTAGTCCAACTTCAGTAACCCTGCAAACGCCACTGCTGTTTACTTTTCTGTCTTCATTTATGTTGGAAGTGGTAGCAGAGCTGTACGTTTTAATTATTTTAAAAATTCTCTCAGTCAGAACATGGTATGAAATGTTTAGGTGGAAACTAGCAAGCTAACTTCCTGTTAACTTGTAACTCCGTTAAATTTAATAAATTCTGTTTTCATTGATGCATGGATGTTAAACTTAATTGTTACACCTGGTAAAGCAGCAAGGTTGATGATTTTATTAAAGATGAAAGAATTTAGACCGTTTTTAACTCTCAGTGTTCATCCGACTTTGGGAGCTGAAGCCCACGGAGTTTTGGACCCAGATTACTCCATGAAGCTCCTCACTACGGCAGCCGTAATGCTCTGACAATCCATCAAGCAGTGCAGCTTACCAAAGTAGTACTAAAACATTTTTTAACAGATGTCTGCACGCCAAAATCGGTTCGAGGTCAGTAAGCACAACCAGAATTCATACATAGGCACTCTTTCGATTTTTGAGAAAATTAATTAAGTGTGCCATATAGTGTGGAAAATATGTTATACAGAAGAAAAGAATATTTCCCGATATATATCATTACCGCACGTGCTTCAAATTATACAGCGATATGGATTTTAGGCCATATCGCCCAGCCCTAATGTGACGCCCGACTTTACTCTCAACTTACTGTTTCTTTGCTTCCTCAAACTTCTGGATGAGCTTCCTCAGAACGCCATTTTTAGAAACCCTGGCAGTGAGAGGCCGGTGCTCCGACAGTTACGACATCATATGTCTGTTCTGGAAAGACAAACGAGGATGTTTTAGAGGCACAAAAAGAAGTATGTGTGATCACAAGAAGCGGATAGATTTGAAAACACAGTTTTTGTGTCACATTTTGGCCATCGAACTGGAGCCTTGAAAACGATGACACATTTTAGTCATGTGATGCAGTCATGTGACCAATTAAACTAAGGTAGCGGAGGGCATTAAACAGCAGTTGTTTTCTTTGCTCTCAAATTTTTTCAGCCCTATTAAAGATTAATATCAGTGCGGTGGATTTCTAACATGCAACACTTCTGAGCTTCACTAAATGCTACAGGTTTGATGACTTCACAGTAGTAAACAGTGAGACACAAGGCTACCTCTATGCTACCCCTCCTAACCCAAAATATATTTGATCTGAAATACTTCAAGCCAATCCGTCAGTGATGCCTGTTCAGTGTCCCACTTTATGTTGGTGCAGGATACAAGTACTGTATATTGATATATCTATATATATATCTACACCTTAATGTAGAGTAGTGAATGTACAATGAATTGAAGGCCAATGCATTTTCAAAGCTGCCCTAAGGGATTGTGCAGATGTCCATCCTTGTGCGTGAAATGGAACAGTCCACCTCCTCCTACCTTACATCATTCAGTTTCCCATTTCATCCTCCCATGCCGTTTAAATCTAGACTATTTTCTATACACAAGAGTTGAACTGAAACTGCCAAAAACAAAGAAGAAAAACAAACAAACAAGAATGTATGCAAAACATTCTGATGCTTTCTGTACAATTCTCGGCCAGACCGCCATCTGCACCTACAGTAAACCGATGAACACCTTTTTCCTATTTACGAACCACTTCCTCAGACATTGCTTCTCTTCATTTTGAGTGACTGTTGCTCTTTTTGTACTTTGTCCATTTGTAAAATTGTTTTTAAATGTTTATACTTGATTTTCAGACTGCCTTTTTTGTACATTTAAATTTATAATCAAACAGTTTAAGCTTTCCCTATGGTGTCTTGAAGACCATATTGTTTAAAAGTCTGCAACTGTGTGCTAGCTTTATGATAAGAATTATCAGCCTATATTGATGGTTACAAATTATTGTGTGGGTGTGCATGTGCAATCTTTTATATAAAAAAAAAAATTGATATTTTGTAATGTAATATTGGACTGACTTGCTTTGAAATCCCAGGAATTACAAACTCAGATTTATTGATTTGTGAGTAAATGATTATAGATACTCAACAAATACAGACATTTCCCATCACTTAAACCCAAACAGATCCTCAAAGTATAACTGATCAAACTATTGCATTCAATTTGCCTCCGAAACAACAACAACTAAGCTCAAACAACAACTAAGCTCAAACAACAAAAATGAGTAAATAAGATTTTCTATGCAAACTGGGCCTTTTTATCTTTAAAGAAACACCAGTTTTTGGGACAGTGCCCAGCTACATTATAATACACTTATTTTTCCTTTTTTTAAATGAAAATATAATTGGTACCAGGAGTTCTTTGCTATGGATATGAGCAGTTGCTCTAAGAAAAGGCTGGATAGAAAACATACAACTAAAACTATTGCTAAACAGCACACAGGATTCAGTGCCATGGTCCTAGAGTTTTGAGTTGTGTTTGAGTTTCAAATTTGTGTTCTGAAGATCTTCCTTAGCTTCTATTTTTATTATTTATTACCTGTTTTTACTGTTCATCTTATTTTGAATTTTTCCTCTGTCAAAAGAAAAGAAATCCAAAATATTGAAAGGAATCTATGCTCTTTATTTTGTTCTCATTTTTATGATGATGGGTATGTTGACAGTTGAGGTCAGGCAGGAGTCTCTGGTCTATTATGTTTGTGGACAACATTAAGAAACAGGTGAAAGACGGCCTGTAGCGGTGGAGGAGTGTTCTGGAGAGATGTTGTGTGAATGAGAGGGAGACAGATTTAACAGAGATGCTGCAGGAAGTAGAAGTAATATAGGTGGAGAAATTCAAATACCTGAGGTCAATGAGCCAAAGCAACATTTATGATGTTATTATCATTGTGTAACCACATCATTTCTTTAGGGATTAATACATTTTTCTGATTCTGATTATGTTTTGTTTTTGTCGTCCAGCCACTGATCAGCAACATCAACTCAGCAGAGAAAACTGCTGTTATATTATCAATGTCATCTCATCTGGTTTTATAGGTAAATATAAACTAGATGAGAACTTTAAAGCAATGTTAACAGTTTTTGATATTCACGCTGTTGTTATTTTAAATAAATATGTAGGCCAATAAGTACAAAATCCAGAGAGCTACACAACATGGGATGGTTCATTTACAAAGAAGTGGACAATTTTACAGAGCTTCATTAACTCTTCCAGTCACATATCCTGAAAAGGTTGAGTTAAATTGATTGTCCCCGGTGAATGGGAGGTGTCTGTTTACCTCGGAGATTGAGTGGCAGTCCACAGAGAAAAACGTTGGTCAGATCTGTCTTCATCTAATCCCAGCTAACTGAATTTTGTGTTTCTTCAGTGTTTGGCGGCATGATGTCGAGGATGTGCCGCTTCCCAACCACTGACGGGAACCACCTACGAGTGCTGGAGCAGATGGCTGAGAGTGTCCTGTCTCTAAACGTTCCCAGACAGCCTTAGATGTAAACTGGGATGGTTTGCATCAAAGAGTGAAGTTGCAGGAAGGACAGTGAGCACCTTCAAGTCAAGGGCCGTGGTCTTCAGCAAAGAAAGAGCAGAGTCCTGTCTCCAGGTCAGGGATGACTCGCTGCATCAAATGGAGAATTTTGGTACCTCAAGGTCTTATTCACAAATGAAGGGAGAACAGAGCGGGAGGTTGACAGACAGATTGGGGCTCTGTTGTTTTGAAGTAAGAGTTAAGCATAAAAGTGAAGCTGTTGATTTATCTGTCAATCTACCTCCCCACCATCAACTATGGTCGTGAGCTTTAGATAGTGACAGAAAGAATGAGATGGCAGATATAAGTGACAAAATAACCCTTCTCTGAAGGGTAGGCAGCCTTTGCCTTTGTGATAGGATGAAGAGTTCAGTCATTGGGGAGGCATTTGGATTAGAGACACTGCTCCTTCACATCGAAAGGAGGCAGCTGATGTGATTCTGGCATGTGATTTGGATGCCTTCTGGACACCACCTGCATGAGGTGTTTTAGGCATGTCCTGGAGGTAGGAGGCCCCAGGGCAAACTGAGGGCTCGGTGGAGAGATTACATTTCACAGTTGGCTTGGAAATAATTCAGTTTTCCCCCAGATGAGCTGGAAGAGGTGGCTGGCAAAAGGGAGGTCTAAGTTTCTCTCCTTAGATTGACCAAACCCATGACTTTGAACGTGGATATATAGGACAGGGAGGATAAATAAAAGGATGTTACATTAAACCAGTGGTTTCCAAACCTTTTTTTTTTTTTTTTTTTTGCTAGGCCCCTGTTTGTTTTACAAGAAAATCTTCGCAGCCCCCCGGCACAAACACATTCTCAAACCACACAGCCATTTATTGTTTTCAAACTCCACTTCAGTTTCTTTCACACCTCAAACCTTTAAAAAACCAAAAGCAAACAAATAAAAGTAAACTACAATAAATTAAAGGTTGGAACAAAATAAACTAATACCATCTTTATTTTAAGCGTAGTTGTTTCATTCCCCGTTTGTAAGAATAATTTTTCAAAACATGCCTCTCTGTGCAAAGTGGGTTTAAAAACATAAAACGTGATTTGGACAGGGGAAATGGGTTTTGGTTTAGACACAAATACATATGATTTTAAAAAAATCTTCTTGTGATCACACATACTTCTTTTTGTGCCTCTAAAACATCCTCGTTTGTCTTTCCAGAACAGACATATGATGTCGTAACTGTCGGAGCACCGGCCTCTCACTGCCAGGGTTTCTAAAAATGGCGTTCTGAGGAAGCTCATCCAGAAGTTTGAGGAAGCAAAGAAACAGTAAGTTGAGAGTAAAGTCGGGCGTCACATTAGGGCTGGGCGATATGGCCTAAAATCCATATCGCTGTATAATTTGAAGCACGTGCGGTAATGATATATATCGGGAAATATTCTTTTCTTCTGTATAACATATTTTCCACACTATATGGCACACTTAATTAATTTTCTCAAAAATCGAAAGAGTGCCTATGTATGAATTCTGGTTGTGCTTACTGACCTCGAACCGATTTTGGCGTGCAGACATCTGTTAAAAAATGTTTTAGTACTACTTTGGTAAGCTGCACTGCTTGATGGATTGTCAGAGCATTACGGCTGCCGTAGTGAGGAGCTTCATGGAGTAATCTGGGTCCAAAACTCCGTGGGCTTCAGCTCCCAAAGTCGGATGAACACTGAGAGTTAAAAACGGTCTAAATTCTTTCATCTTTAATAAAATCATCAACCTTGCTGCTTTACCAGGTGTAACAATTAAGTTTAACATCCATGCATCAATGAAAACAGAATTTATTAAATTTAACGGAGTTACAAGTTAACAGGAAGTTAGCTTGCTAGTTTCCACCTAAACATTTCATACCATGTTCTGACTGAGAGAAATAATTGAGGACTAGCTAAGTAATTTAGCTTTGCTAGTTTTGCTAACACTGCTATCAACCCGTCCAAAATGCTATACAATAAACTTACCAAGTGCTGCGGCGTTTGTGAGGTCGAGGGTGCATTACCGCTGAATCGTTGGATGGCCGACAAAACGGCTCTTCCAATGTTTTCAGCTAAATCGCTGGACATGCTGGTAGGGAATAGTCGAAGCAGCTCATGGCAGTCAAAAGTGACCGTAAGAGGAGCGCAAACACAGAACCTGACCGCGACCGGCACACTTTAGCGCGGGAGGTTTTCTTGAAGCTTTTATTTTGGTATTTCCGTTGACCCGTACAATAAATTTGCATATTAGCTAAATATTTAGTTTCCCGTAACATTTAGATTTAACATTTAACATTTAGATTTATATATAATATTTAGATTTAACATTTAACATTTAGATTTATATATAACATTTAGATTTAACATTTAACATTTAGATTTATATATAACATTTAGATTTAACATTTAACATTTAGATTTATATATAACATTTAGATTTAACATTTAACATTTAGATTTATATATAACATTTAGATTTAACATTTAACATTTAGATTTATATATAATATTTACATTTAACATTTAACATTTACATTTAAATATAATATTTACATTTAACATTTAACATTTACATTTAAATATAATATTTACATTTAACATTTAGCATTTACATTTAACATTTAACATTTAGATTTAACATTTAGCATTTAGATTTAACATTTAAAATCCTGTTTTAAATATGAAAAGTTACAAATATTTTACTAAATGTAAAAAATGACTCGAAAAAACATGTTTTTGTAAGATTTAGAGCTAAATGTGGAAAAATGTTGCTGTTAATTTCGGCATGTTTCAGTTTACAAACGGCGCCCCATAGCCTGCTGCTGTCCAAAGTAAACAAAATCCAAACTGTTTGTTTAGTCCATTGAAAACACTGAAATGTATCAACTGCCTTCAGGACTCCCAGAAAGCACCACACATAACCTCCTGCAACCCTACAATCTGGTTTTTGTTTTTAAATCACTTTAGCAGTTTTACAGATAACACAATCAACATATAAAATGTGAATCTGTGGTGTTGGACAAAGCTGAGGTAGCTGCTTCCTTTATTTATGTCATCATGCTAGCAACCCCTGGCGATAGAGTCGCATTCAGCATACAAACGTTATTTCTTAACTTCAGGAAGAAGGTGAACATGCTGTTTGGCTAACCGGTTGCCTTATTTGATATTAACAAAACCCCAAATGCATGCTAACTCTGAAACGAGGCGCAAAAAAGTGTCCTGTTAGTTCAGAGAGATATGCAGGCCCGCCATTTCAAAACCACTCGCCCATTAAACCCCCCAGCCCGCAGCATAGTGCATGTGCTGTTTTTGGTCACAATAGACTCTTACTGAGACTGTGAACTTGTGTGCTGTATTGAGAAACCCTGGATTTTGGTTTCACTTCTTTGCACCTCGGTGCCAGTGTCAACACGGCTGCGGTTCTCTGATGCTGGCCAGGACTGATTATGATTTGCTCTACACCACAAGCATCGCACCCATTCAGACTGAGGGGATGACAGGCCCTCTCAATTTTTGGATGCATTTCTTCTCGACCACATGCTGATTTTCTTCAGCGCTTCAGACTAACACATGGGGCTCTTCTCTCTCTTTTAATTTTAGGAGTAGGGGGAACACATCTGTCACACTGAAAGTCTTTTTTCTTGCCATTCGGACTTGCACGCAAATGGCTCTGTGAGTTTTCTCAACCTGCTTGCAGTTTAATTGGGGTAAGAGCAGTAGCTGGTGGACAGTCCCCTATTTGCTTATGTTTATCTGCAAAACGTGGAACATGAAGTGGGGAAACTTTCTTGGCGAAATTTATAAAAAGGTATTCTGTCCATGTTTGGGTCATTCAATGAAAGCCAATCAAATCCTCCAGCCTGACCCCATTAAAATAAGCTGGGGTGTGTATCAAATAATTTACTGGTGAAATTTTCAAAAAAGGGCATTATAGTTAAAGGTTCAGTGGTCACCTCACCAGGTGAAAAAGCAAGTTATAGCATATTAAAGGTCTCCTTTTTACCTGCATGCCGATCTGCACTGGTTGCCTGTCAAATATCGTATTCAATTTAAAATTTTGTTGTTTACTTTTAAAATTACTAACAACACTGCACCCAGCTACCTTAAGGACCTTTTAAACCCTTATGCTCCTGCCAGGGCTTTAAGGTCATCGTCACAGTTACTGCTGGCTCAGCCCAGATCTCGACTTAAGACTAGAGGTGATCGATCGTTTGCTCTTGTTGCACCTGTGCTTTGGAACAATCTCCCGATTGGCATCCGGGCATCTGATTCTATTCATTCTTTTAAATCACAGCTTAAAACATATCTTTTTAAACTCGCCTTCTCCACCTTTTAATTGCTGGTTTGTTTGTTTGGTTGCTGTGACCTATTGACCTCTTGTATTAATTCCCTCCTATCTTTCTATTGGTGTTTTTTATTATGGTGGTACAGCTTTTATCTTGCTATTACCCATGTGCTGTAGTCATTCTTATTGGTAGCTTTTATCTATGAACATAACTCCTTATTTTTATTTATCCGTTATCAATGTTTGAACCTTTTATTGTTTTATGTAAAGCACTTTGGTATGCCCAAGGCTTTTAAATGTGCTCTATAAATAAAGATTGTTGTTGTTGTTGTTGTTGCATTTGCATATCAGACTCAGCTTCTAGTCTAGTCGTCAAAACATAATCGGTAGGCGCTCTGATGCTTCGTGTTCAAATATGAGTGTGTTTACTGTTCCACTTTGAAAAACAAAGGTTGTTCTGCAGGGACATTTTGAACCTCTGTACTTTGCATAGATTGGGGCCTTTTTCCCCGCAAAAATGCACACTCACAAACCGAGTCAAAGAAGTGCCCACAGAGTTACTCTTACAAAGCCTATCTCTCTCACATGTTTAGTTAAGTCCTCGGCGGGGCTTAATTGCCGTCTTGTTTGGGATTCTTTTTAGCGTGGTGCTGATTGATTGGGGATCAGGGCCCTAATATGGCTCATCGGGGACGGGTCCTTTTGACATGCCCTGGTCCCAGAGCACCAGCGGCTGTTTGAAATCAGAGATACCACCACAGCCTCCCTCCCACAAGCCCCACCTAAATGCTGCCCCACACACTCGGGGGGGGGGGCATAAATTGTAGACGGCCTTAGCCATTAAAGCAATTTACATTATTAGGCATTAGACGTGACACACGTCTGTCTTTACACACATTATGAGTTTTCATACACCACTCTTTATTAACGGAGCTTTCGCACACATGCTTGGACAAGGCCGACTTCCTGTTTCCCAGGTTTCTTTGTGTATGTGTGTTGGTGATCCCGTTGGCAGGTCTGGTCAAGGTCAGATCTGGTAAAGTCTGTGTTTTAAGGTGTGTGTGTGTGTGTGTGTGTGTCTGTGTGTGTGTGTGTGTGTGTGTGTGAGAGAGAGAGAGAGAGAGAGAGAGAGATAGAGAGAGAGAGAGAGAGAGAGAGATATTTTGTGAATCACAGTTTCTCCCTGAGGGTTAGAAGGTCTACACAGGGTATTTGGGTTTTCCCTGAACTCTGCCCTAAACCTCCCATGAACACACACACACATATACACTTTTGCACAGGAAAAAAGGGAACTGTATGCAGAGAAAGTGCTCTTTCTTTGCCCTTGGTGGTGTGTGAGAGAAACAAATGGGCACAGTGTACATTGTGTCTATTTAGAGGTTATATAGAAGCTTTTGTTAGCAGTTTAGATCGCTGTCCTGCCAGCGAAAGCCAGATGGCATGCAGCACTTAATGTGATCAATGCAGTTTGCGCTGAGAGTGTTATTATCTTCCATCAGTTCAGGTCAGTTTATCAATCAGTTTAGCATTTATTAGTCCTGGCGCCCACCAAATTGCATGCATGTGACCAAAGGCCATTCAGGGTTTTGATAAAGTCTCCTTTTCTGGATTTTCTTGAAAAGCTAGATGAATGCAACCTCACTGGACCAATTCTACAGTTTTATTAATGTCAGTGTGAGGCAGAGAGCCCAGATTACGTATGTTTTTCTGTTTTGATCAGATTCATTCACTTCTGTGAAATGATGTCAAACTCATCTTAGGTGGGCCAGGATAGGGTGAGGTCAAGTATGAGCAAATTTGGGCTGCTGGAGCCTGGTGACAAAACTGATTAAATTATGTTTCTTTTTCCAGCCTGGGTTCAGCTCTGTTTTTGTAAAGACTGTAAGAGATATATTGTATGCCTAGAGTTTACACTGCTCCTGCACTTTAGCAATTTTAAAGTGGACTTTATAAAATGCTGCTGACCCAGTCTTAGCATGAAAACTCTTAGTCTGTGTGGTGAAAAATGACACACAGACACCCATGTTCATGACTGAGTCTTATGAGTCACAAATGAATTTGCCAAATGCATTACAACTGGGATCGCATACCTTTTTGATTTCACCCTTCCCCATAGCCATTGCTTTGTCTGACCACTGATAATGCTTTCTGTAGCACTTTGATACATTCTAACGATACACTTTGACACTTTCACATCATCGTCAGTCCAAAAAAATAAAAATAAACAAAGCCTCCAAAAGTTAACCCACTCAATACATTTATTTTAAGTGTGTTAAGTGATTTTTTTATATACACCATGTAGTACTATGTGGAAAAGCAGAGATATATCAGGATATCCATTTTTTTAATAAAATGTTAGAATCTAAAAAAAAGTTGCATTTGCATTTGTTAATCAGAAAATCTTGAGGACTCGACCGCCTCAATAAGAGCTAAAGTGAAATTATTTGCTATTAGGAGATCATTTTGACTTCATGTCTCTTGGTATAAACACAGAACTCAAAGAATTCCTATTTTAAATTGATGGGGAAATCCCCCAAACAGCAAGGAGGGTTGTTTTTGCAGCCAAGCCAGCAAACACTTTAAACAGTTTTCATCTGATTTGACCTGTGATTCCATACATGCCATTTCCATGTCTAAGTAAACAATCAAATTAAAGTTAATTTAGCTAATGCTTCAGAATAATCCCCAAATATGTGTCTAGTGGTGTTTTGCGCTGGCTTGCTTCTAGAGGGACTTTGACTTTGTTATAATGCAGCTTCGGCTGATAAGCAGTTCGTGTGAGTCGGCGAGGTTCGTGCATGCACAGAAACCTTTTGGTTTGTTGAAATACTATAATGTTTCCTCCATCACAAAAAGGTTCTGTGAACATACACAAAGTTGCACATACGTACACATATATCAAGCACATTGTAAATATATACAACAGCTGTGAGAGCGTTTGCCTGGCGCTTTCACCAAATGAATAGTTGTGTTTGTTTCCACGAGTGCAGGAGCCTTAACTTATCTTATTATTGGAAGGTTGGACCTTGAAGACAAGTCATATCCCTTAAAATACCTTCAGCAAAACCATTTTTGAGTATGCCTGTAAGTTCTTATGTCCGTGTCAAGATTTGTGCTTTACACCGGTTGTCACACAGCAGGTGAATATTGTACTATTATGGCTGGAGCATTCCAATAAATATTTTCTGTTGTACTCACATTCCTTAAGCTTGGTTGTGTGCTTCAGTTTCATCAACATATTACTACTTGCCTGTAGTTCCCAGGAACTCCAGACAAAATGCCTGGATACTCTGAATGTAAAATGTGTTGAGAAACAGCAACACGACTGATGTGTATAGCAAAGGAAAGGGGGTTCCACCTGATCACATTGGGTAATAATTGTTCATTCATCCTAAAAAGAAATTTATAAAGTGAACCAAAGATATATTTTCAGTGACTGGGATCAAAATCCAGTATTTTGCATATTGATTTCTGACACTTTTTACTGTTGTTTCCTTTTAACTGCTCTTACTGCAAACTTTAGCACAGAGGATCTGGTCTTCATTGTTAATCAAACATGCTGCACCTTTGTTCACTCTATCACCTCCTACAAGGACAAAGAGCCAAATTCAACACCGCACCCGGACTGAATATATCCAGCAGTAAATTAAAAAGAGGCTGTAAAAGAAAAGAAAGAAAAAATCTACATGTATTTTATGACATCTGTTATCAACATGCAGTTGAAGAGTATCCCTTTTCTCAAATGTATTTCTTAGACTATCTTTCTAACCCCCAGAACAGTGTTTAAAGTCACAGGCTCAGGTATAGCTCCCTGACATTTTCATTTCGCTAGTGCGAATTTTGAAAGGGTTAATGATGTTAGGGTTTGTTTGGGTTTTTTTACATTGCAGTAGATATAATTTTAAGTTTCACCTTCCTTTTCACCTGAAACCTTTCTACCTTTCTAAAGTGCTTTGCACTTTTGGCAAATCACTTTGTAAACTGCTTTTAAAGGTGCTATATAAATAAAGTGTGTTATCATTTGTAATGCTTTTTTTTCCGTGGGAATTGCAGAAAATGTATCCAGTGGACAAAGGCATACAGAAGATACTGTCAGCAGTTCATTAGAAGCTTTGTTTAGTTACAGGAATGTCGTTTAAGGTGGATGTCCTTAAACTGAACATAAGTCTTTTTGTGTGTTTTCTCTGTCATACAGTCCCCAGTGTGTTTAAAGACGGATTATTTATGAGCTTCACAACAGTGTTACCTTTCTCCGTGTCTTTTGTGATTCTTACTCGCTCTCATCAAGGATTATTTCAGTTTCCTCAGGAAGCCGTGCTTGTGTTCAAACATGCACATTCTTGTTCCTTAAGCACCGTCAGTAGCCAGTTAGCCAAAACATGTGTCCTCCTGTCTTTTTTAAGTGTCTGTCTCTGTGTGTTCAGATTGGGATCTGTGATCTAGGCTATAAGCTGTCGTAAATCATGCACAAAAGTGTGTGTGTATATATCTGTGTGTGTGTGTGTGTGTGTATATCTGTGTGTCGGGGGGTAGAAGCAGGTTTGCTCCTGGCAGTCTTGTTTCACTCTTCTTTATTTTCTGCTTTCCTTTCTTCAATCGTCATTATTGTTTCCACACGGATGTTTGCTGGCAGCCTGGAGTCAATTCAAGGAATGCTATTAAGAAAAAAGATAAAGTCAGGAATCTATTTGCAACAGAGATATGGAAAACAAGAATAAAATTTGTAATAGCTCTCCGGGGGGAGAAGACCTCTTACGAAAATAAATTACGAACTGATGTATTTGTTATACTCGACTGACAGTTTGGAATTCAGAGCCCTAATTTTTTGTTACATGGAAGTCAAACATTATAAGGCTGTTTTCCCATTTTGCTGGTCCTTCCTGCTTAAACGACTTTAGATGTTCTGAAAATTATCAACATTTCTATTTTTCAGATATCAGAGCTGCCAGGTTCTTTGTATTTTGTATTTTATTAATCTTTGACCCTCCTTTTAATGTTCTTCATCACACTTTTTCCTTTACTTTCCTTTGCTTTGGGTTATAGTTTTTGCTAAGGCATTCATGTGGCTATTCAAGCGAAAACCCTCCAGCCCTCTCCTCCTCAGGCAGCAAATTCGACTCTGTGACCCCTGAGCTCTGTTTGTTTGTATGTATGCGTCTGCCGAAAAACCACTGGGTTTATGTCAGGCTTAAGCAGACATATTGCCTCCTATACTCCTAATTGACAGACAGATTGACACCTTCACTGCCCAAACCCTCCACCCTCCAGGACCTCTGAGTCCCTTCTGCCCTCTGGGAAAGTGATGTCACCAGGTCAGGAGTTTTGTGAGGAGTGATGGGATTGATGTCGGTTCCTTTCCTGCATGTTGAACTCTTGTATTAAACTTTTCTGGGTCTTATAGCAGAGCGCAGTGCAACACCAGCATCTATATCTGGGAGTCATTTTTGCGTTATTATAGATAAGATAAGTATCTAAGTTGCATTCAGTGAAGTGTTTTACAAAAATAATTTTCTAGGTTTTATCTCAATTCAAGAGTTATTCAAACAGACAGCTTAATGAAAGCTTTAGCTTTTATTTTTCAAAGTCACTAATCACTGCACTGGCTTTTCAGTAAAAATCAGTTGAAGTATGTGCAAGAATTCTATATTTGGCATTAGCAGAGAAACAAAGACTGCGACTGTAGACTATGTTCAGACCAAGTGATAAGCAATGAGACTGAAAAATGAAGCCAGAGTAAAAATATTCAAAGGGTCAAAGCCACTGAGTAACTAACTTTGTTTCGGAATAATTCTCTATTTTGTTGTCTTATTTCATTGTTTTATGTAAACAACACTCTTCTTCCATATTTATTGATACAAAGTTGCTCTTGTAAAAGAGGAAATTTTTTTAAAGTGAAGTTGTTCACAGTTTTCCAAAATGTCTGGTTTTGATTCTTTGGCACCTGGTCTCTTCAGAAGTGTACCCTTTCTGCTGGTCAGTGGAGCACAGATGCTACACCTTAAATATGACTCATTAGGAGAGAATTCTAATGTCTAAACCCCGGTTACAGTCGCAGTGAGATAAATATCTAGAGAGAGAGATTTTTTTATATATTAGCACATAATTAGCTGGTTTCCACTGCATCATCCTTTTTAACCTAGCTAGCATTAGCTCACAGCTTATATGGTCACTCCAGTGTTTGGTTACTTGTCTCTTAAAAGGCCATAGAGGCTCCAAAACAGTAGTCCACAAACCAAACCAGTGACACATCCATGTTTTATACACTTTGCCTTAGACCCACTGTCTGTGTGCTTAAAAGTGCAGCCTCCCCATTTATTTAAATGATACCAGACTGAGTGGGTAGCCAGGCAGGCAGTAAAATAACAGCTGGATCATCTGTAAACGGCAGACACTGAATTCCCCATTTGTACTGTTTACCCCGTTACTGTTTATATTAATACTGTGATACAAGAAGAAGAAACCTTCTTCCTCCTAGTATTATAAAGCTTCATTCATGGTTTTGGCACCCAATAAACCCTCATACTGATGGCTATATTAATCAAGCTTAGCATTCAGGCAGTTTCGACCATACTACCAAAGTTTTGCTATGCTGGATGGAAAAAAACTGTGATTTTGATTTTGTTTTCAGAGAAGCCTCCTTATTTTTTTCCCTTTTAAAAAAAATGCACACCAGCTCAAATTAATCCCTCATGTTTGTTCTTACATCCTTCTTCTCTTAGCGCTCTGTTAGTTTCCTTCTCTCTGACAGAAGCCTCTATTGTTGCAGTCAGCGAGCAGCAGTAACATGATGACCAAGAGGGCCTTCTCTCTCCATTGTATCCTGATGCAGTGCCTCAGTTTGCCCTCACTTGCTGTTCATTCCCAGTGTGGTCACGGGCCACTGGCAGCCACAGATCCCAGTCAGCCTCAGCCTCTGGTGGCCATTTTGGCTCCCTGTCAGTAAGAGATCATTACACAGCCCTACTGTGATAATGAAATCACGAGTGCACACCAATGGAGAGAGCCCAACATGCTGACGAATGCGTGTAGATTTCACCTGCTGCACAGACAAATTGAAAAACGGAGACTTAGATGCACTTGTGCATCTCCAGATGCACAAGTGCCGTCTGATTTGTTGTTGGGCATCTTTAATCTGTTGCAAACATACATAGCGTCTAACACATAAATTTGCAAACAGTTGTATTCAAGTGATACAATACAACTCATGAGCTTTACTGGGCATATCCAACCAGTCACCTTCTTTTCTGACTCTCTTTAGATGATTTGCACATCATTGCACTTTGGCTTCTTTTACATGACAATTATGAATTTATACAACGTAATATGTATAATGGGTTGGTAACAAAAAGGTACATTATCAACTAAATTTGCAGGTTTAGAGCAGCAAAAAGTTATTGGTCATGTTAGACCTCCTGATTCTGTCAAAGCATTTATTATTCCTGTCAAACCAGGATGAGAGTGATTAAATAAAAACTAGTTTAGGGGCATCCCTAATCAGGATACAACAGCTGTGACCTCATGTTGCTAGCAGCTCATCTCCTCTTCACTCAGCACCCAGAGCAGCTAATGGAAACAAAACCCTAAAATCTAAAGTGTCATCACGATTTCCCTCCCCCTTCTCATCATCCTCAAATCCTTTCCTTTCCATAGCATGCTCCAACAAAGAGCATTGAGATTCACATCCCTTTACCCCACAACTCAGCACAAACCCATCATCACAGACTTCTTATGGGGAAACACTCGAGCTTATATCCTCAAGGCTTAAAGGTTTCTTTCATTATCAGAACCCTACACCAAAGTTTAATCCTCAAATGAGACCAGGACGAGGCCGCTTGTCATATTCTGTCACACCACCTCCTCCCACCACAACTCTTCATATTCATGAAGCAGATGTGAGGAAGCAGTTTAAGAACCTGAATGCTCGGAAAGCTCCCGGCCCAGACGGTGTGTCTCCTGCCACCCTCAGACACTGTGCAAACGAGCTGGCCCCAGTGTTTTCTGGCATTTTCAACTCCTCACTGCAGGCATGTCATGTGCCTGCCTGCTTCAAGTCCTCCACCATAATCCCTGTCCCCAAGAAATCTAGGATCACTGGACTAAATGACTACAGACCCGTGGCTCTGACATCTGTGGTCATGAAGTCTTTTGAGCGCCTAGTTCTCTCCCATCTCAGGACCCTCACGGCCCCCCTCCTTGACCCCCTGCAGTTTGCATATAGAGCCAACAGGTCTGTAGACGACGCCATCAACATGGCCCTACACTTCATCCTGCAGCATCTGGACTCCCCAGGAACCTACGCCAGGATCCTGTTTGTGGACTTCAGCTCTGCCTTCAACACCATCCTTCCAGACCATCTCCGAGACAAGCTTTCCCAGATGAATGTGCCTGATCCCATCTGCCGGTGGATCACTGACTTCCTGACGGACAGGAAGCAGCATGTGAGGCTGGGAAAGAATGTCTCGGACTCCCGGACCATCAGCACCGGCTCCCCTCAGGGCTGTGTTCTTTCTCCTCTGCTCTTCTCCCTGTACACCAACTGCTGCACCTCCACCCACCAGTCTGTCAAGCTAATCAAGTTTGCAGATGACACCACCGTTATTGGACTCATCTCGGACGGGGACGAGTCTGCCTACAGGAGGGAGGTTGAACGTCTGGTGTCCTGGTGCAGCCACAACAACCTGGTGCTGAATGCCCAGAAGACAGTGGAGATTATTGTGGACTTCAGGAAGCACACAGCCCCATTCCCCCCCATCATCCTGTCTGACACCCCCATCACCTCTGTGGACTCATTCCGCTTCCTGGGTACCACCATCACCCAGGACCTGAAGTGGGAGCCCACCATCACCTCCGTCATCAAGAAAGCCCAGCAGAGGATGTACTTCCTGAGGCAGCTGAAGAAATTCAACCTGCCAACACGGACGATGATGCAGTTCTACACTGCAATCATCGAGTCCATCCTCACCTCCTCCATCACCGTGTGGTACGCTGGAGCCACTATCAGGGACAAACAGAGACTGCAGCGTGTTGTGCGCTCTGCTGAGAAGGTGATTGGCTGCAGACTCCCATCTCTGCAGGACCTGTACACCTCCAGGACATTGCGGCGTGCAGCCCGGATCTCAGCTGACCCTTCTCACCCTGGACACAGTCTGTTTGACCTGCTCCCCTCAGGCAGAAGGCTCCGGTCCATTCGCACCAGAACCTCTCGCCATAAGAACAGTTTCTTCCCCTCTGCTGTTGGACACATGAACAATAACCATATGACTGTACCCGCCACTAACACATGACCCTACGCTGTGTTCACTGCATCATTCTATGTTTGGCACTGATCACCACCTGCACTCATGTATATATCTTTCAACGTAGCACTCTTAATTCTTATTCTCATGTATATATCTCATGTATATCTCATGCACATATCTTTCCACGTAGCACTTTTAATTCTTATCCCTACTTTTATTTTTTTCCATGTCTATTTAAGTGCTATTTATGACAGCATGTTTGCACTGAAGCACCGCAGCAATTTCCTAATGTTGTAAACCTGCTCAACATTTGGCAATAAACCCCTTTCTGATTCTGATTCTGATTCTGATTCTGGAGTAAAGAAAGTGTGTGCTCATTCGTGTCACAGCCTTTTTGAGCTGTGTTCATGTTCTGTGTTCATTGGTCGGACAGTTATCTTCACTGCCATGTGTCCCACTAATGAATAAAAATCGTCACGGAAAAGTTAAAGCAGATAAGAGTGAAGACGAGTCATCACATTGGAAAGTGGAACTGGGAGAGTTTGCGGAATCTGTGGAAATCCTGAGAACTTTGGACGTTTTGATGAATATGGTTTAAAAAATCCAGATTGAACAACTTATTAGAGATATTCAGAGTTGACTCAACATTTTTTAACATTCTTCCTTAACTGAAAACTCTCCCTTTCCTGATAATTCTATGTTTGTGTTAAACCACAGCCCTTAAATCCCGGAACGTGTCTGTGTCATTGTACTGATGTTCTGACACAGTATTAGTCAAGAGATCAGAGAGAAGACATCAAAACGAGCCACTCCATCCTATCATCAGTTTGTGGTTTATATGTTTCATTGTCCAAGCACGTGTGTTTCTGCCTATGAAAAACTGAAAATGTACAGTGCAAAGGTTTTGAGCCACTCCTAATTTCTTTAGAATTTGCTTCTAGGAGCCAGACTTTCTTGTGATGTTTATTAAAATGGTCTTGAGCAACGATTCTCGGTGCTTTTTCACAGTTGTTTGGACATTGGCTGCTTTTTCACAGTGTAGTCCGTGCACCTGACCAGTTCAAGCAACTGACTGCTGACCTATGGCTTGTTCAAGCATAAAAAGGCACCTTACTCAAATGATGAATCAGTGTTGTGTCAAAACATAATCGAAAACTTCGCAAGGTACCAATTTGAAATTGCAACTTTGGGCTAGCAGCCTGTAGCAATTGTTCCCATTTATCTAGCTGAAGCAACATCAAACAAAAAACTTAAATGGCCTTCAAGGAAAACTATTCCTGAAGACTACTTAAAGAAATTATAAGAAAGATGCCAAAGGGAATTCAGGCAGTGATGAAAAATAAAGGTGGCCAAATACCAAATACTGACTCTCACACTACAATTGTACAAACTCTGTTTTTGCTTTCTATACTTTATTTCCATGTAGGCTTGCACATGTTTTAATATATCCCTGCACCTATTTCCAATTTTGCTAGCAAAACATAAAGAAATTTGAAGTGGCTCAAGACACAATATTGTAAATATGTCCATGTTCTTTTCCTTGTAATCCTAATTTTAGTTTACAGAATGACTCCAGAGCTGCTGTTTGAGTCTGATGGTTTACCACATTGGTTCAAATTAAAACATCTCAACACCTATTAGATGGATTACCATGCAATAATATGCAGATGTTGGATTATGTTACCTTATGTATTTGACAATCTCCTAGCACCACCGTGTGGATTTACATTTGGGATTTCGAGTGAGACTGAAAACATAAAGCAGTGTTAGCTTGGTTTTTATAACAGTGCCAAAATAGTTAGTATGGATAGGATCAGTCTTGTTCTCTTATTGGATGCTTTCAAATTTATATAAAACTCACCTCCCACTTTATTAGGTACACTTGCTCAACCGGTCATTAACAAATAACTAATCAGCTAATGACATGACAGTAACCCTTTAGCCATGCAGACATGGTCAAGACGAGCTGCAGAAATTCAAACCAAGCATTGGAATGGAAAAGAAAGCTGAACAAAGACTGTGGCATGGTTGTTGGTGCTAGATGTGCTGAAACTGCTGATATACTGGGATTTTGACACACAACACTGTCAGATCTCAGTCCAATTTGGCATGCGGTGGAAGGGGAGAAAAATGTGCACCAACTGCTTCATGCTCTCACGCTAGTATGGATAAAATCTTGTGCCACCAAGAATTAAAGCTGTTTTGAAAGGACGGTTATAATGGGGTCCAACCAGGTAATAACAACATGTACGTAGGTGTTTTTGTACTTCCATTCTTCAACAACCATCCACCCATCCAACGTCTTCCATTTGTCCAATTCAGGGTTGCTAAATGTAGCTCACATGAGCTAGATGTTCCATTTATATCCATCTCCCTATTTATTTATTTCGAGCGTGAAAAAAGTAAATAAATACTTGAATTACATATGAATCGAATGAGTTGAACTCTATATCTTTTCTACACACCTATTGTGCAAATGTATTTACCACACAGGTCTGGTAAATACTAGTCTCTATTTAATACTGTGGATGTTAACCTGGGTGTTGGGTGGAAAAAGACCATGGCTGCTCAGCAAGCACTTCCCTGAATAAATAATGAGGTCGGAAAAAATGTAATTGGACAATGCATCAGTGTCTTCAGCACCTTGTTTAGGCTCTGTGGTGAGGCTCGTCTTTCTGTTTATATCTGGATTATAGATCGAGTCTGGAACGGAGAAGGCTCCCTTTGTAATTAACTGTTATAAAACATTATACAGAGGGCCCGTGGCGTTAGTGTGTAAAATCAAAGGCCTGAACAGTTATTCACTGTTTACACAAATAGCAACCGCGCTTAGCTTTCCCCTGCTCGGGATAGCTTACACTGACACACACAAACACATGAGAAAATAAATGGACAAGAAAACACCGAGAGAGGTTTTCGGAAAACCTCAGATGTCTCACAGTGATTAGGTTTTCGTAGATGTGTCTATCGCTCTTCGAACATGCTGTTATCCATTCCTTCCCTACCAGACGAGATGCTTTAATCATCTTCTTAGACATGGTTTTGGAAGCTCCGTTGATTTGGAAACCAGTGAAAGAAGCTAAAATACAGGAAGCCCAGTGAGGGCGACTTGGGATTCAAGCTGAGCCGCTTTGGTTTAGGGCGTTCTGACTTGCAGTAGTTATAATTTGCCCGCGGGGATCTGGCTGCACTGCGGTGGATCGTCTCCTCTCCCTTGTCATTTGCTTGTCTGTGTGTGGCTTCATGCTAGTGTGGATGTTTGTGTCCACCGTTCTCTGTGACGCACAACCAAACTAACCTCTGGGTTGCCTGGACACACTCCAGCCCTCGCTCTTTATCCCGTTTGTGTATGTTTTCTCATGCCAGAGCTACCTTTTTTTATGTTCCGCTTCATTACGTTCAAAAATGGCAGGAACCTAACCAATTGTAAGTCTCTCAAATTATTCAATTATTACTGCTTACAATTACCAGACACTCCCTTTATTGCTTTCACCTAAACACAGGCGGCTCTTCCCCAAAAGGGTGAAAAACATCCAAAGGAGTATCAGTTTATGCATTTGCGGCTTGTTGAAGGGGTGCTAAGCCCTCTGCAGGCCCACCGCAACATGAAGTCATTATTACTGCATATTTTAGTAGGAAATTACATATTCCGGGGATAAAATCTGTTTAAACCTGCATTAAGTTGTAAAGTTACCCTATCTCTGAGGAATCGGCAGTATGCAGACCGCTGCCCTGGTAGTCATGTGTGTGAGTGTGGGTGTGTGTGTGCATGAGTGTGTGTGTGAGTGTGTGTCCATGTCTGGAAAGCCCATTTAAGATCTGCACAGACAGGGAAAGGGGGTTAACTGACCTTGGCCCTTCAGTCACTTAACACTCCACAGAGAGAGGTAACCTACTGACCTCACACTCACACCAAACCAGGATGGGGGAATGTGTGTGCAATTTTTACAGCTTGTGGAGTAAAATTAGTGCTTTTCGCACTTTGTACCATCTCTTGTAAACCATCCAACTCTCATTAGCAAAAGTGACGTTTCTGTAAAGCTGTAATAAAAGAATGATGTGCAAAAGAAGTAGAGAAGCAGTTAAATTCTCACTAGGCTGCTACACAATAGTGTTTTTTAAACCCCCATATATGGTGGCCCTGAAAGGTCAAACAGACTGCAAGTTAAGGAAACACTAAGTAAATAGAAAAATGCAGCAAAAGCGTAGAAAACACAACAGAAGTTGAATAAAACAGAAGTAGAAAAAACAAAATCCAGAAATGTTTCTGGGGACACAATAATGTGATGGACCAGCCACAGAACGGACAGAAATCAAAAAATACGGAGGCGTCATTAAAAGCAGTTGAGGATTCATCAATGTTATGTGTTATATTGTTGTTTTAATTGCACACTTTCATATAATACTGTAGGTAGTTTGCTATTGGCCATCTACTGTTGGCTTGTCATTTGTGCAACTCTTCCGTCACATTATTGTCTCCCCAAAAACATTTGTGTGTTGTTTTGTGATTATTAGCAACTTTTTTTCTATTTCTATTGGGGTTTTTATTCAGTTTTATTTTGTGTGCTTTTTCAGCATTTTTCTATTTGCTGGTGTTTTCATAAGCTGCGGTCCGATCGACCTCTCGGGGCCACCTTACCTATCAGAGTCGAAATGTTTGACTATTGGTGTTATTGTTCAGCCAATCACAGCTGAGGCCTGTGTCTTAGCTGTGATTGGCTGCACTTTAAGTTAAATATATTAAAAATGTCATAGTCTAGCTGCTTCTGTTCGCCATTACTCAGGCAGCAGGTCTGCACCATGAGGATATACTTCATATATGCAGTGGAATCGTGGACTCGCCTATACCACATATTGCAGTTGTGCCTGGTCTTAACGTCCCATATGGTATGACTTAAAGCGCATGACAAAGTGATCTCACACTGAGCGAGTGGTCTGCCGGTGAGCGTGGGCTTTGTGTGTGTGTGTGTGTGTGTGTGTGTGTGTGTGTGTGTGTGTGTGTGTGTGTGTGTGTGTATGTGTGTATGGAGAAAGAATAAAAAAGCACAGAGAGTGAGACAGGAAGGGGAGAGGATGATGATGACTGTGTTAAGCGGGATAAGAATCGTTACATTAACGAGGAAATTAAAAGAAATGCCCCAAAAGAAGCTCACTGAGTGGAGTTGCATAGCTGTAGAAACAAGGTTGCTCTCTTTCTCCTTTCATATGTTTTAAATTGTGGCTCAGAGTGACGACTCTCTGACGCAACACGAATAAAGTCCGACGTGAGATTCTTAAAGCAGTTTACTGTGAATAAGGACATTTATGTGTATTAGATATCTGCCTTTGAGTTTGCCTGATCTGTAGCCAAGCAAAGGCAGCAAGGAGCAGCCTTTCCCTCCACAGAAGTGGAACTAGTTGGTCTTGTGGGATATGCTAATGTAGACTGACCTCTAGTGGTTTTCCTGTGAAAGAGTCGATGAAATTGATTCATGTTGTTCAGACGAACTTTAAAAGCACCCTCTCTTTCTCGCCCCTCTGACCTCTCAGCAACGGGTTTCCTGAAGATGGATTCTGCCAGCCGTACAGAGGCATAGCCTGCGCCCGCTTTATCGGCAACCGCAGCATTTTTGTCGACTCGCTGCAGATGCAGGGGGAGATTGAGACCCAGATCACAGGTGAGTTTGAGCGGGCTAAACCTCCTTCGAGCCAACACAAATCGAATTAATGTTTTGAGAATAGATTAAATTTACTTCTACATCCATCATAAATACATATTCATTCATAAGAAACGTTTGATTAGTTTGTGTGTACAGGCTTAACTTGATGAAGATGATTCCATGTTACTAAATATTTAGTTCCTGCAGATTCAAGAAAGACAACTGAACACAATCAATGACCAAAGGGCATACAGTACTGTGCAAAAGTCTTGAGCCAAAAGTCATTTCTTTATGCTTTGTTTGAAAAATTGGAATAAGTGCCGCTTCTTCTGTCCTTGCTCTTGATGGCAGATGGCACCTGCATTTTTGGTAGATTCAATTAAATGGGAGAAAATTATGTCTTTCAGAGACATAATTTGTCTCTAAAAGACAAATAATACTGATAATACTGATAATACTGAAGAGACTGAAACTGCCAAACTCTTTTAGAGATATAATTTGCTGCTAAAAATAAAAAAGATGTAGTAATTCAATAAAAACTTTGTGTAAATTCAGATTTTTCAGAAGGTAATCATAATTAATATGCTCCAGGAAGGAAGCAGAACGTCACTTAGAGAGTTCAAAGGGAGTTCACCACTCAGTATGAATCACATGTGGCCGACACACTGTTTCCAGTGTTGTTACACGTCTGTGTCTCAGCGTGTGTGCTTTTTGTTTTATGCGTATGCATGCGTTTGTCCTCAGAGGTCATTATTGATTATATCCGTGCAACAGTTCAGGGAATGACGCAGGCCATGAATCCAGAGCCTGATCTGAAACATCAAGGACGAGTGATAATTGAGATTTATGGCGCCACAGAGTCGTAACAGGCCAACAGTAGGACTGTAAATCATATCAGAGTCCAGATTCAGCATCTTGAATTTAATGTCACACTTACTGATCTTTATGTTCCTTTTTACTCAAGCAACATGTGCTGGAGAAACATTTGGATGGTTGTCAGGTTCACTTGGCCACTTTTTATTCGCGTCTCCTCTTCATCGTAGTCGCCGTAGTGATAATGACAGCCGCAGCAATGCACATGTTTGCAATAAGTGAACAGCATCGCTGTGCGCGAGTCGTGCATTTAAAGTATGAAATTCTCTGTTTTTATTCAGTCTCCTAATTCTTCGTTATTTAGAAACTTTCAAGCAACTGAAATTGAATCCTCTCGTTCCCAGCGGCCTTCACCATGATCGGGACGTCCAACCATTTGTCTGACCGCTGCTCGCAGTTCGCCATCCCTTCCCTCTGCCACTTTGCCTTCCCAACGTGCGACCGCAGCTCGGGGTCCGACAAACCCCGTGACCTCTGTAAGGACGAATGCGAGATCCTGGAGAACGACTTGTGTAAAACCGAGTACATCATCGCCCGCTCCAACCCGATAATACTGAAGAGACTGAAACTGCCAAACTGCGATGACCTGGCTACTTCCGACAGCCCCGAGGCCGCCAACTGTCTGAGGATCGGGATCCCTATGACAGAGCCTATTAACAAGAGTGAGACATGTTCATGTGGCAATTGTAATGATTTACTGTGTTGACGCTGCTAAAACATCATTGTCTGTTATATTCCACCAGATCACAAATGTTATAACAACAGTGGGGTAGACTACAGAGGGACGGTAAGCATAACCAAGTCAGGGCGTCAGTGTCAGCCGTGGAACTCCCAGTATCCTCACAGCCACAACTACCAGGCTGTGCGCTACCCGGAGCTTAACGGAGGACACTCGTACTGCCGCAACCCAGGGAACAAACACGAGGCCCCCTGGTGCTTCACACTAGATGAGGGGGTCAGAATGGAGCTCTGCGACATACCCCTCTGTGGTGAGACGCTAGTTTTAAATCGTAGTTTGCGATGTTGCCTTTGTGACACATGTGTGACGTGTGAAATGAGATGATTCCCCTCTCTCGATGTCCCATCTGTTTAGACCATAAGGAGTCTGGCATTGAGATCTTGTACATCCTGGTTCCCAGCGTGGTAATCCCCTTAGCCATCGCATTGGTCTTCTTCTTCATCTGCGTGTGCCGCAACAACCAGAAGTCCTCTAGGCCTCCCGTGACGCGCCAACCCAAACCCGTCCGCGGCCAGAACGTTGAGATGTCCATGCTCGCGACTGCATACAAGCCTAAGGTAGGGAGCGTTACAGTCACAGCAGATGGCACTCAGGGTGGGGAATAAATGACGGAGGGCCTTCCTGGTAATCCTGCAGATTACCGTTTATTTCTGCAGATATAGAACACTTTTTACATGTAATATCAACGCAAAAATTAAACACTGTAAACTTCACGATTTTGAAGTGGACACTAAGTGCATCATCACGCTGTTGTGTAATGACTGTAAAGAGGCTGTCGTTTGGCATGCAAACAGACTGCAGAAGGAGTCAAAACACTGGCACAGCCCTCTGTGTGTCATTAGGGATATGTTACTGGCTTGAGTGTGTGTGGTAACGACCTGTCTCAGACAAAGCATCAGATCCGTCATCAGAGCTCAGCAGGTTCAGGAATGTTCAACTGCAGCCCACCACCTCCCTCCTGTTTATTTCTCACTGTCTCTTTTTCCACACCCTTCCCTTACACTTCTCCTTATCCTTGGTCCTCTCACTTAATTCATCTTTTTAAGTGTGCCTATGCCAAGAGGCACACTTATTACTATTCGTCGGCTTTATTATTCTTATCCGGTTGTTCAGTGATGACGCGACGAATCTTACTTCCGGGTCTAAAGTAGTCTGCGTTTAATATGGCTTTTGTGTTGTTAACATGTTTAATGTTATGTATTTTCTTCTATTTGATCTCAAAAAGCTCCTAAAACAGTCAGTGATCACTGTTGACCTCCCTCGGCTTTTATTACCGCTAATCATTTATTTAAGCTCAGTTTTTAAAACCTTAGGATGTAACTACAGCCCAGCCCATGCAGCAGTATATGAATGACTAACCTCGTATTGTGGATGGATTATCTCAGTTGTTCTCCTGGCTGAAGTTTGGTCCTTTTACAGCATCCTGCCATGCGATTACATTTGTTCCTGACCACCGAGAACACTCACATTAACTTTTATCGAGTGGAAAAAAAAGTTAGCTTGTTTATATTATGCTAACATAGCTGTGTCGCTAGCGGTCACGTAGCACATCATTATATACCAGCTAGCCCAACTTCAGTAACCCTACAAACGTCACTGCTGTTTAGTTTTCTGTCTTCATTTATGCTGGAAGTGATAACAGAGCTGTACATTTTAATTTGTTTCCAAAACCCCGCAGTCAGGACATGCTATATTGTATTTAGATAGAAGCTAGCGAGCTAACTCCCTGCTAACTTCTAACTCCGTTAAATGTCATAAATTCCGTTTTCATGGATGCCTGGATGTTAAACTCAATTGTTACACCTGGTAGAGCAGTATGGAACGCCAGGACTGCCATAATGAATTAATTAAATACACCATTAAATAATGAATTAAATGTGGCAATAATTAATTAAAATTGGAATTAATTAATTAAATAAATAGTTATGACACATGTAATTAATTATTGACACATTTAATTAATTATTTATGTATTTCACATTTTAATTAATTATTGACACATTTAATTAATTAATTATTGACACATTTAATTAATTATTTATGTATTTCACATTTTTATTAATTATTGACACATTTAATTAATTATTGACACATTTAATTAATTATTTAATGATATATTTATTTATTTCATTTTGGCAGTCCTGGCGCCTGGCTCTCATCATGAAATAATTTTATCTGTCAGCCTCACCCATCAAACTCAGGGGGCGGGGTTAACGCTGATCGAGTCAAAACCATTGCTTTGGCCTGGTGGCCATTGTTTCTAGCACACAACAACCGGCATGTGGAAGCTAACAGAACTGAGCTTTGAAAAACCCTGTTTGTGTGTCACCAAATACCGTTTTAATATTTTTTTAGCCGAGAATGTAGTGGTTTAATCTTCTAGTGATGGGTCGTTCGCGAACGAAATGGCTCTTAGAGCCAGCTCTTTGACGTGAACGACGCGAGCCGGCTCCTTATCGCGAGCCGTCACGTGGGGTTTTTTTTTTTTTTTTTCTTTCTCTCGGCCTCTCTCTCGCACTTTTTTTCCGCTTCACTCTGCACGCGAGCCTTGTGCTTTACGCTGGGCAGAGGGGGGAGGGGCGGTAGTTACACTCAGTAGCACAGGAACAGAGCCAGAGAGAGAGAAAGAGAGGCAGGGACAACAACATTAGAAAGGTATAGTAATCATCCACAACTATTTTCGGTTGCAGATGATAAAGGATTGAGAAAGTTTATTCATGCAGGTCCATATGACAGAGAATATGCATGTTCTTTTAGTTTTCATATTATAATTTATATTTAATTGTGTTGTGGTTTGCAGTGTTTTGTGTTCTTTTCACTTTAAATTTGTGAAAGGAAAAAGCTGAAAATTTAAATAGTTAAAACTTGAAATGTGAATAGTTGATTTTTGTATTATATGATTTATTTATTACATTTTATGTGGAGTGAATAAATAAAAGTATATTTACGGTGGCCCCTAGAGACAAAGCACATACAAACTTCAAATCACGTACGAACTCTGAAGCATGTACAAACTCCAAAACACGTAAAAACTCCAAAAACACGTAAAAACACGTACAAACTCCGAAGCACGTAAAAACTCAGAAGCATATAAAAACTCAGAAGCACATAAAAACTCAAAACACGTACAAAAGACAACAGAAGTGCTCCAGGATGCTGGGCGCAGTGTTGAGCCTTTGTTATCTTGTGGCTACACAAGCCAGCAAGTACCAACGACCGGATTTGGTGTGTGGTAATAACAGGTAAATGAACTTTTTTTTTAAATTATTTGAATATATATATGAGTGCCTGTGTATAAATATACAAACAATACACACATGCTTTCAATTGTGTAATTTAAGTGATCTAGTAGCTCTGCTTTGGAAGTTCAGTTCATGCTAGAAATGTGTTTTGGAGTTTGTACGTGTTTTGTCTCTAGGGGCCACCGCATATATTTATATATAAACATATATAAATAAAACCACTTGTTTTTACGTTAGTAATTCCTTTTGTGCATAATTTTATATTATTGTTAATAATAAATTAATTAAAGCAACAAAACAACCTGAAGAGCCGGTTCGGAGCCGAAAGAGCCGGCTCTTTTTAGTGAGCCGAACCGAAAGAGCCGGATCTCTAAAAAGAGCCGGAAATCCCATCACTATAATCTTCATGTGTCTGGTCGGTTTGTCAAGATACAGCCTCTTTGCAAAAGTGTTTCGATGATTTCGGAGATGTCTGCCCAGTCTCACGGCAAAGCGTGGGATAGACCCGCTCGCCTCGCAAGCAATCCCACCGACAAAGCGCACAGCTGTAGTAACCCCCGCTGACTTCTTTTACTGAGGTTATATTTATCGGTGTTTTATTTCCTGATGTTCTTATGTGTCTTACGTGTTTCAGTCGCCAATTCTGAATCATAACTAACATTAAAAACATGTTTAAGGAGGAGAGAGAGCAAATAAATTTGTTTAACATCTGATCTTTGGGTTTTTGTTCAGTAATCAGCGTGACCTGTGTATAAACGCATAAAAGAGATAACGTTGGTGTTTCTGTCATGTAGTAACTGCTGGCTTTAACTGTACAAAGGTTGTTCGACACTATGAAACACATACAGACTTCATGATGTTCGGCTAATATTTTTATTGTGAATATTAATCATGCTGACCTCGCTCTGTACACCACGCAGCGAGGTCAGCATGTCCACGATATCCTCAGCTCCATGAGTTAACACAAAGTTTCCCAGCTGACTATCTAACTTCCAACTATTCCAGAGACGTGAAAATATACAGCATAAAGAAAAGTGTAAGAGACTCAGCAGCAGATTAGAATAACAGTTATAGATTTAATAAATCACCAAATGAATCCAAGAAATGTGCAATGACAATAAAGTTGAATTCTATTCTATTCTATTCTAAACTACACTGATTAGCATAGACACACTTAAAATTTCTTCTGAAATTTTCGCTTTCTAGTATTTATTTAATATTTCTTTATGTTATAAAAATGACTTTGAATCCTGATAAAAATGCAAAATCATGGGTTAAAAACGAAAACAAGAGAACTAAGAATGTATTAATATTTGTTGACAGAAAAACAGAAACTGTATATGTGCCAACCAAAGTGCCATTTTAATTCACATGAAAAAAAAAGGGATTTATTCATTCATTGTCCATTCAGGATCTTAAAAATGTGATAATAATAATGAAATAATACAAATAATGTAATAATAAGAATGATGTAATAATAATTAATGTAAATCTAAATAATATTGTCCTTCAGAGAAATAGTTTGTAGTCCTGAAGATGGAGAAGTTTACTCCTGCAGAGCGACTGGGACTGTCTGTGGTCATGATGGTTGAACCTCCAACCACTTTCCCAGCTTAGCCTCAGAGTGCTGCTGCTACTGTAGCTCTTCTCCTCTGTACTCGTCAGGACTTGCATTGTCACATCTGGGGATCCCAGGCCCTGCTGGAGAGGAGAGCCTAGTCTGAATGCTGACCTGCTGCCTGTAATTATTAGCCTTTTTCAGGCTCTTCTCCACAGGACGCCTGTCTTTTTCAGGGACAATCTTCATCCACAAATTCATAAAGTCCTTGTGAAGGGTCAGTTTCTTGATGATTGTTCGCCCATGGTACCTGTGGAAGATTACAGTTGTCATTAATTGTGTAAACTCACAGAAAATAAAACATTGATGCACTTCAAACCCATTTAAAAGTACCCACCTGGCTTCAGGTGCAGCATCCCCTGCCATTCTAGAGGCAGCAATTAGAAACCTTTCAGTGAAGCTTCCTGCTTTCAGGATGACGGCTGCTCCAACTTTGTCAGCCAGCTGGTGCAGGTGTTGAGCTGTGCTATTCCTCACTGCGACACAGCGATGGCTGAGCAAGGACAATATTAGACACACAACTCAGTGAACATCATCTCTCTTTCATGTCTTCTAATAAAATCACTACAGCTTCTTCTCTCCTCTTACGTCAGTCCTGTGTTAAACAGAGCGCTCAGAATCCGTCCATGGCTGCAATTTTCCACCATGGCATCAAGTGCCAGATTGACCTCCTGATGAAGAAAGTTGTTGTTGGTCTGTGCAAGCTTCAGCAATAGAGCTCGGCCTGTTGTTTCAACTTCTGGGTCCATTGTTTTCTGGAGCTGAATGTAGAGCTCATCGATGGTATGTATGGCCTCACAGGCTACTGCTGAGCGTTGGTTTTTCACCTAAAATGTGAGTGAAAATCATCAGTTGAGGCTGTAGTATGCACTTGAAGGGAAACTAGCTGCATGAAACACATATAAGAAACATAAAGTGTGCAATACCTCCTCAGTGAGGACCAGACACACTTCATGCAGTTTAGTCTTCAGGATGTCCGAGTGGTGCTTTGCCAGAGACTGAATAGTTTGCAACCCCTGTCTTTTCTTAATCCTGTATTTACACAACACAACATTGAACACGACTTCAGGAACACCACAAATAACACAGCCACATTATGCAGCACTGTTTCTGTGCAGTATTTAATGTCTCCTTACTACGCTTCTTACCAGTCGTCTGAAGACAGCAGACTAAAGCTGTGGGACAGGCTCTCTACAGGTGTAGCTAGAGGCGGGAGTTTGACCCTGCCCTCTCTTGGATTATTCTGACTGCACTGACTGTCTGCTTTCTTGTCTGATAATCAACGAGGTTAGTAAAGAGAAAATGTAATTTCTTCTAATTTGAAGCATTGTACATGATGCAGTGATTAATTGTTCATTAAAATCTTTTTAAAAAATCTCTTAATTTAAAGTTTGATTATTCAGCATCTTCTACAGTTACTGAGGAAAACCACTTACCGTCTATAGGGACGACTTTTGCACGGCGCAGCAGCGTCCCAAGCCGAGGTCCTCGTTTTTGCGGTATGGGAACTGTTGGAGGTTTTGGAGTCAAAGGCTTTACTGCAGTAAATGTTTTGGTTGGTACTGTGTGTCCAGGTGAGGTTACAATCCCATCCTGGAAATGCTGCAGTTTTTCCAAAATAGGCCCAAATTTGTCTTTTACTGTCAAGACTCTTATTCCACGAATGACCTTCGTGTCTGTTTAGACAAAAAAATAAATAAATAACTACAAATTGACATCTTACTAAAAAAAACAACAATAGACATTTTTCTTCCTGATTTTTTTTTTTCTACAAAAAAGCATATAAAATGAATGGACAGCAAGAATATGTGTAATTTAGCATTAAAATAGATAATCTACAGTGTCAAATTTTAAAATCTAAACTAACTGATTAACAGCAGGTGTAACCACTAAAGAAAAGCATCACCTTTGAACTGACCTGCTCCTAAATGTTTAGCAGAGAAAACAGGCAATTGTGATGGACAAGCTGCTCGAGGAGGTGGAGGAACTGGAGTGAGCGGTGTCATCTCAACAGGACTGTCAATGAGAGGAATGGCCCTCAGCTCACTTGGTGTGTGTGTGTCTACAGAGCTGAGGCTACACGGACTTCTTTTAGGGTCCTCCTGATTCCAAAAGGGGTCATCCAACCAGGGACTTAAGTTCCTGCTTCTCTGGACTCTCTGTGGAGAGCCTGCGCATTGCTTAGGTAAAGGTGGGAGTCGCACAGCATAATCTCTGGGTCTCTGTGCGATATGCGATGTGTCTGCCTGTTGAAAGAACACATTTCTCTTACTGCTCAGAGCTTTGTGAAAGTCCAGGATCCTGGACTCTGTGGTGAAGCGCTGACAGTTGCTCTGTCTACAGTGACTTACACAAAAATTACACTGTGCAAAGCAGCAAAATATAACACATCTCTCCGAAACGTTTACATTTGAACAGCAGAGAAGTCAAGAATGAGTATGTTTAGTTACTTACATCTCCACCTGTGCGTTTTCTCTGAATCAAATCTCGAAAGCGATGGAAAAAGTTACCTGATGTCTTTTCAGGCATGACTGAGATAAAAAGTGAACAAATTGTTTAGAAACAGAAAGTTTGTGAGTGCTGCTCAGTGTGTGAGTGACAAGTTCTAACTCAGCTGCTCAGTAAATCAGTTATGATGATGTCATGAACTCACAGAGCATTCTGTGCATTTTTTGAAAATATTCATATATATACACTATTTTGTGTTTTTACAAAAATATCAGACATGTCTAAATCAAAGGCAGCTTATGATCTCTAATTATGATCTTTAATCAACAAATTTAAATAGACGTCCTAATCACAGCTTCTAAAACTAGACAACACTATACTGATATAAAACGGCAAAAAGGAGATAAAAGCACTGTCATAAACAGAGAAATAAGTACAGTAAATAAATAAATACAGTTTTAAAAAAATACAGAAAAAAACATGTGTGTCATTTGCTACAACAACAACAACGACAACAAAATAGCAATTTGGACAAAGCTGTTTCTTCAAGCTTCGCCTGCATTTAGGGGCTGCAAACCTCTGTCCCAAAGGAAGAAGCTGAAATCCTCCAATAAGGGGTGGGAGTCATTTAAAGTAGAGTAACTCATCCTCTACAACTGCCTAGTATTCAAGGACTCTATGTTAAGATGCTCTAACATGGTACAGTACCTTCAGAAACGCCCCAAATTTCTTATATACTGAAAATTAAATCTCTTCTCAGGAACCTTTTCTCGATTCAGTAGAAGTAGATCTAGTTTTCCATTGCTATGCTTCTGTCCATCCTAATACCACTGGAGCTTTTTTCTTTTTTGTAATGTATATCATGGTCTCCCAGTAAAACACACAGCTCACATCAGCATGAGTATCATGTTGCCTTCAAGGCTGCACACCCTGTCATGTCGTGTAAGCACATCTTTTTTTCCACATAATTGTGGTGGTTGAGGGCGGAGGGTTGGGGGTTTATCTAGACAGCATGTATTGCTGGGCACACTTGAGCTGATGCTCAAGGTAAGGCGTATAGTATTACAGCGAAGAGCCGCGGAGAGAATTGCAGATGTCACAGATGCGTCAGAATCCATTAATATCCTTGCTTTATTTTGTTTCTGAGGGTTTTTTGGGAGGGGGACTGGAATAAATGTTTCACTGACCTAAAAAGGGAGTCTCTCCTTGCTGTTTACATGAAGACCTTGTGTCTGCAAAGAGTTACGTTTACAGGAGAGTGACAGCCATGCAGTCATGGAATTATACAGTTGATTTTAAATGGTCTTTGTTGCCAACTTGGTTCTGAAATATAGCAGACTGCATAACCATCAGCTGAAAGATTACCAAAGCCCCGCCCTCATGCGTCCATTCAGCCTTGTAGCTAAATTTTACAGATCTACAAGAAAATTTTAATAAAAGGGAGCGGCTGTGTGATTTCTGTCTTTTAAAAACTTTTTTATATGGGCTAAATATTCCGACTTTTAGACGTTTTACTAAGTCAAATGTCTTTCTTTCCTGTTTTCATTATCTGCAGCTTTGTCTTGGATTAAGCTGCTACCTAACAGGCTTTGCTTGCAGGGGGTCACCCAAGGGTTACTGCCTATGACAGTCCATTTAGACACACACATAGAAATCTGTGGTGGTGTGAGGAGGTTCTGAGGGTTTGGGTGTGGGGAGGAAAGACAGCGGGGAAAAAACCCATAACTAAAAACATCTGTGTCTCACATCATGCACAACACACACACTCACCACCCCCCTCAGAGCTCGTACAGACGGTGTGCATGTGTGAGTGTGTGAGTGCATGTGTCCTCACAGAGGAATTTCATTATTCATCTCAAAGTTCCTGGAATCTGGAAATCTCTGCCAACCTTTCTGCACCTTTTATCTCTTCCCAAGCATAGATACGAGTGGCAGTTTGGCACCATCGACTTTATATAAAAAATATTCAGTCCCCAACATCCCCACCGTCATCTGTTGGTGCTGTTCTAATGAGATGGTCGGTATGATTATCAACCGTGGTCATGCTCTGGTTGCAAAGAAGACTAATCTTAATGATCAAAATAAAAAAAGAAGACACACACAGAAACCTGACATCACAGATTTGCCTGAAGAAAAAATCAGGGGAAAGATACACATTGTAATAAGACGTTATGTTAAAAAAAAAAAATTCATACTGAGAAATTAAAATACCGTCACAGATTTTGGATAAGAGTCTCAAAAAAAGTTATGGCATCATACCTGGGACTTATCGCACTGAAGATGGATGAAAATGTGTTTTTCCCCCATAATCAGGCTTTAATATCTGTGAAGTGTTCAGCTGATTTGCTCCATTTTAAAGTCTATTACGTGCTTTGCACATGTGAAGCTGTAAACAAAATGTGGGTCCCATCTCCTCTACTGGCCTCCCAAGCTGCTGCTGGAGATCGGACATCCAAATTGGATTAACTTGAGCTGAGGTTTGAAAGTCTGTGCTCACACTTTCAGAAGTGTAGCTCACAGACTTTGCCCCCTAAAAAATTAAAAAATAATCACTCATAAAATATAAAAAATAAATTCTTATAAACTTTCCTTTGAAGAAGGCCATTTTCCCTGGATTTCGTTTTTTTTTTTGAGAGATGGTAAGGTGGGGGGCATCTGATGAACAGTCCTCATGAATTCTTAAACAAGTGATCTGCTTTCCCCTCAACTATTTTACACAGAAATCTGACACTAAATATACTTATTAAGGTGACTAATTTCTAACAGATGGCATTTACACAGTGTATCTGCTGTGGTGTTTGTGGGAAACTGCTGAACCGCATTTTCTCCATTTGAATCATTCGTTTTCTTTATCTTAATGAGGAAATGGATTTAATTGACTGCAATTTACTTTAAATGAATTCCAAAACGTGCCTGACCCTGTCCTAACCCCACAGCCCAGCTCATTCCTGTTGGATTTAGATGTGCTGTAACCCAGCATTCCAGTCAGAGCACTCCTCAGTGAGTTCCAAAAGATGAAAAAGCAAAGTCATCCCTCACAGGGAGCGCTACATTGTTTTCTGCTATTGTTGCAGCTGATTCTAGGGTTTACTGGCAAGAGAATTAATTGCCTCATCTTCCCAAATTTTGCTTAACCTGTCAGCCAGATGACATTTTTAAGCTGCGACATGTTGCCAGATTTCGCAATTTTCCCACATCGCTTTCCAGAGGCGTGAAAGGGGCGATTTGGGGGCTGATGTAATGGGCTGAGTCTGATTGCGTGAATTATCAGCTCTGAGCTATAGTTTTATTTTTCTTCTACAATTCAAACACGGATTTGGTGTTATATTAGGCAGTTCGCCTACATCAGATTGAAAGCAGCGACATCATGTTTTCTTTTCCCTACAAGGACAGCGGTGATGAAAGGCTGCTGACCCGACAAAGAAAGTAATGATTTCATTTTTGTTGAATGTGTTTTCAACCTGTTGATGTCACCTTACCATTTTTTTCCTCCTCCTTCTTTCTGTAGAGCAAGGCCAAGGAGCTTCCCTTACCTGAGATTACCGAAAAGCACCACTGAACGACACAGGAAATCATTCCTGCCTGTGGCCATCTCCCTGTACAACGCATCCACTTAACACACTGTTTGCTGCTACAACTACACATGTTTCTTTTCCAAATATTTATTTATAAGTGACTTATGTATGTATGTATGTATGTATATATATGTATATATTGTACTATTCTTAGTTAGTGTATTGTCTGTCTTGTCTTAATGTTGGTTTAAAATGGAGCACTGTAACAAAAAATAATTTCCCCCAGGGATCAATAAAGTATTCTGATTCTGATTATCAGCCGTCCGTTTCATGGAGGAGCTCGGAGAATGTACTCTAGGGAAGATCTACAAAGGTCATCTGTATCTGCCGGGCATGGACCAGGCCCAGCTTGTGGCCATAAAGACCCTCAAAGACATTTCCAATGCCCAGCAGTGGGCTGACTTCCAGCAAGTAAGAAATGTTTCTAAATTAACCGTTTTTACAACACACATAAAAAATGTATATATATACAATAATGAAGCCACATCAGTCGTCTTTGTGTAGAGTTGGAAAATGAAATGTACCACTAAAATATCCTATTGCTAAAAACTACATGTGGCTGCTTTCTTAGAGGAAAGGCGTCTAGGCCCACAAGATTTCAAGCACGGCTTGTTGTATGTCTATAGAAGGTAGACGCGGTGAAAGATTGGAGACGGCTGAACTGCTCAACTGTAGATGAGTTCTCTGGAAATAGCTCCCAAAATAAACTGTAACTTGGTGGAAGGTTGTCCAGATAAATTTAGATGTGACGGCGGATTGAGGCAGTCGGCATGTGTAAGACGTAATCCTCACTTTCCGTTTACAGAAAGTGAGGCAGACCTGAACTGTGCCCACATTTTAAAGTGGTACTGCCATCGACTCAATTTCAAAAGTGATCAATGAGCCGTTGTGAAACCAGCTTGGGTGATCTTCTTATAATCACCTGTCAAAGCCACACAGTTTCAGACTCAGTTTCTCCATTAAACTCCCACATCTTTTGTAAATATCCACTTTTCCAGTAAATGTTGAAATCAACCTGCCAGCCACCTTTTTTTGTTTGTTTGTTTCTTTGAAATTCACCGTTATTTATCCAACTTCATCAAAGGAGGCCGCAGTGCTGACCGAGCTTCAGCACCCCAACTTGGTGTGCCTGGTGGGTGTGGTTACCCAGGAGCAGCCAGTCTGCATGCTGTTTGAGTTTCTGCCCCAAGGTGACCTCCACGAGTTCCTCATCATGCGTTCGCCACACTCAGACGTCGGCTGTAGCAGCGATGAGGACGGCACGGTGAAATCCAGCCTGGATCATGGAGATTTTCTGCATATGGCCATACAGGTAGGATCTAAAAACATCCTCGTAGTTGGCTACAAGCGTAGTGGAAGAAGTACTGTTGTGCCTTCCATTTAAACATGAACCATTTACATGAAATGTTGATGATGATCTTAATCGCTCATGTAGAAACTTTGAATTAAAATCAGTGTTTTAATGTCTACCTTTCACTGCTCCTTGAAACGTCTTCTAAATATTGTGAACCAGGTGGCTGCTGGGATGGAGTACTTGGCCAGCCACTTCTGCGTTCACAAGGACCTCGCAGCTCGGAACATTTTGGTAGGCGAGCAGCTCCACGTCAAGATTTCTGACCTGGGTCTCTCCAGAGAGATCTACTCCTCAGACTACTACTGCCTCCAGCCTAAAATTGTGCTGCCCATCCGCTGGATGCCCCCTGAGGCCGTCGCTTCGGGAAAATTCACCACAGACTCGGACATCTGGTCGTTTGGAGTTGTGCTGTGGGAGGTCTTCAGCTACGGGCTACAGCCCTACTATGGTTTCTCGAACCAGGAAGTGATGGAGATGGTGAGAAAGAGGCAGCTGCTGCCCTGCCCCGAAGACTGCCCACCAAGGTATGTTGCAATTACCGGTGCAATATGAGAAGTATACAAGAAGATAGTGCATCCAGCTAATGGTGAAACTCAAGTGTGCAAGTGTCTTTATTGGACTCTGGTATTAGGGTTAGTTTAGTGTATTCAATTCAAATAGAGTTTTAGAAGCAGTCTGATTGTTGCTGTTTGTGGTAATGAAATAACTCTGTTGGCTTTTAGGTTTTATGGTCTGATGACAGAGTGCTGGCAGGAAGGACCAGCACGTCGGCCGCGCTTCAAGGATATTCACGCCCGCCTGCGAGCTTGGGAGGGGTTGTCGTCCCACGCCAGCTCCAGCACGCCCTCTGGAGGAGGAGGCAACGCCACCACTCAGACCACCTCGCTCAGCGCCAGCCCCGTCAGCAACCTTAGCAACCCACGCTATGCTGCCGCTGCTGCCGCCGCCGCGGGGTACCTCTACCCAGCCCAGGCTATTCCCGCGCCGGGACAGATGGGTGCAGTTCCAGCATGGACGCCCATGGCCGTGACCCAAACCCACCAGCGCTTTATCCCAGTCAACGGATACCCAATCCCGCCAGGATACGCAGCATTCCCAGCTCACTTTGCACCCCCAGCTCCGCCTACTAGGGTAATCCAGCACCACCTGCCCCCTCCAAAAAGCCGCTCCCCCAGCAGCGCTAGCGGCTCCACCAGCACGGGTCACGTCAGCGGCGTGCCCTCCACTACGGGCTCCAACCATGACGCCAACACGCCGCTGCTGTCCCACTGCATCATGCCGGGGAGCGGCGGAGGGTCGGCTCAGGTGTACGGACAAATCTCCCAGAAGGGGATGGTGGACCACGTGTCTCAGACGTCAGCACTGCTTACCCCTGACTCTGATGTGCTGATGTACAACGACTCAGTCATCACTGCAGACCTGTAAATATTCAACCTCTTTGAGCTTAGATCCCAGATATGAGACGTTTAGCGCTTCAGCCAGTGGCGCAGCGTCACAGTTCTTCTCTGGTCTTACCGAGACCCAACAGAGATGGAGCGTGCCACACATCTGGGTATCCAAGAAACACTAAGCAGGCTATATAAGCAGCTGTCTGACTCTGTCATGCCTTACTGTTTACAGGAGGCGTACTTACTATCATGGTTTGAAAATGTTATTTTAACCTCTGTGTAAATACAGTACATAGGTCCTGAATGAATGAATGAAATACAAAGATATATATTCAAATGAACTTTTTATTAAGTAAAACACTTTAAAGGTGAAAACATTCTTCCCGTGGCCTTATTCAACAGTTTGTGTTCCAATCAGACAAAAAAAAACTAAACAATTCCCACTCGATGGACTTTTTCCTACAGGATGTCAGGCAGACATGGATATTCATGTGATGACTTTCAGGTGCCTTTTTTTCTAAACTAGTTCATTGGCTTGCTTGTCAACACAAAAAAATCAAATATCCAAGGGAGCGCGAATTGAAACGGCGAGTAACTTTATAAAAACGATCAACAGTGGCCTGCTCCAATAAATGATGCCTCCTTGGCCCTCATAAACCAATCAGTAACATTTATGTTAGCATGCATAATTCCCATGCTGCCAACAGCTATGAAAGCACTAATGCAGGTGCTAAGAAGTCCCTTTGAGAATGACAGCTGAATGTGTGTTTTGTTTTTTTTTGTTTTTTTATTTTCCAACTTCATCACGCTGTCTGAGACGTCTGCAACAAGAAGACCGGACACAGTGAAGCTAGAAGTTTATCTGATCGGCCTCCCTTTAAGTATCATTTCTTTTCATCATCGCCCCCCAGTTTTGTTTCTCCGGGAGACATCGCATCTAACTTCAGAACTGGCAAGAGGGCCCCCTGCAGATGAACAAAAGACATCACAAAGCACTCGCTTCCTTCCACAGCTAACCCACACCGTTCTCAGGGCAAACACTTCATTCGCCGCATAATTGATTGGATACAGTCTTTTATGTTTTTTCCGAAAGTTTTTACGGATTTCATTTTGGAGATGGGAAAAAAAAAGCTCAGCACGTGCAGCTTTTAACAGAAAAAGTACAACCTGAAAAAAAAGTCTGACCGTTTTGTCTGTTTCCCAGTGAAGGATGACGAAGTGTGTGTTTGGTGAGTCTCAGTTTCGTAGCCGCACAAACTATGCCTCAGCCATCCACGATGGTTTATGAGAGGCCAAATATGAAGCTTCTTTCATTCCCTAAAAACAAAAGTCAGAAAACCAGCAGTAATGTGTCAAGTCAACAATCAATGGGTGCGAATGTTCCTGAGTGCATGTTTTAACTACAGCAATAACACATCCGGGTTGTTTTTACTGAGGACATGCAGAGAATAAAGTGCATTTCTGAGTTGTAAAGTAAGTGGACACGTGAAATGTAGCAACAAGAAAAAAGTAGCTGCAAAAATGGCATCACAATCAAATTCAGTTGTCTTTATAAATCCTACTGCTCTTTAGTTTTCCTCAGCATTCAAGTGAGTAGAGGTCAGTAGTGAAGCTGGTTGGCTGTTATTAGCAGCATGAAGGGTGTGCTCTTGTGTCCATGCTATTTGAAATCATTTGAGAGTGTATTTTTCAAATGCCTTTCCTCTCTGTGTGTTTTTGTGATTCTATTTATCTAAAGCAGAGTGAGCTACCTAAGCATCTTTACCCATGTAAATGATGTACGAATACTAACATAGACTGTATATATAAGCTGGACTTTGCTTCCAGATTTAAAAAAGCAAGGCCAACGCAGTCTGCACTGATGGCCAACAGGGGGCGACTCCCCCAGTCCAGTCCACTTCTCACTTGATTTTTGACATCAGTGAAGCCTTATTTATTAATACAGGACGTTTCTCATTTTGTTAAGGATGCTGTCACTGACAATTGCTAATAAGGCAGAGAATAGTATAAGGCATGGCTACCGTATGAGTGTACAGAGTCTAATAGAATAAAATAATAAAAGTGAAAATGCTCAAGTGAAGGTTTCAACCATTGGGTGCCGTCATTGTGGCTACAGTCATCTTTTTTTATGTAGTCTATGTACTAATATAGCAGTGCACAAACCACTTGTACACAAGACTGTGAATCTTAATCAAGTTTAGGTATTTTTGTATTTGGCAAAAATTCATTATAGTGCCTTTTTTTGTCTTTTATTGGTAAGAAGAAACAAAAGTATATGTATATTTCAATGCCAGTGTACCCATAACAGGTTTACATGCATATTGATCAAGAGAGGCCTTGGCTTTGTATTTTGTCTGAATATTTTTGCACAGATGTTTTGTATTGCAAAATCATTTATTAAATAATGTTTGGTAAATCCCGCTGCTTCTGTTGTATGATCGATCAGTTTTAAGAATACAGACTTGTAATAGCAATGTGAATCCACTGGGGGCCACCAAATCACCATTTCTGAGAACAGTTTTGAATGTCTTTGGACGGTCCATCGGCGGTGGAGCTGGCCATCCTGGAGTCCCTGAAGAGGCCACACCAGTCTCCAATGGAGCATTTCCTCCTCAGCCTTGTTCCTGCTCTGGAGAGCAGCTGGTCCTTTTTATTCCTGTCTCTCTGTAAATTCTTATATTTTATATATTTATGTTTAATGTTTTTCTGTTTGAGACTTTTAATATTATTTCAAATAAATTTTTATAATGACTAATGTCTCAGTTCTACTACACAGCAAATGTTGGCACACGACTTGACACATGTAGAATTTATTTCATATTATACTAATGACAAAATATACTAATACAGTGGGATGCAAAGGTTTGGGCAACCTTGTTAATAGACATTATTTTCCTGTATAAATCCTTAGTTGTTACAATAAAAAATGTCAGTTAAATATCATACAGGAGAGACACAGTGATATTTGAGAAGTGAAAAGAAGTTTACTGGATTTACAAAAAGTGTGCAATAATTGTTTAAACAAAATCAAGCAGGTGCATAAATTTGGGCACCACAAAAAAGAAATGAAATAAATATTTAGTGTATATCAATGTGTGTGTCTCCTATATGATATATGGGGTGCCTTTGTCTGGATGTGCTTCCCATCCAGAGCTGCACAGCACAGAGGAAAGTTCCAGCGCTCCTGGAATCCCTCTGTGATGGACCGCCAGTCTCCAGTTGAAGGCACAGCCATGAAGTCGTCCACTAGACAGTCCCAGATGGACGTCGCTGCCTGGGGGGTGATCTGGCTCACCGTGGACACACCGACTCCGTAACTGAATGCTTGGTCGTGAAGGAGTCCCCGGTGACAAGGAACCTGGACAAAATTGTTCAAAATCAGTATTATGTGTACTGCAGTTACAAAATACATTATTCAAATTCCAAAATACTTTTGTGATGTCAGATTTAAATCACAAAACTTAAATCTTACATAAAACATTTTGTAATTATAAGGATAATTACAAAATGTATATTAGATCATATCTAAAACAGTTGTGTTTTGTTTTAACTTTAACATATCATAATTTGATTGGTAGCAACTTTTGCCACTACAGTGAGCCAATCACTCATAATTCCTAAACATGTCAATCAGGTAGGAATGAAGTAAGACATTAATAGAAATAAAGAGTTGTGTGTTGACATGTAGCCCTTTCCTTGCTTAAATCATTAATATTTTTGAAAAATTAATCTGTGATAAGACAGCTTATCAAGATAGAACCATGTAACTAAAGATGAACCAAACTGTTCAGTTTGATCTAACTCTGTTTTAATAAAGGCTGGTGACCCCTGCTATAGAGTCTGACAGCTGCAGGGATTATATACAAATATTCAACTATCCCAGAATTAAACCAGGTCTAAATAAAAAGGAGTGAGTATCACTACAAATGTTAACTCAGTGGTGCTAATGCTACAGTTTGATATCAGCAAACACCGAGCGCATACATTGATAGGACACCACAGCCATGCTATCATCGCAAACACTGATAACAGCATAAATCGAATTAAATCGGGGCTTGATGAGACCTTCTGAGTATCGCTAGAAATATTATAAAGAGTCGTCTCTGTACCACAGTTTGCTTTCAGTAAACATCGACAGCATTCACTGTTAGCATAGCACATCCATGTTAGCAGTGTATAACTGGATGGATTAGCATATTAGCACAGATATCAATAAAGGACTACCGTATTAAACACTTTTACTAACCTCAGGCAGACGGACAGGCGCTCTGCAGGTGGGATTGAGCGTCTGTAGTTGGTGTCTAGGCGGGCGATGCTGGGACCGACGAGGGAAAGCAGGTCCTCAAACTGGCCGACGGTGATAGCGCTGGAATCGGCCGTCATCCAGGCGCAGCTCCTGGAGCAAGTGGTGAAACTCACCAAACTGCTCATGCCTCTGGAGGACCTGATGGACCCAGGTACGGCGAGGACGTCTTTTACGCTGCTGCTCTGCTCTCCACAGTACATAGAGAAGGGAGACTCTCTCTTCAAGCGCTAGCTCGACAGCTGCCATCTTGCCGGTGTTCCAGATCAACTGGCGTTTAGATCAACTGGCGTTGGTCGAACAGATGTGTGGCAGTCTTGCGTTTCAGTAGCTCCTACCGACAAACCAGCAAAAAAAACGGCAAATGTGTCACCTGTGACACTTGTGAGGTTGTCTCAAACACACTCCGTCAGTCTTGATGCTGTTGAACAACAAAATGTTTAAAAATGTGGCGAGTTTACCTGGTGATATCCTCATGCGCGACGCGATCGCGAAAACAGCAAACAATTAACACCACGCCGATGTTGTTCACAGGACAGCAAGAGTAAACGATCGGGAGACTCTTGTCGTCGTTATCGTTCCCCTCGCACGGTTTATTTCTCCGGTTTCAGCGTTTTTGCTTCACAACTACAGCGAGCAGTTTACTTTGTGCACTAACATGGAGTCGAGTCAACCAGCGCCACCTCTGGCCAAGTGCCACAGCCTACAGCCAGATCAACCTGTGACACACATCTGCAGCACGTTTGATTTCGTTTCTTGCACAACACATTTGTACCTTTCAGTTGTGTCTGTTTGTGAATCATGCAAATGAACCTTTGAAAAGAATGGAATGACACTAATATTTCACTAGTGTTGTAACATCACATGCCGTTAGCGTAGTCTGTCTGTGTCTTTACTCTGCAAACGAACATTTCAGAGTTGGTTGTTATATACAGTCTGTATAAGTGTGGTTAATCTAATAAACATTTGTAAGGAGATGGCAGTTACTGTGAATGTACCGCAGGTGAATAGTAATAAACAGTCAGACAATGACTCTGACAATCTCATTCAATCTTGCAGACTGAATGCACCTTCTGTGGAAAGTGGTACCACACAGTGTGTGTGGACTTTCCCTGTGCAGAAGGCGACTACAAATGTTGTGGGTGCTAAATAAACAGTAAAAAGTGATCCCTGTTGTCTTTGCTTACTGATTGTTTTTAGTGTTGACAATCCACATTGCTGCCATTGCATCTTTCAACATGTTTGTGGGTAGATTTGAATGTACCAGGGGTTAGTGCAGCCACTCAGCCTCTACTCAATGTCATCATAGCAGCAGGTGAAGATGTGTCACAAGTTAATCTAGTAGTGGGCTATGGTATTTGGCCACAGATGGCAGCAGTGAACTGACCTCCATTTGAAACTGCTCTAGCTGCTGTGTGATAGTGGATCTGCTACAAATTGAAGATCATAGGCAAGTTTTGGAAATGAACCCTTGTATTATGTTGAAGAACAAAAAAATGACATTGATTTTGTTGCGGGTCATTTAGATCCGTACTGTGTAAATCCACTCAGAATTGTCAAGAAACTGCAATAAAACAATAGCAACTTTATTTCCCATCAGATAAACATGTAGAACACAGACATACAACAGTTAGACTTTCCATAACTATTTTAGGAACAATTTGGTTTTTCGTTCTTACAAACACATTTCTTTTGAACTTGCCCAACGTTCTCAGTTTTTCAATGCTCAACATTTTCAATTTTGTCCACATGATGGACAGAATGTAACTGTGTACTTTCTGCAGATGTACTTCTTGCATTTCTCACAAAACGTGCTTGTTTTCAAACAGGAATCTTCCTAACTAAGATTTAAAACAAAAGATTGCGTCTCCTCCAGTCTCACAAACAGATGACAAACCAAGCGACACACCTGAGTCACTGACTTTATATATAACTACCAACTCTCCAGCCATGTTGATGGATTGCCTATATTGGCTGGAAATATTAATTTCCAGGGAAAGGACACAGGCAGATGATGCTTACAGGATGTGATGTGACGACACTAATGAAATATCGATGTGTCATATTTGTCCAAGGTGTATTTCATTGTTATGGGAAAAGAGAATATCAACATCATGATGACCAATTGGAGTGGTGATTTCTATGACTTTGTGTATATAATTTGGAATTTTGTACAAATGTAGGCCAATAAGGAATATATGATATCATTTCATTCATTTCAAAGGTTTATTTGCATGATTCACAGACAGACACAATTGAAAGGTACAAATGTGTTGTGCAAGAAACGAAATCAAACGTGCTGCAGATGTGTGTCACAGGTTGATCTGGCTGTAGGCTGTGGCACTTGGCCAGAGGTGGCGCTGGTTGACTCGAGTCCATGTTAGTGCACAAAGTAAACAGCTCGCTTTAGTTGTGGAGCAAAAACGCTGAATTCGGTGAAATAAACCGTGCGAGTGGAACGATAACGACGACAGGAGTCTCCCGATCGTTTACTCTTGCTGTCCTGTGAACAACATCAGCGTGGTGTTAATTGTTTGCTGTTTTCGCGATCGCGTCGCGCATGAGGATATCACCAGGTAAACTCGCCACATTTTAAACATTTTGTTGTTCAACAGCATCAAGACTGACGGAGTGTGTTTGAGACAACCTCACAAGTGTCACAGGTGACACATTTGGCGTTTTTTTGCTGGTTTGTCGGTAGGAGCTACTGAAACGCAAGAGTGTCACACATCTGTTCGACCAACGCCAGTTGATCTAAACGCCAGTTGATCTGGAACACCGGTCTGGCACAACTCCCTCCCACATTCCTCCCACATTTCCGGTTCACGCGCGTCAAAATATGATATTTTCACTCGCGATGGATTTTTCTTGGACACGCGTTGAGACGCGAATGTACACGCGTCAAATTAGGGGCGTTTGGGGCGTTTTATTCGCGTCCATCGCGTTCGGTGTGAACACACCGTAAATCTATTTGGAGTATCGATATCATTCTTTCACCGTAAGAGACAGCAGGCTTTGGTGAACAGTCATGGAAATCTTCAGGTCTCTGTGGAAATCCAACAAAAAGTTATGACGAGAGAAAAAAGTGGTTCATTTCCACAGTTTGAAATCTGAAGAAATCTGTGCGATAGACAAATTTCCTACCCTCAAACAAGTCCAATCCAATTCATTGTGTCAAAACTGTGGGATGAGTTACGCTCCAAAATTTCAGGCGGAAAAAGGAAAATAATAATAATAAGAAGAAGAATAATAAATCCGAGAAAGAATAAGAAGTGTGCCTTTTGGCATAGGCACACTTAATAAATCCGAGCAATAGTAATAAGTGTGCCTTTTTGCATAGGCACACTTAATTATACACACACAAAAAAAAACAAGTTTAGCTCGAAAAGGAGTGGAATGAAGACAAGCTTTTTAACTCCCACCCCTACAATCTTATCTGAGTTTTAAATTTTATAGCTACACAGTACATTTAAATATTTATGACATACAATTACAATTATAAAATTGACATTGTCATAATTACAACATACAGTAGTGCAAATATTTAGCATCAATAATACAGTCTTTGTTACCACCGTTGAGTATCACAGTCATCACCATCAATACATCCTCTCCATTTATTATTTATATTTTGGCTATAAAAATATCAATGAAGTTTGCTTCCATTATATAGTAGTAACTTCATTAATTTTACTTTTAAGAATTAATTCTGGTCTACTGTTTCCTAATAATTGAGATAGCAGCGATAACAACAGCGTAAGACAATATCAACAGTGTCCATTTCAACTCTATAAGATAATTGTTTATATAGCTATTTGTTGTTGTTTTTTTCTTGTTTTTTTTACAGTAAATCAACCAGTTTATTTTCCTCGTGAATGGGGCAAATAACAACATTCACTACACTGCATCTCATCTCTGCTGAGTTTAATCATCTTTAGGTATGTAGATGATTTTGAACCTCTCGAATAAGTTGATGTCGTCCTCCAGCTGCTTCATTTGCCTTTCGAGGCAGTCCTTGGTGGCCCTCTGTGACATAGTGTCGATGATGAGGGGAAGGGCCTGGTACTCGTGATGCAGCTTATCACAGGTCTCCTTCAGGCGCTTCAGGATGGCTTGTCTCTCCTCCTCTGTTATGTGTTTCATGGCCCTCTGCTCCCGCTCTGCTTTTACAAAGTTTTCATACTCCTCTCGAGCCCTCCTCTCTGCTTCGCTGCGCTGCTGGAGGTACGCTGGTACTCTACCAAAGTCCTTTCGTGTGATGAACTTTGGGACAAGCCCTGAGTTTTCCAGCACCTGTTTGTGCCCCTTGCTGGTGTCTACGCATGCAGGCTGTGGTTTCATTGGCACCAGTTCAGGTGTTTCCTTTAAAAAGTCCCTCTTGGTGTGAATTCCCATCAGTGGTTTGTCATTCCTTCTGGGGACTGGAGGTTTCCTCTCAGTGAAAGAGCAGGTTTTATGAACATCTTTGGAGCTCTGTGTCTGTTCAGGCAGTTTGGGCTCTTTCGAATGCTTCTTGAGGAAATTCTCTGGAGATGGCAACTCCAATCTGGCAGGTCCCATCGTCCTTATCGGCTCCTTCACCAGTTTTCTCTCCAACATAACTGCAGGCCTGAATTTTGATATATATCTGGGAGCTTTTTCCTTCTTTTTGTCTTCCACTGGAAGGAGATTGAAGGCACTTTCTGGAAGATGAACATCTTCAGACATCATGAATAAAGAGGCGATTAACGAAAGAGTGCCGTAGCTTCTTTTGAAGGCTAATAGCCTTAAAATCTCCAAATTTGTTTGACACCAGCTAGTTGATTAACGGTCAATTTAAATGAAACAAACTGACCTACGTTAAAAAATAAATAAATATTTTTTTATGCTGCTGTTGAACACTTTGAACTGTACGAATTATGAAAAAAATTTGTTGTTAACATTCTATATATAAACAAGGAAAATCACACCCTCGATTCCTCTTTGTACCTTGACAATATACATTTTTTGTACCTCAATTTAAACAGATGAATATTTGGACATTGTTTGAGCTCGACATCCAATCTGTTCCAAAGTTTCACTCCACACACAGACACACACAAACTTTTCCTGGTAGTTCTAACTCTCTGCCTTTTAAAGTTACTACATCCCCTCAAATTGTAACCTCCTTCTTTATGTGTAAAGAGCTTTTGGATATTTTCTGGCAGTATACCCTTATTTGCCTTATATAGAAGTTGAGCAGTCGTGTATTCAACTAACTCAGTTAATTTTAATAGTTTTGACTGCCAAAACAATATATTAGTGTGACTATGATATCCTACCTTATACATTACTCTTATAGCACATTTTTGTAGTGTGACCAGATGGTGCAGAGAACTTTTATAATTATTGCCCCACACCTCTACGCAATAAGTCAAGTATGGTAGGACTAGTACACAGTATAACAAAAACAATGCATGGTAGTTTAAGAAGAACTTGGCTCTGTTTATGATTGAGATACTTTTAGACACTTTATTTTGTATATGTCTAATGTGTGATTTCCAGCATAATTTGCTATCAATCGTTACTCCCAAGAATTTTATTTCTGATACTACATCTATGTCTACACCATCTAATTTTATTGCAATATCTACATTTACATTGTAATTCCCAAAGAACATTACCTTGGTTTTGCTCAAATTTATAGATAATTTGTTAACATCCATCCATATTTTTAGTTTCCTTAATTCATTGTTAATGTTAAGTACTAGGTCACTATGATCGTCGTTAGAATAAAAAATATTGGTGTCGTCAGCAAATATGACTAGTTTTAATAACTTTAATACATTAAATATGTCATTTATATAAAGGTTAAATAGAGTTGGTCCCAGAATTGATCCTTGTGGCTAGAGCAGGGCGATATGGCCAAAAATATTTATCACGATATATACTTGAAAATTTGCGATAACGATATAACTGACGATATAATTGATGCGAGACAAAATACAACTCTACAACATTACTAGCGCAAAAAGACAACCTTCCATTTATTTTCACTTAAACAAGAAGCTGGTTTTTATGTACATTAAAGCTTTATAAAAATGTAACAGTGCAAATGCAAATTCCTTGCTGAAAGTTTAACCAAAAGGCATTTCCAGTAGAAATGGGCTGACATATCCTGAGCATAACCATGTCCACTGAAGTTAAAAAGAGGTGCTTTGCAACATTAAACTGCAGTGTGCAGTACGTATTTTTCGGACCATAAGGTGCACGGGATTATAAGGCACATTAAGCGAAACAAAGCAGTCAGATAAATCAAACTTTATTAAACTCATTCTTCTTGCTTCCTCCACTTCTGTACCATTGATTCATTAATGTTGAATTCTCTGGCAGCTGCTCTATTCCCATGTTGTTGCAGTATATTAATGACTAACCTTGTATTGTGGATGAATTATCTCAGTTGTTCTCCTGACTGAAGTTTGGTCCGTTTACAGCATCCTGCCATGCGATTGCATTTGTCTCTAACCATGAGGAACCTTCACGTTAACTTTTATAAGTGGAAAAGTGTTAGTGATCGTCCTCCAGCTTCACTGTTTATGTTATGCTAACATAGTTGTGTCGCTAGCGATCACGTAGCACATCATTTTATACCAGCTAGCCCAACTTCAGTAACCCTACAAACGTCACTGCTGTTTAGTTTCCTGTCTTCATTTATGTTGGAAGTGATAGCAGAGCTGTACGTTTGATTTTTTTTTCAGAAATCTCTCAGTCAGAACATGCAATATCATGCTTAGGTAACTAGCGAAACTAGCGAGCTAACTTCCGCTAGCTTCCTGCTAACGTCTAACTCCGTTAAATGTAATAAATTTTGTTTTCATGGATGCCTGGAAGTTAAACTTCATAGTTACACCTGGTAAAGCAGCAATGCTGATCGTTTTATTAAAGATGAAAGAATTTAGACAGTTTTTAACTCTCAGTAATGCTGCAGTGTTGTTTGACCTGAAAAAGACGGAGTTTAGGACCCAGATTACTCCCAGATTTAAGAGCATCTTAGTCCGATAAATACGACAATAACGACGGCCGCTTGCATGTTCTGCAAAAAAAAAGTGCTTTGTTGTGTATCTGACGGACAAACACCAAACCAGTTCCACATCACTGAAGTTGCACCATTTTTACAAACCAATTCTGGTTCATCTGTTTCACTCAACAATCGGCCATGTGCGTATGAAAACAAAGGCACTGCGCATGCGCGTTTTACTCCCATTCTATCGCGATATTTCATTTTCCTATCGTTGCCTAACATTATACCGGTATTACCGTGAACGGTATAATATGGCCCAGCCCTACTTGTAGCACTCCACAGCTAATGCCCAAATACCCCGATTCAAACTCGCCCATCTTCACATACTGCTGTCTGTCAGTCAAGTAACTTTGGATCCATTTCAAAGTCACTCCCCTAATACCATATCTGTCTAATTTTTTAAGTAATCTACTATGGTTAATCATATCAAATGCTTTCTTCAAGTCAATAAATATCCCTGCTGCATGTTTTTTTCTATCCAAACTGTTGGCTATCTCTTCTATTGCATCAATGATAGCCATTGAAGTTGACCTTCCTATCCTAAATCCGTACTGACATTAATTAATTAATTTATGTTTGTCAATAAATTTACCTAATCTATTATTATAAAGTTTTTCTAATATTTTAGAAAACTGAGGGAGCAGGGACACTGGTCGATAGTTAGTGAGGATGTGTTTGTTTCCATTTTTATATATGGGTATAACTTTAGCTATTTTCATTTTCTTTGGGCATTTCCCGTTTGAAATGATAAATTGCATATATAAGCTAGAGGTCTAACAATGCTATGTATGATTCGTTTGACTAATGTCATATCTATACCAAAACAATCAGTAGATGTCTTGTTCTTACAGTTTTTAACTACATCTAAAATATCTAATTCTGTAACTCCCGACAAGAACATAGTCTTTGAATTTGAATTTTGAATTTGTTTCTATCAATGACATTTCACTGCTATTACATTTTGGAATTGTTGTAGTCAGCTCCGGTCCCACATTTACAAAAAAGCTGTTAAAACACTCCACCATCTCATTTAAATTGTAATTGTCACTGTTATTATTAGTGAAATAATCTGGATATGAGCCCTTTTTTGTGTTACCTTTAATAATAGTGTTAAGTATTCCCCATATCTCTTTAGTGTTGTTTTTATTTTTATGTATTAATTTAGTATAGTATAATTTCTTACTAGTTCTTAATATTTCCGTTAGTTTATTTTTATATTTTTTATATCTATACTCTGCTTCTTCAGTTCTTAGCTTAGTGAATTGTCTATATAAAGAATTTTTCTTCTTACAGGCCTTGTGTAATCCTTTTGTTAGCCACGGGCATTTAATAAATTTATTGTTGATACTGATTTGCCCGACTGGGCAGTTTTTATCATACAGAGAGTTGAAGATATCCAAAAATATTTCAAAAGCACCATCCACATCATCTCCGGCATACACTGCATTCCAATCCTGAGTCATCAAGTCCTGATAAAAGAGGTTAATTGCATTTTCTGTTCTTACTCGTTTGTAGATATATTTCTGAGGTACTTTCTCACATACACTCTTAACGTCATACACTACAAATATTGGCAGGTGATAAGTTATATCACATACCATTAATCCGCTAGCAATTATTAACTCTAAGTTATTTGTAAAGATGTTATCAATAAGGGTAGCACTATGAGATGTTATACGACTTGGTCTTAAAATTGTGGGATATAAACTCATACCAATCATCCTATTAATATAATTCTCGGTGATCTTGTGATTGTTTGGATTTATCAAATCGATGTTGAAATCTCCACAGATGAATAATATTTTATTACTTGCAACTGAAAATATTTTTTCAATCCAATCCAGTGAATACTTCTAGACTCGAACCAGGTGATCTATAAAGACAACTAACAATAATGTTTTTCACTTTTTCATTGATAATTTCTATGGTTAAGCATTCAAATAAGTCATTTATTGTCAATGTCATACTTTCCAATATTCGAAATTTAAATTTCCTATGGACATATATAGCAACACCTCCTCCTGCTTTGTTTGTTCTATTAACATAGTTCAGATTATAATCCTTTAATTCAAAATCAACACCTTTTTCTTCTTTAATCCATGTTTCTGATACTGCTATAATACTAAATGGGTCTTGAAATTGTTGTAAATATTCCTCGATTGAACTGAAATTTGCATACAAACTTCTACTGTTAAAGTGAATGTTTGAGAATTTCTTATCAGTTTTAATTGAGGAATTATATTCTTTTTCAGAATAATATTTACAGTCATTTGGGTTAGCTAATAGGAAATGGTTGTCAGGGTCTAGATGATCTTCTTGATCTAAAGCATTATGATCAGTATATTTGAAATGCTTCAGTTCCAAATCCTCAAGATTTAAACTCCGTTCATGTGTTTCTAGTTCATCTTTTTTCCGTTTTAAGGAGTATTTAGATGTCATTGTATGAGTTTACGCTCCCTTAACTGACACAGATTGTGCAGACCCTCAGTAGTATTCATTCATATTTATTCAATTCCTCTATATCTCTGATAATCACCACTTTAGCTTCCTCAGGCGTTCCTTTCAGTTTGATGTATACCTTACAGTTCATGACCCAAGTATTCTGTATCTTGTCCTGCTTCCTCATGATTCTGGCTTTTTTAGCAATGTCCGCATTTCTTTTAATCAAATGATCATTCAGATAGACGTTAGTACCTTTTAGCTTTTTCCCTTGTTTCATTAGTGCAACTTTGTTTTTTCTGCTGACAAACCTCAGGAACACCGCTGGCATGTTGTTCTTCGTGGGAAGAGGATGACAGGCATCAATGGTATTTACATCCAAGTGTATCTTTTTAGACGCAAAAAAAGACACCACCTGTTGCTCCATCGAATTCTCCTCCCGTAAGCCGGTTTCTTCATTGTTACCGGAGGTCACAGCATGAGCATAAGAGCAGGGTTTGATCTTAATCCCAGTCACAATAACATCGTTTATCCTTGAGTATTGCTCCAAATCCTCGACTTTCTTCTCTAGCGCTGTTATTTTTTTGTCCCGCTCAGCAAGGCGTACACGCAACTCTGTCACTTCCTGCACTAGGTTAAGTATTTTGTCTTGTTTAATTTTAATGTCATTTACATCCTGTGATAGGAAGTCCAGTGATCTTTTGATATCTTCCGCCTCCTCCAAGGCTGAGTTTTTCTTGGGTGGCATTGTCAGGGGTAGTCCAGAGTCTTTAGCTCCGAGACTACCGATGGCTTCTTGATTAGCTCATTAGCCACAGTCCAAGGTTAGCTGTTGTGCTAGTTATCTTCTTCCCTTTTTTCTCCGTTTACACTGCACTCACGTACACTATCCACACTATTAACACTAGCGACGTGAGGTTGTTTGTACATACGTGGGGACGATGTGCGTGAACTCCAGCGGCGCGGATGCAGGCCGCAGCATATCAATAACCTTTCCAAATAGCGTAGCGTGGAAAACAAACACATAGATGATGGAAAAACTACAGTCCCGTTTGTCAAGCTTGCATTTTCTCCCGGTCCTCTTCGGCAACGCTGAGCGACCCTATGTGATATTTCGTCGTCCAAATTTCCATGACATACTGCGGTATGGAAGAAATATAGTATCATCAGAATTCAAGTATTTTTAGACATTGAATTTATGACACTGAATTTTTATCCTCCAAATTTCCCTGCAAAAATATTCACCTGCAAAAATTCACCTGCAAAAATTCACCTGCAAAAAATTCACCTGCAAAAATTCACCTGCAAAAAATTCACCTGCAAAAAATTCACCTGCAAAAAATTCACCTGAAAAAAATTCACCTGCAAAAAATTCACCTGCAAAAATTCACCTGAAAAAAATTCACCTGCAAAAATTCAACTGCAAAAGTGATGAACTTTAATGACCCAAGCCAGAGCAATCAGCACCAGATCGAGTCGAGTGGCTCTCAGCCAATTAAATTACGCTGTTTGATCACATGACACCGTTAGCCAGCAGTGTGTCTCCTAAAAGAGAGCTGTTTAAAGGTGAGTGATTAAGTTTTTCTCCTAAATAGAGATCATTACAGAACGCCTAGTCCGACTTAAAATCCCATTTATTATTATTTTTTTTTATCATCTACTCGAACTAAGGAAAACGTTTGACTAACTCAAAGACAATTTCCACGCCTCCCCTGCCTGACTGCAGAGGCAGTTTTGAATTTAGGAGCGCCAAGATGGCAGCGGCAAACCCTGGCGGCTCTCCGGTGAGTATATATATTTTTTTATCTTCAAGTTTGTCTTTTGAAACCTTAATTTTATTTAAATCCGTTGCTCACGTATAAAGTACACAGACGGGGTCTTTGCTCAACTCGTCTGAGGCGTGTCTCACTAAGCGCTACATGCTAGCATCCTGCTAACCGAGCTACCCTTTACATGCTGTGCTTTAGAAAATAGGATACTCGTTAAAAAAAATACTCCGCAGATATTGATAGATAGACGAACACTGCAAATATAATGTTTGAAACGAGAACGGCCTTTGGTGAAGGGGTAAAATACACCATGAATAAAGCCATAGAGTGAATGGCTGCCATGGTTGCAGAACAGCCTGATTTAATGACAAGAATGGGGAAGAGTGAGGTGAAGTGAACCACAGCCACAAAACACGGTCAGACAAGGCGGCAAAAGGGCAGTGATCTGTCCGTCAGTATGAAGTTGGTGTGTGCTTTGGTGAACAAAAACTCCAGACTGGTAGCAGGAAGATGGGAGACTCGTGTTTCACTGGAATAGTGGTGAATTAAAACATCCTTTGTTGGGGACATTTCGGTGTAAATGCATCCATACAGGCAAGACAGAGGCAGACTAGACAGTGAAGAAAACAAGGCAAACATTAGAAATATAAAAACGGAAATATAGGATGAGTCGGGGATGAGTTCCTGCCCCAAGTGGAGGAGTTCAAGTATCTCGGGGTCTTGTTCGCGAGTGATGGGAGAAGGGAGCCGGAGATCGACAGACGGATTGGGGCTGCAGCTGCAGTAATGCGGACGCTGCACCGGTCCGTCGTGGTGAAGAGGGAGCAGAGTGTAAAAGCGAAGCTCTCAATTTACCGGTCGATCTACGTCCCTACCCTCACCTATGGCCACGAGCTGTGGGTAGTGACCGAAAGAACGAGATCGCGGATACAAGCGGCAGAAATTAGCTTCCTCCAAAGGGTGGCTGGCCTCTCCCTTACAGATAGGGTGAGAAGTTCGGCCATCCGGGAGGGGCTCAGAGTAGAGCAGCTGCTGCTCCACATCGAAAGGAGCCAGCTGAGGTGGTTCGGGCATCTGACAAGGATGCCCCCTGGGCGCCTCCTGGGTGAGGTGTTCCAGGCATGTCCCACCGGGAGGAGGCCCCGGGGCAGACCCAGGACACGCTGGAGAGATTATATCTCTCGGCTGGCCTGGGAACGCCTTGGTATTCCCCCGGATAAGCTGGAGGAGGTGGCTGGGGAGAGGGAGGTCTGGGCCTCTTTGCTTAGGCTGCTGCCCCCGCGACCCGGCCTCGGATAAAGCGGATGAAGATGGATGGATGGAAATATAGGATTAATATAACATACAATTAGGGAAAATGTAAGGAACACAATGTAAATGATATTGTAAAGTCATTAAAACAGCATACTCTGATTAAAAGAAACACATAATTGGGTAGGATAATAATAATAATAATAATAACAATAATAATAATAATTAAAAAAAACTAAAAAAAAACATGTACAAGATGGGTATGTATACTTGTAGCCAGAATTTAACAACTATAAAGTTGTAGCATGTCAGTACCTTACCCCATCCATTATATCCACACTTTCAGAAAAGGATATGGTCAATATCTTTACAAATACTATCTAAACTTAAACGGGATATTCCCTCTGCTTCTTCTGCTTCTCGTATCCACAGGTTTCTGTAAGAGCGTACGTAGGCTGCCATGACAGACTGTACATCTGATCATATTTTTGTCTTATTCAGACTCCACAGTGTTACGTTCAGTGGAATTAGACCAGGCCAGCATCTCCACACAACCCCCTGAGCCACATCTGCACTCAGTCCACACACAGTGGGAGGATCCTTCGCAACAAGACCATCAATACTGCAACAGGTCTCGCAGAAAAGATGTGCAGGATAAGATGACTCAGTGTGATGAAGTTGCATATTTCATTCTTCAAAATGATGCAGACGCTTTGCTGTACACTGGGATAGCCTTAGAAACATTTAACACACTTGTGTCGACACTGGAAGGATATGACAACAATGAATTTACCATGCCTGTCCGAGATCAAGTCCTCATGACACTTATGAAATTAAAGAGTAACCGTGTAATAGGTTACCTAAGCCGCCAGTTTCATATATCACAAAGCATGGCCAGCAAGATCATCTCACACTGGTTAGTCAAGCTGGAGGAAGTTCTCCGACCATTAATTCCATGGCTGCCAAAAGAAACTATTCAAGCAACTATGCCTGAAGCCTTCAAGAAGAACTTTCCAAATAGTACATGCATTATAGACTGCAGTGAGACCCTTTTACAGAAACCCAGAAATCTGGGCTCAAGAGGGGAATCATACAGCCATTATTATTCACACAACACAGTCAAATATTTGGTTGCTGTTGCACCATGTGGACTAATCATGTTTGTGTCTGCGGCATATGGCGGCCGATGTAGTGACAAATTTATCACAATGGACTCTGGAATATTAACATACCTAAAACCTGGTGATGAAGTCATGGCAGATAGAGGTTTTACAATTAAAGACTTACTCTTTGAGAGAAAAGTTAGATTAGTAATACCCGCTTTCACAAAAAAACGTAGACAGCTAACTGAGGAACAGGTAACATACACACGTCGGATTGCAAATGTAAGAATCCATGTTGAAAGAGCAATCAGACGCTTGAAAGTCTACAAAATACTTTCACAAATTGTTCCTATAAGCATGGCTCCTAAAGTAGACAAGATACTGAGAATATGTGCTGCTCTAGTGAACTTAAGAGAGGATCTCATTCGTGATACACAATAATTGTGTATGTTATGAACAATTGTGGACTCGGGGATATTAAGATGGTTACTCAGGACATAAAGTTGCGTAGTGTAATGTAATTATTTTAAAATTTGATGTACATATATGTAGAGAGTAAATAATTCCAGGTCTCACTTTTTTATCTTGTGTTCTAGATGAAAGGTTATGTGATACAGTGTGTGTGTGCGTATGTATGTATGTATGTATGTGTATATATAAAACAATTGCAATCAATCAATTGAACAATTATTACTTTTTTATTCAACCACAATGTGATAAATTTCTTAAATGAAAAAAAAATGTTTTTCTCAAATCTACAATAATTAGTTGTGCATTCTTGACATTTTTTTGTGTTGGAAGATTACAGAAATACAGAACTATTCACAACATTTAATGTTGTCAGTTTGTCATTCATTTCCCACCATATGTTACAACTACGTACATTTTAGTTGTATTGAAATATTTAACAGATTTCATATTGAATGTCTCCTTTCATTCACAAGACAGAGACCAAACTCTGCAGACATGTTGGTGTCTGACTGTCCCATTTATAGTTGTAACATGTATTAAAGCTTGCCCATTATCTTCAAGTATCTCTCATTTAACTGAAACCGTCCTGCTGCATACTCCTCTACAAGTCGAGGTAAGAAATATGAGAAGTAAAACCCTCTCAAGCGTTTTACTTGTTCCTTTACAAATGCTTCATCATATTGCACTGTAAATGAAACATGCTCAGTAGGTGTCCAGATCACAAGTGTGGCAGTCTTGAGCCCTGTGCAAAACATTGTAAGTTGCACTTGCATGTAATAGCCTCTGCTGCCAGTTTTCTGCAGCTGCAGTTCTCCATCTACCAGTTTGATATCGCTGCATTTCTGGGTAAGCTGCTCCGTGAGTGAAGGATAAGTCTGCACAGGACATTTTATTTCTAGAAGCACATCTGAGTCAATGACCCCGTCAGGACTCGCAGAGAGCCATGGCTCCTGGATGCTGATAACACTACCCATGTGAAGGATGTTCATACCCTGTTCTTTCAGCTGATGACAAGCTTTAACTTCATTTTCTTTACCATAGTTTGTTTCATAATTCCCACGAAAGGAAGGGTACATGTGCTCAGATAAAAATTTGTCATTTTTTGTGGTGGCACGTACTGGAACTTTTTTAGCAGAGCTTGCTGTAAGTCTGATTTTCCTGCAGTTGTGCCACAAATCAGATGCACTTTGCTCTTTTGTTTCTTCTTGTAATTGTTCTGCTTGCTCTTCAGAAACTTGAATGTATGCCTGGTAGAATGCCCTGCATGGATTACAGCTTAGTTTGTAACTGTGTGCTTGGTGTGGCTGAAAAAATTGCTCATCAACTTTACTGTTGCGGTGAGGACCTGCAGATGGCGAGGCATTGTAACACTTTCCAATTAATGTGTTCTTGAGGAGGAAAAGTGGCTTCACTGGTGCTTTGCTAACACTGTCAATAAAGTCTTGATGTGTAAGGTGATATGGTGTGTTAGGGAGAGATTGTGTCACTGCAGTCCGGGAGTTCACATCGTACTGCTGCTCTGCCCTGTGATGTCTGAAGTTTATCTGGCTTAGACGTTTAGGTTCAAGGTTCTTTGCTGTCCCTGCATTCCACCTGCGCTGCTCGTCTGTACACGCAAGCCCTGTCTTTCCACTGATCGCAGCATTCTGCACCTGTAACAAACATTAATAGTTTTTTCTCACTGTCAATACTCAAGATTTAACATAATGAGGAAGTTTACACTAACAAAAGCAGTACACGGTTGGTGTCCTGCATGTTATAGATATGACCCTGGGTCAATACACCTGAATCATATCCAAAACAGATATAAACACTGGCAAAGTCACCCATATTATCCATTTCATATTAATAGTCAGTTACTTTTTGATGCAGAAATATACATCCACAGTCTAATTTTTTTCAAAGTAGTGTGTGTGTGTACAAATATACATATATATAAACAAACATGTATTATACTACTCTGTGTCACTTCTTATAACTATAGTTTTTCTTGTCTTGTAAATTTGACCTTAATGTTCAGTCTTTTATTTTTTTTATATTTTATCTTCATGTGATTGTACAGCATACAGCCCACACAAAGTTAACGAGTGGCTTTCACATGTAAACAGTGCTCCACGTAATGCTTGGCTAGATGGCAGTAGCGTGACTCCTTAATCACAGCCTTTGACCAGTCCAGTGTTTCTGTTTCAGTGATTTAAACATTGTGATATCCAGATAAGTGATATACCTTCCACAGAATAGCAGCCGCATGGCTACATGATCTCCCTAATCCGGCGATACAGGAACAGCCGACTGTCTCCACTACTCCACTTTCTCTTAGCATTGCCCATGCTAAGTGTTTCGCTTGATTAATACTCTGGCTCGGCTCTACAGCTGCTTTAAGAAAAATAAAGTCGCCTTGTTTGTTGAGCAGTACTTTATCAATTTTGTTGCTGTGCAGGTAATTATACGCCTCGGTGCTCTTGTAATTACGTAATTCCTCGCCATCAACGCCTTCGGAAAATACAAGGTAATTAATAATGTCGATGTAGCTAACATCGGGCCATAGTTTCATGTCATCTACCCACTCCGTGAGAAGTGACGGGTGAGGCACTGCAACTGAACTGTCCTCGCTGCTTTTTAAAACATCTTTACTGTGTATCCACCTTCGATGTGTTGCCATTTACTCCAGGTAAAACAAACTGCAGTGAGAGAAATCTTTATCAACAGTGAAGGTGTAACCCCGCAACTGTCAACAACAGCGCAAGCGGAAGTAAAAAACCGGCTTCCGCTATGAATCGGGGTAATGGCGCGAAATCAGAAATACTGTGGATACACCCTCAGGGTTTGTGATCAGCCAGCGGCTGATATGATCATTAATCCTGTAAAATAATATTCTTTCGGTTTATGAATCTGTTTGCATGGATTTCTTAATCCGTTTCCACTGTTAGCAGAAGTTGTGCATGCAGTTTTGGTGTGCTGCTCTCCAAGACTACAAGCTGCGTTAAAGTTGGAAGTAACTGGCCGATGTTCCACTGTTGAAGATCAGCTGTGCCCATTTGTTGCACATTGTGGGTATGGAGAAGTTGAGGCTCTTGCAGGCTACCCACAATTTCCCCAAACTGAGCGATTATACATCTTGCTTCCATATTTGTATCTTGTGTCACTAAAAATGCATTTTATTTTAATTTTATACATTGATTAATGACCTGCAGAATCTCCTTATCATATTAAGTGATTCATAATTGTCACTTTATGCTTTCTCCATCTTGAAAGTGATTACATCCTTTAGGTTCATTTTCTGCAGGCAGGTTTCTGACAGAACAGGCAGATTTAGAATATAACATGCAGCGTTCTATAGATGGACACATAAAGAAATGAAAAATTACATGTATGTGCTAACTTTCTAAACACTGTTACATTAATGATTAAGTAGATAAAACATTTATGTCAGCCTTGGCTCATAGTTCATTTAAAGACAAGAACTTTGTGTGTGTGTTTCAGGTCCTGCACTCTCAAAGACTGAATGAACCAGCATTGCAGCCATGGGTCACTGTGAGCATCACAGGGAAGGTTGAAGCCGCCCACTCCAGCTGTAAGGCCGGAGTCACGGAGACCTGCACCCACGTCACTGCTCTTCTGTTTAATGTAGAAGCAACAGTGTTGATCTGTGGCACAAGGACTGTTACAGGTGAACCTGCATACTGGGTTTTGCTGGGTAATGTGACCAAGATACAGTCAGAGGTTGGCCATAAGATAGACTTCTCCTCTTCCTCCTCTTATTGTATTTTGCACACCTCTGTTGCACACACATAAGAATTTCGCTCACATGTGCTGTACCAGTGTACCTGCACATGTTATGTGATACGGGAAATCTCCAATTTTTTAAATTTTTAAATTTTTTTTGAGATTAAATAATATACCATTGTAAAGACGACACAAGAGTTCCAGAGGCTCTTCTGGGAGCCAGAGTCGACCAGAAAAGGTTTCCCCGAGCTTGAGTCCTCTATGAAGAGCAGCCTTTCCTTATCGGCAGCGGTCACAGCCGCTACAGAGCGCTGGCAGGCTTGTTTCCCTGGGCCTTAAAACTGCAAAGGCGGCACGGTGCTGTCACGCTGATGGTAAAAACACAGGCCTTTACCACAGTGCCGCTGTGCCACTTTATTTTTTAACAAAACACTACGCTTTATGTATAAAGAACTGCCTATTCTACTACTTATTGAAGAAAAGAATCCACAAAAGATTAGTTTTACTTTCTTTTATTTGTTCCAGATAAATTATAAATTATTTTTTAAAAAGCAATGAAATGCATCAGATGTCTCCCATGCTTTCTTTTCTGCTGTAATTTTTTTTTTTGAACATAAATTGGTCTATTGAAAATAAAATGTAGTAAGAAACACTACATTTTTTCAATAGGCCAATTTATGTTTAAGAAAACCCCAACAAACAATCAAATGATCCCATCTGAGCAAGCACTGGGCGACGGTGGGAAGGAAAAACTCCTTTGTCTTAAAAAGAAGAAACCTTCGACAGAACCAGGCTCAGATGGTGCGGCTTCTGTCAAGACCGGTTGGGGGTTAGGTAGTTAAAAAACTACTCTAACGGTACAGCACTACAGCTTTTTGGTGGAAATGGGTGGAAGGATGGGTGTTACACCTCGTTTCATTGGAGGTCTTACAGGTGGTCGGGGTGTAGATTCAGCTTTTTTACAAATAGGTGGCAGAGGGACAGGACTAGGTTGTGGAATTATAACTGATTGGGTGGGAATCGGTTGCTTTCCACTTCTGGATATAGGTGGAACACACATCCTACGAAAAGGTGGTAGGTTGTCGGTCGAGAAAGTTTCCTTTTTCGTTGGTTGTGTGACTTGAGGAGCGGGTGTCAACTTTGTGTTTTTCGGTCTAATGGGTGGCAGTGGAGTCCGCTGTAACTGTTGTTCGTCAGATGCATCTTCCCTGCCTACGTAAATGTATTTATGTTCCTCAAAAAGGGCAATGTCTTTTTCAACTTGACTCATTGCCTCTTCAAGAAACATTTTGTAATTGTATTTTTTGTGCTGTGAAGGGGAGATAGTAAAAGGGAGGGATTGATATTCAAAGTTTAGCTCATTAAACCTCCTCTTTAGGCCCTGGAGAATGTTTTGTTTCTCCTGTTCGGCCAGTGGTTTAACTGTTTCCTGTTGTTTTGTTAACCAGGCATCATTGTCCTGCTTAGCCTTTTCTTTCTCTGCCTTTCTTCTACGCAGGTAGCCTGGAACGATTCCGTAATCGTTTTTCTGTAAATAAAAGGGGACAAGTCCAGATTTCTCAAGGAGCTGCTTGTCCCCTTTGCGTGTATCCACACAAGCAGGTTGAGCCATGACTTTCTTCATGCCTGTGTGTTCTGGTTTTTTCCTGAATGTGTGTTCAGGTTTTTCGCCTTCTGGCCTCTGTGGGCACATTTCGCGATGAGATGGGGCCTTAACTGTTCTTGGCACCATGGTCCTGTGTTCATTTTTATATTTATTTTCTAATACAATTGCTTCCCTGTATTTAGAAATATACATTTTAGGTTTGGGTGGAGGAAGAGTACTCTACTTTGGGAGAAGGTTATAAGCGCTTTCATCTGAAAACACAATTCAATCGCTAGCTTAAAATCACCTGCAAGGGAATTCTACAACTGTGTGTCGAGGCACCCCTATTTATAGATTTTTATGGCCTGGCATGTGACATCATGGTGGCCTGGCATGTGACATCATGGTGGCCTGGCATGTGACATCATGGTAGCCTGTCTTTGTTCTGTCATTTAAGCCCCACCCCCCTGGTTACTGTTGCTATTGTAACTATTATATTATGAATGCTGGTAGCTAGCATTCCACACACACACATACACTTTTTGCCAAGGTTCCAGCTGCAGTCACCAAGACATGTAAATGTATTTAGTAACCCTCTGGGGTCCAGAGTATAATTGGCCGTTTTTGACTACTTTTGATTTTACCTCTATATTTCACCTTTAAAAAAATCTTCTTCTTTTTTTTTTTTTTTTGGCACAACCTCAAATATCTGAAATTTGAGTTAATTTTTCATTTATACTATATTTGCACAATAGATCTAAATTCAGACAAAAAAAATTCAAAATCCGAGTAGAAAATACTTGTCATTTTTACTGTAAAAGCCACAAACATGTTTAAGGAATTGTTTTCATAACTTGAAATGCGAATAGAAGTTGTACATTTGTAAAAATTATGCACAAGTTTTGCAAACAACTTTATGTTCAGTATAATACTGTCGTTCTCTAAACCTAAAAGAGAATTATGGATTTGATCAACTGGTCTCTGAGTGCTATTGACACCCTTAACGAGAAGTCGGGGCTCGGGAGAGCCTGAGTGCCCTGGAGGGACTTTCCCTGCCGGTTACACGATGGACGGGTGGAGAACTGGAGGACCGTGTGCCTGGCGGGACTGTCGATCGAGGACGCTGAAGATATCTACCTATTCGGAACCATGATAACAGGGTTCATGCTGATCGGCGTTGGCTTAGCCCTGGTTTATCAGAGAAATAAGAAAGCGGAACCGGCTGTTCAAACCCCCACAAGGCTGCCCGCTGGATTCGAAGCGACGGGACGAGGTGCGACCTCTCACAACGAACGTAATATGGTCAACACCTTGGAGACGCTTACAGCTGCTGTGAAGGCTCAAAACAACACCATTGAGCGTATGAGGGGAAACATCAGAGAGAGGCCTGCTCAAAATGAGACCCTTGAGCGACAGTTGGAAAACATCGCGGAACGGATCACTGCAGTTGTGAGGTCTCAGAATCAAAAGACTGACAACACCACGGAACAGAAGTTTGATACCATCATGGGGAGGCTCGCAGCTCTTCAACGGGAGATCGAGAGACCAGCCTCGGAGTGCTAGAATTCGAGCTGCTCACAAAGGAGAAATCAACAATATTCAACATTTGGACACCACGGCCCCAGCTGCAGGCCCAAGGCTGGAGCCCACCAAAACAACTCCCTGATAACGACTGTGTGATGACTATTCTTCCCGCCCCATGAAGGACACCTGGATTGGCTGGAGGACTGTTTACTTAGCCTGATAGGCCGAAGGACACTGTCTCAGCTAAACTATGGACACGCACACACACACACTTACACTGATAAGCACTCACTCATCCCCCTCCCTTTCCAACGCCTTCGATGCTTGTGCCCTACCGGGGATGATAGCAGTCAACTGGACCAGCACAGATGCTGCAGGACCGGATGCGCTGTCTACGCCGGCTCTCTCTTACCCTTTACCCGCCCCTGTTGCTTGTCTCGTGTTTCTATGGTGTATTGATAGTCATGTGCTTTTGTGCTGAGGTGTTTTTTCTTTTATCAAACTGTTCTCCCACTAGGAGCTCAGTCTGAGTGGAGTTTTTTTTTTCTCCTCCTCTTACCTCATGTAGTGTATTTTCGTTGTTTTTTTCCTATCTGACATGTCTGCCCAATGTGATGTTTGTGTAAAGTTGGTCAGAAGGTTCCTTTGTGAGTGCGCATGCGCCATTAGCGTGCTGCCTGCTGTAACCCCTAATTTCCCTCGGGATGAATAAAGTATTCTGATTCTGATATATGCAGGTTTTCTTCCTGAATACTATCGTTGTTTATATTTACTGCGGGAAGAAACGGTTTTTATAAGGAAAAACACTAGAAAGCACTCAGTCCCCCTCCCAACTCCCCCAGCCTTTCCTATTGGTGAAAAAATATACCATGTGGACCAATCAAAAAATGATAGGGCAACATAGCATTTAGTTGTTTACGAAGGCGGGCAGGTGTATACATATAGTTTGAGTCTGACGGCTCTTTGTTTGCTTCTCATCTGTAAACTCTGCATACTCTCTCATGTGATTCAGTTTGTTTTGAAAAGTCTCAACAGGATCTTGAGCTTTATTGTGAAAGGTTTACGTGGAAAACAAACAAGCGTACAGCGGAACCACGCGATGGTTTTACCGTCATTGTTGCTAACGAAAACACGTAAAAACAGGCACTTGCCCGCCCATAGTGTGGTTATATTAAATATAAGAGAAAGAGAGAACTTTAAGAAATTAATATAGCCACTAAGGTGACCGTCAAAACGATGAAAAATACTGCTGTAAACAGTTTATTTTACGACATCGCGAAACAAACGATAGCGTAATAGGAAACGATAGACATTTTTATATCGTCATTTGATATATATCGTTATATCGAACAGCCCTAACATACACTCTTATATTTGTACATATATTTATTCTTATAATTCTCAGATTTACCCATTCGTATATTTTGCTTGTTCTTATGTTATTGTATTTTGCACACCTCTGTTGCACACACATAAGAATTTCGCTCACATGTGCTGTACCAGTGTACCTGCACATGTTATGTGATACGGGAAATCTCCAATTTTTTTTAATTTTGTTTTTTTTGAGATTAAATAATATACCATTGTAAAGACGACACAAGAGTTCCAGAGGCTCTTCTGGGAGCCAGAGTCGACCAGAAAACGTTTCCCCGAGCTTGAGTCCTCTATGAAGAGCAGCCTTTCCTTATCGGCAGCGGTCACAGCCGCTACAGAGCGCTGGCAGGCTTGTTTCCCTGGGCCTTAAAACTGCAAAGGCGGCACGGTGCTGTCACGCTGATGGTAAAAACACAGGCCTTTACCACAGTGCCGCTGTGCCACTTTATTTTTTAACAAAACACTACGCTTTATGTATAAAGAACTGCCTATTCTACTACTTATTGAAGAAAAGAATCCACAAAAGATTAGTTTTACTTTCTTTTATTTGTTCCAGATAAATTATAAATTATTTTTTAAAAAGCAATGAAATGCATCAGATGTCTCCCATGCTTTCTTTTCTGCTGTAATTTTTTTTTTTGAACATAAATTGGTCTATTGAAAATAAAATGTAGTAAGAAACACTACATTTTTTCAATAGGCCAATTTATGTTTAAGAAAACCCCAACAAACAATCAAATGATCCCATCTGAGCAAGCACTGGGCGACGGTGGGAAGGAAAAACTCCTTTGTCTTAAAAAGAAGAAACCTTCGACAGAACCAGGCTCAGATGGTGCGGCTTCTGTCAAGACCGGTTGGGGGTTAGGTAGTTAAAAAACTACTCTAACGGTACAGCACTACAGCTTTTTGGTGGAAATGGGTGGAAGGATGGGTGTTACACCTCGTTTCATTGGAGGTCTTACAGGTGGTCGGGGTGTAGATTCAGCTTTTTTACAAATAGGTGGCAGAGGGACAGGACTAGGTTGTGGAATTATAACTGATTGGGTGGGAATCGGTTGCTTTCCACTTCTGGATATAGGTGGAACACACATCCTACGAAAAGGTGGTAGGTTGTCGGTCGAGAAAGTTTCCTTTTTCGTTGGTTGTGTGACTTGAGGAGCGGGTGTCAACTTTGTGTTTTTCGGTCTAATGGGTGGCAGTGGAGTCCGCTGTAACTGTTGTTCGTCAGATGCATCTTCCCTGCCTACGTAAATGTATTTATGTTCCTCAAAAAGGGCAATGTCTTTTTCAACTTGACTCATTGCCTCTTCAAGAAACATTTTGTAATTGTATTTTTTGTGCTGTGAAGGGGAGATAGTAAAAGGGAGGGATTGATATTCAAAGTTTAGCTCATTAAACCTCCTCTTTAGGCCCTGGAGAATGTTTTGTTTCTCCTGTTCGGCCAGTGGTTTAACTGTTTCCTGTTGTTTTGTTAACCAGGCATCATTGTCCTGCTTAGCCTTTTCTTTCTCTGCCTTTCTTCTACGCAGGTAGCCTGGAACGATTCCGTAATCGTTTTTCTGTAAATAAAAGGGGACAAGTCCAGATTTCTCAAGGAGCTGCTTGTCCCCTTTGCGTGTATCCACACAAGCAGGTTGAGCCATGACTTTCTTCATGCCTGTGTGTTCTGGTTTTTTCCTGAATGTGTGTTCAGGTTTTTCGCCTTCTGGCCTCTGTGGGCACATTTCGCGATGAGATGGGGCCTTAACTGTTCTTGGCACCATGGTCCTGTGTTCATTTTTATATTTATTTTCTAATACAATTGCTTCCCTGTATTTAGAAATATACATTTTAGGTTTGGGTGGAGGAAGAGTACTCTACTTTGGGAGAAGGTTATAAGCGCTTTCATCTGAAAACACAATTCAATCGCTAGCTTAAAATCACCTGCAAGGGAATTCTACAACTGTGTGTCGAGGCACCCCTATTTATAGATTTTTATGGCCTGGCATGTGACATCATGGTGGCCTGGCATGTGACATCATGGTGGCCTGGCATGTGACATCATGGTAGCCTGTCTTTGTTCTGTCATTTAAGCCCCACCCCCCTGGTTACTGTTGCTATTGTAACTATTATATTATGAATGCTGGTAGCTAGCATTCCACACACACACATACACTTTTTGCCAAGGTTCCAGCTGCAGTCACCAAGACATGTAAATGTATTTAGTAACCCTCTGGGGTCCAGAGTATAATTGGCCGTTTTTGACTACTTTTGATTTTACCTCTATATTTCACCTTTAAAAAAATCTTCTTCTTTTTTTTTTTTTTTGGCACAACCTCAAATATCTGAAATTTGAGTTAATTTTTCATTTATACTATATTTGCACAATAGATCTAAATTCAGACAAAAAAAATTTCAAAATCCGAGTAGAAAATACTTGTCATTTTTACTGTAAAAGCCACAAACATGTTTAAGGAATTGTTTTCATAACTTGAAATGCGAATAGAAGTTGTACATTTGTAAAAATTATGCACAAGTTTTGCAAACAACTTTATGTTCAGTATAATACTGTCGTTCTCTAAACCTAAAAGAGAATTATGGATTTGATCAACTGGTCTCTGAGTGCTATTGACACCCTTAACGAGAAGTCGGGGCTCGGGAGAGCCTGAGTGCCCTGGAGGGACTTTCCCTGCCGGTTACACGATGGACGGGTGGAGAACTGGAGGACCGTGTGCCTGGCGGGACTGTCGATCGAGGACGCTGAAGATATCTACCTATTCGGAACCATGATAACAGGGTTCATGCTGATCGGCGTTGGCTTAGCCCTGGTTTATCAGAGAAATAAGAAAGCGGAACCGGCTGTTCAAACCCCCACAAGGCTGCCCGCTGGATTCGAAGCGACGGGACGAGGTGCGACCTCTCACAACGAACGTAATATGGTCAACACCTTGGAGACGCTTACAGCTGCTGTGAAGGCTCAAAACAACACCATTGAGCGTATGAGGGGAAACATCAGAGAGAGGCCTGCTCAAAATGAGACCCTTGAGCGACAGTTGGAAAACATCGCGGAACGGATCACTGCAGTTGTGAGGTCTCAGAATCAAAAGACTGACAACACCACGGAACAGAAGTTTGATACCATCATGGGGAGGCTCGCAGCTCTTCAACGGGAGATCGAGAGACCAGCCTCGGAGTGCTAGAATTCGAGCTGCTCACAAAGGAGAAATCAACAATATTCAACATTTGGACACCACGGCCCCAGCTGCAGGCCCAAGGCTGGAGCCCACCAAAACAACTCCCTGATAACGACTGTGTGATGACTATTCTTCCCGCCCCATGAAGGACACCTGGATTGGCTGGAGGACTGTTTACTTAGCCTGATAGGCCGAAGGACACTGTCTCAGCTAAACTATGGACACGCACACACACACACTTACACTGATAAGCACTCACTCATCCCCCTCCCTTTCCAACGCCTTCGATGCTTGTGCCCTACCGGGGATGATAGCAGTCAACTGGACCAGCACAGATGCTGCAGGACCGGATGCGCTGTCTACGCCGGCTCTCTCTTACCCTTTACCCGCCCCTGTTGCTTGTCTCGTGTTTCTATGGTGTATTGATAGTCATGTGCTTTTGTGCTGAGGTGTTTTTTCTTTTATCAAACTGTTCTCCCACTAGGAGCTCAGTCTGAGTGGAGTTTTTTTTTTTCTCCTCCTCTTACCTCATGTAGTGTATTTTCGTTGTTTTTTTCCTATCAGCCTACCTTCTGACATGTCTGCCCAATGTGATGTTTGTGTAAAGTTGGTCAGAAGGTTCCTTTGTGAGTGCGCATGCGCCATTAGCGTGCTGCCTGCTGTAACCCCTAATTTCCCTCGGGATGAATAAAGTATTCTGATTCTGATTCTGATTCTGATATATGCAGGTTTTCTTCCTGAATACTATCGTTGTTTATATTTACTGCGGGAAGAAACGGTTTTTATAAGGAAAAACACTAGAAAGCACTCAGTCCCCCTCCCAACTCCCCCAGCCTTTCCTATTGGTGAAAAAATATACCATGTGGACCAATCAAAAAATGATAGGGCAACATAGCATTTAGTTGTTTACGAAGGCGGGCAGGTGTATACATATAGTTTGAGTCTGACGGCTCTTTGTTTGCTTCTCATCTGTAAACTCTGCATACTCTCTCATGTGATTCAGTTTGTTTTGAAAAGTCTCAACAGGATCTTGAGCTTTATTGTGAAAGGTTTACGTGGAAAACAAACAAGCGTACAGCGGAACCACGCGATGGTTTTACCGTCATTGTTGCTAACGAAAACACGTAAAAACAGGCACTTGCCCGCCCATAGTGTGGTTATATTAAATATAAGAGAAAGAGAGAACTTTAAGAAATTAATATAGCCACTAAGGTGACCGTCAAAACGATGAAAAATACTGCTGTAAACAGTTTATTTTACGACATCGCGAAACAAACGATAGCGTAATAGGAAACGATAGACATTTTTATATCGTCATTTGATATATATCGTTATATCGAACAGCCCTAACATACACTCTTATATTTGTACATATATTTATTCTTATAATTCTCAGATTTACCCATTCTTATATTTTGCTTGTTCTTATGTTATTGTATTTTGCACACCTCTGTTGCACACACATAAGAATTTCGCTCACATGTGCTGTACCAGTGTACCTGCACATGTTATGTGATACGGGAAATCTCCAATTTTTTTTAATTTTGTTTTTTTTGAGATTAAATAATATACCATTGTAAAGACGACACAAGAGTTCCAGAGGCTCTTCTGGGAGCCAGAGTCGACCAGAAAAGGTTTCCCCGAGCTTGAGTCCTCTATGAAGAGCAGCCTTTCCTTATCGGCAGCGGTCACAGCCGCTACAGAGCGCTGGCAGGCTTGTTTCCCTGGGCCTTAAAACTGCAAAGGCGGCACGGTGCTGTCACGCTGATGGTAAAAACACAGGCCTTTACCACAGTGCCGCTGTGCCACTTTATTTTTTAACAAAACACTACGCTTTATGTATAAAGAACTGCCTATTCTACTACTTATTGAAGAAAAGAATCCACAAAAGATTAGTTTTACTTTCTTTTATTTGTTCCAGATAAATTATAAATTATTTTTTAAAAAGCAATGAAATGCATCAGATGTCTCCCATGCTTTCTTTTCTGCTGTAATTTTTTTTTTTGAACATAAATTGGTCTATTGAAAATAAAATGTAGTAAGAAACACTACATTTTTTCAATAGGCCAATTTATGTTTAAGAAAACCCCAACAAACAATCAAATGATCCCATCTGAGCAAGCACTGGGCGACGGTGGGAAGGAAAAACTCCTTTGTCTTAAAAAGAAGAAACCTTCGACAGAACCAGGCTCAGATGGTGCGGCTTCTGTCAAGACCGGTTGGGGGTTAGGTAGTTAAAAAACTACTCTAACGGTACAGCACTACAGCTTTTTGGTGGAAATGGGTGGAAGGATGGGTGTTACACCTCGTTTCATTGGAGGTCTTACAGGTGGTCGGGGTGTAGATTCAGCTTTTTTACAAATAGGTGGCAGAGGGACAGGACTAGGTCGTGGAATTATACCTAGTTGGGTGGGAATCGGTTGCTTTCCACTTCTGGATATAGGTGGAACACACATCCTACGAAAAGGTGGTAGGTTGTCGGTCGAGAAAGTTTCCTTTTTCGTTGGTTGTGTGACTTGAGGAGCGGGTGTCAACTTTGTGTTTTTCGGTCTAATGGGTGGCAGTGGAGTCCGCTGTAACTGTTGTTCGTCAGATGCATCTTCCCTGCCTACGTAAATGTATTTATGTTCCTCAAAAAGGGCAATGTCTTTTTCAACTTGACTCATTGCCTCTTCAAGAAACATTTTGTAATTGTATTTTTTGTGCTGTGAAGGGGAGATAGTAAAAGGGAGGGATTGATATTCAAAGTTTAGCTCATTAAACCTCCTCTTTAGGCCCTGGAGAATGTTTTGTTTCTCCTGTTCGGCCAGTGGTTTAACTGTTTCCTGTTGTTTTGTTAACCAGGCATCATTGTCCTGCTTAGCCTTTTCTTTCTCTGCCTTTCTTCTACGCAGGTAGCCTGGAACGATTCCGTAATCGTTTTTCTGTAAATAAAAGGGGACAAGTCCAGATTTCTCAAGGAGCTGCTTGTCCCCTTTGCGTGTATCCACACAAGCAGGTTGAGCCATGACTTTCTTCATGCCTGTGTGTTCTGGTTTTTTCCTGAATGTGTGTTCAGGTTTTTCGCCTTCTGGCCTCTGTGGGCACATTTCGCGATGAGATGGGGCCTTAACTGTTCTTGGCACCATGGTCCTGTGTTCATTTTTATATTTATTTTCTAATACAATTGCTTCCCTGTATTTAGAAATATACATTTTAGGTTTGGGTGGAGGAAGAGTACTCTACTTTGGGAGAAGGTTATAAGCGCTTTCATCTGAAAACACAATTCAATCGCTAGCTTAAAATCACCTGCAAGGGAATTCTACAACTGTGTGTCGAGGCACCCCTATTTATAGATTTTTATGGCCTGGCATGTGACATCATGGTGGCCTGGCATGTGACATCATGGTGGCCTGGCATGTGACATCATGGTAGCCTGTCTTTGTTCTGTCATTTAAGCCCCACCCCCTGGTTACTGTTGCTATTGTAACTATTATATTATGAATGCTGGTAGCTAGCATTCCACACACACACATACACTTTTTGCCAAGGTTCCAGCTGCAGTCACCAAGACATGTAAATGTATTTAGTAACCCTCTGGGGTCCAGAGTATAATTGGCCGTTTTTGACTACTTTTGATTTTACCTCTATATTTCACCTTTAAAAAAATCTTCTTCTTTTTTTTTTTTTTTGGCACAACCTCAAATATCTGAAATTTGAGTTAATTTTTCATTTATACTATATTTGCACAATAGATCTAAATTCAGACAAAAAAAATTTCAAAATCCGAGTAGAAAATACTTGTCATTTTTACTGTAAAAGCCACAAACATGTTTAAGGAATTGTTTTCATAACTTGAAATGCGAATAGAAGTTGTACATTTGTAAAAATTATGCACAAGTTTTGCAAACAACTTTATGTTCAGTATAATACTGTCGTTCTCTAAACCTAAAAGAGAATTATGGATTTGATCAACTGGTCTCTGAGTGCTATTGACACCCTTAACGAGAAGTCGGGGCTCGGGAGAGCCTGAGTACCCTGGAGGGACTTTCCCTGCCGGTTACACGATGGACGGGTGGAGAACTGGAGGACCGTGTGCCTGGCGGGACTGTCGATCGAGGACGCTGAAGATATCTACCTATTCGGAACCATGATAACAGGGTTCATGCTGATCGGCGTTGGCTTTGCCCTGGTTTATCAGAGAAATAAGAAAGCGGAACCGGCTGTTCAAACCCCCACAAGGCTGCCCGCTGGATTCGAAGCGACGGGACGAGGTGCGACCTCTCACAACGAACGTAATATGGTCAACACCTTGGAGACGCTTACAGCTGCTGTGAAGGCTCAAAACAACACCATTGAGCGTATGAGGGGAAACATCAGAGAGAGGCCTGCTCAAAATGAGACCCTTGAGCGACAGTTGGAAAACATCGCGGAACGGATCACTGCAGTTGTGAGGTCTCAGAATCAAAAGACTGACAACACCACGGAACAGAAGTTTGATACCATCATGGGGAGGCTCGCAGCTCTTCAACGGGAGATCGAGAGACCAGCCTCGGAGTGCTAGAATTCGAGCTGCTCACAAAGGAGAAATCAACAATATTCAACATTTGGACACCACGGCCCCAGCTGCAGGCCCAAGGCTGGAGCCCACCAAAACAACTCCCTGATAACGACTGTGTGATGACTATTCTTCCCGCCCCATGAAGGACACCTGGATTGGCTGGAGGACTGTTTACTTAGCCTGATAGGCCGAAGGACACTGTCTCAGCTAAACTATGGACACGCACACACACACACTTACACTGATAAGCACTCACTCATCCCCCTCCCTTTCCAACGCCTTCGATGCTTGTGCCCTACCGGGGATGATAGCAGTCAACTGGACCAGCACAGATGCTGCAGGACCGGATGCGCTGTCTACGCCGGCTCTCTCTTACCCTTTACCCGCCCCTGTTGCTTGTCTCGTGTTTCTATGGTGTATTGATAGTCATGTGCTTTTGTGCTGAGGTGTTTTTTCTTTTATCAAACTGTTCTCCCACTAGGAGCTCAGTCTGAGTGGAGTTTTTTTTTTTCTCCTCCTCTTACCTCATGTAGTGTATTTTCGTTGTTTTTTTCCTATCAGCCTACCTTCTGACATGTCTGCCCAATGTGATGTTTGTGTAAAGTTGGTCAGAAGGTTCCTTTGTGAGTGCGCATGCGCCATTAGCGTGCTGCCTGCTGTAACCCCTAATTTCCCTCGGGATGAATAAAGTATTCTGATTCTGATTCTGATTCTGATATATGCAGGTTTTCTTCCTGAATACTATCGTTGTTTATATTTACTGCGGGAAGAAACGGTTTTTATAAGGAAAAACACTAGAAAGCACTCAGTCCCCCTCCCAACTCCCCCAGCCTTTCCTATTGGTGAAAAAATATACCATGTGGACCAATCAAAAAATGATAGGGCAACATAGCATTTAGTTGTTTACGAAGGCGGGCAGGTGTATACATATAGTTTGAGTCTGACGGCTCTTTGTTTGCTTCTCATCTGTAAACTCTGCATACTCTCTCATGTGATTCAGTTTGTTTTGAAAAGTCTCAACAGGATCTTGAGCTTTATTGTGAAAGGTTTACGTGGAAAACAAACAAGCGTACAGCGGAACCACGCGATGGTTTTACCGTCATTGTTGCTAACGAAAACACGTAAAAACAGGCACTTGCCCGCCCATAGTGTGGTTATATTAAATATAAGAGAAAGAGAGAACTTTAAGAAATTAATATAGCCACTAAGGTGACCGTCAAAACGATGAAAAATACTGCTGTAAACAGTTTATTTTACGACATCGCGAAACAAACGATAGCGTAATAGGAAACGATAGACATTTTTATATCGTCATTTGATATATATCGTTATATCGAACAGCCCTAACATACACTCTTATATTTGTACATATATTTATTCTTATAATTCTCAGATTTACCCATTCGTATATTTTGCTTGTTCTTATGTTATTGTATTTTGCACACCTCTGTTGCACACACATAAGAATTTCGCTCACATGTGCTGTACCAGTGTACCTGCACATGTTATGTGATACGGGAAATCTCCAATTTTTTTTAATTTTGTTTTTTTTGAGATTAAATAATATACCATTGTAAAGACGACACAAGAGTTCCAGAGGCTCTTCTGGGAGCCAGAGTCGACCAGAAAACGTTTCCCCGAGCTTGAGTCCTCTATGAAGAGCAGCCTTTCCTTATCGGCAGCGGTCACAGCCGCTACAGAGCGCTGGCAGGCTTGTTTCCCTGGGCCTTAAAACTGCAAAGGCGGCACGGTGCTGTCACGCTGATGGTAAAAACACAGGCCTTTACCACAGTGCCGCTGTGCCACTTTATTTTTTAACAAAACACTACGCTTTATGTATAAAGAACTGCCTATTCTACTACTTATTGAAGAAAAGAATCCACAAAAGATTAGTTTTACTTTCTTTTATTTGTTCCAGATAAATTATAAATTATTTTTTAAAAAGCAATGAAATGCATCAGATGTCTCCCATGCTTTCTTTTCTGCTGTAATTTTTTTTTTTGAACATAAATTGGTCTATTGAAAATAAAATGTAGTAAGAAACACTACATTTTTTCAATAGGCCAATTTATGTTTAAGAAAACCCCAACAAACAATCAAATGATCCCATCTGAGCAAGCACTGGGCGACGGTGGGAAGGAAAAACTCCTTTGTCTTAAAAAGAAGAAACCTTCGACAGAACCAGGCTCAGATGGTGCGGCTTCTGTCAAGACCGGTTGGGGGTTGGGTAGTTAAAAAACTACTCTAACGGTACAGCACTACAGCTTTTTGGTGGAAATGGGTGGAAGGATGGGTGTTACACCTCGTTTCATTGGAGGTCTTACAGGTGGTCGGGGTGTAGATTCAGCTTTTTTACAAATAGGTGGCAGAGGGACAGGACTAGGTCGTGGAATTATAACTGATTGGGTGGGAATCGGTTGCTTTCCACTTCTGGATATAGGTGGAACACACATCCTACGAAAAGGTGGTAGGTTGTCGGTCGAGAAAGTTTCCTTTTTCGTTGGTTGTGTGACTTGAGGAGCGGGTGTCAACTTTGTGTTTTTCGGTCTAATGGGTGGCAGTGGAGTCCGCTGTAACTGTTGTTCGTCAGATGCATCTTCCCTGCCTACGTAAATGTATTTATGTTCCTCAAAAAGGGCAATGTCTTTTTCAACTTGACTCATTGCCTCTTCAAGAAACATTTTGTAATTGTATTTTTTGTGCTGTGAAGGGGAGATAGTAAAAGGGAGGGATTGATATTCAAAGTTTAGCTCATTAAACCTCCTCTTTAGGCCCTGGAGAATGTTTTGTTTCTCCTGTTCGGCCAGTGGTTTAACTGTTTCCTGTTGTTTTGTTAACCAGGCATCATTGTCCTGCTTAGCCTTTTCTTTCTCTGCCTTTCTTCTACGCAGGTAGCCTGGAACGATTCCGTAATCGTTTTTCTGTAAATAAAAGGGGACAAGTCCAGATTTCTCAAGGAGCTGCTTGTCCCCTTTGCGTGTATCCACACAAGCAGGTTGAGCCATGACTTTCTTCATGCCTGTGTGTTCTGGTTTTTTCCTGAATGTGTGTTCAGGTTTTTCGCCTTCTGGCCTCTGTGGGCACATTTCGCGATGAGATGGGGCCTTAACTGTTCTTGGCACCATGGTCCTGTGTTCATTTTTATATTTATTTTCTAATACAATTGCTTCCCTGTATTTAGAAATATACATTTTAGGTTTGGGTGGAGGAAGAGTACTCTACTTTGGGAGAAGGTTATAAGCGCTTTCATCTGAAAACACAATTCAATCGCTAGCTTAAAATCACCTGCAAGGGAATTCTACAACTGTGTGTCGAGGCACCCCTATTTATAGATTTTTATGGCCTGGCATGTGACATCATGGTGGCCTGGCATGTGACATCATGGTGGCCTGGCATGTGACATCATGGTAGCCTGTCTTTGTTCTGTCATTTAAGCCCCACCCCCCTGGTTACTGTTGCTATTGTAACTATTATATTATGAATGCTGGTAGCTAGCATTCCACACACACACATACACTTTTTGCCAAGGTTCCAGCTGCAGTCACCAAGACATGTAAATGTATTTAGTAACCCTCTGGGGTCCAGAGTATAATTGGCCGTTTTTGACTACTTTTGATTTTACCTCTATATTTCACCTTTAAAAAAATCTTCTTCTTTTTTTTTTTTTTTTGGCACAACCTCAAATATCTGAAATTTGAGTTAATTTTTCATTTATACTATATTTGCACAATAGATCTAAATTCAGACAAAAAAAATTCAAAATCCGAGTAGAAAATACTTGTCATTTTTACTGTAAAAGCCACAAACATGTTTAAGGAATTGTTTTCATAACTTGAAATGCGAATAGAAGTTGTACATTTGTAAAAATTATGCACAAGTTTTGCAAACAACTTTATGTTCAGTATAATACTGTCGTTCTCTAAACCTAAAAGAGAATTATGGATTTGATCAACTGGTCTCTGAGTGCTATTGACACCCTTAACGAGAAGTCGGGGCTCGGGAGAGCCTGAGTGCCCTGGAGGGACTTTCCCTGCCGGTTACACGATGGACGGGTGGAGAACTGGAGGACCGTGTGCCTGGCGGGACTGTCGATCGAGGACGCTGAAGATATCTACCTATTCGGAACCATGATAACAGGGTTCATGCTGATCGGCGTTGGCTTAGCCCTGGTTTATCAGAGAAATAAGAAAGCGGAACCGGCTGTTCAAACCCCCACAAGGCTGCCCGCTGGATTCGAAGCGACGGGACGAGGTGCGACCTCTCACAACGAACGTAATATGGTCAACACCTTGGAGACGCTTACAGCTGCTGTGAAGGCTCAAAACAACACCATTGAGCGTATGAGGGGAAACATCAGAGAGAGGCCTGCTCAAAATGAGACCCTTGAGCGACAGTTGGAAAACATCGCGGAACGGATCACTGCAGTTGTGAGGTCTCAGAATCAAAAGACTGACAACACCACGGAACAGAAGTTTGATACCATCATGGGGAGGCTCGCAGCTCTTCAACGGGAGATCGAGAGACCAGCCTCGGAGTGCTAGAATTCGAGCTGCTCACAAAGGAGAAATCAACAATATTCAACATTTGGACACCACGGCCCCAGCTGCAGGCCCAAGGCTGGAGCCCACCAAAACAACTCCCTGATAACGACTGTGTGATGACTATTCTTCCCGCCCCATGAAGGACACCTGGATTGGCTGGAGGACTGTTTACTTAGCCTGATAGGCCGAAGGACACTGTCTCAGCTAAACTATGGACACGCACACACACACACTTACACTGATAAGCACTCACTCATCCCCCTCCCTTTCCAACGCCTTCGATGCTTGTGCCCTACCGGGGATGATAGCAGTCAACTGGACCAGCACAGATGCTGCAGGACCGGATGCGCTGTCTACGCCGGCTCTCTCTTACCCTTTACCCGCCCCTGTTGCTTGTCTCGTGTTTCTATGGTGTATTGATAGTCATGTGCTTTTGTGCTGAGGTGTTTTTTCTTTTATCAAACTGTTCTCCCACTAGGAGCTCAGTCTGAGTGGAGTTTTTTTTTTCTCCTCCTCTTACCTCATGTAGTGTATTTTCGTTGTTTTTTTCCTATCAGCCTACCTTCTGACATGTCTGCCCAATGTGATGTTTGTGTAAAGTTGGTCAGAAGGTTCCTTTGTGAGTGCGCATGCGCCATTAGCGTGCTGCCTGCTGTAACCCCTAATTTCCCTCGGGATGAATAAAGTATTCTGATTCTGATTCTGATATATGCAGGTTTTCTTCCTGAATACTATCGTTGTTTATATTTACTGCGGGAAGAAACGGTTTTTATAAGGAAAAACACTAGAAAGCACTCAGTCCCCCTCCCAACTCCCCCAGCCTTTCCTATTGGTGAAAAAATATACCATGTGGACCAATCAAAAAATGATAGGGCAACATAGCATTTAGTTGTTTACGAAGGCGGGCAGGTGTATACATATAGTTTGAGTCTGACGGCTCTTTGTTTGCTTCTCATCTGTAAACTCTGCATACTCTCTCATGTGATTCAGTTTGTTTTGAAAAGTCTCAACAGGATCTTGAGCTTTATTGTGAAAGGTTTACGTGGAAAACAAACAAGCGTACAGCGGAACCACGCGATGGTTTTACCGTCATTGTTGCTAACGAAAACACGTAAAAACAGGCACTTGCCCGCCCATAGTGTGGTTATATTAAATATAAGAGAAAGAGAGAACTTTAAGAAATTAATATAGCCACTAAGGTGACCGTCAAAACGATGAAAAATACTGCTGTAAACAGTTTATTTTACGACATCGCGAAACAAACGATAGCGTAATAGGAAACGATAGACATTTTTATATCGTCATTTGATATATATCGTTATATCGAACAGCCCTAACATACACTCTTATATTTGTACATATATTTATTCTTATAATTCTCAGATTTACCCATTCGTATATTTTGCTTGTTCTTATGTTATTGTATTTTGCACACCTCTGTTGCACACACATAAGAATTTCGCTCACATGTGCTGTACCAGTGTACCTGCACATGTTATGTGATACGGGAAATCTCCAATTTTTTTTAATTTTGTTTTTTTTGAGATTAAATAATATACCATTGTAAAGACGACACAAGAGTTCCAGAGGCTCTTCTGGGAGCCAGAGTCGACCAGAAAAGGTTTCCCCGAGCTTGAGTCCTCTATGAAGAGCAGCCTTTCCTTATCGGCAGCGGTCACAGCCGCTACAGAGCGCTGGCAGGCTTGTTTCCCTGGGCCTTAAAACTGCAAAGGCGGCACGGTGCTGTCACGCTGATGGTAAAAACACAGGCCTTTACCACAGTGCCGCTGTGCCACTTTATTTTTTAACAAAACACTACGCTTTATGTATAAAGAACTGCCTATTCTACTACTTATTGAAGAAAAGAATCCACAAAAGATTAGTTTTACTTTCTTTTATTTGTTCCAGATAAATTATAAATTATTTTTTAAAAAGCAATGAAATGCATCAGATGTCTCCCATGCTTTCTTTTCTGCTGTAATTTTTTTTTTTTGAACATAAATTGGTCTATTGAAAATAAAATGTAGTAAGAAACACTACATTTTTTCAATAGGCCAATTTATGTTTAAGAAAACCCCAACAAACAATCAAATGATCCCATCTGAGCAAGCACTGGGCGACGGTGGGAAGGAAAAACTCCTTTGTCTTAAAAAGAAGAAACCTTCGACAGAACCAGGCTCAGATGGTGCGGCTTCTGTCAAGACCGGTTGGGGGTTAGGTAGTTAAAAAACTACTCTAACGGTACAGCACTACAGCTTTTTGGTGGAAATGGGTGGAAGGATGGGTGTTACACCTCGTTTCATTGGAGGTCTTACAGGTGGTCGGGGTGTAGATTCAGCTTTTTTACAAATAGGTGGCAGAGGGACAGGACTAGGTTGTGGAATTATAACTGATTGGGTGGGAATCGGTTGCTTTCCACTTCTGGATATAGGTGGAACACACATCCTACGAAAAGGTGGTAGGTTGTCGGTCGAGAAAGTTTCCTTTTTCGTTGGTTGTGTGACTTGAGGAGCGGGTGTCAACTTTGTGTTTTTCGGTCTAATGGGTGGCAGTGGAGTCCGCTGTAACTGTTGTTCGTCAGATGCATCTTCCCTGCCTACGTAAATGTATTTATGTTCCTCAAAAAGGGCAATGTCTTTTTCAACTTGACTCATTGCCTCTTCAAGAAACATTTTGTAATTGTATTTTTTGTGCTGTGAAGGGGAGATAGTAAAAGGGAGGGATTGATATTCAAAGTTTAGCTCATTAAACCTCCTCTTTAGGCCCTGGAGAATGTTTTGTTTCTCCTGTTCGGCCAGTGGTTTAACTGTTTCCTGTTGTTTTGTTAACCAGGCATCATTGTCCTGCTTAGCCTTTTCTTTCTCTGCCTTTCTTCTACGCAGGTAGCCTGGAACGATTCCGTAATCGTTTTTCTGTAAATAAAAGGGGACAAGTCCAGATTTCTCAAGGAGCTGCTTGTCCCCTTTGCGTGTATCCACACAAGCAGGTTGAGCCATGACTTTCTTCATGCCTGTGTGTTCTGGTTTTTTCCTGAATGTGTGTTCAGGTTTTTCGCCTTCTGGCCTCTGTGGGCACATTTCGCGATGAGATGGGGCCTTAACTGTTCTTGGCACCATGGTCCTGTGTTCATTTTTATATTTATTTTCTAATACAATTGCTTCCCTGTATTTAGAAATATACATTTTAGGTTTGGGTGGAGGAAGAGTACTCTACTTTGGGAGAAGGTTATAAGCGCTTTCATCTGAAAACACAATTCAATCGCTAGCTTAAAATCACCTGCAAGGGAATTCTACAACTGTGTGTCGAGGCACCCCTATTTATAGATTTTTATGGCCTGGCATGTGACATCATGGTGGCCTGGCATGTGACATCATGGTAGCCTGTCTTTGTTCTGTCATTTAAGCCCCACCCCCCTGGTTACTGTTGCTATTGTAACTATTATATTATGAATGCTGGTAGCTAGCATTCCACACACACACATACACTTTTTGCCAAGGTTCCAGCTGCAGTCACCAAGACATGTAAATGTATTTAGTAACCCTCTGGGGTCCAGAGTATAATTGGCCGTTTTTGACTACTTTTGATTTTACCTCTATATTTCACCTTTAAAAAAATCTTCTTCTTTTTTTTTTTTTTTTGGCACAACCTCAAATATCTGAAATTTGAGTTAATTTTTCATTTATACTATATTTGCACAATAGATCTAAATTCAGACAAAAAAAATTCAAAATCCGAGTAGAAAATACTTGTCATTTTTACTGTAAAAGCCACAAACATGTTTAAGGAATTGTTTTCATAACTTGAAATGCGAATAGAAGTTGTACATTTGTAAAAATTATGCACAAGTTTTGCAAACAACTTTATGTTCAGTATAATATATGCAGGTTTTCTTCCTGAATACTATCGTTGTTTATATTTACTGCGGGAAGAAACGGTTTTTATAAGGAAAAACACTAGAAAGCACTCAGTCCCCCTCCCAACTCCCCCAGCCTTTCCTATTGGTGAAAAAATATACCATGTGGACCAATCAAAAAATGATAGGGCAACATAGCATTTAGTTGTTTACGAAGGCGGGCAGGTGTATACATATAGTTTGAGTCTGACGGCTCTTTGTTTGCTTCTCATCTGTAAACTCTGCATACTCTCTCATGTGATTCAGTTTGTTTTGAAAAGTCTCAACAGGATCTTGAGCTTTATTGTGAAAGGTTTACGTGGAAAACAAACAAGCGTACAGCGGAACCACGCGATGGTTTTACCGTCATTGTTGCTAACGAAAACACGTAAAAACAGGCACTTGCCCGCCCATAGTGTGGTTATATTAAATATAAGAGAAAGAGAGAACTTTAAGAAATTAATATAGCCACTAAGGTGACCGTCAAAACGATGAAAAATACTGCTGTAAACAGTTTATTTTACGACATCGCGAAACAAACGATAGCGTAATAGGAAACGATAGACATTTTTATATCGTCATTTGATATATATCGTTATATCGAACAGCCCTAACATACACTCTTATATTTGTACATATATTTATTCTTATAATTCTCAGATTTACCCATTCGTATATTTTGCTTGTTCTTATGTTATTGTATTTTGCACACCTCTGTTGCACACACATAAGAATTTCGCTCACATGTGCTGTACCAGTGTACCTGCACATGTTATGTGATACGGGAAATCTCCAATTTTTTTTAATTTTGTTTTTTTTTGAGATTAAATAATATACCATTGTAAAGACAACACAAGAGTTCCAGAGGCTCTTCTGGGAGCCAGAGTCGACCAGAAAAGGTTTCCCCGAGCTTGAGTCCTCTATGAAGAGCAGCCTTTCCTTATCGGCAGCGGTCACAGCCGCTACAGAGCGCTGGCAGGCTTGTTTCCCTGGGCCTTAAAACTGCAAAGGCGGCACGGTGCTGTCACGCTGATGGTAAAAACACAGGCCTTTACCACAGTGCCGCTGTGCCACTTTATTTTTTAACAAAACACTACGCTTTATGTATAAAGAACTGCCTATTCTACTACTTATTGAAGAAAAGAATCCACAAAAGATTATTTTTACTTTCTTTTATTTGTTCCAGATAAATTATAAATTATTTTTTAAAAAGCAATGAAATGCATCAGATGTCTCCCATGCTTTCTTTTCTGCTGTAATTTTTTTTTTTGAACATAAATTGGTCTATTGAAAATAAAATGTAGTAAGAAACACTACATTTTTTCAATAGGCCAATTTATGTTTAAGAAAACCCCAACAAACAATCAAATGATCCCATCTGAGCAAGCACTGGGCGACGGTGGGAAGGAAAAACTCCTTTGTCTTAAAAAGAAGAAACCTTCGACAGAACCAGGCTCAGATGGTGCGGCTTCTGTCAAGACCGGTTGGGGGTTGGGTAGTTAAAAAACTACTCTAACGGTACAGCACTACAGCTTTTTGGTGGAAATGGGTGGAAGGATGGGTGTTACACCTCGTTTCATTGGAGGTCTTACAGGTGGTCGGGGTGTAGATTCAGCTTTTTTACAAATAGGTGGCAGAGGGACAGGACTAGGTCGTGGAATTATAACTGATTGGGTGGGAATCGGTTGCTTTCCACTTCTGGATATAGGTGGAACACACATCCTACGAAAAGGTGGTAGGTTGTCGGTCGAGAAAGTTTCCTTTTTCGTTGGTTGTGTGACTTGAGGAGCGGGTGTCAACTTTGTGTTTTTCGGTCTAATGGGTGGCAGTGGAGTCCGCTGTAACTGTTGTTCGTCAGATGCATCTTCCCTGCCTACGTAAATGTATTTATGTTCCTCAAAAAGGGCAATGTCTTTTTCAACTTGACTCATTGCCTCTTCAAGAAACATTTTGTAATTGTATTTTTTGTGCTGTGAAGGGGAGATAGTAAAAGGGAGGGATTGATATTCAAAGTTTAGCTCATTAAACCTCCTCTTTAGGCCCTGGAGAATGTTTTGTTTCTCCTGTTCGGCCAGTGGTTTAACTGTTTCCTGTTGTTTTGTTAACCAGGCATCATTGTCCTGCTTAGCCTTTTCTTTCTCTGCCTTTCTTCTACGCAGGTAGCCTGGAACGATTCCGTAATCGTTTTTCTGTAAATAAAAGGGGACAAGTCCAGATTTCTCAAGGAGCTGCTTGTCCCCTTTGCGTGTATCCACACAAGCAGGTTGAGCCATGACTTTCTTCATGCCTGTGTGTTCTGGTTTTTTCCTGAATGTGTGTTCAGGTTTTTCGCCTTCTGGCCTCTGTGGGCACATTTCGCGATGAGATGGGGCCTTAACTGTTCTTGGCACCATGGTCCTGTGTTCATTTTTATATTTATTTTCTAATACAATTGCTTCCCTGTATTTAGAAATATACATTTTAGGTTTGGGTGGAGGAAGAGTACTCTACTTTGGGAGAAGGTTATAAGCGCTTTCATCTGAAAACACAATTCAATCGCTAGCTTAAAATCACCTGCAAGGGAATTCTACAACTGTGTGTCGAGGCACCCCTATTTATAGATTTTTATGGCCTGGCATGTGACATCATGGTGGCCTGGCATGTGACATCATGGTGGCCTGGCATGTGACATCATGGTAGCCTGTCTTTGTTCTGTCATTTAAGCCCCACCCCCCTGGTTACTGTTGCTATTGTAACTATTATATTATGAATGCTGGTAGCTAGCATTCCACACACACACATACACTTTTTGCCAAGGTTCCAGCTGCAGTCACCAAGACATGTAAATGTATTTAGTAACCCTCTGGGGTCCAGAGTATAATTGGCCGTTTTTGACTACTTTTGATTTTACCTCTATATTTCACCTTTAAAAAAATCTTCTTCTTTTTTTTTTTTTTTGGCACAACCTCAAATATCTGAAATTTGAGTTAATTTTTCATTTATACTATATTTGCACAATAGATCTAAATTCAGACAAAAAAAATTCAAAATCCGAGTAGAAAATACTTGTCATTTTTACTGTAAAAGCCACAAACATGTTTAAGGAATTGTTTTCATAACTTGAAATGCGAATAGAAGTTGTACATTTGTAAAAATTATGCACAAGTTTTGCAAACAACTTTATGTTCAGTATAATACTGTCGTTCTCTAAACCTAAAAGAGAATTATGGATTTGATCAACTGGTCTCTGAGTGCTATTGACACCCTTAACGAGAAGTCGGGGCTCGGGAGAGCCTGAGTGCCCTGGAGGGACTTTCCCTGCCGGTTACACGATGGACGGGTGGAGAACTGGAGGACCGTGTGCCTGGCGGGACTGTCGATCGAGGACGCTGAAGATATCTACCTATTCGGAACCATGATAACAGGGTTCATGCTGATCGGCGTTGGCTTAGCCCTGGTTTATCAGAGAAATAAGAAAGCGGAACCGGCTGTTCAAACCCCCACAAGGCTGCCCGCTGGATTCGAAGCGACGGGACGAGGTGCGACCTCTCACAACGAACGTAATATGGTCAACACCTTGGAGACGCTTACAGCTGCTGTGAAGGCTCAAAACAACACCATTGAGCGTATGAGGGGAAACATCAGAGAGAGGCCTGCTCAAAATGAGACCCTTGAGCGACAGTTGGAAAACATCGCGGAACGGATCACTGCAGTTGTGAGGTCTCAGAATCAAAAGACTGACAACACCACGGAACAGAAGTTTGATACCATCATGGGGAGGCTCGCAGCTCTTCAACGGGAGATCGAGAGACCAGCCTCGGAGTGCTAGAATTCGAGCTGCTCACAAAGGAGAAATCAACAATATTCAACATTTGGACACCACGGCCCCAGCTGCAGGCCCAAGGCTGGAGCCCACCAAAACAACTCCCTGATAACGACTGTGTGATGACTATTCTTCCCGCCCCATGAAGGACACCTGGATTGGCTGGAGGACTGTTTACTTAGCCTGATAGGCCGAAGGACACTGTCTCAGCTAAACTATGGACACGCACACACACACACTTACACTGATAAGCACTCACTCATCCCCCTCCCTTTCCAACGCCTTCGATGCTTGTGCCCTACCGGGGATGATAGCAGTCAACTGGACCAGCACAGATGCTGCAGGACCGGATGCGCTGTCTACGCCGGCTCTCTCTTACCCTTTACCCGCCCCTGTTGCTTGTCTCGTGTTTCTATGGTGTATTGATAGTCATGTGCTTTTGTGCTGAGGTGTTTTTTCTTTTATCAAACTGTTCTCCCACTAGGAGCTCAGTCTGAGTGGAGTTTTTTTTTTCTCCTCCTCTTACCTCATGTAGTGTATTTTCGTTGTTTTTTTCCTATCAGCCTACCTTCTGACATGTCTGCCCAATGTGATGTTTGTGTAAAGTTGGTCAGAAGGTTCCTTTGTGAGTGCGCATGCGCCATTAGCGTGCTGCCTGCTGTAACCCCTAATTTCCCTCGGGATGAATAAAGTATTCTGATTCTGATTCTGATTCTGATATATGCAGGTTTTCTTCCTGAATACTATCGTTGTTTATATTTACTGCGGGAAGAAACGGTTTTTATAAGGAAAAACACTAGAAAGCACTCAGTCCCCCTCCCAACTCCCCCAGCCTTTCCTATTGGTGAAAAAATATACCATGTGGACCAATCAAAAAATGATAGGGCAACATAGCATTTAGTTGTTTACGAAGGCGGGCAGGTGTATACATATAGTTTGAGTCTGACGGCTCTTTGTTTGCTTCTCATCTGTAAACTCTGCATACTCTCTCATGTGATTCAGTTTGTTTTGAAAAGTCTCAACAGGATCTTGAGCTTTATTGTGAAAGGTTTACGTGGAAAACAAACAAGCGTACAGCGGAACCACGCGATGGTTTTACCGTCATTGTTGCTAACGAAAACACGTAAAAACAGGCACTTGCCCGCCCATAGTGTGGTTATATTAAATATAAGAGAAAGAGAGAACTTTAAGAAATTAATATAGCCACTAAGGTGACCGTCAAAACGATGAAAAATACTGCTGTAAACAGTTTATTTTACGACATCGCGAAACAAACGATAGCGTAATAGGAAACGATAGACATTTTTATATCGTCATTTGATATATATCGTTATATCGAACAGCCCTAACATACACTCTTATATTTGTACATATATTTATTCTTATAATTCTCAGATTTACCCATTCGTATATTTTGCTTGTTCTTATGTTATTGTATTTTGCACACCTCTGTTGCACACACATAAGAATTTCGCTCACATGTGCTGTACCAGTGTACCTGCACATGTTATGTGATACGGGAAATCTCCAATTTTTTTTAATTTTGTTTTTTTTGAGATTAAATAATATACCATTGTAAAGACGACACAAGAGTTCCAGAGGCTCTTCTGGGAGCCAGAGTCGACCAGAAAAGGTTTCCCCGAGCTTGAGTCCTCTATGAAGAGCAGCCTTTCCTTATCGGCAGCGGTCACAGCCGCTACAGAGCGCTGGCAGGCTTGTTTCCCTGGGCCTTAAAACTGCAAAGGCGGCACGGTGCTGTCACGCTGATGGTAAAAACACAGGCCTTTACCACAGTGCCGCTGTGCCACTTTATTTTTTAACAAAACACTACGCTTTATGTATAAAGAACTGCCTATTCTACTACTTATTGAAGAAAAGAATCCACAAAAGATTAGTTTTACTTTCTTTTATTTGTTCCAGATAAATTATAAATTATTTTTTAAAAAGCAATGAAATGCATCAGATGTCTCCCATGCTTTCTTTTCTGCTGTAATTTTTTTTTTTTGAACATAAATTGGTCTATTGAAAATAAAATGTAGTAAGAAACACTACATTTTTTCAATAGGCCAATTTATGTTTAAGAAAACCCCAACAAACAATCAAATGATCCCATCTGAGCAAGCACTGGGCGACGGTGGGAAGGAAAAACTCCTTTGTCTTAAAAAGAAGAAACCTTCGACAGAACCAGGCTCAGATGGTGCGGCTTCTGTCAAGACCGGTTGGGGGTTAGGTAGTTAAAAAACTACTCTAACGGTACAGCACTACAGCTTTTTGGTGGAAATGGGTGGAAGGATGGGTGTTACACCTCGTTTCATTGGAGGTCTTACAGGTGGTCGGGGTGTAGATTCAGCTTTTTTACAAATAGGTGGCAGAGGGACAGGACTAGGTTGTGGAATTATAACTGATTGGGTGGGAATCGGTTGCTTTCCACTTCTGGATATAGGTGGAACACACATCCTACGAAAAGGTGGTAGGTTGTCGGTCGAGAAAGTTTCCTTTTTCGTTGGTTGTGTGACTTGAGGAGCGGGTGTCAACTTTGTGTTTTTCGGTCTAATGGGTGGCAGTGGAGTCCGCTGTAACTGTTGTTCGTCAGATGCATCTTCCCTGCCTACGTAAATGTATTTATGTTCCTCAAAAAGGGCAATGTCTTTTTCAACTTGACTCATTGCCTCTTCAAGAAACATTTTGTAATTGTATTTTTTGTGCTGTGAAGGGGAGATAGTAAAAGGGAGGGATTGATATTCAAAGTTTAGCTCATTAAACCTCCTCTTTAGGCCCTGGAGAATGTTTTGTTTCTCCTGTTCGGCCAGTGGTTTAACTGTTTCCTGTTGTTTTGTTAACCAGGCATCATTGTCCTGCTTAGCCTTTTCTTTCTCTGCCTTTCTTCTACGCAGGTAGCCTGGAACGATTCCGTAATCGTTTTTCTGTAAATAAAAGGGGACAAGTCCAGATTTCTCAAGGAGCTGCTTGTCCCCTTTGCGTGTATCCACACAAGCAGGTTGAGCCATGACTTTCTTCATGCCTGTGTGTTCTGGTTTTTTCCTGAATGTGTGTTCAGGTTTTTCGCCTTCTGGCCTCTGTGGGCACATTTCGCGATGAGATGGGGCCTTAACTGTTCTTGGCACCATGGTCCTGTGTTCATTTTTATATTTATTTTCTAATACAATTGCTTCCCTGTATTTAGAAATATACATTTTAGGTTTGGGTGGAGGAAGAGTACTCTACTTTGGGAGAAGGTTATAAGCGCTTTCATCTGAAAACACAATTCAATCGCTAGCTTAAAATCACCTGCAAGGGAATTCTACAACTGTGTGTCGAGGCACCCCTATTTATAGATTTTTATGGCCTGGCATGTGACATCATGGTGGCCTGGCATGTGACATCATGGTAGCCTGTCTTTGTTCTGTCATTTAAGCCCCACCCCCCTGGTTACTGTTGCTATTGTAACTATTATATTATGAATGCTGGTAGCTAGCATTCCACACACACACATACACTTTTTGCCAAGGTTCCAGCTGCAGTCACCAAGACATGTAAATGTATTTAGTAACCCTCTGGGGTCCAGAGTATAATTGGCCGTTTTTGACTACTTTTGATTTTACCTCTATATTTCACCTTTAAAAAAATCTTCTTCTTTTTTTTTTTTTTTGGCACAACCTCAAATATCTGAAATTTGAGTTAATTTTTCATTTATACTATATTTGCACAATAGATCTAAATTCAGACAAAAAAAATTCAAAATCCGAGTAGAAAATACTTGTCATTTTTACTGTAAAAGCCACAAACATGTTTAAGGAATTGTTTTCATAACTTGAAATGCGAATAGAAATTGTACATTTGTAAAAATTATGCACAAGTTTTGCAAACAACTTTATGTTCAGTATAATATATGCAGGTTTTCTTCCTGAATACTATCGTTGTTTATATTTACTGCGGGAAGAAACGGTTTTTATAAGGAAAAACACTAGAAAGCACTCAGTCCCCCTCCCAACTCCCCCAGCCTTTCCTATTGGTGAAAAAATATACCATGTGGACCAATCAAAAAATGATAGGGCAACATAGCATTTAGTTGTTTACGAAGGCGGGCAGGTGTATACATATAGTTTGAGTCTGACGGCTCTTTGTTTGCTTCTCATCTGTAAACTCTGCATACTCTCTCATGTGATTCAGTTTGTTTTGAAAAGTCTCAACAGGATCTTGAGCTTTATTGTGAAAGGTTTACGTGGAAAACAAACAAGCGTACAGCGGAACCACGCGATGGTTTTACCGTCATTGTTGCTAACGAAAACACGTAAAAACAGGCACTTGCCCGCCCATAGTGTGGTTATATTAAATATAAGAGAAAGAGAGAACTTTAAGAAATTAATATAGCCACTAAGGTGACCGTCAAAACGATGAAAAATACTGCTGTAAACAGTTTATTTTACGACATCGCGAAACAAACGATAGCGTAATAGGAAACGATAGACATTTTTATATCGTCATTTGATATATATCGTTATATCGAACAGCCCTAACATACACTCTTATATTTGTACATGTTAAAGATATTCTATTATCAAAGTACTCAGATGCAATGAAATATCACTCAGACACTTAGAGCAGTTTTAAACGTGCACGGGTGAGATACTCAGGGAGAGACTCACACACCTCCTTGGTGCAGTCTGGCTTTATTTATACACATCATGAAGCATACAAAAAAGGAAATATCATCCTTATCTTGTCAAGAAAACAGGTGTGGTTTATCAAAAAACTTCGTGTTCTCTACAAGGTTGTTTCTTACTCGTGGGTGGCGGTTTCCTGCTAGTGTGAAGGCAAACAGTGACAATGTGAAGGCAAAGACTGATAATGTGAAGGCAAGCAGTTTCCGTTATAAAGTAGGGAGCCAGCAATTAAAATATGCAGCTGGTTAAGTACAGAACAGAAATATAAACACTCTTAGCTGATTATTATATGAATAATAAAATCTTTAATAGCAAAAATACTCTGACATTCCCTCCTGTTGTTTAGATTTCTCACATGACAGTACTGTTATTTTTGTCAGTTCATAACCTCTTGTCTAAACATTTTCGGTTTGAACGTCATAAAACAGTCCTGTGTTCAATTAAACTAAACATTACTGTATGGATCATCTTTCAAAATTTCTTCCATTTGAGACATCATCACATAAGCATTGATAGAAGTTGTCACCATGTTTGATACCATTTTCTTCAGACAGGGTACTACACATGTTGTGAAAACACATAACAGTAAAAGCAAAAATGCTATTCCAACAAGTCCTTTAATCAGTAGGGACTTCCATGAACCACCTAGTAACCATGTCAACCAATCATCACTGCTTGTGACATAGTCTTGTTGTTCAGCATCTTTAATCTTTCTCAAGGTGTTCAAAGCGTCGGTCATGTTTTGTGAGTGTATTTTGTCTGGGATGTATGTACAACATGTAGTGTCAAACAATACACACAAACCTCCTTTTTCAGCTAGAATCATGTCTAGTGCGACTCTGTGTTGCATCACTACAATGCGTATTGCGTCGATTTCTTCATTTTGCGCTTTGTTGATTTTCATTGAAGCATTTAGGAACAGTCCAAATCGATAGTCAAGTGTCTCGATCCTCAGCATGTTTTTCCCAACTCCTACCCAAGGGAACAAGGAGTGGAGGACTTTCTGACCATCAGTCCATAGTTTGAAGTTCTTGGGCACATCTGATCCATAGATTGAGTCATGTGGCATTACTTCAGTGACTTCAGCAACTTCACGTTTTGCTCTTGACGTGTGTGTCTCTGCTGTGATCTTGAAGGTGTGGTCTGAAATTAGTACTGGTGCACACAGACCGGTGGAGTTTGGTGGGAGCATGAAGTAGGTTTTAGGCCCGCAGGCCCAAGCGACTCCCTGGACCCAGAAAGTTCCATTTTTGAAGGTGTGTATTCCTTTGGATTGGGTCAGGTCAAGTGTCTGTGTGCAGTTGCGGTTTCGTCCAAGTTTCCTGTTTCCATCGGAGAAGTTGAAACACATTGGGTGCTGTATGTCCGGCGGCAAAACTATGGCGAATGATTTGTTTTTTGTGTTGTTGGCTTTGACGTTTACCCAATGTTTTTCGTTGCAGGTGTAGTTCCAGTTCGTCAGATTGTAGGCACAAGGGGTTGTCTGTTCAATTAGGATACGTCGTTGTGAAAGTGGTTTCGTGACACGTTTGACGTCTGTGTCACTACACCATGGAATTAGGTCTTCTTTCTTTGTGCTTTGACCTTTTAGGGTCAGTCCTGTTGCCATCAAATCTCTGCGTGTGCAATTGCCAGTTGTTGCTTTGTTGAACACACACATCGCTTCGTCAAGTTCAGGTGCCTTTCCATATATTGTTGCGTGTACGGCTGTTGTTGGCATATGTGAACATACATAGCATTCCGTGCTGTTGTCGGTGCATGTTCTATCATACACATATCTATACCACGCGTTGTTCATCCATGGGTGGTTATGGTCTTGGTTCAGGTCACGCAGATGCGAATTATCATGTGTCCATCTTTTTTGCAGGTGGTGTTGTTTATTTCCTCTCATCTGGGTGAGTGTTAGTAGGCTCACTAGGAGCGCAATGCTGGCCACTAGGAGGACAAGTGTCTTCATGATGACCAGGCACACCTAGACTTCTGGTGAGTAGACTATTGGCGAGAAGTAAAAAAGGGCGGGATATACCCAATCAGCCCTTCCCTTCACCAATAGATCACCTAGAAGCCAGGGGAGCCGGCGTCTAAGCGTCTGGATTGTCACTCACTTTTTTACAGTGGCTTTGGTGGATCCAAGATGGTCTTTCTGCTATTTTGCAGGCGGTGGGTGTGGTAAGTAGGACTTGGTATGGGCCCTCCCACCTTGGTGAACTCCAATTCTTTCTCTGGAGTACTTTGATCAGGATCCAATCACCTGGTTGTAACCTGCAAGACACTGGAGAGAAATCACTCGGCAGTTGGTTGTTTAACACAATCTCTTTATTTTCAAACAGTTTAGTCATCCATTCTGCTAGGGTAGTTTCCCTTATTGATTTATTAATAGGTTCACTGGTAATTGGCAATGGAAACGCTCTCCCGTGGATGATTTCAAAAGGTGTAAGTTTCTGAGAACCTTGTGTTATTCTCATCCACATCTTTACTAGGCCTAGACATTCAGGCCATGGTCTTCCTGTTTCTTCCATGCATTTTCTTAATCTCTGTTTTATTGTGCCGTTAGTTCTTTCCACTAATCCTGCGCTTTGTGGGTGATATGCACAGTGATGTTTGATGCTAAATCCTAGAGCTTCAGAGACTTTGCTGATGATGTCATTAACAAAATGTGTTCCATTGTCTGACCTTATCAGACTGGGAATGCCATATGTGGGGATGAAGTGATTGCATAAACACTTTGCCACTGATATTGCATCTGCTCTTTTTTACTGGATAGATTTCTGGCCATTTTGAAAATACATCTATAATTACTAGAGCATATCTTGATGCTTGGCATTCGTTAAGTTCAATAAAATCCATGTGGGTTTCCTTGTGAGTTGTGTTGTTTTTTTTGTTTTTTGTTTTTTGACAGAATAGGCATGTTCTTACGAATTATTCGCTAAAGTTTCAAAATTTATAGTGTGTATTGCATTGTTTATCTATACTATATCTCCCTCCTGTTGACACAGGTGTTTACCTCATGTGTCACTACAACCGCTGTCCTGTGTAATGACTCTGTTAATATAGGTTTTCCATCACAGACCATTAAGTCATCTTTCAGTTTACTCCACATTTCAGCCACTTGTTTTGTTCAGTGATTGTTGCAGCTTGTTGTTCGGTTTTTAGTACATCAAGTGGTATTTGTAGGCAGTAGTTGGTTTCTAGTAGCTCTGCCGATTGTTTGCAGCCTGTTTTGCTGCTTGTTCTGCAAAATTATTTCCTTTTGTGACAATATAATTGTCTTTTTGATGTGCTCCACATGTGCACAGTGCCAATTGTTTTGGCAAGGTGATCACTTCCAGCAAGATTTTTTTTTCTTCTCTATAGATGGAACATTACATTCTCACTTGAGGCATTTTTAGATAATTTCTAGTTTTTCAAAGAATTCACACATCTCACACATCTTACATATTTTAAACAAGTATTGTCACGAATTTGTTTCCAAATCAACAAAATAAAATAATCAAACAAAACCGAAAACATACATGAGTCAGGACCCAAAAAGAAAAATGCTGCTACTGAAACAGAGCAGACATGTGAGGGAAAACTGAGCTCACAGACAGCTGCATGTGTTGGCTTTTATGCAGCTTCTGCTCTAAAAACAAATAAATAAAAAATAAAAGAAAATGTGTAACATGCTCATCAACTTAGCGGTGTCCACATATTTAATTCAGCTTCACAATCCTGTAACTTTAGCTGTTGTCTACAGGGTTTGGCTTATTAGTTGTTACTATAGATGTGCTCTATATCTCAGTAATATTTTATCCAGGTTTTCAAGCATGTCAAGTGCCTCTATGCACCTAAGTAGTTTAGATATTTCCTTTATTTTCTTCATCTCCTATGTCATTATACTGAGTTTGAGCAAACCTTAAGCTTGATGCAGACTACTTCATAACAATTGTCCATCTCACATCATACTGACTAGGTTACTTCTTATTATTATCATCTTTTTCTTTCCATATAATAACAACAGTATATTACAACATTTTATCAGTGTATATAAAAGTGTATATTACTATACTACTACTGAGCCAATTTAATAGTTGGGATCATCTTACTCAGCAAACAGATAACTTAGAATTCATCCAATCTGTACAAATTTGCTTCTTCTCTGAACAGGTTTGTGCCTACTTTTTAGACTGGTCTTCTGTTTGCCTCATCTCAGATCCAACCTTCGGTCACTTTCATTCTTTCTGTTGCATGTCTAACCAAGCAATTTATTATTATATATTTTATATTTTATTTTGTGTCCATCAAGGGCTTCGGGTGATCTGCAGCTTCACCTTTTCCCAAGCTGGAGACATTTACCTTTTCACACACTTTCCTTGGCTGACCAATGACACAGCCTTAATGTACCTTATGCATCTCTCTATTTTATTTAAAAGGTTTTCGTGTGAATTATTTCCTTTTATTTATTTTATACATTCTGGGCATGAACGTCTTGCCAACTATGTTTCATTGTTAATATAAGTTTACAGGTTGTTATCCTTCCTATTATTAGTTTCAATACATTAAAAATAAGTTCTAATGTAATTTTGTCTTTATTTATTTTATTTTTGTACTTCTTATATTTATATCTATTCGTTGAGGTCTGTTTCCAACCTTTTTAAACTACTTTGATCTCTAGTTTTCACTTAATAAGGGTTTTATCAGTCACTGCAGTTTGTCCGGCGCCTGGACATTTTTCTCTAGCCACTGCTCGTCAGCAGTGAGTTTTGTTGATTTATTACCCATTTTTCTTTTTCCTCTTGTTATTATTATTTATTTATTTATAAATATATTTGCGTTTACACACACACATACACACCCGTGGTGCTTTCTCTGGCACGAGGAATGGGAGAGGCTATTGACACGGCCTTCTACTTTCAAGCTAGCCTTGAAAGCGGTGTCAATTTTATGTGATGAAACACAACCTTTTCCCGTTCCACCAGAACTCGAGCAACCAACGGTAAACAATTCGGTGGAGTAGTTCAGCCTCCTTAATGTGCTGTAAAATCAACTTACTCCACCAACAAAACAGTAAAACAACAGATTATACGCGTAATGAGTTTTTTATTCTGGGCAACACTGTGTCTTTCTACATTGCTCCAAGCCCTCTTTCAGGCGAGCTGCTTCGTAACCTCTACGAGTCCTTTTTCAGACGAGAATGTTACTATCCTGTCGTATTTTGACATTAAACTTGCTCCAAGCCCTCTTTCAGGCGAGCTGTAACCTCTACCAGTCCTTTTTCAGACGAAAATGTTACTTAATTAATCTGTCATACATTGACGGGAAACTATTTAATGTATAGACCACAGGTTGCCTCAGTCGTTTTGCGCAAGATGTGAGTGAGTGCTAAATATTCACCTGAGTTATTGTGTGGTTGCTTTGGTTTCCTTCATCAACCCCTGAAGTCGTGGACCTCTTATAAGAACGCTGGCCAGAACCCGAACGTCACGTCTCTGGACTTTATCCTCTGCCTGGAGAGGAGTCGACAGCGTGGGCTTCTCACGACGTCAGGACTTGACGAAGGTCTCCTATTGGAGCATTGAAAAAAATATCAATGTCCACTCCGGCTCGAAGGACCAATTAAATGTTAAAGATATTCTATTATCAAAGTACTCAGATGCAATGAAATATCACTCAGACACTTAGAGCAGTTTTAAACTTGCACGGGTGAGAGACTCAGGGAGAGACTCACACACCTCCTTGGTGCAGTCTGGCTTTATTTATACACATCATGAAGCATACAAAAAAGGAAATATCATCCTTATCTTGTCAAGAAAACAGGTGTGGTTTATCAAAAAACTTCGTGTTCTCTACAAGGTTGTTTCTTACTCGTGGGTGGCGGTTTCCTGCTAGTGTGAAGGCAAACAGTGACAATGTGAAGGCAAAGACTGATAATGTGAAGGCAAGCAGTTTCCGTTATAAAGTAGGGAGCCAGCAATTAAAATATGCAGCTGGTTGAGTACAGAACAGAAATATAAACACTCTTAGCTGATTATTATATGAATAATAAAATCTTTGAGAGCAAAAATACTCTGACAGTACATATATTTATTCTTATAATTCTCAGATTTACCCATTCGTATATTTTGCTTGTTCTTATGTTATTGTATTTTGCACACCTCTGTTACACACACATAAGAATTTCGCTCACATGTGCTGTACCAGTGTACCTGCACATGTTATGTGATACGGGAAATCTCCAATTTTTTTTAATTTTGTTTTTTTTTAGATTAAATAATATACCATTGTAAAGACGACACAAGAGTTCCAGAGGCTCTTCTGGGAGCCAGAGTCGACCAGAAAAGGTTTCCCCGAGCTTGAGTCCTCTATGAAGAGCAGCCTTTCCTTATCGGCAGCGGTCACAGCCGCTACAGAGCGCTGGCAGGCTTGTTTCCCTGGGCCTTAAAACTGCAAAGGCGGCACGGTGCTGTCACGCTGATGGTAAAAACACAGGCCTTTACCACAGTGCCGCTGTGCCACTTTATTTTTTAACAAAACACTACGCTTTATGTATAAAGAACTGCCTATTCTACTACTTATTGAAGAAAAGAATCCACAAAAGATTAGTTTTACTTTCTTTTATTTGTTCCAGATAAATTATAAATTATTTTTTAAAAAGCAATGAAATGCATCAGATGTCTCCCATGCTTTCTTTTCTGCTGTAATTTTTTTTTTTGAACATAAATTGGTCTATTGAAAATAAAATGTAGTAAGAAACACTACATTTTTTCAATAGGCCAATTTATGTTTAAGAAAACCCCAACAAACAATCAAATGATCCCATCTGAGCAAGCACTGGGCGACGGTGGGAAGGAAAAACTCCTTTGTCTTAAAAAGAAGAAACCTTCGACAGAACCAGGCTCAGATGGTGCGGCTTCTGTCAAGACCGGTTGGGGGTTAGGTAGTTAAAAAACTACTCTAACGGTACAGCACTACAGCTTTTTGGTGGAAATGGGTGGAAGGATGGGTGTTACACCTCGTTTCATTGGAGGTCTTACAGGTGGTCGGGGTGTAGATTCAGCTTTTTTACAAATAGGTGGCAGAGGGACAGGACTAGGTTGTGGAATTATAACTGATTGGGTGGGAATCGGTTGCTTTCCACTTCTGGATATAGGTGGAACACACATCCTACGAAAAGGTGGTAGGTTGTCGGTCGAGAAAGTTTCCTTTTTCGTTGGTTGTGTGACTTGAGGAGCGGGTGTCAACTTTGTGTTTTTCGGTCTAATGGGTGGCAGTGGAGTCCGCTGTAACTGTTGTTCGTCAGATGCATCTTCCCTGCCTACGTAAATGTATTTATGTTCCTCAAAAAGGGCAATGTCTTTTTCAACTTGACTCATTGCCTCTTCAAGAAACATTTTGTAATTGTATTTTTTGTGCTGTGAAGGGGAGATAGTAAAAGGGAGGGATTGATATTCAAAGTTTAGCTCATTAAACCTCCTCTTTAGGCCCTGGAGAATGTTTTGTTTCTCCTGTTCGGCCAGTGGTTTAACTGTTTCCTGTTGTTTTGTTAACCAGGCATCATTGTCCTGCTTAGCCTTTTCTTTCTCTGCCTTTCTTCTACGCAGGTAGCCTGGAACGATTCCGTAATCGTTTTTCTGTAAATAAAAGGGGACAAGTCCAGATTTCTCAAGGAGCTGCTTGTCCCCTTTGCGTGTATCCACACAAGCAGGTTGAGCCATGACTTTCTTCATGCCTGTGTGTTCTGGTTTTTTCCTGAATGTGTGTTCAGGTTTTTCGCCTTCTGGCCTCTGTGGGCACATTTCGCGATGAGATGGGGCCTTAACTGTTCTTGGCACCATGGTCCTGTGTTCATTTTTATATTTATTTTCTAATACAATTGCTTCCCTGTATTTAGAAATATACATTTTAGGTTTGGGTGGAGGAAGAGTACTCTACTTTGGGAGAAGGTTATAAGCGCTTTCATCTGAAAACACAATTCAATCGCTAGCTTAAAATCACCTGCAAGGGAATTCTACAACTGTGTGTCGAGGCACCCCTATTTATAGATTTTTATGGCCTGGCATGTGACATCATGGTGGCCTGGCATGTGACATCATGGTGGCCTGGCATGTGACATCATGGTAGCCTGTCTTTGTTCTGTCATTTAAGCCCCACCCCCTGGTTACTGTTGCTATTGTAACTATTATATTATGAATGCTGGTAGCTAGCATTCCACACACACTTTTTGCCAAGGTTCCAGCTGCAGTCACCAAGACATGTAAATGTATTTAGTAACCCTCTGGGGTTTATTGTATTTTGCACACCTCTGTTGCACACACATAAGAAATTCACTCACATGTGTTGTACCAGTGTACCTGCACATGTTATGTGATACGGGAAATCTCCAATTTTTTTTAATTTTGTTTTTTTTGAGATTAAATAATATACCAAATAATACACCGATATTATTGCAACTTGTTTTTAACACACCAAGTGGCGACTGTATTAACATGTACAGGATTCTGACAAGGAGCTCAGCACGTGCAGCTTTTAACAGAAAAAGTACAACCTGAAAAAAAAGTCTGACCGTTTTGTCTGTTTCCCAGTGAAGGATGATGAAGTGTGTGTTTGGTGAGTCTCAGTTTCGTAGCCGCACAAACTATGCCTCAGCCATCCACGATGGTTTATGAGAGGCCAAATATGAAGCTTCTTTCATTCCCTCAAAACAAAAGTCAGAAAACCAGCAGTAATGTGTCAAGTCAACAATCTATGGGTGCGAATGTTCCTGAGTGCATGTTTTAACTACAGCAATAACACATCCGGGTTGTTTTTACTGAGGACATGCAGAGAATAAAGTGCATTTCTGAGTTGTAAAGTAAGTGGACACATGTGAAATGTAGCAACAAGAAAAAAGTAGCTGCAAAAATGGCATCACAATCAAATTCAGTTGTCTTTATAAATCCTACTGCTCTTTAGTTTTCCTCAGCATTCAAGTGAGTAGAGGTCAGTAGTGAAGCTGGTTGGCTGTTATTAGCAGCATGAAGGGTGTGCTCTTGTTTCCATGCTATTTGAAATCATTTGAGAGTGTATTTTTCAAATGCCTTTCCTCTCTGTGTGTTTTTGTAATTCTATTTTTCTAAAGCAGAGTGAGCTACCTAAGCATCTTTACCCATGAGCCCCAGCAATGTAAATGATGTACGAATACTAACATAGACTGTATATATAAGCTGGACTTTGCTTCCAGATTTAAAAAAGCAAGGCCAACGCAGTCTGCACTGATGGCCAACAGGGGGCGACTCCCCCAGTCCAGTCCACTTCTCACTTGATTTTTGACATCAGTGAAGCCTTATTTAATACAGGACGTTTCTCATTTTGTTAAGGATGCTGTCACTGACAATTGCTAATAAGGCAGAGAATAGTATAAGGCATGGCTACCGTATGAGTGTACAGAGTCTAATAGAATAAAATAATAAAAGTGAAAATGCTCAAGTGAAGGTTTCAACCATTGGGTGCCGTCATTGTGGCTACAGTCATCTTTTTTTATGTAGTCTATGTACTAATATAGCAGTGCACAAACCACTTGTACACAAGACTGTGAATCTTAATCAAGTTTAGGTATTTTTGTATTTGGCAAAAATTCATTATAGTGCCTTTTTTTGTCTTTTATTGGTAAGAAGAAACAAAAGTATATGTATATTTCAATGCCAGTGTACCCATAACAGGTTTACATGCATATTGATCAAGAGAGGCCTTGGCTTTGTATTTTGTCTGAATATTTTTGCACAGATGTTTTGTATTGCAAAATCATTTATTAAATGTTTGGTAAATCCCGCTGCTTCTGTTGTATGATCGATCCGTTTTAAGAATACAGACTTGTAATAGCAATGTGAATCCACTGGGGGCCACCAAATCACCATTTCTGAGAACAGTTTTGAATATCTTTGCCTTGTAATTGCAGTGACCACTGTTGGCCAAGTGGTGGGGCCCTTTAGCTGTTTGATTACTGTAGTCACAACTGGAAACAGTTGGAAATAATAGTCAAAGATGAAAAAATGGCTCCTGTGTAGCCTTTCCGGGTGTGTGTTTGTCTGCTTCACTTCATTTCTTTCAGGCTCAAATTCAGATCTTTCACCTTGAATTGGGAAAAAAAAATAAGTGAACCAGAGTGACTGTCATCCAGCATATGAATGTCATAACAGATGTAATGTTCTACATTTACAGACATACAGACTGTGTCTGCCAGTAAAGTCATACGAGCATGGAGGACATTCCAGGAGAAAGGAGGCTACTCTATGTCGACTGCACAAGATTGTTATTCCATCAGCAGGAGCAGTATCTGCCAGAGCTACAAACTGACCTCCAGCAGGCCGCTGGTGTTGATGTCTCTGACCAGATAATCAGAAACAGACTTATGAAGGCCAGACATCATCTAGTGGGCCCTTTGCTCACTGCTGGCACAGAGGAGTCTGATTAGCATTTGCCTCAGAATACCTGAATTAGCAGGTCCACATCTATTGCTTTTTACAGATGAGAGCAGGTTCACCCTGAGCACATGTGACATACATGAAAGAGCTTGGAGAAGTTGTGGAGGATGTTATGCTGCCTGTAACATTGTTCAGCATAACCGGTTTGCTGGTGGGTCAGTGATGGTCTGTGGAGGCATATTCATGACCTCAACAGGCTCAACCTAGACAACAGGACTCTGAATGCCATTAGGTACCAGGATCAATTGATATCATTGACACTTCACACTTACCTAACCTAAATGTTCTAGAACACCTCTAGGACGTTATGTTTCTGTCCATTCAACGCTGCCAGGTTCAACCTCAGAGCTCAGCTCTGATCTAGGTGTTTTGCTTCATTGCCTTTAAAGGCCTGAAAGGGTTAATGAACTCATGGACCAGAAAATGCTATCAGAATATTTAGTAATGTTTTTCTTCCCTTTTGCAGAGATAAGATATAATTACCAACAAACTAAATAAGTATTCTGTCATTTGAATGAACTAGTCATGCAAAAAACAAACCAAAACTGAAGCTCCATTTTGCAGTGCAGGTGTCCTTTCTTCCCCCTGTCAAGCATGAGCCTGCGAGTGTTCGCGGGAAAAGAGAAGACAGTCGGTCATTAGCAGCAATGCAGACTTTCAGACTGCTCAAAACATTTTCTGCTGCCGGTCTGGAACAGTTTGTTTTGTGATTGTGTTCTGTGAGCAGCGGTAGCACAGCAGTAAACCCTCACGACTCCTACATCAGACACTCTGCGCTCTGACACCATTTAATGTAATTTCTCCCAAGGCATCAACCAAAACCATTTGCTACGCATGCAAGTGCAACCAAAGAGAGGAGTGCACAGGAAACAGAAGAGAAGAAAGGAGGCATCTGTATTTGATAGAAACCAACATCTGCGCTGATGGGAGATGCCAGCATCGTGTCATCCAGAAAACCAATTTGTACATCCAGTACTGATACACCATGTGCTTGCTGACTGAGCAACTGATGTTGCTATCAAATGCACCCTTTTTAATTCCTAGTCCTTTAATAAAATCCTGTTTACTAGCTTCTGGGTGACTATATTATAGGTGCAAGCAATGGTTATTTTCCATCCATTAGTTTTTTGGGGAAGTTTGCAGCTAATTGTCAGGAAGTTCAATCAACATTTGCCGTAGGGCAGAGTACCATGTGGACATGTGACCGTTCTTGCTAACATTCATGGGTGATTTAGAATCATGGTTCAGAAACATAAAATATCAAAATGAAAATAATGTTCTATTGGGCAGACTTTTCCTACCTAATACTCAAATGTAACCTTCTTATGGAGTGTTGAATTTTACCTCACAAGCTGATTAGGAAAAAAAACCCTAATCAGTCAACCTTCAATTTGAATCTTTTCACCGTCTTTTCTTTCCTTAAATTCTAAAAAGCTGTTTAATATTGTGTCTGAATGAACTTTATTTTGGCCATTTGTGGGAAGGCAAAACAATATCAAAATATGAGAAATCTGCAGCCAGATTTCTGGCCATCTGTTGAATTCAGTCTATTATTCACTATTTTTTAAGCTTCTTTGTGATTCTTGAGGAAAACATCTGGATATTTAGGTGCTAAATATTCCACATCTTCATTAGCTTTTCTAGAAAGAAGCTGCTGTTTGGTGAACGTAAGAAGCATTTTAATTGCAAACAGCAGCGTGCTTTGGCAAAAACACTGCTATAAGATGAACTGAGCCGCAGAGTCATATGAGAGATCTGACACTAGGGGGCGGACCTCTTGCATATTAACACATAGTAATATCACATAATTAGTAAGATCAGTTATACTCTCCACCCAGCTGACAATCTCGGGACATGCTGTCTTATTTTAACCGTCTGGTCCCAGTGCAGGGCTCTAATGTATTGTATGAACTGGGACTGACACCTATTTGGTGCAAAACTGCTGTAATGGCACCGACTGTAGGGAAACTGCCATTTTTGGCCCTTCTGTACTGGCTTAAGTTTTCAGCTCTGGAGGTTCCTTTGGAATCTCTGGGAAGTGAGATTGGAGCCAGCCTCAAGTGGCTTTTCTAGGAACTATGGTTTCTGTTGAAGTGAAGACGAAAATATTTTGAATGGTTTAGGGAAATAGTTTTAAACTTTTATTTTATTTTATTTCAACATCTTTTTTTCCCATAGTTTAATGTAATCAGAATCTTAAAAGCGACAAGTAAATCCAGTATGGCGATAGACCTAAAAGACAATATAAAGAGTATAATATTTTTATCTGACATGTAGCAGAGTAGAAGTGCAACCGAAATAATTCAGTTAAAAAAAAACAGTACTTATAGCTATTATCTGCCACAGCTATGCAGACAAGAACATGTCTAAATAAACACAAACAAGTCTAGCTGATGCGTGCGACTCGCCCTGATGCTTAAATCTCTTTGGTTCAAAGCCAGAGAAGCAGCTTCCTGCATAACTAAGGATGACCACTCCCTTCGTTACCAAAGAAAGGTGAGCCCTGAGGGTGTTTTCTGCTAAAGAAGCCTCATTTAGCCCCTTTATTTCAGAATGAAATGGGCTGCAATGGGCTTTGAAGATAAAGAAGAGCAGAGGTGTGTATAAGAAAAGCAAGATGAATAGAAGGGGTAGGGAAGCAAGGGATACAGGCAAAGTGCAGTGAATGGCTCTTGAGGTAATGTCTGGCTTAACAGCATTTGAGCAGAGAGATCAAGGTGTATCTGCTTTACCATAAGATTCCTATGGAGACAGCATGTAAACAGTGAGTCAAGAGGGCCTTTTGGTTTTCTTTTGGTTTTCCAGGATGGAATCTAGCATCATCTCATCGCACTGGGAGGGTCAAGATGAGAGAGTAAAGGGATAGGTGTGTTCAAACTACTCATTTAACCACCACTGCAATTGTATGTCCATGAAGCTATCTACCTTGCTGTTAGTAACATCATCTGAAGCACTCACTGTTCAGGTTAAAATGATTCAGTCATTTTAAAAATAAACAGTCCTTATTGTGATACAGATACTCATATACAGTCCTGATCAAAAGTTTAAGACCACTTGAAAAATGGTAAAAAAAAAAAAATCATATTTTGCATTGTTGGATCTTAACAAGGTTCCAAGTAGAGCTTCAACATGCCACAAGAAGAAATGGGAGTGAGACAAAACATTTTGATCAGGACTGTATCTTGAGATTGAAGGTGCAGGCATTAATTAAAATTTGCCTCTGCTGCACATGAATGCCAAAGACTTTTTATATCCTCCGCCTTTGGCGTGCTATGTCTGTGTTTGATCTTTAGCCACATACATAAAGTGTGATTAGGCAGAATGGAGAAGTCCATCTTTGTCAGTTGGGACAAAGATGGGAGCAATGTGGGAGCTTACAGAAACCTCCCGCTATGTAATTTTATTGGTTTAACTCTAAGTTTATGAGAATATATAATTAATAATTTGTTATGTAATATAATTACACACTAATCAATCTGTAGGATGAAGTATATCTGTAGGTACAACACCCTTTCATCTCTCATATAATCTCAAGAAACAACTAACTGTATCTTGAGTTATAAACATAATAGTCTGGTCATTGATGCAGTCTGGGTGACTGGGCACTTAAATAAATCAGCCAGTCTCCAGATACTGTTTTCTGCTTTAAAGTGTGTTTTCCTTTTTTAAATGTTGGTTCCTCTTCTGATGATGCTTCTGGTGTTTCTGCTCTCCTCGTTATTCCCTGTCTTGAGTTCCTCTGTGCATAAGTAGATTTGTCAATCCATGTTCCCCTGTCCGGTTTAGTACTAGTCTTGGCGTACTAGTCCCGCTTTACTTTTTCCTCCTGTGCCTTGTTTTAGTTTCACTTCTGGTTTTTACCCCTCCTTTTTATTCAATCTTTGTTGTCTCGTCACCTTTGCCCTGCTCCAAGCTGTTTTTTTGTTTGTGCTCCCTGTGTGTTGTTCCTCATGCTTGGTTTCTGGATTCCTGTTTAAAGTTTATTACCTCGCCTGCCTTAGCATTTTAGGGCTTGGGTCCTCCCCATCGTGTGTACTTATATCATTGATTGTTCACAGTCCAAATGTAATGTTCCATCCATTCATTCGCTTCCGCTTATCCTTTTCAGGGTCGCGGGGGGCGCTGGAGCCTATCCCAGCTGTCATAGGGCGAGGGGCGGGGTACACCCTGGACAGGTCACCAGTCTGTCGCAGGGCCAACACACAGGGACAGACAACCATTCGCGCACACATTCACTCGCACATTCAAACCTAGTGGCAATTTGGATTATCCAATTAACCTATCCCCACAAGTTGCATGTCTTTGGACGGTGGGAGGAAGCCGGAGTGAACCCACGCAAACACGGGGAGAACATGCAAACTCCACACAGAACTCAGGACCTTCTTGCTGTGCGGCAACAGTGCTAACCACCGTGCCACCGTGCTGCCCCTTAAAATGTAATGTTATTTAGTTTTAATCACACAATCTTGCTATGTCCCTCCTTGGTAATCAAGACAATGATTGAGGCAGGACTTACGGCACAGGACTTTGAGAGCATGCAATTACCTTTCCCAGGTTATTTATTTATTTATTGTAGCAAAAAAAAAATTCATGCTGTTTTTCCACTTATTTGTTCTAGTAATGACATGATAATCATCTCTACACCTTTAGTTTACACTTAAAATGTTTTGAGTAAGTATGATTGTTTGGTCAAACCAAAAATAAAATGAATAAATAATGAGATTTAAATGACTAAGGTAGACCAAGTGGATAATTAAACTAGGTGTGTATTAAATGCTACGCTTAGATTTAGTGAAGAAACATCTGTTAGAGGTTAAGAGATAGGTATCTTCAAACACACCGCATGTAAAAGTAAAGAGAACGCTTATGTTTATGTGCAGAGACAGCGTGCATAAATAGCTCTGGGATTAAGGTCACAGCCTTTAGCGAGTGACTCACTTATAATGTATACAAATGCACACAAAGACAGATTCATGCATGCATGTTTCTGTGAAAGATCTTTTTTAAGCCACATACTGTACCTGCTTAGAAGATCTGGCTGTAAGTCCTCAGTGATGAAAGTGATGGTAAAGACTTCAATCAACAAAGCATTTATAACTAAGAGATATTTTAGAAAGTTAAGTTCATATAAAAAAATCATCTGTGGCGTCTCAGTCTTGAATATCTCGTAGCTGGCCGTAGCTTTAATAAAAAGTTGGAAAAGGGTGATACAGATTCCAGATTGTAGGTGACACTGCAAGAAAGGCTGGAATAAAACTGATCCACTTTGGTGGGGAAAGACGCCTCACTTATAAAAATTCAGTATCAGTGGAAAAGCACTCCATCACCTGTGTTACATATGTGGACTTTGATTACTGAATAAATATCCTGGACAAATGTATATGTATATGTATATGTTGACTTGATCAAAGCATGTCTAAACTGAATCAGCACAAACCGTTTCTACTAAGATCCGGTCTCTATATGGTCTTCCTCCTTCCTCCTCATATGTGTTGGGTTTTTTTTAATTATCATGTACTGTTTACATGTCAAAGTTCTTCGACATTTTTACATGTGAATGCACGTCTCATCTCCTCTCAGTCTCTTGGCCTACACTCACACCCCTTTTCCTCCTTCTTCTCCTTCTCTCCTCTCCAACTCCACTCAGACTTTCTATCTAATAATCCATCCATCTTTGTGCTCGAATGGAGGGCTAATGCTTTCCATCTGTGTGTATCAGTTGTGGGGCTCCAAGGGCAAGGCCTGCCACTCTTTGCCTATTCACCCCGCCCACCCCTCCCATCTCCACTTCAACTCCTTTCTGACAAAACCCTGTCTGGTTCCACTCAGCCCTGAAGTCTAAGATCCCACTCCACGCTGGGGCCCCTCCTGGCCTGAGGCAGCAGGGGGAGGCTGGTCGGGCCCCTGGATCCTGCAGATTCTGAGTCACTGTGAAACGATTCATTTCTTTCCAAACATGCATAAACATACACGACTATTAATATGCTGATGAGAAGCAAAATAAGAGCTTTTTAAAAAAAAAAAAAACTATCTGTAGAGCACAAGCTACATATTCAACTTAATGCTGCACCTTTTCTGCTTTTGCAGACTGGAAAAAAAAACAAAATAACATTTACATATTTAAATATTTACATATTTACATATTTACATAAGGCAAAGGCATAGAGGTTAATTTGGTAAAGAGATTTTCCAACTTGTTTTAAATCACCCTAATAGGAAAAGAAAAAATGCATTTTGTTGGGCATAAAATTCTATATATAAAACGGATTTTATACATATATGTAAAATGTGTAAAACAGATGATCCAAAAACAATACTGTCCACAGGTGCTGTATGTCTACAGGAAGAAATGACAGCGTTTTTTGTCTAAATCACACTTTTTCTGTCTTCTTCTGGGGCTTCGTGTCTCTGTGATTGTGAATGTGTCAGATGTTATTTTGACTGTGCTCTTATTGAGGGAACAGAATGTTGTGTTCTCAGAATATTTTTACAAACGTGCATGAACAAAATAATTAATCAGTTGTTGTACTGCCACCCACTGGACAGCCAGTGGGTGGCAGTGACTGATGTTAAACTATAACATCAGTGTGTGATAGTTTATATAGTCAGAGACTATTATATTGTCATATTTAAATATATATATATTTTTGTTATTTTATAGTTTTTACACTGCGTATATTATTTATTTGTGTGTCAAATTCATAAGTTAAAATGTCTGTTGTAACAAACTCTTTGAAAAGCACATGTTTAAAAAAATGAAGTTCAGAAATCTTTTTTTCATGCCTAAAGATGAGTACGAATACTTGAGTATGAGTACGAGAAAATCTTGATTGAGGTTGTCATAATTCATGCATGAAAGGGTTTACTGTAAAAAGTACAAATTTTAAACAAACTCTATTTCCAGCACTTCAAAAGGTACTGATCTGCTGCCATTTTGTATCATAGTCATGAGTTTTCACTATAGGACCTCTGACATTTTGGTTAGACAATTTGAAGATGTCAGCATAGACTTTGAGAGATGTGATGAGATTTCTTTCTTCTATTATATGACGTTTTACTGATTAAATAGTCCCTCAGTTAGCCATAATGTTAGAATAAAAAAAATGAATGATTTATAATACAATGAACAGCATCTGAAAACCCATTCCACCATTGTTTCCTCATCGACTCATCCCGCTGTCATTCAAAGAAAAAAAGCAGGTTAAGCCCTGCATGGGTGAGCCATCTATCACAGGGACCAGCTGAAAACCACTTTTTAATGTTCATTTATATCTGGACTAAATTGACACATACCAGGGATGTAAAACCCGTTTGACATCGTAGGTCCAGACATCGCGCACTTTGATCTCTAGTGGGCTGGACCAGTGAAATTTCCAATTTTTGTCGGCACAAAGAAGTTTAACTACGCATGTTATCTCGGCGATAAAGGAGCACAATTTCTGCAGCACATTTCAGTTTGTCAACATGATAAAGAAATCCTACACAACACAAAGTTTTGATTATATTCACAGAAAATATACTACTTTGTAAAAAAACTAAACAAAACAGAAATTTCTATAGTATACAATTAATAGCCATGAACAGTTCTGTCGTTAATTGTGTATCTATTACTTTAATTACTTTGGTGTAGTAAAGATGGCTATAGAGGAGGTCTTTATCAGTAAGAAAAACTGTAAAACCTGTTTTGAAAATACAGTTAAATGTCCAAAATTCATGTCTTCCTTCCTATTTTCCAAAGCCAACCAGTGAGCCGGATTAGAGTCTTTGCCAGGCTGATTCCGATTCTTATGTGTGATACCCCTGACATGTGCAATGAATCATTTGACCATGGGATAGACCACCCAGTATTTTTCTTAAAGTCTGATTGCACAGAAATCAACCCACTCTCTGTGGGGATAGTTAATGCTTCAGCAGCATGTAATCATGGTGGAGCAATGCAAGTGCCATAAAAGGGAACACTCACCATAATACTCAAAGCAGTTTTAGCTGTTCCTCAGATTTCTAGCTGTGTAGCAAAACTTCAGTCAGAGACTGTAAATGTGTTATTTGCAACAACATTGTCTGGGCTGCAACATTAGCCTTCATTTCAAAAGACAAACAGTGGGCAGCAGGTGTTTTTATGTCAGGTGAAAATGTGTGGCAACAAAAAATATGCATGTTTGTATGGTTAGCATGTCTGGGTGTGATACAACTGTACAGCTCAGTGTTCTGGAAAACGCTCCTTTTTTTATCTGTTCTTCCATCAGTGACAAACGCATTACTGCAGTCCCAACAAAACCGCTTTTGTGGAAAAGCCTTGGTTTGGATTAAAAGCAACGAGTGCGTTTTGGGTACATGGACTTGAAAGGGACCTTGAGCCGAATGTGCAGGATCACCGTGGAGATCAGATGTGTGATTATGATAGGTCTCCCTTTTCCTGGAGATAAAGGCTTGAATGGATGTCTGTCCTCTTTTTTTCTTGATTCTAAAAGAAACAGTTTGACATTTTGGGAAATTGTGTCTGCACAGTAGGGGCCTGTTAGCGATGAATAGGGGAATAGGCTCCCCCGCAACCCGAGTTATGTAAGTGATGGGATGGCTGTACCGCATACTGTATATAAATGATGGAAGTTTAAAGCCTCTAGTTTGGCATTTTGGTCAAAATGCTAAACAATTTTGGGGGGGATTTGTCTTTTAAACTGGATATGATCATATTTGGCAGCGACCATAAAGTCATAGTGTAATTCTGTAAGTAAATATATGCAGTTTACTTAGACCTACAGTTCATGAAGCCTGAAAAAGCTATGATAAACTTAACATTAAAAGGTCAAAATTAAAATCTAGCATAGGATAAGAGGCAGGTTTCATCCTGAATCACCAGTTAATCGAACATACAAGTGTTTGAATCCAGTGAGAGGCTGTGCAGACACAGGGAGAACATGCACGCTTCACACAGAGGGACCACAGGCGGCCACTAGATTCAAACCCAGGATTTTCTTGCTGTGGTGTGACAGTTCTAACCACTGCATCACAGTGAAATATATATTTATCATTAACATCGTTAATGCATTTTGTAAGCTGGCCACCAATCTGTAAATTTATCATGTAGATGCAGGCAGCAGTGAAAACAGCAATTGTTTCCATGTTTTTGTTTCATACAATGTCATTTAAAAAAGATTCCTGTCCCCTCAAAAAATAAAGAAATTATTTTGAGTAAAATGCAACTAATATATATAAAATCAAAGGCTGATTAATTCAAGTAATTCATTTTTACTTACAATGTGCTTGCTATGAACTGAATGTACAAAAGAAAAAACAAGTAAATGTGATTTGAGCAGACTTAATCTTGTATATGTACTTGTGTAACAAAATTACAAGGAAATTTTACATGTATTTTTTTTAATTAATTTTAATTAATTTTTGAATGTTTAAATAAATATATGAAAACCACAGAGCCTAACAAATTTAAAGACTTCTACCCAATCCCCATCCATTCATGTTTAAATCATTTTTTTTTAGAAATCATGTTTCTTTAATAGTTAATCCACGGATTAGATAGATAGATAGATAGATAGATAGATAGATAGATAGATAGATAGATAGATAGATAGATAGATAGATAGATAGATAGATAGATAGATTTCTGTTATTAATTTGCTATTTTAAAAAAACACTAAAACTAAATAATAACACAAATTATTATTTTTCCATGAATATGCCAAATTAGCTATTTACATGCATTCATTAACAGATAAATTAATTTCATTGGTTGAATGATATTTTATTATCAATGGCATTTGATGTTATTTCAAATGTTAATTTGAATATTAATTTCTAACAGAGAGGTCGAGTGTGCCAGCTCAAGTATAGGTATGAAAACAAGACTGCAGTTTATTTGCTGAATTTATTTGGGACTTGCTTTTTTGCGGGAGATACCCTGCACCCCAGCTGTTTGCCCAAATTTTATGTCCTTAAAATACTTTTTGCTTGTGCTAAATGTATTATTATGTATTCCCTCACAACATATTTTTGTAATTTTAAACAAGCTTTTGACATATTTCAAAAATATTTGTTTTCCTGTTCTTGTAACAGGTGATCTAATAAATTTGTTATACACTGTATAACTCTGCACTGATATCCACTGATGTCAGCGTTTATATTTAACAAAAATTCTTGTGTAATAATCTACATAAGAGCATGTTTTGAAAAAAAAAATGGAACAAAGTCTGTTAAATCAAAGCCATATGGGCTTTTTTTCTCACTGGCCACTCAAGCCTCAAAACCCACAAAAAGCTGTTTTTAGCATAAAACTGATCCAGGAGTGAATACTGACTTGCATGCATGGAGTTTGGTATAAGTAGAAAGTAAAAGTTATAATTAATATTTTATCCTTACCTATGTACGACACAGATCTGAAATAATGATGAGGCAACATGCCATGTTTTTACTGCCTCCTCCTGTCTTCCTCTTCCTGTCTCTCGCCTCTTCCTGTCCTCCTTTCATCTCTTCTCCTCTCCCTCTGCTCCCGCCGTCTTCTTTCCATTCCCTGCTCTCTCTCCCCCCTCCTTTTCTTTTGATATCTTTTTTTTTAAAGGTCTGTGTCTGTACTCGCATGCAGCACGCACACTCACAGTCATACATTCAGTGAAAAAACATGTCTCATTATCGGTCCCGACCAGCTGGCAGCTTTGTAATTAAACTATTTGTTTTTGTTTGTTGTTCTGCACACATTCATACGTCTCTCTCTTCAGGATTTTCTCTCTTACACCAGCACACCGAGTCATGTTTGTCTTTCTTTTCTTTTTTTTCCTTTTCCTTTTTTTTGCCATCTTTCGCGCACTCACATGTCAAAAACTGCACTGCACAAAGCCACAGCCTCAGTCTTGAATAGAGCCAGAAATAGCATTGGGTTTGACTTGGAATCGGCTTAAGTCTTCAAAGAGAAAAAATTTTGATGCTGCAATAGGAGTGACTGTGGGAGAGGGGTGAGCGAGGGGATAGAAGCTGAGAGGAGAACAGAGCAGATCTGGTTGTTATATCCAGCTGTGAAAAAAAAAAGAAAAAAAGAGGGGGGGCAAAAACTTCAAAGACTCATGTTGCCATGGTAACAGCATGGTGCCTGCTTTAAAGCCCCACCCCACCCACCCAGCGCCCCCATCCTCAAACACGCACACACATACATACACACAGAGAAATGTAATAAATGTATTCATAAAAATTGATGTCAGCCGAGGAGGAGTGGGTGCAGACTCACATCCTAATCATTCCTCTTTCTGCTCCATCCCTCACTTTTCTTCCGTGGACGCTGCTGCTGTCCGGCCGAGATCACATTGACGTGTTCAGTGACGGGCACCACTGCAGCTAATTAAAACCCGATAGGGTTAGCAGCCAACGCTTCAGTTTCCCTGTGTGATATGATTGGTTTAGTCTTATCTGATGGTAGTGGAGTTGGCCTCTTCATGTCTCTCTGGATTGATGTTTGGGGCTTGTTCCCTATAATTTGACGTGCCATCACTTCATAGCCGCTGGATCTTAAATTCCATTCATAATCAGATCCATCTCCCAGTCGGGCTGTTTTCCTTTTTCGTGTTTGTCAGATGAAGTTTTGTGGTCTTGCTGGTTTTCCATCGACTGTCAGGCAGTTTTTAGGCACAGGCTACATCTTCATCCTTTCACGGATAAAGCGCTACGAGACCTTCCATTTTAATTTCTGTTTATGTGATCTGCTTTGATGATGTTATTTTCACATACTAGTGTTTTATAAATTTGTACTATCTGGATTTTTATTTGTTGCTCTGTGAAATAGTTGGTCCGACTTATTGATTCAGATAGCAATATCTGAACGGATTAAACTGCCATGAATTTTCTTGCAAAGCAGTCACAAGCACTTGATTTCTCCAGTAATTTAGCTTTTAATCAAATACACCTTTTATCAAAGCAACTGCAGTAATATACAACTAACCCCCCACCCAACTAATATACAGCTTTGCAACAGTAAGTAACATATTACAATAATGGTAATATTATTGCTATCTTGGGATTTCGTCATGATATTGTTGGTATGAAGTGAAAACTTGCTCACCTCTAAATGTCCCATTTAAATGGGTGTTTTTGTTGTCTTCCAACTTTTCCCTGCTTCTCTGACTCAAGCACAAAGAATATCTACATTTACTTTTTATTTTCACAAGTCACAGCAGGCTGTTTTCACCCGCACATACCTAATATTGTAGTTATTGTCCAGTATTTCCTTTATCAATAGTATTTGTGGTACCTAAAAACAAGTACTATGGCAACAACTTTTCATATCTTTGTGCAAATCTAACCATCTAACCACCTCTGGCCAGCTCTGGTGCAGTCGATCAAAGATGTAAGGCTCAAGGTAAAAGCAGACTTGGCCATCTGTCAGTTTGCTTCCACTTATCCAACTGAGGATCACATGGTGGCTGGAGCCCATCCCAGCTTTCATGGGGCGAGAGGCGGTCCACCAGTCTAACTCAGAGGGACAGGCAACCAGTCATGCTCACCTTCACACAAAAAAAGCCCCTGGAAGCCAGTGGATTCAAACCTACAACCTTCATTCAGGTCTTCAGTAGTTCCACTTTTGTTTTTAAATTTTGGAATGTTTAGAAATAGTGATTGTTGATCACTTTAAACTGCAGTTTTATTGCAGTTTAAAGTGTGTGTGTGTGCAGGTTCAGTGTTTAACGGCTGCTTCTGTATTGTCCTGCAGGTGAAACGAGGGACCAGAAGTGCAGCACGCACAGGGTGTGCAGTAACACAACAGCGGGGAGCACGAGCACGAGCACAGACGTCGGAGGGAAGCACGCACATGGGGTTCGAGGGAGCAACGGGGAGTTATTGTGTTTACAGCTTTCCACTGTAAATAAAGAGCACTGTTTGCATCGCAGAGTCTGCGTTTTGGGTCCTCCTTTCCCCACATCCCCACGGTCTGCCCTCCAGACCGTGACAATTTCTCTTTTTTTCTTTTCTTTTTTTGTTCTGTGGTTCTTGTTGTCTTGTCAGAGGGTTTTTCTAAATAGATATCTTAAAGGTGAGGGGGGGATCAGCGTTTCTATCATAAAGGTCGATGGTTATAATACACCCAGGTTTCGAGGTCATACAAACATAATGTCTTTCTGAGACCCCCCAGAACAATGTGATCCTTTCTGCTTGTTTGACTCGTTTCTCTGCTCCAGTCTCCTTTCGTGGCCTCGCGAAGTGCAGGGGTCTGTCATGCATTAAAAAAGAACTGGGTCCAGCTAGTTTGTCCCTGGAGCGTTTCCTGTCTGCTGATGGATGGCTGCCCAGAGACTCCGAGGCTCAAGCTCAGAAGCTGCCAATGAGTTCATGTCAGCTGGAACTCAGAGGTTATTTATGTCTAAAATTCCTTCTGTTTTTACAATTGAGTAATCACCTCGGCGCCATGGTCATCGAGACAGAAAATCAGGTTAGTCGTGGAGGATCTCTCCTCTGCACTTCCATGTTATCAAATGTAATTGGTGCTTAGAGTTCTTGAGAAAGTGGTATCAAGTGTCACATTTTGTCTTACAATGGTCCTGTTGTGCTAATTACTGTTTCCACAATTAAATTATGAGCCTAAATATGAGCCACAGTGTGTCATAAGTTGAACTGGAAGTTAGCACCAACCCTGAAACATTGCTGCTCCCTTCATCTTTCTGATGAGACCTAAACATCAGATAAATGATGATTTCTTTTTTCCTTAACACGATGATGCTGTTGTCTGAGGCAAAGAGGAGTATGAGGAGCAGCTGTACCCAAAACATTCCCTCCAAGTGGTTTGAGGCGACCCAGGGCCAGCTGGGAAGAGTGCTGTGGTAAGGACACTCATGCAATGTAACACAACCACTGACATGCAGCCTCATACCTCCCATAAGTCACCTTACCATGACTAGTAAACTAAGGTTGATGCTGCATCAGTGTTAATTTACATATTTCATGATTACATTTTTTTTTAATATCTTACAGCAGTGACTGATTGTTATTACAGCCAAATTACTGTCAAAATTAAATTAGACTTTCTTCATCAAAGAGATCTTTGTGGAGGCGTCTCCTGCTGCTCCATCCGGAGCAAAAATGAAAAATCGTGATGCAAATTCATTTTATTCAATTTATTACCTAATGACCTAATGTCTTCTGCGTTTCAGTCATCTGGTTAGTTTAATGGGACTCCGCCTTCAGATGAACAAAAACTGCAACCCTGGCAAAAATATTGGAGTATATTAGGAAATACATATTAGCTTTCCTATGGAGAATAAGATGAAAAGATTAACACCACTTAACCCACAGATAGAAGCGGGTTGGCTTTACTAAGCAGATGTACTGCAAGCAGAAGAGACATATTTGCCTCTTTTAAAGTAAAAATCTTCAAAAACAGGAACGCTAAAGTAGATTATACAAAAAAAAAACAAAGTACAAAATGCAGTTTGTGGATTTCTAGAGTTGTCTGTGATTTGCCAGGAAACTCACAGATTACAGGAGACCAGCATCGATGTGTAATCTTCTTGCCTGCTGATCCTTTTGCTTTGCCCTTGCACCAACTGACATGTCAGCCCAGCATCTGATATGTATCTCTGGTTGAGCTGTGTTTTCAAATGGGTTCAGATCTGGTGACTTTAAAGAGCATTTTATTCAGATCATTTTTTTAATACTCATCAAATCATCCAGCAACACCCTGCGTCCTGTATTTGGGGTCAGTCCCATCCTGAAAGAGAATACTCCGGCCAGGATTACAATGTTAGATAGAAAGGATAAAAGTTATCAACATTCCTACTCTCAACTACGGTCACGAGCTCTAGTTAGTGTCACGTCACAGATCCAAGCAGCTGAAATCAGTCTCCTTCGAAGGGTGAGGCGCTCGGTGTTGTTTTTCAGTGGGAAAAAGGAGCAACCTTAACTCTTTGCCATGCTGTCAAAGCTTTTCCCCTTTCATCTGTCACCCAGCAAACAAGTCCTTTCTACTTGTATCCACATCCTACACTTAAAGAATGAACTACAATCATTCTGCATCATACATGAGCAGATTTCCTTATAACCTTATGGAAGCCTGAGTATCGCTTGAGGAAGGATCTGTTTATATGTCCAGCTGTCGTCCTGTACTGGTGGACCACGACTCCAGTGTTATATGAAGCTTTTATTGTTTTCAGTCTTTCACTGTAAATATCTTTGTGTTACCAACACCCATGCTTAGTGATTGCAGTGTATGCTCCATTAACTGAATCTGGCTTTGGCTTTATTTACACAGCATGACAAAATCCATTTGTTGTATCTTCTAGTTCCCACGCACCGAGGCACCTACTCTACCAGAACACCATTCTGTATATATGTAGCTGTGTAAGCTCACAGAAGAAGGATTCAAAGATGGTTTTGGTTTAACCCTTCCACGGGTAATAGCCATGTTTCCTTCTGTTTATATGCCAACAGAAATTTCAGTCAAAGTCTTTGAAGCCAGATGTGGAACCCTACAGTCTTCCTGTTGTGATTAGGACTTTGCTGGATCTCACCCCAAATGTAATTTAATATATTCACAAATCCTGAATCCTGGTCTAATCAGCCTCAGTTTCTCCTCTTCGCCTCCTTTATCATCCCAAACCAGGTGGTTCTGTGGGCCTGTGCTGTAATTAAAAAAATGCAAATGGGGTAATCCTGTAAAACAAATCCTTCTGTCTCTGTTAATGAAGACCCCCTAACTGCTTTTTTGTGTAATGAAATATTTGTCTGTGAGTAAACCAGCATTGCTCTCTCCAAAGAGACATGCCAGTCAGACAGCCAGTCGGGATTAGCAGTTTCACGGACAGACTGGGCCACTTTTGGCTGAGCTGCAGTCTGAAAACGATCCAAGAGATAAATGTTTAAAAAAAAAGAGAAACAATGTAAGTATGTCAAGCTGGAGTTGTGGTTGCAATTTGTTGTAATAGCTCCAAAATGCTGCCATATTTAAAGGCAGAAAACTATCTGTAACATATATTTAATTTTACCTGTTGAAAAATCAAACACTGACCATCAGAGACACAAAAGATCCAAACCCCAGCGACCAGAATCAAGAGAAAACAAATATTTGTTAAGTGTCCCATCCCATCAAAATGGACACAGCTACAGTTACATACAAACTTTCTTTCCTTGCTTTAATTGAAAAATGTTGTGGTTGGTGAAAGGGCTTGGGATAGGCTTGACAAAACCCAGATTAAATAGATTCAGAGTGATCCATCCCCTTAGGCTTCTTCTTTTGACAATGCATTGCCGATTCATTCCACACCTGTAACTACAGCTCGTGCAATCCAGTGCAACTGCTCCACAGTAGACACTGCATTTGTGGCCCTTTTGATATTTAGTCTTTATTGAACTCAAGCCAAGGAGAGCATTGGTGCCTCCTCTGGATTCAAAAAGAAGTTTGATTGTCTCGCAGGAAAATGACCATACTTCTCACTTGACCTACACTGTGACCTCAGTACATGCTTTTTTAATGAGTTCATGCTATCTCATTGGCAACATCATTATTGTTCATGTTGGCCATTAAACCAACATTAAAGGAAAGGATGCCTGAGTCAGAGTCAGGCCATGTCCACACTAATACAGTTTTGTTTGAAAACACATCGTTTTCTCTCCGTTTTGGCCTCCCGTCCACGCTGAGACGGTGTTTTCGGTCAAGGAAAACGCAGCGTTTTGAAAACGCTCTCCAAAGCGGATAGATTTGAAAACACAGTTTTTGTGTCACATTGTGGCCATCGAACCGGAGCCTTGAAAACGATGACACATTTTAGTCATGTGATGCAGTCATGTGACCAATTAAACTAAGGTAGCGGAGGGCATTAAACAGCAGTTGTTTTCTTTGCTCTCAAATTTTCGTGGTGGGGGGCGGCATCACGGGCCTCGGCAAAAATAAATAAATAAATAAAAATAGCTCGTATTCATGCTGCCCCGACGTCATGCCAGCGCATATTGGGAATGGCATAGGCACTGATTGGTTTTCTATCGCCCATTTGCTGGGAGTAAGGGCACCCTCCATTTGCGAGGTGCGCCTGCTGCTTGCGGCACAGGGAGGAGAGGGCGGGGCGGCGGGGGATTCTCTGGCTGGCTGGAGCAGCATCCAATAACCAACTCACAAAATAAAAACAAACCAACAAACACGAAAACACCAGACATTATGATACAGACTTATAATTTGCACCGATGTTTTTCGAAATTCTGTACGCGAAAAGTGAGCGCGAGAGCCCTCGGTGCGCCTGCTCGCTGCTGAAGTCAAAGTAAAACTTTATTGTCAACTCCGCTACAGTACAGAATATAGAGAGACGAGACGACGAGGCTCCAGTTACAGCAGTGCAAGTAAACAAACAATATATATAAGAAGAGTAAGAAAATAAATATGCACTTTAGGACTCGGGATAAAGGGATCAATAACAATTTAAAATTTATATTTTACAGTTTGATGATTTAAAGTCTCACACACAGCCCGTCGAAAGGGGAGGGGCCCTGCTGCTTCCAAATAGAGCACATTTCATTCATAATGATGTAAATCCAAGCCCATTATGTATTCATGATCTGAATCCTGGGTTGTGTGAAATCCCAGAAATAAACCTTAGACAAAGTGAATCTGTGAACTAAGGTGTAGGTGTGCTAGGTTATGTTGTGGTGATCCTCGATATGGGGGATGGGTGTTCATACTGGAGTGCAAAATTAAAACCAATGGAAGATGGATAAGAAAAGTTCAAATCCATCAGGTGCTCAGTTTAGAAAAAATAGAAAAGAAGAGGAGGAGAAGATGCAGGTAAGCAAATGTGTCATTGGATAATGGCAGGTCATCCTGAAACAATCAGAATCAGAATACTTTATTAATGCCTAAAGAAATTATGTGGGTTACAGTTGCTCCAAGAAGAAATGGTTAAAATAGCAACAGTAACAGACTAAACTCCAAACAATACATTATGTTACAGATTTTAATATTAATTAGTCATTGTCAGTTGTTGATTTGTTCTGTTCGCATTGTATGACGAATTATGATGGCTGTTTGGTAGCTATTTGCATACTATGCCTCTCTCTCTCTCTTCATATGTGTGTGTGTGTGTGTGTGTGTGTGTGTGTGTGTGTGTGGTGGTGGGTGCCAGAGGGTGTGTTCGCCCAGGGCGCCAAACAGGTTAGGACCGCCACTGCGTACAACTCTGTAAAAACGACTGAAAACAATAGTGTGGACGCAGAGTGTTTTCAGATGAAAACGCCGTTTTCAAATTTATCCGGGCTAGTGTGGACGTAGCATCAGTCAGATCCACCTTTCACTGATCATGGCCAGCTTCAAAGCACCAAAATGATGATGGCCAAAATGGTCCACTTAAGGCTTCAAGATGGAACTTTGTTATCTGGCAGGTGACGAGATGTTCACTGTCTATGTTGTATTAAAGATTAACTACTAAAATGTGGTCATATTGCTCTTTCCTCCTATGAATGTTTGCTAAACTTGTCTGCTACTGAATCCTGTGCAGCAGACCAAAATTGTTTGATAATATAAAATATTGCTGTTTGAGTGACCTCTGCACACAGCTAGTGCATTACCACACTACCAAACTACAAACTGCAGCATTCTTCCTAGACAATGTGTACAATCTGTGACAGGACTGATCAGTACAACTGAATAACTGCTGGCTCAGACACCTGACATCACTTCCTTTTTTTTAAGAAAAAATAAAAGTCAAGTTGTCAAACAAACTTCATTTCTACATCACTGCAGTAAATGCGCCTGCCACAGCAGTGCACTTATGTACATACATGAAAACATGCGCGCACACGCACGCACACACATGCAGACACATGCACACACATGGTATTCAAACACTTCTCTCACCACCGCTAGAGCTTTGATGAGGTTAGCCCTGCTGGTGGCTTTAAAAAAGAAGAAGAAGCACAGAACTGACTGTCACGGCGGGGTGCGCCAGTGTGTTTTTGAAACAGGACCCAAAAGCAGATGTGGACGAGGTGTTGCAGGTTTAAACAGAAAGCGATCCTTTATTTGGATGATTGCAGGAGTAAACCAGGAAACCAAAGTAAACTGACAAGACACTAAGAAACAAAATACTAAACGGTACTGAGACCAAAACCTAAACTATAACTATGACTGAGGTGGAAATAAACAGGCTAAGACTATGACTAACGTGGAAATAACAGCCGAAAACTAGACCTATGACTGAGGTGAGGTAAACAGACGAACCGACAATGGCATGCAGAAAACAAAGGGCTTAAATACATACAAGAGGTGATCAGGGGAAGTAGAGACACATGAGGGGAACAGCTGACTAACATAAACCTAATGACAGGACCAGGAGAGGAAAGCTAAATACAATAAACAAAGAACACATGACACTGTCAGAATAAAACAGGAAACACTAAAACTAGACATGACAGCACAAACTAACAGACCTAATACATAATGAATAAATACAAGAACCCAAAACATAGAAAACCAGAGGAACAATAAACAAAAGCTGCCCAAACTAAAGACAGAGAGGAAATGACACAAAACGAATCACATAACAAAATGAGACAAATACAAACATGAACTCAGAGCGCTGGGTCAGAGACCCAGCCTGTGACACTGACCAAATAATTTTAAATAGTTTGGGCATTTTTTTTATTTTACCCTACCCTGAGCCACTGAGTTCTGCTTCAAATTATGTTAATTTTGACATTCTTTCCAGTATTTGTGCAAGGATCTTTAAATATTTTCTCCCTAGCAAAGAACAACTAAAACTCTTGCCTGATGAAGGTGAAAAAACACAGAGCCTGGAACACTGGGATTTTCTGGGGAAGTGATAATGTATGCGATGCACACACTACAACCTCTCAACAAACTTCCTTGTGTTTGTAAGTATCCAAAAGCATCTGACAGCCACACAAACATCTGACGGAGTCCTCAGCCAAAGATACAGACAGACGACCTATTCAGGAGCACGGCAACCGAGTCCGGAGTCGAGGACCTTTCTAACGCAGACTACAGCCTGCAAAGCTGTGTGTTCAGCCAATGAATCAATCACACTTGCATCTGATAAGCAGTGCAACCCATTTGACTTAAGTCATCAAACAGAAGCATCATCAGTAACCACAGTGTCAACATTTTGCCTTTAACCCCCTAAATAATTTTACTTTTTCATTCGCTTCATTTGGTGTAAGAATGTGTCTTGATTTTGCTTCTTCAAATAAGCCCAAACTAAAAATACTTCTTAGCTTGACAGATGCGGACAGGCGCTGAAGTTATTTTGGCTTCCCTGTGAAATCATCTGGCAGCGCGTCTATTCTACACTGTGATCAAAACCATGACTAAACACGTTTGAGTGAGTGACTGAAACCTAAAATGCATGCACACACCTAAAGATGCCAGCTGTCTAGAAAGTGACGCATCTAAAAAAAACACTAAAGAAAGAACTAAACTCTCGCCAGTGATGAAAACAGGACCAGTATTGGCCACACCAATATCGATACTTTTAACCTATAAAAGCAAGCTTACATTGGGAAGAGCAGCTGAATCATCATTAATTTGCAAATTCTGAACACACTTTAAGGACTACTAAATCACTATGATTTTCTCTTTTTAAAATATTTAGTTAATACAGCAAAACAAGCCTTTCAGCTTCTAATATATTTTGAAACTGGGTTTTTTGGAGTGCTGGAATGTAAAAGTGTCCTTGTATACTAAACTTAGAAGATAGAAACAAAGTAACGATCCTATTGTGCTAGTATCAGTCCCATAGCAATCTGCACACCTCTATTCAATACTCTTGGGTAACAGAACTGATGTCATTGCTTATTCTTGTAACCCCTTTTTCTTGTTAGGTCATAACACACAGTAATGAAAAATGGAGTCTGTATAGGAAAAAAGGCAGAAGAGATGATTTTTTAAAAATCTTTTTGTGAATGAGTTATAAAGTGGTACACTGCCACTGAGGACCTTATTACGTGACCACGAGAGCTGGATGTAATGTTTTTATGCTGTCCGAGCTTACTCTGCACCCAGTCTAAAAATTATGGACTGATTTGACAGAAAGTGCCTAATTGTTCCTGGAGGAAATATAAAAATGAACATGTTGTATCTACACACGCAATCTTCCTTCATCAAATAATCCCATCAAACACCAATGAACATCTCACCCACCCAAAACCTCAGTCAGTTGTCTAACTGAAAATGACACACAGCAATTGCTAATATTACAGGGCTAGTGATCACTTTGAAGTGATTCCTGGACTTTATTGTCTTACAGCAGGCCTGTTCAGTAAGAGGCTGCCAAGCCAGTGTTACCAGAGCGACATTACACTTAAACTGATGTAAAAAGCATGCATTTTCTTAACCGCTTATCCAATTTAGGGTTGCAGTGAGGCTTGAGCCTATCCCAGCTCTCATAGGGTGAGAGGCAGAGTACACCCTGGACATGTTGCATGAGCCAAGACAGAGAGGGGCATAGAGAAACCATACAGGCACAGGGAGAACATGCAAACACCTCACAGAAAGGCATGCTTAAGTGAAATGTCACACTGAGGCCATTTTTTTTTAAATATCACTAACACCCCTGAATTCAAATTTACATGGGAAAATATATAAACTGACCTTTGGAATAAGCCCATAAATGAGATTAAGGCAATGTAAGCCGAAGTTGTTTTTCATCAAAAAGACATGTAGCAGGCATTTTGTGCCTGAGTGCAATGCTGGTTAACCAGAAAATCTCTGAAAAGTTACAAGCAGCCATGAGATGGCTGGGAAAAGGCCAGTTGTGCAGCTGCAAATCAAATAGGCTCTGCAGTCCAAGGAAGCTGAGCGGCAGGCAGACAGACAGAGAAAGAGGGAGAGAGCAATGATTAGAGGTCAGCTGTTGAACGAGTCGGAGCGCTGTTATACTTCAAAAGCCTCAAATTATCAGACCCGACCACAACATTCTTTAACGAATGATCTATCTGTCACACTTTATTTTGCAGTCAGCAATCAAAATATGAATTGCCCAAATACACCAGGCTTCTGCTTTTTCTCAATTCAACTCAGCTCCAAGTACAGTTGAAGCTGTGCTGAAAACAGGAACTGGATTCTTGTAGGAGTGGAGGCTCCCGGGGTTATAGTACCCAGTTCATTCACAGAGATGTAAAAGCACAATCCATTATATGGAACCAATTTACTATGTTTGCTTGCTCAAGAGGTTAACACTCATTTGGAAGCAGGTCTCAGCCTCCCTATGATAGTATATATATTGCATTAATGGTACCTTTGTTTCAAAATTATCACAAGACCCTGTTTCACAAAGGAGCAAATCTGAGCAAGACAAACAGTCCATGAGTTTTATTAATTCATCCCGATTATCGTGTTTTAAATGCAAGATAATAAGAATATTAACCTTTTAAAAAAACTATTGTGGTGGATATTAGACTGAAGATAAAAGTAAATACATAATACCTACAATTTGAGGGATTATTGGTCAGACAGTATCTTATTAACTCAAACCTGCATTGCAGATTTTGACAGTTTAAACTCTCAATAACACACACACACACACACACACACACACACACACACACACACACACACACACACACACACACACACACGAGAGAGAGAGAGAGAGAGAGAGAGAGAGAGAGAGAGAGAGAAACGCACGTTATCCAAACTGCTTCATCCCTATGGATACAAGGTCGCTGTCTCACACTGCACTGCAGGGCCTTTCAACCTAAATCAGTGATTTGGGTTATTTCGATAAAATTAGCTTTTAGCTGAAATTAAACCATTAAAAGATTAATTATTTTTTCAAGTCTATAAATAAAATACAGAGTTAAAAATAATAAATCATTGTGAAACTCCCCAGAGGCGCTTCCCTTTTTGGTGACTGGTAAGAAATCTTTGAAGGCGTGATGGTGCTTTCGATGAACCTCGAATTAAAGAGATTTCTCTGTTTTTGAGCAGTAATTTATATGCACCACTCATATATGAATATAAACCTGTTTTGTCACACGTTGAAGAATTGGGACTGAGAAATAAAAACTCTTCCCATCGTATTTATCTATAAAACAGGGTTATTTCATATCGGCGGTGTTCTTTTTCACGGAGCTACTGAAGGCATCGCGAAAGCCTGATCCATTGATCGTCAGATCCAGGCGCCGGCAGGACTCCTCGGTGTTTCCACGCCTACTACTTTCACCCCCTTTGTGGTGACTCTCCGGCTCACACACACTTTGCCAGACTTCCAGGAGTTGGAGCCACTGATCGAAGAGGGAACACCGACAACGTAAGGGGGAAGAAAAGAAAGAATAAACATATTCCCTGCCCCGCATGGATTTGCTTTCTTCTCTGGAGGGATTTCAAGGAGGTGCAATGATTTGTGTCGCTGGGAATTCTGGAGACTTGTACCGGAGAGAAAGGGCACACGTACTCTACGCTGCAAAGTTGTAAAAGTAGTTTCCCTTGAAGTTCCCCCCCTCAAAACCACCCGTTCTGACTCCGTGCTTCTCCAGTTTGTAAACCCCCTCAACCATCATGGCGAGGCGGTCAGCGGAGAAACCTCTGTTTTTGAGACTGAACGCGCGCGCTGCTTTTCGGGATAAACACATTGGCTCGCGCGGAGGCTTCATGGCTTTTTCGCGGAGCTTCGTGTTAATCTGCTTGGCTCTTTCTAGTGGATATTGCGGAGCCGAGACGGAGTTTTCCATCCTGGAAGAAGCGCAAGTCTTGGCCGAACAGATGAAAAAGCTGTCCTCTCAGGAGCTGGGAGTCTTCACTATGCAGGTAATTAAATAAAACAAATAAAAGACACCAAGTTGTTTGAAGAACCGCTGAATGTGTTTGGGTGCAAAGCAGATAACCTCCGCTCGTGTCACGTCGAGCGAGTTGGAGCGGGTTTTAATGGGTTTTTTTCTGGCGCAAACAGGAGCTCTAAAACAGGCCTGCACAGCGCAAAACTAAAATAATAACAACAATACTCTCATAACCGCAGAAAAGATAGTTTGTCGACAGAGATGTTAAAAGTGTTGCGAAACAATAAGCTTCTATGTTGCAGTGTAACAACAGGCTCTTTGAAGTTGGGACGCGTTTATCTGGGACATGAACACGCCGGAGGTTTGAGGTTCTGAAAGGCTGGCGTTTTACCCTTTTATTCTTTTTTTAAGCTCTTAAGAAGTCCCAGTAATAATGAAATTTATTTAAATTCCAATACCTTCAGTTATTACTACACTCTCTGTGTGTGTTTGTTTTTTGTGCGCGCTACCTGAAAATGCCAACAAAAAGCGGGACAAAGTGTCCTTCATAATGCACGTCATAATTTCTTAAAAATGAGTGCCCTCTGTCCCGCTGTGTGCTCCTGAGCACATGTCATTGTGCACATACTCGAGTTTATCTTTTACCTGGTTGATAAATAATCTCCCGCAAGTCAATCTGCTGCAGCATATGGGCTCATCCAGAAAATCATATTTCCCCCAGAAAGAGCTGGTGATGGTTTATGATTAAACGCAAACAGCCTGGATTTCACGTGGATAGAAACACACTCTCTCAGCATCAGTTCTAGCACAAATGATTGCACCTAAAGCTGCCACTGATACATGTTTTCTTCATGAGCAATGTTTTTAGCAATTTTAGAATTTGTTTTTGTAGATTTGTCTAATAATTTAATTAATAAAACTCCACAAAATTGAAATTTCTGTGGTCACATCTTCTTAGTCCTTCTGTCTATTTAAAAGCCCCAAAACACCAAAAATATTCAGGTCCAAAAGGAGGAAATCTGCAATTGTCACAATTTTGTGCTTCTAGCTGTGTGCTTCATTGCCTTCTAAAGACACCCCGCCGACTGCTTTCAAGATAAGGGATTAGTTTGGTCGTGATCAGTGTTTGTTGTCCGCCAAGCAAGCGTCACAGTCAAAATAAAGATGCAGATGTTTTGGAGTTTTGATCTCATGAGATACCAGCTGAAATGAACCCATTCAACAGCGAGTCGGTGGACATGAGAGACAGATCTTTCTTTGGAGAGTGGAAGTCATTTCATTCAAAAATTCCAAACTCAATCACTCCATCTTGCAAGCAGATTTGTGTTCATCTTGTGTGATACTGAAGTGAGCATTTTTGGGGACTCATTCTTAGTATTGTAGTGACCAAACAAAAAATGCTTCGACTCTAAAAAGAAGCCAGAGTCATCAGTGAGAATGACTGCATTGTTGCAGCCCCAGTAGACGAGTAAATGCACTATATGATAATCATCCATCCGTGCAGTGCTGCATTAAATCACCAAATGGCAGGAGGGTGCAGTGCCAGGGGTGTGAAGGAGGTGTTTAGCACTTCAGAGGCAGAGGAGCTCGCAGGCCCCGAACACAGAGGCGCAGCAGCGGGGGGGCCTCGGCCCCAAATGGTGTTTCATCTTCTCTGCTTCCACACTGAGCCGCCTTCATCCCAGCTTTGGGAGTCGGCTTTGAGGGCTTCCTCTGATCCCACCGGATCTGCTGTTGTCACCGCTCATCCCCTCCCTGAGCTCCAGTTTGTGCTCTCGCCGCCCCGTTTCTGGTTCTTTCCATCATTATCGCTCTCCCTTTCTCTGACTTTTTTCCCTCTCCCTGTGCAATTCTTGTTTTCAGCTCCTGTTGGTGTGAATACTTTGAATTAATAGCTGTTTTCCCCTCAAACGAGAGTAAAACGCCTCCATCAGTGACAAAGATGTAATTAATACGAAATGATCTCAGCTTATTGTCGGCCTCACTTAGATTCTCGTGACTAATTTCGCATTCATACAGCAGCGTACAAAATGAAGTGTTCAGCAGTCGGCATCCTTCCCCCGTGTCAGGGGAAAACGGTTTTGAGCTATGAAGATGTTGCAGAGCTCTGAAAATCTGACTTGGCGTGAAGCTTTTTTTTGTTTTTTTACTTACTTCAATTGAAGTGGCACATTTCACAGATTTGCCAGAGTGGTTTTCCAGTGAAAACACAACTGCAAGGGTCTGTTTCAGGCCACGAAAGGACATCGGCTGTGGTGCTCATATCGTGCCTGATTGAAATTCAGAGATGTGCCAGTTCAGCTAATTTTTTTTTGTCCCTTTCTCTCTTTAAAAGAAAAACAATCTTTTCCACATATGTTTGTATCCAAACAGAATCACTGATTTTCATTAAAAGTCTTTAATTTCTTGAGTCACAGCTGGCCCTCATTATCTCTTAAAGGAGTTCTTCAGGTTTCTTTGTCCACTGAGCTATGTGCCGAGTTCACGCGCTGCCTTTTCAGATGAGATCTGAGGATTTTGCCATCAAGTGAGCATCCCAGCATGCCCATTTAAAATGTAATTGTACCCCTCTGCACCCCACCCCTCATTCTCTGGCAGATGTGTAATTTGAGGCTCGCCTCTCATCGGTGTTTCTGAGTCACTGGGTTAGCCTTGTTCACTCTGTCATTGACTTAGTCATCAGGGGACTTGAGGGCTTACAGCTGATGCTTTTACGCTGACAGGTCTGCTCTTAATATAAATATAAATATATATGTATTTGATTTAGTGGTGAAACCCTACTGTAGGTAGGGTCAGACTTTGCAGGTTTGCGACGTATCAATCAGAAACTTGATGACAGTTTTCCCTTTTGAGACGTTTCATATCTTCCTGAATAATTTATGATGAAGATTTCTACATTACGACTGCTTATTGTGAAAGGAGAAGGTCTTAGATACCCATAGAGCTTTTCATGTTCGATTTCCTGCAGGCTTAAGCAGAAGGCTGAAGATGGCAAGTTTAGTTTTGGATCTCGATAGGAAATTCAATCTCTTTTCTTACAAAACACACGACTGCAGCTACTTTTCAGAATCAGAATCAGAAAGGGGTTTATTGCCAAATGTTGAGCAGGTTTACAACATTAGGAAATTGCTGCGGTGCTTCAGTGCAAACATACTGTCATAAAAAAATATAAGAATAAGAATTAAAAGTGCTAAGTAGATAGATATATACATGAGTGCAGGTGGTGATCAGTGCCAAACATGGGGTGATGCAGTGAACACAGCTTAGGGTCATGTGTTAGTGGTGGGAACAGTCATACGGTTATTGTTCATGTGTCCAACAGCAGAGGGGAAGAAACTGACCAGTAAGTGGAGCAACAGGCTTGATCACTTGTAAACATGCAGTAAAGAGAGATGTTAAACGTACATAGCCTGATTGCTTTTAACGTTGAGAAGCATGTATGCACTATTGGCTGCTTATTTATAAAGAAAGTTTCACTGTGTTAGTTTCAAGGGCCTCAATCCTCATACAACAGTATGGTTTGAGGCTGAACCCCTGAGGCTGGCTCGTCCATTTATCCCTGGCCCCCTAATTGAATATTGATAGCGTAGTGAAGGTTTGTGTTGGGGTAGCTCTGACAATGTCTTCACTCTGCTATTTTCTGGTTTGGGATCAGTCCAATGGTAACAGAGCTGAGATTGACACTTTGTTGGTTTCTTTAACCTAGACTTGGCTTGATTTGATTTAACATGCACTCCTCTGTCTCTCTCGGTCTCCATCTACCTTTATTCTAATCTTCTTGCTCCCATTTCTCTTCTTTCTCTTTTATTGGCCTGTGTTCCCGTTCCCTCACTTTATATTGAATCAGTTGCAGAGACAGGGTGGGGGAGGAGGAAGGTTTGAGGATATACAGCAGGACATCAGAATTCCTGCTAGGCTCTCTGCAGTACAGCTTCAAAGCCTTCTTGCCTCTTACTGCGTTGCCTGCATGGCTCTGTGCTCAGTCAAGGTTACTATGAGCCTCACAGGCCCACCGCTTCATCTGGGACTGTTACTATTCCCCATCCACACTCTCTCTCTTTTGACTTTGAGCCTTCTCTAAGTGTGCATGTTGAAGCAGTTCATTCAATTAACAACATGATTACGATTTATTTGTGAGCCACTGTGCAGCCTGTCTGCTCAGATTGGAACCTGGTAGTCTGAGAGCATTTTCAGCTGATTATAACCCAGATTATATGAAAGAAGAGGTGTCTTATAGAACTTTTTATTTTCAATAGTCCTCATCTAATGGGAATATGAGCTTTTCAGTGTCTTTTCAGCACGTCTCTGCTCTTGCCTTGTTCCAGCTATAATGGGGCTGTTTTTAGTTCCCTTTCTTCGGGGCACAGAGGTTATGTAATGCGACCAAGTTTTCTCTTTCAGTAAGTGTACTTCTGCAAATGACAAAATATGAGACTGTTTCACTGATGGAAACAGTCTCATTCATTCCTCCATCTTTACTATGTTTATTATGCAAGTATTCAAACAGAAGCTCTGCATGATGTTGCAGTAAAATTTTATTCTGATGAACTCTTGAGCATTCTTGTTGTTCTTTTTATCTGGCATTTAAATGAGTGAGTCTGAGCAGGGTTAGATCGTAAAGTCGTCACAGCAAATGTGAACTAACCCAGTTGTCTCACTTAATTAAAATGCAGTTCACATATTTAAACCGATATTCTGTAATTAATATTTTATTTTGTGCCAGCAGAGGTGAACCAATGTATAAACGAATTAATTTTACTAGGAACAACTAGGAAAATCTTTCGTTGGCTCAGCTCTAACCTTGTATGGAGACTGGCTCGTGAGTTGGTACGTACATTCTTGGTTCCTAGACAGTGAATACTAATTTGGATTGAGTCTTGCCTTGTTGCTACCCTAGTAGGCCAAGGTCTAAATACGAATGACAGAATTTCAAGTAGTGGAAGCAGAGTAAATTTGAATGGTTGTCATTTTGTGTTAGCCTAGTGATGGGCTTTGCCTTTTGCCCCATGACAACTGTGATAAGTTGCAGTCCCCCTGTGGCCGTGGAACTGGAAAAGTGCTCAGAAGAATTGATGGACTGTCGCAGCCTAATCTTCAGATTGTTCTATATCCTTATTATCTAAAGACCACAACTTTAAGCTTTCCCACACTTTACAGAAAGAAAGTATCCACATTGAAACAACAAGCACAAGATCAAATGTTAAAAGCAAAGTAAAATTCTTGGGTGTTTGCGGCTCAACCATAGAATTTATGGGGGAATGGGTTAAAAGTCTTCCTGTCTGGTTTTTAACGATCTCTGTTAATGTGACATGTGGTTACTTTGTTTAACCTTGATTGGATTCTAACCTCATCCCATTAATGGTATGCACTGTTTGCCTTTCCCTCCGATCTCTTTTTATGTGTTTGGTTAATAGAACCAGGAGTGCTGTGAATTAGTCGACCTTGAATTGAATAGCAAGGCCAGAAGTTTTTCTTCTTTTTTCATTCTGACCATAAATTGTGATGCATCTCATTGGTATATGAGCCCCCTGAGGCTGTGCTGGACTGTCTGTTCTTTTTCCATTTTAACAGTGTCTTTTTCCCCCCCCAGCTTTTATTGCACAGAAAAGTTTCTGTTGCTTTAAAACTACCTGCTTTTAAAACATAGTTGTTAGATTCTTGCTCCCAAGTTGCTGAAGATGCATGAATACTTCATAACTTCAAGCTGCAATGTTTTGCAGTGTGTGCAGCTTTAATGTTTTCTTTTTTTGTTCTTTATTGTTTTTATCCTTGCTGAATTGCAAATGAGCATCGTGCACATTCGAGGCTATACGCTGTCTACATTTATTGGCAAGAGTTTTTTTTTTTCTTCTATAATTTGAAAGTTGCACTGTTCAGTCGAAACTGAGAATTTGTTTTCCTTTGTTCATTTTGCTGGAAAAAAACAGGGCTCTCTGCCAACAGCTGCAAGGTCCCACAGCAACGTCTGTAGTGTTTTAAACTTGGGATGACTTTCACATTGGTCTTCAAAATTCTTGGGCTGTCCAAAATCCTGGGAAGCAGCCCAGCTCTGTCGATTGTTACTTCTGTTACAATGCAGGAGAGAATAGAGTAAAGAGTTTTTATTAAATCAATGGCTGCTTGTGTGTTTGGGCCTAATTCCAGCCACTGAGGGGTTCAGGCACCCTTTATAACCAAACTGCCTTTGAGAACAGTGTGTCTGGCTTCTAAACCGAGCACACACCAAACGCTGCGAGGTCCCTAGAATTCTTGGATCAAACTAGGAGTTGGGTATTACTGTCAGATAGAAGCTGTCTGGATTTAAGGAGGTCATTTTTAATAATTTTGTCTCTTTTTTTTTTTTTTTTTCTTATTGTTTCTTAGCTTGGGTAGGGCATCTATTGGTCTTATTTAGGGCTGCTCGATTATGGCAAAAATGATAATCACGATTATTTTCACTGAAATTGAGATCACGATTATTTGACGATATTTATTTAACCCTTTAAGACCTACTATAGAACCAAGTCCACCAGAGCTTATATTATTTTTATTTATTTTTTTTTACATGTTGTAGTGCCATTTGTGGGAGCACTTCAAGTTGCTATACATCAATACAACTGTTATAGCCCATATTTTAATAATATGTATGCATTAAGTGCATAGTAATTACATAAAATTCAAAAAAGTGCAATAAACTACAAAAAAAATTGAAAATCGCTTTTGTTTTGTTTACATATATTTCTACTTGGAGAAATTTAAGAGGTTTATCCCTCAAAACTTTAAATACAATAAAGTTGCAAAAAATAGTTTCCCACCACAGGAAATTTATTTTGAGTGTCTTCATAGTTTTATTTTGGAGATACAGCAATTTTTATATACTGCAGGAAAAACAAAAAACAATCCTATGATGCAAATTTGCAAAGAAAACAGCATGTGCATCATTTCACTGTGGGAAGTGTTACGAACAGCTGATAGGAACGGCAAAGCGTGTTTCTGGAATATTATGTTTTTGTTCCTGCAAGCGCTTTTTATGCAATTTTTGCAAAGCTATATGTGGAACGAAACCGTGACCGAGGACAAGCTGATGGCATGAGATGTAAGTACAACTCCTCCGGTTTCATATGCAAAACAAATTATTGCGCTAGCTTACACGGTTCAGGTTCTACAGGGATTTAAAAATAGTTACGCAAAACGGAGCGTGCTGCTCTGACCGGCTTTAAAGGGTTAACAATGACTTTAAAAAATAATATAAAATAGTGTGCAACACCACTGAAGTTTTTTTTTTTTAAACTCTTTTCAACCAACGGCAGTCACTCTCCAAATAACTTCTGCTTAGCTTTCCGAGCTTCCCTCGGGTCCTCTTAATCAGCGGTCTCCACCCTTTTTTTGCGCCACGGACCGGTTTATGCCCGACAATATTTTCACGGACCGGCCTTTAAGGTGTCGCGGATAAATGAGGGAGGGGCTAATAATCGGCTCAGTCATTTTTAATGATCGTTGAAAGCCCAGATCGTAATCGTGATTAAAATTCGATTAATTGAGCAGCCCTAGTCTTATTAGAGTCTACTGTTTAATATGATTATGACCAAGGAGGCCATCTTCTTTTATTTTTATTTTTTGACGTGGCTCCAAAGGTGGGAATGTTGACTTTACTTTATTAGTTCAGACTTTTAAATTAATGCCTATTGTCTAGCTATTGTTGGGTGGACTGTTGTTACATTTGTGCAGATATGCATGGTGCTCAAATATGAAAGCCTGTGGTTTTGGATCAGTGCTAATTTGACTGTGTGGTAGTTTTAAGAAAATGTCTTCATAACAGCACCAGGCTGAAAGATCACTGATGAAACTTGAGATTCATACAAACTCCCATTCACACTTTTTTTTTTTTTCTCAAAAGAAAAAAAGGTGTCCACAGTCTGATTTGCACATTTCTTGGTTTCAAAAGTTTATCTTCTGTCTGTTCTCAGTGTGTATGCACTAAAGGCTTTAGTACATCACATTTCCACATCACACTTGCGTAAGTTGCATACTAGACAATGATGGGCTACCAGAGTACTTGGCGTATCAAAAAGTTGAGCATAGAAAACTTTCTTCCTTCAGCAGATAAAAGAGAAATTTTCCACATGTTTTAAGTGACATTTTCTAAGTTATCCATGTCAGGTTGTAAAATTTGACTTGTAAATACAAATTGTAGATTGTTTTGTGTTTGAGTCGTTTTGGACTGCAAGGCTGTTGGAAGAGCTTTATGGAAAGAAATATATTTTTTTCCAGAGCGTTTACATGATACAGCTTTCCATCATTTCGGTCAGATCCCTTTACATTTTCAGCCAGTTTAAGTACAGCCTGCTGCACTGCCTCTTGGCTCCCGTTGGACAGCGGTCAGGACAAAGCATGAAACTGATGTTCTTCTCCTTCTGCACCAGCTGTTGTGGTTTAAATCTGTCTGTACTGTCGTGGCCAGATCATTTAACTCACCGCTTTTTGATCCGTTTTCCACATTTCTTAGTTAAAGGAGGGCCTCTCAGTTTGGCTTTGACTGAAATTGGTTTTGCTGTGTTTTTTTTTTTGTTTTGTTTTGTTTTTTCCCCCCACAGCCTCTTAAGCCTGTACATTTTTGTAACTGTTTTGGTTGCACACTCTTTTTTTTTTTTTTTTTTTTTTTTTCCTTTTTCCTCCTGACCTGCTCCTAAAATGCCAAGCTCCTGTTAAGAATCTTGATGGAATGTTTCCTTGGCTGCTGTCGCAGTGCTTTGAAGTTAAGCAGTTAGATTAGGAAGCTGTAAACATACTGTCCTTATCGGTTTAACCTGATATAAAGCTAAGTGGGCCACTTGCAGGTAGAGCTAGCATCTGGCATTATTCACAGAACAATGAACTAAATGTTCTTAAATAAAGAAGTATAGCCCTGAAATATGAATGTCAACTAGTTTCACTATTTATCTATTAGCAATTGCCCAATAGTCACATTGGACACAATAGCCATCTGTTACCATTAATATAGCAGCTGAGCTCAGTGTAGATGGATAAAACATGAATAACAGGTGGAATATTGAGCTGTGACGGAGCAGATTATGGACATGGGGACAACTGGACATGTTACTGGCTGTGCAGAGCAGCGAAGGAACGTTGCTGAACCGAGAAGATGGTCCTGAGTTTTGAAAACTTGTCCGGAGCAGAGCAGCCAAATCAGATGGGGTTTTCACACCTAAAGAGCTGCAGACTGAGGCAGAGCAGTGTGACCAGTGGATGAGAGAGAGGCTGCCGGCAGATGTGGACAAGATGATGAAATTTAACTTTTCTACGTTTACAATAATTTCTTAAAATCTGTTTCTTCTTTTGCTGTGAGGTCTGTTTTAAAGTGCAGGGAGTGACCAGTTCAATCTTTCACAGTGATGTTAGGTATGGTCTTGTTTGTTGTACTCTGTTTATTAATAAGTTCTATCATTTGACCTACATTTGACCTTCATGATCTAAAGTGAATTTATCAAAAAAAATTATAGAAATGAATAAAACCTTTAAACTTGATCTTAAGTGCGTATTTTGTTAAATCTATCTTATAATTTGGGAAAATTTGTTAAAAATGAACAACTTGGCTTTTTCAAGAAACAACTTCTTTGCCGTTCCTTCTGTTGTTGGAGGATGGGTTCAAACTCTATCCCGTGGTATCAGATGGTATGGACTGCTTTACTGGGTATTAGCACGGATTTTGCAATTCTAGTGTCATGACAACCCTAGGGTATACGTGAACTTAGTGCTACAATGACACGTGGCAACAGTTAACACACTTTGTTGATTTGTGCAAACTACAAACAAACAAAGAACTCTTTTCAAATCCATCGCACTCGCAATTTTTACCTCGTAGGTCTAAAGCTACATACTTTTGTGTTTTTCAAATGTAAGTTTGGATCCTAGCTAACCCACTAAACATCTGAGGCACACAATAACACAAATGTACCACTCAGTCGAGGCAGCGGTAGACCAGAAACTCATGTGTTGTGCAAGATAAAACTACTATTTTCGTCAGCGAAGCTTTCTAGCGTACACAAGTTTGCAACGGCTTTGGGCCCATGTTAGAAAGAAGGATCTCTAAGCAGAGAACGCACTCAATCTGTATTTCTTTTGGTTGGCTAAGATTCAATTGTTGGAGCTGATCCTGTCTATAGTGCTTGGCTTCTGTGCCAGTCAGCGCTTTTTTCTGTTAGGAGGGATTGCAGACTGACATCTACTGTAGGAAACGCATCGACTGGGCTTATATTTTTTTTTAAAGCAACACTTAAAAAAGCTGAGCTTTCCCAAACTGAGTGAAAATAGTAACAATATTGCGTAACCTTTTATTCTGATTTAACCACAGTACGTGTGACAAAACACTGAGATATACATAAGATATTGAGACCACAATAATCCAGCAGTAACTTTTGGTCCAAATGTATATAATATTTGTATAGTTTCATCATCAACTTTCCTGACAACTGAAATTATCCACGCAGTTATCTCCTGTGTGTTGAGCTAAATCCTGTCCTTGCGCAGCGCTCCAGGTTTTTAGCAAAAGTAGCTAACTCGGCCCTCTGTTTATTAGTGATAAGAACTAATTAACAGGCTGTGCTTAATCGGCTCATTCTCACTTTTTCTTAATGATTCTCTCTTTCTCTGTTACCCCTCTCACTCTTCATGTCCCATTCGCCGTCACCCTCCCTCTGCCCTCTCTTTTCTACACACTAATTCTCTCACACACACATAAGCCACAATGAATGTGTGTGCATGTGTGAAAGAGAGAGAGGATCTTTATTGGTGATCCAAGCTTTGTGTTTTCTTTTTCTAGATTCCAGCCAGTGTTACTTAGTTAGCTCCAACAGGAGATGACCTGGCAGTGTGAGCCAGGGGACCCCAGGCCACCCTTTAGCAAGTCAGTCCCTTCATTCGCCACAATGGGCGAGACTCAAAATGAACTCCGCCTGAATAAGAGAGAGAGAGGGGAAAGGAAAGGGGCGGGGGTTGTGGTGAAGGCAAAGGGGGGCAGTGAACAAAATGCCCATTTGGGAGGGCAAAGAGAATACGGGGACCAGCTCCCACTCCCCCTGCCCCCCAGACAACATGGTCCCCATCCCCCTCAAAATGCGCACACACACACACACACACACACACACACACACACACACACACACTCTCTCACGGATGCATGCGCACACTCCTGCAGAAGAGGCTTTACATTCTTGATGAGGAGAGTTGGAGCTCCAACTGTGGAGAAGCAGATCAGACTGTTTTGCATGCCTTTTTTCCCTCGTTTCTCTTTCTCTGCTTACGCCTCTTTCTCGGTGCTCTGAGTCGCATATATAATCGCCCAACTTTTACTTTTGTTAAGGAGCGCTTATTCCGAGGGTGTCTCAAATTTTCACCCATGTTTTTATGCCTAGTTGCAGTTTTTTGTTTTTGTTGGGGTTTTTTTGTATATGGTAAGTGCATTTTCTTTGGGAGGGGGGGGTGGAGATCTGACTGCGCATAAGTAACAGCAGGCTTTGGGGCTTCCTCTTTAAGGCAGCGTGCAGTTCAGAGCATAGACAGAAAATGCTAAAGTAGGTGCTGGGGGTTGGAATGAAAACTAGAGTAGAAAAGATCGTGTGAATCGGTCGCAGCCAAGAAATGGCAGGCTTTCATATTGTGGAGTCTCACACACACTCACAAACACACAAAAGCACAGTGGCAGCAGTCTTCTCTCAGTTTCTGAGGATTTGTAAGACGCCTCCCAAACTCTAGGGTCGCAGGGTCATGGAGGTGGTCTAACTTCTTTATTCACATACTGCGAGACAGTAAAACATGGAAACCTTGTGTAAATTTACAGGCCCAAGGCCCATCAGTGCACCGATGTAAAGCTGTGGTAGCGTGTATAGTGTGTGCATGTGTGAATTCACAGGTAAGCAACCTTAAATTTGACTAAAACACAATATGAAGAAGGTGTACTGTAGCCGAGTAAACCTTTGATTTTATTTTGTGAAAAGCAGCAGTGATTACATTTTTGGGCAATTGGAGGCAACAAGCCTCCAGCTCCATTTAAAGATGTCCAGGTAGTAACCACACAGTTTTGTCCACTTAAGCCATTGCACTACAATGCCTCAACGTGAACTAAAATGTGGTACATATCTAGTAATATGTAGTACGATCATAGAACACAAATATTTGTCATTGGAGTCTGTCTGCAATCCATCCCCATACATCAAACACAGAGCAATATTAGCAACGTTGGGCCTCTGGCTCTGTTTTGGTCTCAACACCCTTTTGTTTCAATGACTGACCTTTAAACATGAAAACAATTGGTCTTTAAAGCAAAAATAATGAGCTAAAAGACAGTAAAGTCCATGGTTATAATGCTGTAAATGCTAGAGATACTTTGACATTTGAGTTTTTGTGGCACTGGTTTCAGCATTGCTGGAATACCTCAGGAAAAAAAAGAAAAGTATGATCTTTATGCCTTCAGGTTTCAGTGGATTAAAAATGCTTTCACTGTTTCTACTTTCTTCTTTGCCTATCTTCTCGAACATCTTCATCTTCTCTTGATTCATGGTGTAATTGTGTCTGTGGGTGGTGGCATGTGAAACCATGTCCTTTGCCTTTTGTACGCTGCTGGCTTGCTGGCTTTGAAGATGAATCAGGAAGTGACCTGGACTAATGAGTTGAACTCTGGACTCTCTGCCTCCGTCTGTCTCTGTAAGACAAGGCTGGTTGGAAGATGAAAAGAAATGCGTTGTTGTTTTTCTTGCACAGAAAATGGCAAAGGGGGAAAATGTGCTACAGCTCGCTAATTAGGAGGCAAGGAGGAGTGTCACAGCTTTGAGCATGAGATGAAATGCTGGTAGACTCCGAAACACCACTTTAACTGTTCCAAATGCGTGTGAATCCCTACTGTCGCGCTCTGGTGCTATCCATATCTTTATGTCTGCCTATACACACACATACACAAGTCTTATAAACATGGAGACTCATAAAAAGCTACATGCACAACTGTGTTTAGCTATCAGTGTCTCTGAGCTCAGATATGTGTCTACTAAACGAGTGGTTTATTTGGTTTAGGCTGACTCAAAAGTAATGGAACATGAGCATTAGGCCAAACAGGCCTCAGTGTTTGACACGGAGATGGCCAGCTTTACTCAAGATCGCCAAACAGTGCAGCTCTCTGAAATAAAGACTGCAAAATGATATTTGTTCCCTGGATAAACAATGAAAAATCCAGGCGTACTGTGTACACTTCGCATAGATTGCGCCAGTACAATATAATGGTTTTTTTAGTCAAGTCGGGATTTGATGACGTGAGGTCTGACTCATAAAGTCATATTGCTCTTGTTGCACGGGGACCATCTTAAGATGTTCTTGCAGCACATTTCACTTGTAGGCGTTGAGTTTAAGAAACTTACCAGTTATCCTATGCTTGTTTACACTGTCTTAAGTGCGTCTGTCCAGGTTCTCTATGTGATCTCCTCCTGTTTGACTTGGTTGTAACAAACAGTTGGCATGTCCTGCTTTCTGAGTGTGTCAACTTGTGGTCAGGCTCAACAAACCTGTTACTGTTGATGTGTATTGGTGTAGTATGAATAGACTGTTTTTAGGTTTCTGACATGTTTTTCTGTACAATTTACAGCCTGAATCTCTTCTGACTATACCGTCACTTATATGTACTCACCCAAAACCTGCAAGCCAGTCCTTAATGTCATGATCCTTTCTGTGACGTAACCTGTGGAGAATCCCTTTAAATGATTTTACTGCTTTTCAGTATAGATCGTGTCCCCCGTTACTTCCTGAATTTAGAAAATCTGTGGTTCACAAAGAAAACGTCTCTCATCCAACAGACAGACGGCGTGTTTTTGAAATCAGTCCTGGCATTCTAGCTGAGAGGTCTTAATGTTGAGTCAATAGCCTAGCAAGCTGGTCTGTCTCCTTTATTTCTTTCTTTTTAAAGTTTTTGTTTTTTTCTGGCAGAAGCCCAGTTATAACGCTTTCTACAAGAACACTACAGTCTCATTTTATCCGGTCTCATCCACTCCTCCTCATCCTCTCTTGACTTCCACACTTCTGTTTCCCAGATCTTTACTTTTCAGTAGACCAGGTTTGTTTTAGGCTTGGTTGGCTGGTGTCATGCCAATTATTCTCAAATACTCCAGCCCAGGCATCAGTACGTCAGCTGGTCAGGTTTTCTGCTGGTATCTTGCTGGCAAGCGAACAGGGTGACAATGTGCAGCTTTTCTTCACTTGTTATGGACTTAGTTTTTTTTTTAAACAATTGTGATATAATAATGCATCTTTTCAGAAAATGTGCTCAGGCTGTGTAGCCTGGGAATTGGACAAAGCTGAGAGCTCATGTTTCATTTGCTCTGGCAGAATGTGTCTGAGGTTCATCCCTTTCAGATTTACAAATAGCCTTGCCCGTGCTACCCCAATCAAAAACGTGAGATTTTTCACAGGTTTTGCTGCTTTCGAATGCTTGCAAGTCTATGCAAATGTGCCTGCGTGCTCCCATTGATGATTTCAGTGAAGCTGAATTGAGAGCGTCATGACTAATTTGCATACAGGCGTCTGTCTTTGGCTTGCATTTTCACGGCTCTCTGCCAAATGCGAGTTCCTTTAGCCATTTTCCCACATGGAACTTCCTGTTTTAGAGTCAAAACATAGGCTGTATATAAAAGATGGAAATAGTCCGTTGCAAAGCTCGAGTTTAGCAAAATTGAAGAATAATTGTAACACTAACCACACACACAAATGCAACACTAACCACACACACAAATGCAAAATAAAGAAAGTCTTTGATGGTGTTTTGTCCTTGATCTGAAGCAAGTAGGAGTTTTTAATCCTGCTCAGTCACAGGAGTGCAGCCAACACCTCTTACCTTTCCCGGAAACGTTAGTCTGTCTGCGTTACCTGGTCTATGTGTGAAAGCACTGTTAGGCTGATACTGAGCTCTGTGGGAACAGGTATCTGTGTTCACTGGTGGTGTAGTCTGCGTCTGCGTGCGTTTGTGCCCACATTTGTAGTGGCGTGCTGATTTACACTCCTCTGCACTGGGTTAGTTTTAGTGATGTGACTGTATATTGTAAAGTATGAGATAATGAAGGAACAAATAAAATGATTAACTTACTCAGTGGATCTAATTTTGACTTAAAAAAAAAAAAGTAAGGCAGTCAAATAAAAAATGAGACCGACTTTTATAGTAAGTGTAAAATCATGGACTCATATAATCTACCTACCCATTCTTAGAATGTGAATATTATTTCGGTGTTTAATGAGGTGCCAAACCGAGCACGTTGACCGCCGCAGCAGGAATGCCAAATGGGTGAATCTTCTTCGAGAGGAGTCGTCATATGTCTCCTGCATACATCATCAAAGAAGCACGTCTCTCCCCCTCCTGGCTTTTACAGCAGCAAAGCCATTTTTCCATTTACATACTAGAAACTTGTGAATGTCCTTGGGGAACTCTCTCCCTCTCTCTCCCTTTTGAAAGCACTCATGCTCAAGCTTCTGCACACACCAGCGATCGACTCATGAATCTGAATAGGAGAGGTTTTCGATGTTTAGACAGCTCAGGGGAAAAAAACAAAACAAAAAAAACCCTGACACCCCCCCAACAGTTGACATGTTGATGAAACTGTGTGTGTGTGTGTGTGTGTGTGTGTGTGTGTGTGTGCGCCTTGGATTTACTATATATCTATATCCTTTGCATATAGGAGAGTTCATATTGGTTTTTAACTCAAATTCTGTATTTGCACAAATTTCAGGTGAACTAGGTTGGACCCTTACTTAATAGTACTTTAAGTTGCTGCAGGCTTGTAGGTCCTATGATGTTGAAACTGACATTGATGCATTGGTTTAATTCCTTTTCCTCAATTTAATGTGAGTAATCTGTATCTGCAGGTATTTAAAAAATACAAATAAACACCTTGGCAGTCATGTTTCTTTAAATTACCATACAGGAAATAGGCCTGTACTTGCTGGGGTGAGAACACTTTGCTTCACAGACTTGACAAAAGACAGGAGAATCTGCCAGAGGCTAAATTTTCTCTTTATTCAGCCAGTTCCAGATGATTCATTCATTCATTCATTTATGGCTAATAAGGGAGATGGCTTGCTTTGTTTTCCCTTTTTTTTTTTTTTTTTTTTTTTTTTTGTATTAGCCCTTTCCGACATCTGTGCTCACTCATTCTGCCTATCCTCCGGGAATTTAGTTGTTTCAATTCTGAGCTAAAGAGAATCTCATATGTGTGTCTATTCAAAACAAAACACATAGTTGGCTGCTGGTAAGAAGTGCTATAGGGAGAAAAATAAATAGTACATATCACTGCCCTTTCTTCTCATGAAGTTGCATCTCAAATCTTATTACCTAGATAATCGGCCCTGTAAAGTCCCACATTTGAGCCCACACTAAAAAAACAAAAACAAAAAAACCTGACCTGGCAAAAACTAGTACCGACAATTTCTGAATAAAATATGTTGAGTATTTTTGTAGACAAAAAATTAAGAATGTTCTATTTTTATTCAGCTTGCATGTTGGATTGAAACAACATGACAAGTACAACAAAAACAAAAATATCAGTAGGTAATCTAATCCAAATTTCCAACCGAGAAAACAGTTTAGTTAAACAGATGCATATTTTTCATTTCAAAGATTTTCACCACCTACCATTTTTGAGACCTACTGCCCTTAAGCAGTCTTTCAAACCATCCATCCATCCAGGTTTTCAGGCAAATAAGAGATTGTGAAATAGATTATGATTGTAGATGAAATGACTCATATAATAGTGTTTTTTCTACTGTAATTTATGGCTGTTATTCCCACCAGTGTGTACAGACTTATAGAGGCGGCGTTTGTAATGGAAATTTCATAAAGGAAAAAGTTCTTTCAGAACTTAAACATAAACCTGAATGTACTTTAATATTACTCAGCACATTTTAACGTAACCATGTAGCACTAGTTAGCTTGTAAGCATAATTCCACTTGTGCTAGTTAAATAAATGTATGCTCAAATGCCAAATAATGCATTTATTCACCACAGATGAATAAGTGGAATGGACCGTCATCAGTTTCTTTTATTTATTTTATTAGTTAGCCTGCCATCTAGCTAAGCTACCTTTAGATTGAGCTACGTGACATAAATGGGAGCTGCATACACTCTAATCAGAAGAGTCAGACATGTTTGAGAGAGGATTGTTAAAGTCTGACTACTACTATTTGTTTTCACTAATAAATATATTTTATTGTGTTTTAGAAAAACAAAACGGTTTGGCTCTCATTTGTTCCCCTTGTCTGTTTTAATTCTGCCGTCAGCAGCTCCTCATGTTGCATTTGAAGCCTTTCTTCCACCTGCCTTAATTTAGCTAAGGTTGGTGCAAGTGTTCAGTTAAGGAGCTTGCATCTCAAAGGCGTGATTATGAAGGTAGAATCATTTCGACACAGTGACTCTACAAACATAACTTTGGTTAAAAGCAGACAAACTTGAAGAAACAAGGGTGAGTAACATTGCTAATTACTCATGAGTAATGGATGTGAAAACATATGACATACAAGTATTTGCAGCATGTTTGGGTTTGATTTGAAGCCAATGTGCCAACCACTTGATCACATCTTAAGTCCAAGGTCTATGTTAGGTCCAAGATAATCACTGGGCTCGCTGTAAGTCGTATTTCTTTCCCTAACCAAAGGTCTACATAAGAGTTTCTGGGCCTATCGACTGCACTCCACGCGTGCCAAAACCAACAGGTGCACATGTCTAATCTCTCTTTGTTTGCATTTCTTTTTCTGCCTCTGTCTTTTTCCTTCTCGGCCTTTGATCTCTTCAGACTCTCAACCTCAAACACCAGCTCTCCCTGCTTTTATCATGGGTCACTTTTGTGTCGTCATCTGCTTGATCACTGTTCATTTCTTCCTCTTCCTACTTTAATCCTCTCTTCCTTTCCATTTTTTTCTTTCTCTATGTCTCTCTTCCTCCTCTGCCTAGACCAGGGGTCAGCAACCTTTAGCACCCAAAGAGCCATTTGGAAGCAATTTCCACGCAAAAGAAAACACTGGGAGCCGCAAATACTTTTTGACATCTAAAATGAAGATAACACTGTATATATTGTTTTTTTTTTTTACCTTTATGCTTTGTGTGAACAACTAAGGTGTGTTGCTTATGAAATTCATGAACTGCTATAGAGAAAATTAAATTTTCTCTGTATTTCTCTATCATGACATAAATAAAATTTTATTTATGTAATTAACACATTTTGAACTCTTAAAGAAGAGGCGCTGCAGTGGAGGCGGACGCACCTGAGTGGCACCCGCAATCACGCCTCGCCGCTTTAACGTCTGTGCGGCTGTGAGCTGAAAAGCTACAGCCGGCTGTATGCGTACAGCAACCGTGTGTGAAAAGTGGTCAATAAAGAGATGCTGAAAAGCCTGTTCATGCAAACATCGTCGGGTCTGCCGTGATATGTTTACAATGGGACTTCTGCTCCTGAACCTCTGCGCACAGTGTCTGGAAATCGGGGCTGTACGAAGTCACTTTCATCTTTATGCAGGACTGTAAGCTGTCATCTGTGAGGCGTGAGCGGTGTTTGTTTTTAACATAGTTCACGGTGGAGAACAGCTGCCGACATAATGTGGATCCGAAGATCCATAATTGGCCTACCTGGGGTTGAAAGTCTCGATAAAGGCACGGCGTTTCGGCGGGTATATCGGCTTCCGCAAGTGCGACGCTTATTTTGAGCGATCAAAAAATAATAGAATATCATTTTATGTTTGTGTTTCAATATCACAATAATCTTCCAATTTAGAAGTACAAGTTAAAAAAAAGAATTAACATAAATAAAATACACTTCAGCTAATTACTTAAAAAAACAGACAAATTTATTTTCCCAAACCACACGGAGCCGCACTATAACGACTAAAGAGCCGCAGGTTGCCAACCCCTGGCCTAGACTAATCTTCACCGTTTTCTGTCAGGCAGGGTCGCTATCCTGTGAGATAGTTTTCCTACAAATTGAACAGGTAAAAGAGGAAATTTGTGTGTTTGTGCATTTTATGTGTGTACTTTGGCAGTGAGGTTTCCTGCCGCAAATGAGGGTCACAACTCAAAAACTGTCCTCCTTTTTATATAATCCGCTCGTGTACAGACACAGAGCGTTTGCCAATTTAAACCGTTCAGGTGTCAAACAAGAATGAACAAACTTCTCAACGTGTGATGTCTCAAGCTGTGTTATTTGTTCCATCCTCATGTGTACGTCTATATGACTGTGCATAAATGTCCTTATATATTTCTGTAATTTGGCCAAGCATGGGTTCGCTGTTTTTCTTCCTCACCACAGCTCCCAGGTTACCTCCCTTGGCACGCAAAAGTAGCCAACACAAATCCTGCATCCAGTTAATCATCTCATGCCATAAAGACGAATGTTGTGTTACACTGCAGCACTCATTATTCAGGCTGTAATGACCTCCAGTCTTAATAACAGTGCATTTATGAAAAATCCATTCGCCGCGTTGTCATTTGTATGTTATGGTTGATACCTGTTGCTTTATCAGGAAAATGTGTTTTGTACATTTAGTTTAACATGCACTGAATCTTTAGGAAGGTGTGTGTGGTGATTTATTTTGTCCAAGTCTGCTTAACACAGACGACATTCAATTTAAGATCAATGCATTGACAGAACAGAGACCTCTTACATGTTATGAAGCTTTATGTAGGCAAAGATTGAAAACATTTTGTGGTTCAAAATGTGCGGAAAGTGGTAGCTAGTGGCGGCTTTCTGGATCTATATTTGAAATGACACATTTTTACTGTTCAGGCTCAGCTCCCTGCATGCACAGCTGAGTCGTGATATGTTTAAATTTACAGTACAGTCATATTGTAACATTATGTTTACTTTTTTTAAAAACAAACAAACTTCTAGTTAGGGCTAGATCAGGTGACCCTGAAACCTCCCTTAGTTATGCTACTGTTTCGTCCTGTTTAAAGGGATTTCTTTTTTTCCTCCCTTGCTCATAGTGGTTTGTGTGATTTCTCGGGTTTCTAATATTGTAGGAATTTTGCCATAGAATATAAAGCACCCTGATGCAATTGTCGTTGCGATTTGGTGTATTCTCTTTTAACATCAGGTATGACATAGATCCACTTTAAAACACTGCTGTTACCAGGAAAATCCATATTAACACAATATCAAGCTTTGCATCTACAATTTCATGAATACCTTTTGCAAAAAGTTGTGCATTTGACATCTTGTTTGCTTTTTGTCAAACGGGTTGGGGTTAATCAGTACTTTCAGTCATGCCAGCAAGTGTCAGCAGTAGGGCTGCCACAAACGATTATTTTGATAGTCGACTAGTCACCGATTATTTTTGCGATTAGTCGACTAATCAGATCATCATCCATTAGATGTAAAACTACAGCTTATTGCACCAGCAGCATCTGCTCTTATATAACTATCATTAGCTTACAGCTTTAAGTGTTTAAGGTCTGTGCTAACTAAAAATAAAGACAAGATGATAGTTTATTGAATTTTAATGAAATTTGCAGATTGTTTCGGTGAAGATTAATAAACTCCTTGCTATCTAAAATATAACAGGACACTGGAGTATATTCTGGAGCATCTCACACTTCTGATAATCAGCTGTCTGCTTGACGTTTATTCAGCTGTGTAAAAACTATAACTTTAATCTCAGACAAACTGATTTACTCAGGAACAAATAAAATACTAAAAAAAAAAGCCAAACAATAACATTTTAAGTTATCTAAGTGACTCATATATATTTAACCTGAGTAGCGAAAGACGGCGGTGGGTTTGAAAACGATTTGCGGGGAGTCCGGTGTTCTCACGGCGCTATTGAGCCTAGCCCCCGGCTCGCTAACGAGCTAGTGGGTAACAGATGTCTCCGAAAACGTAGGAGCGCTTTTGAAAATATGTGGTGTCCTGATAAACTGAGCAGATATTTGAGGTTTACACAGCTACATTCTCGCCTGAAAATATGTTAAACGTTTATTTTGTGACCCAGAAAGAATAATAAGAGTAACATTAAAACTAACTAGCTGCCGCCATTGTTGGAAACTGCGCTGGGCCGCGCTATGAATTCTGGGACACAGCTGCTTCTTCTTCTTCTTCTTCTTCGGGGTTTAACGGTAGCTGACATCCTTGTACATGCAATGCTGCCATCTTCTGTTTCAGTCCGTTATTACACTCTTAAATCCTGCCACTTATTCCTGCGTCTTTTGTGATCTTACAAAGCTTCAAACGACGCGTCGACTATTAAATCAGTCGTCGACGATTTTGATAGTCGACGTAATCGTGACTAGTCGACAAATCGTGGCAGCCCTAGTCAGCAGCAGTGAGCTGTGCTAGTTTTGCTTTGCAAAGTCAAATCCAGTGTCGTGTTGTTTAACCTTCCCTTTAGAGCGATCCTCGCTTTGGTTAATCAGTCCATGTAACTGCCTTTAGAGTACATGATTTAGAACAAAGCCCCATGACCCTCTAACAGTGTCCAGACATGATCTCACATCAGGCTCAGAAACCTGAGAAGGAGACCACCCCAGGAGAAGGAGTCGTCCCTTATTATTCTTTATCTCTTTACCATCTCTCCTACCCACTCACATTTACCTGCCTACGGTACGCATGATGATCTAGAAATGTATCTTTATTCGTATGAATCTCTGTATCACTCTCATAAGTGAGGGCTGTTGCATAATTTGATTTCCTCTCTATAGTTTATTCATGTTTTTTTTTTTAGTTTTTTTTTTTATATTGTACAGTGACTAGGGAGTCAGTTAGCACTGGTTCAAATGATGTTGACAATTTCAGTCGACGTTTGTGGCTCGTTTGTGCCTTAATAATGCATTCATCAATGCCTGAAAAACTGCAAGTGAAAGCGCCTGCAGATGAGTGAACAGCATAGGAATGTGAAGATGATCCAAGATAGTTTGTGCAGACAGCGCAGGCGCCCCATCTGATTGTCCCTTCACTTTTTTGTAAGGGAGGTGGATGGGGGGGATGGTTCTTAGTGGGAAACCCAAGTTTTAAATTTTATTAGTGCTGCGTGATGAGGCCTTTGAGCCATGCGGGTCAGCGGCTTACATTTTGTCAATCTCAGCATTTTCACACACTCTTTTGAGATCTCCAAGTTCAGCTCAAGAGTCGGTATGAAGTTTTCGCCCTGCCAGGGTTACCACTAGGGTGTGACTGGGACTTGTGGTGCCAGACTGGCAAGCTGAGGTGGTTGAAGCCCGGTCCACAGGTGAAGTGTTTTGGAGACGCTGCTTGGTTTCTGTGCCGCCTCTTGGCTCCAGGTGGGTCATTTGTCATTTCGCTGGGAGCTGTAGTTTCTGAAAGGGATAATCTACAAGACCTTATTTTTGACTTATGATGAACTTCTTAAAAAAAAAAAAAAAAAAAATACTTGACATGTAGTACAATGTAAGTGTGGCTGATGCTTAACAGGAAAGGACTCGCCCTTTCCCTCACTTTTCAGCTCCGTTACTTAGGGCTGCTCGATTATGGCAAAAATGATAATCACGATTATTTGACGATATTTATTTAACCCTTTAAGACCTACTATAGAACCAAGTCCACCAGAGCTTATATTATTTTTTTACATGCTGTAGTGCCATTTGTGGGAGCATTTCAAGTTGCTATACATCAATACAACTGTTATAGCCCATATTTTAATAATATGTATGCATTAAGTCCATAGTAAGTACATTAATTGCAAAAAAGTGCAATAAACTACAAAAAAAATTGAAAATCGCTTTTGTTTTGTTTACATATATTTCTACTTGGAGAAATTTAAGAGGTTTATTCCTCAAAACTTTAAATACAATAAAGTTGCAAAAAATAGTTTACAACAACAGGAAATTTATTTTGAGTGTCTTCATAGTTTTATTTTGGAGATACAGCAATTTTTATATACTGCAGGAAAAACAAAAAACAATCCTATGATGCAAATTTGCAAAGAAAACAGCATGTGCATCATTTCACTGTGGGAAGTGTTACGAACAGCTGATAGGAACGGCAAAGCGTGTTTCTGGAATATTATGTTTTTGTTCCTGCAAGCGCTTTTTATGCAATTTTTGCAAAGCTTTATGTGGAAGGAAACTGTGACCGAGGACAAGCTGATGGCATCAGATGTAAGTACAACTCCTCCGGTTTCATATGCAAAACAAATTATTGCGCTAGCTTACGTGGTTCAGGTTCTACAGGGATTTAAAAATAGTTACGCAAAACGGAGCTTACAAAACTGACTGGCTTTAAAGGGTTAACAATGACTTTAAAAAAATAATATAAAATAGTGTGCAACACCACTGAAGTTTTTTTTTTTTAAACTCTCTTTTCAACCAACGGCAGTCACTCTCCAAATAACTTCTGCTTAGCTTTCCGAGCTTCCCTCGGGTCCTCTTAATCAGCGGTCTCCAACCTTTTTTGCGCCACGGACCGGTTTATGCCCGACAATATTTTCACGGACCGGCCTTTAAGGTGTCGCGGATAAATGAGGGAGGGGCTAATAATCGGCTCAGTCATTTTTAATGATCGTTGAAAGCCCAGATCGTAATCGTGATTAAAATTCGATTAATTGAGCAGCCCTACCGTTACTATTATTTGAAGGTATTGATCAGATAACCCTTTAATAACCTGATTAATACAGTAACTGACAAGTGTTTTTGTCATGAAGTATACTTCTTAACGTGGTGCCTGTTCATTCAAACAAACAAACAAGCACTGTGCAGCCCTGCAGTGGTGTTTTAACAAAAAACAAAAGTCATTTCTGAATGTCTTGATATAAAGAAAAAAAATCAAAGCACTTCTAAAAACAGTATTTTCTCATTATCACGTGTTCCTTTGTTCAAACTAATTTGACCACAGTGTGTGTGTGGTTTTGTCTTCGCCCTCTTTTAGTCCATAGATTTTATCAGCTTAATGGGGGTGCTCAGGTATGCAGCTCTGATCAGCCTTTGGAACATTTTCACATTGGCTCCATTTTAGCAGCAAGATGTTATTCCCATAACCCGCTGCAGGCCCGATGCCACTGCAGACACGTATTATATTTATATAAAATAAAATATAGTTTGTGTGGGGGGTGCAAAATGTACAATCTCTAAGATTGTACATTTTGCACCATCCTTAAAACTATGTAATCTTTTATTAACAGTTAGCAACGTCCTTATTAAGAATTAATTTTTCACAAGGTTTCAGTATATCCAATTAGTCAGCTGTTAGTGTGTGGTTGCTGTGGCCTGAGGCCTTGTTTTAATGACTCGATTGCCTTGACTTCAAAGACCTCGTGTGGTGAAAACCATAAGGTAATGACTTGTGACCAAAGCCTCATACCACATGTACTTTGACAGGCACACCCCACAGTTTGTGCTACGAGGAAGAAGCCGGATAATGGGACAAAACTGCAACCTTTGAGTGATGTGTGCTAGGATGTAGTTGCATCAGTTTCTTAAACTGTTTCTTTCTTTTTTTTTTTAAAAAAAAAAAAGTATTATTATTATTTATTTTTGTATCTGAGACCTTCTCATTTCTGCCAGCGGTTAGTGCACAATACACTTGACAACTGAGTCCTAATTTTTTAACACTGTTTGCCAGACCTAAGATAGGTGTTTCCAATATCCCTGTGTTGGTGTTGTTTCTGGGCAATCATAATTAATGTTGGTCCCAGATATTCAAAGCTGAAAGTGACCAATCACATTGTTATATGTGACTGGTTATTGTGATATTGTCATAATGTTGGAAAATTTGTAGGGGGGAAAAAAACCTGCCAGTGTCCACCAACATTAATGATCCTGGAATACCACAAACATGGATACAGCCGATCTTGCCTTTAAGATAATGTAGATTATAATTGTCTTTGTCCTGTCTTCTTTCCCTCACCCTCAACCGGTCGGGGCAGATGGCCGCCCCTCCCTGAGCCTGGATCTGCTGGAGGTTTCTTCCTGTTAAAAGGGAATTTTTCCTTCCCACTGTTGCCAAAGCGCTTGCTCAAAGGGGGTCATATGATTGTTGGGGTTTTCTCTCTATTATTGTAGGGTCTCACCTTACAATATAAAGAGTCTTGAGGCGACTGCTGTTGTGATTTGGTGCTGTATAAATAAAAATGAGTCACATTGAATTGAATGTAGCTAGGTTATGTCAGTGTTCTTGAGTGTGGACTAGTGCTAGGCCACATTTCCACCTTTTACCGTGCCATGTTTTGTCTACTGTACTTACAAGCATTTTGTGAAATAGCAAAGACAATGTCCACCACATGGCTGCACCGCAGTTGTGTTTTCTGTTTATTTAACTCTCCCAGTTTGTTCTGTTGAAATAGCAACCTCTAGATTTTGTGGGGAAGCACAACATTAAGTTGATGAAAGAGAGGATAAAATAATGAAACTGAAATGCAGCTTAGCTATTGTTTTTAAATGAGGGCAAAACTATTTCGTTCCACAAACAAGTCCTCATGCCAGTCTTCTGTTACTCATTACTGCCACTTCATTATTATCTGCCAAAGTTAAAGGAAACAAAGTTGATCAAATGTTAATATCTGACAGCTTTTTTTTTTTTTGCGACCTTAGTTTTATTTAAATGTCCTCTAGCTTTCGAAGCTTATTTCAATCTGCATTTCTTTCCCTTCTATCTTTCTCCTCTCTTTACTGCTCTAGTCTGACCCAGCCCCACTTTTTCCTAGCTTTTCTTGTTCCCCCTCCTCTACTCCTCCGCCCTCCGTTCCCTCCCTTGTTTTCTCTCACATGTGGAAAGCATTATATCCTGTCTGGTGGAGAGAGGGAGAGAGCGCAAACTTCCCAGTCTGAGACTGAGAGCTTCTTGGGGAGGCCCAGGGGTGGTGGGTAGTGTTAGGGTTTATACGGTGGTGACTCTCGCTCTCTTTCTCTCAGGCCTCATGCTGTTTGGATAAAAAAAAGGGGGGTTTGTTTTTTCAATGCACCACAGCACCCTATAGCTGACAGGCTTCACCCTCCCAGTGCATTAGACTGGAGGACACACTGGAGAAAGTCCAGTCAGAATTTATCAGTACAGGCACCGGCTCCCCTCACACACCCCAGCATATGTCAGGTGAATTATATGTAAAGATTCAAGCTGAAAATATGTCTCCTTTGTTTCCTTTCTTGGAATAGATCAGAGCAGATTTATTACACTTTTGTTTCCCAAGTAGTTTTTATTTTCATTTTTGTGGATTTGCTCATTTCGTCTTAGATTTTATAGATGGAAAATGTTTAGTTTTGCCTTTTTTATGAGTTGAGTGTCAGTTTCAGTTTTTCTTTGAATGTTATCAATAACGGGGCAAAAGCGGGTGACTCACATGTCAGATGCTTAGCATTAAAATTGTCATGTAGACACTCCAAGTCTAAATAAACACTGAAAATGAGAAAATGATCTTATTTCTTATTTTTGTGAGTGCATAATGTTTTTATTTATTTTTTTATTTTATTTTAGACAAATTTGTTTTTTTATATACCTCTGGTTTTACTTTTTGGGTTCAGTTTTCACTAATGCAAAAAAGTGGCATTTTTCTCAGTTTCTCAGAAATCCTACATATAATTTACCAAAATATCAACAATAATTACCCCCCCCCCCCCCCCCCCCCCCAAAAAAAAAATAATAAAATAAAATAAATTAAAAGTTAAAAATTTGGCCATTTCCAAAGAACTTTCATCAGTACAGAACTAGATCACAGTTAATCTCTACTGCAATCCAGATTTATGGATTTCTGCAGGTAAAGCCACATTAACTTTGTTTCTGCACTCTCCTTTGCTCTTCGTCATAGTTTTGTTTCGTTTTAGTTTTTGTAGAACAGGAACAGTGGGCTAATAAGGATAACTTAACTTCTGAAGCTTTGGTCTTGAGATAAACCTTCAGTGCTTGGGCCTGGAGAGCTGCCGGGCTGAATAAATGTGAAGAATTTAGAATGGACATCAGGACTGTTCCAAGTGCATCCTGGGAATGAAAGCTTTCCTTAAAAAAAGCTGTTTTATGGAGATATAAAATCTAGGTGTATGCAGTCCTCCCAGCACACACACACACTTTTCTAACATAAACATTCAGAGGACATAACTACATGTTGAGAAAATTGAAAATGCTACCCCAGTCAATCCGAAAATGGTGAACTGCAAAGAAGCCTTTGAAAAGCAGCTAAAGTGCACGCTTGCACTCCCCACACTAACACAGTGTGTGGGCTTGGGCTTTGGGGCTATCGCCTCAGGTTGTCTGTTAGTTAGATTCACACAAATTAATTTGGCCCTAACCCCACCCCAATGCAGCAACAAGCAGTTGGCAGACACTGACGGACGGTCATTTAATTAACCGACCTGCTCCACTGGGTTGAAATGGAGACGCACTTAATTAGTGAGGGTTTGGTTTCTCTATGGCCATTATACTGGCATTTAGAGATCCATCTTTGACATGCCTTTTCTTACTGTACTCCCTCCCTCTTCTCCTCCTCTTTCATGGTTGAAGGCATTTTTTTTTTTTTTTTTTTTTTTTTTTACATTGATGCATAGAAATGAATCAAAAAAGTAAGACTGGATCTTTGACAGGCTTAACATACTTTTAAACAAAAAACAAAAAAAAACAAAAAACCCCAAGCCTTGTAAACAGCTTGTAAAAGTTTAACCTGAGAAGATTGGATAGCCATAGCTGTGACATTATCAGTCAGGAGCTACTTATAGGACTTGGATTGGTCTGATCTGGCTGTGAATTAACAGACCGGCGTGGTGAGATGGTGATTGTGTAAATGGTGTGAATTCCTTGCAGCATGGTTCGATCATTTTTGGTGTAATTTTATTTTTAATTCCCATCTAATCACATTTATTTTACTGATTTGAATAAAAATAAAAGTGCTTTTATTTTGTTAATATGCGGCATTTGGCTCTGACTAGAGAAGTGCTTTTAATATTTGGCTTCTCACTGAGCTGCAGATAGTTAGAATTAAAAGGAGCTTCGTCATATTTTGTAAAACATTGCTGTTAGTGCACCAGGTTTACCCCCAAAGGAAATGCATACGTCCTTAGGCTTTCTACTTCTCTTCTTCTGACCTGTGTGTTGTGGAGCTGCAAACTGCAGGTATAATTATTTCAGCCCTTTTTGGCTGCCTTGGGAAAATACAAAAATTGGGCTCCTGCTCTCTCTTCCTTGCCTTTCCTCCTCCAGTTGCCTGTTTCCTGACTTTGTAGCATTCAGAAAAAAAAAAGAATATGGGAGGCGAGGATGGGGATAAACACATGGCAAGGGTCTGGGGGAAAACAAACACACGTGCACACACATCAGAGGAGGAACTCTAATGCTGCATCCTCGGCCCCCAGCCCTCTGTAGTGCCATGAGCTGGGAGTTGGCTGGGAAGCAGGGAGGAAGCAAGGGAGAGGGTAAAAAAAGGAGAGAAGCTGTGTACCAGCAGCATGGAGGAAGAAGCCGTTACTGTCCCTTGGGCTTTAATATTAAGCCTTTATCTGTCAGCTATATGGAAACCAGTCTCTCTGGCCCTACAGCTCCAACACATCTACACAGGCTGGATTTAAATTGTCTGTGGATGAATGTGACCTTCACCTTCATGGAGATTTCTTACAGTAGATTGAGCAACACACATGTACAAAGGCACTCTGCAGTTTCTATTTTTTATAGCAGTCATACCTATTTGATTCAGCTGGCACATGGTGAATATGAATTTGTGTCTCAGTGAGGCTCCCAGTTTGCCCTGTAGTGTGTTCACCGATGAACCACGGACCACTAAAGACAGCCCTGAAGACAGGATTAGAGAGAGTGTGTGTGTGTGTGTGTGTGTGTGTGTGTGTGCGTGTGTGTGTGTGTGTGTGCGCATCTTTGTATACAGGCTTGCTTGTGCAATTCCAGCCCCACTCTTTGAAGATCGATGAATTGCTAATATGTTCATTCCCAATCTGACGACTTCTGCTTCTTATCTTCCTTATTTTTTGCCTTTCTGTAATTTTTATTCTCCGCAGTCTTTTTCTTTACTACTAGTTTTTCCTTTTTGAAAAAAAAAAAAAACCTACACGAATGACTCTCTAAGTCTCCATCATGTGGTTGGTGTCATCAGTCTTCTGTCTGGATTTTCTTCCCTACATCCCTGGGAACAGAAGACTCACTTTTAAGTAAGAAGAGCCTCTTATGGTAGTTTGACATCCCCAAGAGGGCCTGACTGAGGAGATGAAGTGGTAGAGCTAATTAAATGGATACATATGGTTCCAGTGTTGATATGAGATAGGTGCAAAGAGGATGCAAAAGTTAAGGAGAAACCTAAGGGAGTCTGCTTTAGAACTGCAAAAGGCTGTGACGTGTTAATCATTTTCTCTTCCTGCAACTGAGAAAATAAATAAAGCAGTGAAAAAGTTTAAAGGAGTCAGATATTCTCATAAGTGAGGGCAGTATTTCCCTGTATGTCTCAGCCTACATGAATTATCCACAGTAAATGTACCATAGCTCTGAAAAGCTACCAAGTCCCTATATTTAGTTAGTGGAAGCTTACAGTTTGAGCTTCCACTAAGGTTTGGGCATTCCTGGGAACCACTCATCTGTGTCTAGGATTAACCCCATGGTGAATGGCTTTAAAATCTGGCCTAATGAGTCGAAGGCTGGAGCTCTGCAATCAATGCACAAGTCATCTGAATGCAATGCTTCCCATGTAGAGCCAGGGTTAGCCTTTTTGATGTGTCGTTAGAGACATGCGTTTTGGACCTTGCAGCAGTGCAATAAAATCTAAATGTTATGTATGGATGACATTTTGTCACTAAAGGCAAATGTTATTTAAAAAAACTCTTTTATCACAAATTTTAAACGTAAGACAATTTGGTATGTTAGTGGCAAGGGAAAACATTTACTGTTGTGTGAACTTTAACCAAGGGATAATTCAAAAAAGTGTTTTGAATTAGAATTATTTTGTGAAAACAAAACGCCAAAAAGGACCAGGAGAAGTATATTAGCCCCCTGCAAAACTGACTGTTATTGAGCTATAGCACAGACCATTGCTGTGCAATGATGTGCTTTAATTTTGTAGTGCTCACAGCTTGTGAAATGAAGCTGAAACTGAGGCGTATGTTATTTACACACAGACAAACTTCAGCAAAGCAAGCTAAATCAGTTAAGGCTTGCTCACAAAACATGAGATTGATATACAAAGTTATCACAGCATATCCAAGTGTCACAAACTGGAGTGAGAAATATCAAGAAGTATCAAAGAGAGCCACACAGCGCGGAACAAGCCTGACAGAGGAAGAAAGTAGAAGTAGTGAGAGATGTGTCTAAAGACCTCAGAACAACTGCCAAGACACTACTGAATGACTTGCCATGTCAGGAATTGTAGTCTCAATGATGAAAATCATTAGACCCCTATGCAGGAATGGACCGTGAGGTTGCAGACCAAGAAAAGCTCCACTCCTACAAAAGATACCCCTTTAAGTTAGACTGAGGAATGTTAAAGACAGCCTGGTGAGAGATTATACTTAATGGAAGCACATCCTTTGGTCCAATGTGACAAAATTAGAGCTCTTTGACCTAAGAGATGATATAGCGAAAGAATGGAGGAGTGTACAGCCCAAAAAACAGTGAAACACAAGGGTGGGAGCATTATGCTGTGGGAAAGCCTTAGTGTGTGTAGAACTATCAATCTCCTCAAGGTGAAAGGAAGCATAGAGATAGAATTTGTCAGGATATGTGAATGAAACTTAAAACAACTTATCAAGCAAAAAAGATACCCAACTGAAAATTGGCATCAGGGGAGCTAATAATTTTGAAGCAAATTTAAAAAAAGAGTGTAAGCATTCAAAATAAAACGAGGATGTTTGGAAAAGGTGGTCCTCCCTGAGCCTGGTTCTGTCAGAGGTTTCTTCCTGTTAAATGGGAGTTTTTCCTTCCCACTGTTGCCAAGTGCCTGCTCATAGGGGTCATCTTTTCATTGGTCTTTTCTCTCTATTATGATAGTGTCTTCACCTTACAATTTAAAACACAGGGATCTGTTTTTGTGATTTAACACTCTATAAATAAAACTCAATTGAATGAAAGTATTAAAATAAAAAACACACACACACGGTTAAACATTAACACAGTTCCAAAGTTTCCACTAGAATGCTCTTTGTTTGAAAAAGGTCTTGTTTAACCTTCCCCTTGTGCATCAGACATCTAAAATGAACATTTGTGTCATTTTCTGGTATTTGTAATTTGTCTTCTTTCATGATGCTGAGGTTTACCCAACAGAGTAAGCTACAAGGTGTGTAGGGAAGTCTGAGTGTCCCCTGGTACTCCAGTTTTGTGCATGTGTGATTGTGGGTCACAGGAGGCCACAGGACCGTGGTGGCCCGAGCAGCCTCAGGCGTCTCAGGTTTCAGAGCTGAGCATTCCTCTCCAGCTGCTCCATAGCTGTGAAAACCGCAAAGCAGCTCTAACAACAAACACTCTAGGCACTGGGGGGAAAGCCGGCTAACCTGTGGCTAATCAGCAACAACCGCTCTGCTCTCTTCAGGATTTGTTCGCAATTTCTCAAGATTGCTTGCTAAATGGAAAAACACGTAGTTCCCCTTCACAGTGCCTACTCCTCCCCCTTTCTCCTTCTCTTTTGTTATTGCAGTCTTTAAGTTTTAAAAGTGATTGCTGCTAAGTGGCGGAAGCTCTGTTTGAGTGTACTTTGGTCGTGTTTATTTGACAGTTCCATGTATTGGACCTTCGTCCCCCACCCACCCAAGAAGGGCGTGGAACTGTAGACTGTCTGGGCTTGGTGTTGCACTTTGCAAATAACTCAGTAGTGAAATGTGCTCGTGTGTTTGTAATAACACAATTAAAGTGTTTTGTGTGTTAGTGACTTGCTCTGTAAAATAAATGAATATGCACAAAAGCAATCACTAGTAACGAGGACCACTGACTCCCATTTACACACTCAAAACTCAAAATTGTGTGTTTATTCCAGCCAGTGTTTATAAGCCATATTGGAAATAATTGAATTGTCAGAAATGTCATTTCATACTTAATCTACCAGTATAAGCTGAAAAGACTCATTATGAATCAGAAGAGAGCATTGTGCAGAGGTTTCAGCGAACAGTTGTATCTGTTTGTGTGTCTCTATCACTGGCTGACAATATTTGTCCTTTTTATTAGATTACATTATTTCCTAGTTAGAGTGGCAAATATTTGCTGATTTTCTGCTTTCTATTACTTTAATCCCCCCATCCCAAAACAAGTCTCTTGGTCTTCTTCTGTCCAACACCCTTTATTAGTACATAAGCATTGGAGCCCTCCCCCCATCCTGTAATCATCCTTTGTTGTGTTTCTAACTTGAAACTTCCAGCACAGTTCCAATTACAATGGGAAGAAAGGGAGGAAAGCATGCATAGATTATATAGGCAAAAGTGTTTGGCCGTACCGCGTAATCATTTTCTTTCTGGACTTTGGCCTGGGCCTTGTAGTTGCAGTGAAAAGAAATCTTTGTGCCTCCCAAGACATTTTTGGATGATTTTCTGCTTCCAATGTTGTGGGAACAGTTCTGTCTCAGCATGATTTTGCCCCAGTGCATAAAACATGGTCCATGAAGGCACGGTTGGATGAGTTTGGTGTGGAAGAACTTAACTGACCCCCACAAAGCCCCGACCTCAACCCCGTCAAACACCTTTTGGATGAACTAGAATGGAGAATGGGAGTATTCAATGTCACAATGCCAAAATTTTTTCCATAGACACGCTCTCTAAAATCTTATGGAAAGCCTTAGCAGAAGAACAAATGCTGTTATAGGTACAAAAGGGTGGGTGAATTTTAGAAAAAGCTAATGCGGGTGTTGTGTGTAGGTGGCCCAATACTTTTCTTGTTGTACTGTATGTTCCAAGTGTTAAAGGAAAGGTTCCTCTGATGCTGAGGCACAATATCTCCAATAATAAAATGTCTTAAAGCGTAAACTGCTTGACAACTGAGCTCACTTTGTCACCAGATATACCCTGAAACAGAGACATGTCTAACTATGGCATAAGTCCATAGTAACACAAATCCAGGTTTAGTTTATTTAAGTTGCAATCTGGGTAATTGGTGTCCTCTGGAATGTGTCTGACAAAAGGTGTGGACAGGCATCAGGAAATGGTTGGAGTGTAGAAACCAGACAATTTAAGGCTTTGTGTACGGTGGGGCAGCTTACCGTGAAACACCTGCCCGCCTGCTGCCTCAACACAAACATTAGTTGTACTGTGTTTGTAGCTGACACATGGCACCGGTGTCTGTGTTTAACAAGTGTGTATGTGTAAATAAGTAGGAGAAAAAGAGAGAGAGAGCAAATATACAAGACTCGAGAGACCATCTGAATAAATGTCTGCATGTTTCTGTGTGTCAGAGCAGGTCCGTATTTAGGCGGCTCATATAATGTTTTTCTGGGGCTCTCTGAGTGCTGAGGTCACAGCCGGACTCATTTTCTCCATGCCTTAATGCACCACTCCACATCCTCTCTGCTCAACAATATAAATCAGGAACTGTTAAAAATGTTTCAGCCTAGAAGGCGAAGGGAGGGAAATTTAACATCATCTTGCAATTCGAGCTCATAAAAACCTTCATTTTTATGCTACGGCTGACTTCTAGACTCGGGCAGGCGTTTCCCCTCCCAACTGAGAAACTGATGCAGTTGACAGGACTATGTTTTGGCAGGTAGTCAGGTTTATCATTCTCTCTGGGCCGCTAATAAAATGGATCCAGACGCACTCGTCTCAACAGAGTAATGCAACAGCACTACAGCCGGTGTTTACCTTGTATTTTTTTTTTTCTCTTTCCTCCTCATCTCTTGATTGATGAAGATAGCTGGATGCTATTAATTCAGTGTAGTCTCACAGCATCATCATGCAACAACGGGAACCCCCCCATATAACTTCTTCTTCATCCAACTTGTAGGTGTTTCAAAACTCAGAGAAGTAACATTAATGATGCTTTCACTATATTCACACGAGCCAAGGAGCCAAAATATGCAACAGGCTGCCTGAGCCCTGCAACTAAACGCTGGATGGAATGTAACTATTCTTAGCTGACACTGTTTGACAAATCCAAATATCTGGTCTTAGAAAAATCTTCTCACGTGGCTTTTTTTTGTTTTGTAATTGTGCTAGCATATTCTGCTCTAGAGTGTACTTTCTTGATTTCAGTTTTAAACACAAACAGCCAATCAAGGAGCACTAAATACAGGCGGCAAGAAAATGCAGACTAACATTCACCTCACTGTAATTTAAAGTATTATAAAAAATAAAGGGAATGAGGTTCCGATTGAAGAATTGGCCTCAAATTCTTTTGAGACTTTTTCCAGTTCTGGCTGCAGCGGACACATTTACAGGGAGTGCAGAATTATTAGGCAAATGAGTATTTTGTCCACATCATCCTCTTCATGCATGTTGTCGTACTCCAAGCTGTATAGGCTTGAAAGCCTACTACCAATTAAGCATATTAGGTGATGTGCATCTCTGTAATGAGAAGGGGTGTGGTCTAATAACATCAACACCCTATATCAGGTGTGCATAATTATTAGGCAACTTCCTTTCCTTTGGCAAAATGGGTCAAAAGAAGGACTTGACAGGCTCAGAAAAGTCAAAAATAGTGAGATATCTTGCAGAGGGATGCAGCAGTCTCAAAATTGCAAAGCTTCTGAAGCGTGATCATCGAACAATCAAGCGTTTCATTCAAAATAGTCAACAGGGTCGCAAGAAGCGTGTGGAAAAACCAAGGCGCCAAATAACTGCCCATGAACTGAGAAAAGTCAAGCGTGCAGCTGCCAAGATGCCACTTGCCACCAGTTTGGCCATATTTCAGAGCAGCAACATCACTGGAGTGCCCAAAAGCACAAGGTGTGCAATACTCAGAGACATGGCCAAGGTAAGAAAGGCTGAAAGACGACCACCACTGAACAAGACACACAAGCTGAAACGTCAAGACTGGGCCAAGAAATATCTCAAGACTGGTTTTTCTAAGGTTTTATGGACTGATGAAATGAGAGTGAGTCTTGATGGGCCAGATGGATGGGCCCGTGGCTGGATTGGTAAAGGGCAGAGAGCTCCAGTCCGACTCAGACGCCAGCAAGGTGGAGGTGGAGTACTGGTTTGGGCTGGTATCATCAAAGATGAGCTTGTGGGGCCTTTTCGGGTTGAGGATGGAGTCAAGCTCAACTCCCAGTCCTACTGCCAGTTTCTGGAAGACACCTTCTTCAAGCAGTGGTACAGGAAGAAGTCTGCATCCTTCAAGAAAAACATGATTTTCATGCAGGACAATGCTCCATCACACGCGTCCAAGTACTCCACAGCGTGGCTGGCAAGAAAGGGTATAAAAGAAGAAAAACTAATGACATGGCCTCCTTGTTCACCTGATCTGAACCCCATTGAGAACCTGTGGTCCATCATCAAATGTGAGATTTACAAGGAGGGGAAACAGTACACCTCTCTGAACAGTGTCTGGGAGGCTGTGGTTGCTGCTGCACGCAATGTTGATGGTGAACAGATCAAAACACTGACAGAATCCATGGATGGCAGGCTTTTGAGTGTCCTTGCAAAGAAAGGTGGCTATATTGGTCGCTGATTTGTTTTTGTTTTGTTTTTGAATGTCAGAAATGTATATTTGTGAATGTGGAGATGTTATATTGGTTTCACTGGTAAAAATAAATAATTGAAATGGGTATATATTTGTTTTTTGTTAAGTTGCCTAATAATTATGCACAGTAATAGTCACCTGCACACACAGCTATCCCCCTAAAATAGCTAAAACTAAAAACAAACTAAAAACTACTTCCAAAAACATTCAGCTTTGATATTAATGAGTTTTTTGGGTTCATTGAGAACATGGTTGTTGTTCTATAATAAAATTATTCCTCAAAAATACAACTTGCCTAATAATTCTGCACTCCCTGTAGTTCTTCACCCAGCCGCGGTGATGGCTTTATTAGAGCTAGAGAACTTAATTAGCTTTAATGCCATGTACGCAGGAACAGGTCCTGGTTTGACTGAGTTTTACAGTTTGTTAATGAAAAAGGTTTCCTTTTAAAGTGATGGATTTGAGTTATTGGATCTCGATCAGCGTTCCTCGTGATCTAACGTCACTCTCTCTGCTTGGTTCCCTCTCTTTACAGAGGATTTTCAGCTCGTTCGTTTACACCGAGAAGACATCAAACGGAGAGACAGAAGTTCAGCAGGTGAGTAACAAAAGCTTCCTCTGTCGTGCGTGCGTGTGTGTGTGTGTGCGTGCGTGCCTTCCTGGCCATGCGTGGCGTGCCTGTGCGCGCCATGGACGGTGCCTGTCATGTGCAGAGTTGAGCCCAGCAGCGCTGAACACATGCACCAGCCATCAGAGGAAAAAGGGGGTGTATTAAAATTCTGTGGCTGCTGTCTCATTGGCTTTGAAGTTCTCTGCCTGTTTTTCCACTTGTCTGTGCTCCCTCTCTCATTCCCCCCCCCCCCTCTCTGTCTTCCCATCTCCCTCTTCTCACAATGTGAGCACATAGCTTTCAGTCAGACAGAATAATAAAAAAAGAAAATGAATGATTTGTTAAAAAAAAAAAAAAAGAACCCACCATCCCCCAATCCAAGAGCTTTTTTTGGTCGTGAATTAAAAAAAACAGTATGCACAGAATCCCTGGCATCCTATGTCACATCAGGCACGATTTGATTTTGTGTGTGTGTGCGTATTTTACTACTGCACGAGGGATCTTGGAAGAGTGACAGTAAACACCAGACTGGTAAACAGCCACCAGCAAGAACAGACAGGTTGATGTTTGTTTGCATTTCTCCCGCGACTATTTCTGTCTGTGCTCCAGTGTGTCATCTCATGTATGTGTTTGCGAAATATATACTATCTCACCTTGCAGGTATTTACGATTCCACAGGCAGCTAAAACTGGCTTTAAAGCGCTCTTCGTCCTTCGTCTCCATAGAAAAGCCGCCTTTCTGAACAGCTTGCAAGCCAACGGCAGTCTCTCATCTTTGAGTGCCTCTTGCTAAGGATAGTCGCGATTATGATCTTTAACACATGTCTCGCTAATTTCAGTTGAACAATTCCAACCTCTGTGTTTCCAGAAAGTCCAACAAAAAACAATAAATCTTAGCTTTCCAACTTGCGTTGCGTGTGGTGTGCTATAACAAGAAGCGATCGCAGAACAAAAGGTCCTCAATGTGGGCTCATTTGTAGCTGCTGTATGTCTGTGTCTGGCTAAGAGAGTGGGCAAAAATTCTCACTGAAACCCTTTTGAGTCGGGCCCCAGCTAATCCAGATGACAGCTCTGGCATAGCTGTGTGTGTCCGTGTCCCCGAGCCAAGCTAGGGCTCAATTAGGATGGTATCTACAGAGGAAGAGAGCAAGAAGAAAGACAGAAGGCAAGGAGCTGCAAAGGGGTCCCCTCTAACAGCTTCGAGTTTCTCCTCTGGAAATGTATTATTTAGACAGGCACACAGATGTCTGTCCCTTTCTGATGACACAGGTTCTCCCTCTTCCTGTCTGGCTTTCTTTCAGTCTTTCCTGTGAGTGTGTTCTCCATGTTGAACACATGCTGTCAGAGTGGTTGTCAATAATTAAAAATGCTGGCAACCATTAATGTTTTATCCTATGCCAGATGTGGCAGATGCTGCCTAAAAAGGAGGCTAAATGTTTGTTTTTTTTTCTTAACAAAAGAAATGACACATTTTTCTAGTTGCCCTAAAAAGTTGATTTTGGTCTTATTCACAGTGGGTCACAGCAGTGGGTTGTACTGCGTGTTTGATTTGGCAGATTTTTATGTATGCTGGATGCCCTTCCTCACACAACCCCAAAGCGATTTTTCTCCTCCCGAGAGCTCTCATTCTTACTTTTTAATATACAGCAGGGCAACCTGAGTAAAACAAAGAGGTCCCTTGTTTGTTTTATATGAATACATGTTTATTCTCTGTTTGTTTGCTTATTTATGTGCTTATTTTATGTGTTTCTTTAAACAACAAAAAAAGAAAAACAGAAAAAATGCCCATCACACACAAAAAGTTGTTAATATAAAACGTGGTATAAAAATTATGTTGTCTGAAATTTGCTATAAAATGTAACATTGTCTAATGCTGGCTCTAAAATTAAAAAAATGTCTATAAATATGTTATACTATAGAATAAGAACGCATTGATGAGGTAGCAGATTAACCACTACCATCGAGTTCATATTATATTATATTTAGCTTATTGTCTGTGCTTGTAAATTTCACTGAGGGAAGCTGTTTATGCTGTAGGGCTCATTCGTGAGATTCCCTAAGGAAAAAAAATCTCATTCATATTTGCTTTTCCCTCCCTTGATGACGTCACAGCAGTGAGTGGTGAGGTCAGGGCCGAAACATTGTGGTATACTAATAAGTACAGCACACACAATACAAACTACAAAATACACAGTGAATAACACTTATTATCTCTGCATCATGGCACGTGGTCGTGGGGGGGACATATTGGGGAGCAAGTGCAAATTTAGTCCTCAAAGCAGGAAAAATGGGCATGCGTAAGAATTTGAGCGAGTTTGACAGCGACTGAATTGTGATGGCTACACAACTGTGTCCAAGCATCTCCAAACCTGCATCTTTTGTGGGGTGTTCCTGGTCAACAGTGCTCAGTAATAATAATGGATTGCATTTATTAGCACTTTTCAAGGCACCCAAAGTGCTTTACAATACCACTATTCATTCACTCTCACATTCACACACTGGTGGAGGCAGCTACGGTTGTAGCCACAGCTGCCCTGGGGCAGACTGACAGAAGCGAGGCTGCCATATTGTGCCATCGGCCCCTCTGGCCATCACCAGTAGGCGGTAGGGTAAAGTGTCTTGCCCAAGGACACAACAACCAGGACAGAGAACCCGGGGATCGAACCGGCGACCTTCCGGTTACAGATGAGCTTCCCAACCCCCTGAACCACTATCAAAAGAGATCCGAGAAAGGAACAGTAGTGTACCAGCGACAGGGTCGTGAGCTGCCCATCAGCCCATGCTGATCCTTGTCCACTGCATAAAGTGCCAACAACGTGCATATGAGCATCAGGTGGCCTGCAATAATGGGTCACTTTTTCTTTTAAACATAATGTGGATGGCTGTGATGTGTGTCTTGCTTACCTGGGGAACACCTGGCGAGCATCTGTTGGATGTGCTGGGTAGACAATTCAGATCCAGGGAGGTCCCGCCCTATAACTTGCAGGTCTTAACCCTTGTAATATCCTCGGGATTCCCATACACTTGTTTGCCATACACCTACGGGTCATTTTTGACCCGAGGACAACACAAGGGAGGAGCTGTTGCTAGATACCACAGTACACCTTCAGACGTGTAGTGGAGTCCATGCCTCGACAGGTCAGGGCTTTTTGGCAGTCAAAAGGGGACCAGCAGAAGTTTGAGGTGGGGTGTCTCATAGCCTTTTCTGTTTTCCTCAATTTCTTTAATCAGTTTTTTTGTGATCATGATTCAGATTGTAGCTGTTGGCTTAAGTAAGTAAAGGCTCAAAAGTCTGTTGGATTTTCTGAAAATGAGAAAAATGAAATTGTACCAGATCCCTTAAAGTATGTGATCAGTACTTTATCCTATATTCATGACCTTAAATCTGCATATCTGAACTCAAATGGGTAGTGTGTGTGCACACTACATTTTCCAATGTTATTGCCGTTCAGTGAGCCACTCTGGCTTCGGGAACGCATTGGAGCTGTCACTCAGCCCAGGCGGAGCCCTTTTCGCGATGTGACATTTAAGAAATGAAAGTAAAAGGACAGCTAAAAATGGTTCTGTTCAAGTCGAGAAATTAGGTTTGGATTATTCCCTCATTTCAGGTGCGAACTGCTAACATTTTATTGGCTTGCCACTATAGTCCTACACTGAGAAGAAAAGTTAGATTGGGTTTCTGTTGGCATATAAGGATAAATGTAAACAACTTTAGCTTGACATCAGATGGTATTTATAGTACATAGTTATAGTCTGCAATACTGTTGTGAACCCGTTCCTAATGTGCAACCCTATTGGTTAATTTCACGCTAACTGTGTTGGTGATTGTTCTTTAAAAGTCATCAGGGCAAGTTTACTATGACTGTAATGCACATCTTCAATATCTTTAGTTGTGCCCAGCTTACTAAAAGATGATTGTTTTGGAGAATGCCTTAAATGTCAATAAGATTTTTTTAAAAATGTAAATCTTCCCTTTCAGTTTCTGTTTCACTGTCTCACTATGCCTAACCTAATCTGGCAGGAGCCTCAAAGCTTCTTTTTAGTCTGATGAATCAGCAGCAAAACCCATCCATGACCCTTTTCAATGTAATTTATCCCAGACAAGATCGGTCAGGTTCTAACAACCCTAACATTGTGTACTTCTCTAAGACAGGTGATCTGTCACACGGCATCTCAGTCTATGCTAAAGTCCAGATTATGGCAGGGCTATTGCAGTGCATATTAGTACATATTATTGCACATGTTGTGTGTGGCTGGTTTTAGTGTTATGGAAATGTATGAGTGAAGCTGAGCGGAACATTAGCATAAAACTGAACCACGCCGCCACGTTAACAGATTTGAGCCGTCAAATGTTTTGTACTTCATCTCTGAAACGTGCTGCGACTTTAACGTTTTTACAATCGACCTGTTAACCACACATTAAAATGTACTTTCTCCAGTCATGCTGAATACCTACATCATTATGTCCAGAAGGAACGAGTCAACACTCTAATAGCCTTGGAAAACTTCTCACCCTCATTATAAGCAAGAAGTCCTTTATGAGAGGTTCGTTTATCCAAGCAGAGGCGACCCATGCACTGTTAACTTTCTATATAATGGCTGAGGTTTGCAGAATAGACCTGCATCCCGCTTTTACCAAGTCCTTTACCCCAACATTCCGAAGTAAGTTTTGGTTTGCCACAAATGCCGCTGCCAGCGACTGTGGTTGAAGGCTGACTGGCAAACCTCATTAGGTCCAACACGAGACTTCAACGAACATCCGTTCCACTCAGTCTGCTTTTGTGGCGCAACCAGCCCCACTGGGTGCTGCAAACCCTCCATATGCTGGTTGGATGGGTCAGAGATGGGAGAGAGGAGTTGTATGTTTTGGGGAGAGTGGTTAATCTGCAGAGCACAGGTTGGTTTTGGCTGCACCGGGCAGACTGTAACATGAGCTTGAACTTGCACAGCTAGAAGGTTCTGGTTTCTTTTAAGTCGCTCTGTTAAAACTCGAGCTTTGGTTTCTGAGTGACTTTCCCTCCTCCAGCTATGGAAACACTTCTTAGCGGAACACTGGCCTATTTTTCCTTTTCTTGCAAAGTTCACTTCAACTGATGTTCACTGTGAGTGTGTCCATGTGTGCATTTAAATTCTTGCCCCTGTATGAGTGGTCACGCTGGTGTTCGTGTTCCTTGCGGTGGAAGGTCAATAATTGCGGGCTGTGCCTCAGGCCCCTCCTAAAACCCTTGGAATAGCGGCCAGCTGATTAGGCATACAAGCGGTCAGTGGGTCGTGGTGTATTTCCCTTTTCCTGGATTCAATCTCAGCCATTTTTCAGGCAGCTGTAATTACGGGAACAAAGGGATCCACGTACTGTGGGGAATAAGCCTTTTTCTGTTTTTAACAAGGCTGAGGTGACTCAAAGTGACTTTGGAAAGTATTTACTGATTTGTTTTTCATTCTTAAAATTTACATATAATAGAAAACTATACATTATCTGAAGATTTTGTTACTTTATTTTATCTTTATTTTCTCTAAAATAATTAGATGCCACTTGTGGATTAGTTCGATCTATAAGGTTTTGGACAGTTAGACTTTTTTCTTTTTGATATCAATTTTGCACCAGTATATCACCATAATTTAAAATGTTAAGCTTTTAAGATTTAAAAAGCTCATATTTTGAAGGAAATCTTTTGACAAGCCAAAAGATTTGAAAGTAATTGTAAAATTATTTTTATTTATAACTTTGCATGGCATTCTCCAAAACTGTTAAAAATGATCCTTATTTATCCCATGCTCGGCCTTTGTGCAGCAAGCCATTGATGAAAGAATTCGATTAAGTAGATCCCTCTCTGCCGTCCTTTAATGCTTCCGTAACACTTGGAGCAAACAGTGGTTGGAGACTTCGGTACAATCAGAAATATTATGGCGTATACAATCAACTTGTTGCATGTGAAGACTCTGACCAGCCCTGCAACTGCTCTCAGAAGTGACTTTGGAAGTCAGTCTGCTATACGTTTGCAACTTAATGGGGTGAAGTGCTTTGTGATAATAGGGTGGTTTACTGTGACAAATAGGGAAAAGCGTAAATCTGTTGCCAAATACTGACATAGTTGCTACAAGACAGTGACTGCAATATGAGTGCTTAACAACCTTACTGTAACATATATAAAACAATAGTATAGAAAAATATAACCACAAGGAATTGAGGACCCATTGAGTCGAGTCACCTATTGTAGAGAGAAGTGTTGCAATTGAATTTGTGCAGACCTACTGCAGAGTGTTGGAAATCTCTCTCTTCTTGTAAATTTGAGTAGACGGCAATTATTTGTAAACCTTAACCAAACACAAATGTTTGGAGACAGGTTGCCAACCGCCAGCCAAACTGTTTGTGAACAAAAGTGCTCACTGAGAGGTTGAGGTTGTTGCCTGGTAAACCTTTGGGTGACTAGTTGGTTGTTACAGCTATTTGCAATTGATCACCGAATTTAATTTTTCTCTCCTAGTCACAAGGGGATTGCCATCCTACTTTTACTTTACTGTGACTGAGCCACAAGACAGCTTTCTTCTGATTGGCTGCTCCTGATTAACGAAAGGTTTGAATGTCAGGTTTGTGCTCTCTTAGCCAAGGCTCTGTGTCTTAGATGACACATTCAGGATATCCCCTTCCTTCAGCATCATATGGACCCAAGAAACTGAAAATGAGGAATTAGATTGGTCTTAAACCTGAGCTTTTGGCTCACAGAAATTGCTTGCACATACTCTGACATTATTTTTTGGAAAGTTTCACCAGGTTCAACATCCACACCTACCAGTGCACTAGAAATGCTCTAAAAACAATAACAAAGCACAATAGTTCCTCTTTAATAACATGATTCCAAATTATCCTATGCCAAATTATGACCACCAGCATCATAAGACTATCAGTTCACCTTGGCCTGGGACTAAAAGCCGCAGTTACTGTTTATAAATGTACAATCATTCAAATTCAGCCAATCAGAATAGGGAAAAAGGTTTATGGACGATCTGAAGGGGGAGTGAGGAAAAGAAAAAGGCTTGTTAACAGGGCAATTTATAACAGATTACATACATGTCTTGCCTCACATTAGTTAGATGGAAGTTCCAAACAATTCCCCATCTTTTCAAGGTTTTTTTTTTTTTGGGGGGGCAAACAAAAGCAAGAATAGGAGTGACTGGTGAAGAGCTGCTGGTGTGCTGGTTATTAATGTCCCCCAGGAGGCTGCTACAGAGCTGGTTATTAGTTTCCCCAAAGAGCTGGATCCCTGTTTTGAAAGAGCACTGTGATTTGTGTGCTCAACCAGAGCCTAGTCCTTCAAAGAAAAAGTATAATGTATGCTTGTTCAGGGGGGCAGCATGAAGGGCTCCAGTAAACACAGCTGAATTAGCTGTTGTTGCTGCCTTTGTCTGGAAACCCCATGTTTCTCCTCTGCTTCTCAGTTTCTGTGCATTGGTTTAAAAGTAAATTATACCCTAAAACAGAATTCCAACTGACTGGAAATTTGTGGGGATCTTTATATGCATATTTCAAAAACATTTAATATGGTAAAACATTTGATTTTGATTGTGCAAAGTTGTCAGCATAAGGAGATGAGAGAGAGAAAAAAAACGTGCTACGTAAAATGTGTTGCAATAAAATGCATGCATGTTGCAGTTGTTCTTTACCACAAATACTTGCATGCAGCTGCCACAAGCTCCTACGTTTCACTCTAGTTGCACACCTGTTGTATTTTTAGGTGGATTTTCTTAAATTATGCAAGATGTGATTAGTGGAAGTGGAGTGCGTTTGAGTTCTTAAATCCCCATCATTCTGCTATGGTTTAAGCAGGTCCAGATCTGTGCTGCTTTGATATCACTCAGCTTCCTTTTATGAATATTAAGTTGTGTACGTCTGCGCGCATGTGTATTTAGGGGCTCACTTTATGTCAGGATTCTTGGAGGTGTCATTCCCTGTTTACACGTTTGTACAACAGCGTACAGCCACACCCCCAACCGACATATTTGGAGTTTCGTAAAAATAGGGCTGAATGAAGCAAATGAGCTGTGTCAAGTTGAGGACATGGGTGACATTGTTTGTAGTACTTTTCTTGTGCCTTAGAACAGTCCTTTTTCTGATGTTTCTTTTATTTTTATATATATAAATTGTAGGAGCGCCAAACATAGACGTTATCCATTTATATTAAAAGAAGGCTGAGAGGAAAGCTGAGGTGATTGTCAAACAAACTTCTTTAAGGACAAAGCAGCAAAAAGACAAAGAGAGAGAAAAGATAACAAGATTCAGTGAGAAAGAAGCCACAAAAACTCATGGCTCCTTTTGATTAGCAGCATTTACTTGCATATGCCACTGCAGGGGGAAAAGGAAATAGTCAATCAGTCATGGAAGTAAACACACATGGAAGTAAACTGTTTGGACCTCCCACAAACTGTTAAACACGGATAAACTATTTAAAATATTAAAAGGCATTACGTGTATGCTTGTATTTGTGTCTTTGTAAAAGCTCCGCAATCTGTGTTATTGACTGCAAAGTTCTGTTTGACTGTTTCACTTGAGAATGTGAACAATTTCAGGTAAACGTTCACAGGTGTACAAACTGTTTGAAGTACACTTTTGCATTGCAGTATGAAACCACACATTTGCTGCAATGGTGAATTGTTGTTATCAGGCTGATGAATAGCTTTTCTGACCAATCAATTTTCACTCTGTTGTTGCAAAGTGAAGTGGTTATAAGAAACAAATGTGTGCGATCCGAGAACTAGCACCATTAATCATGTTTCGTACTATCAACAAAAATGTAGTGGTTTACACAAGCTAAAGATCCCCTTTGGGGATCAGGAAGGGCGCCTGGTGTAAAAAGTCTCCCTAATCAAACATGTGGTTCTACCTTGTGGAGCAGCTCTTTTTAAATAAGGAATTCTTTCAACTATCAGCAAAAAGAGTGCTATCAAAACTTATGTCATTGTCTCACATCTGTGGGTTGTAATCCCAGGGGGAGGAAATGTGTGACTGAATTTTTAGCAAATGGGATCCCACCATACTCCTGAACTACATTCCCGTCTTTGGCGCCATATTTGGCCCCTGATTTAGATCTAAGTGGGAAACTTGAGCCACACAAACGTGCTGTTAATATGAATTCGCCTCTCCTTGCACTGCCACTTGGAATCACGCAGACCAAGTAGCTGGTAGTTTTAAATGCAAAGTTGTCTGTTGGATTAGGCATGTGGGAATGGGGCGGGGGTTATTTATGTGTCACCATTAGTTTTTGTCTTATTGACACAGTTTTCATTTTTCCTTTGTGCAGCTGGCCAAGAAGATTCGGGAGAAGTTTAACAGATACCTGGATGTGGTGAACAGGAACAAGCAGGTGGTGGAAGCCTCGTACACCGCCCACCTCACCTCTCCGCTTACTGCCATACAGGACTGCTGCGCCATACCAGCATCAATGATGGAGTGAGTAGCTTTCTCTTTACAATCACTTTACCACTTTTCCTCGTTTCCTTTGTGTGTCTCTCGTAACACGCACACCAAAGTCTCTGCAGGAGGGTTCACTCTGTGCCTGTAAACTCACCTCCCACTGTTAGCACCTGCACTCAAGCTCTCTATGCATTGTTTTATGGGCCAGCTACACACAAATCCCCATTTCTCCCTTGTTTTGATCATCCTTGGATTAGTTATAGCCGTATTTAAATCGCATCATTTGCTGCCTTGAGCTAGCGTCATGCTCTGATTACATGGGAGCTTTTTAAAACTCTAACCATAAGATGGAACAAATTAAAAGGTTGGTTTTACCTCTTCTGCACTGCACCCCAACTACAAGTTTTATGGGACCTGGAGCCAAGGACGGCATGGAGTTATCTATAGAAAAAAACGTGGAGGTTGAATGGCAATTTCAATTTTTGCTTGTTTTTTTTTTTTTTTTTTTTTTTTTTTTAAATCGCTTTGATGATAACAGCAGTAATGACCAAAAAAATCCAGTCGGGCTCTACTGGGTTAATATAATATATATAGCACAAATAAGAGAAGTTTTTGGGGGAAAATGCCTACATATATATATTTAAAGCTGAGCTTTGGATTAAATCTGTCAGAGTTAAGTCCTATACTGAGACGGGTTCAAATTGGCCCAGCGTACAGTAGAATCAGATTTTTGGCCAATCATCGGCTCGAGCAGGGGGAAAACACTGTTCAAAGCCGAGCTCGGAGAAAAAGGGAGAAAGTGCCGCTTTCAGTTCTAATCTACAGAGCAGCAGCTGTCTCTTCCCGTCCGCCCTCCTTTCTCCATTTTTGTCCGCCTCCCTCCCCTTTATCAGCCGACGCTACAGGTTACTGCTCTCTGAAGTCTTTGCACCGCAGACTCCACAGACTGCAAGGTCACCTGTCTGTCCACCTGTGATGCAGAGGGAGGGGAGGTGGGTTGTACCTGGCTCAGGGCCATTTGCCACCTGTAGCTGAATTCAGGATGAAACATGTGTGTAACATGTTGTACTTACATGTAACCGTCGTTCACGCAAATGTGCTGCATTATCAGCCCATTATGCGTGCTTAAAATGCAGCTCTAAAACTGGACACAGGAAAGAAAAAATGCTGAGGAAAAATTATTATGCAAGACCTGGACGAGAATAATAGAATGATGCAGCGGGAGTTCGCAAGGGGGGGTTGTGGTGTTGGTTGTGGACATACCAAACTGAAGCCGAATCTGATGGATCCCTAACTTCAAAGCCTCTTCCTCGGGGGAGGGGGGGGGGAAGCAGAGAGCTGTTTTGCTTTCATATATTTGAGCGCTTGCAGTTTAATAAAATATCTAAAACGGCTTATGCCTTATCTTCTAAAAGATAGCGGGTGCTCTGTTTGTTGAATGCGGGGAAAATAATTATTCGCTGATGAAAGTTTTCTTTAAAAACTTCTAGAAAGAATTAAGAGGTTTGGGGAAATCTGGTTTCTCTGCTTGGTTGTGAGGAAAAGCGTCTTGGCTTATGACCTCCGGCGAAACTGCGGCTCGTCTACAATTCCCTTTGTGTACTTGCTCAACAAACAGCGTATGTGTACTTTAATAGGCTTCAGTCATACCAGTAGCAGATAGCTGCTTATGTCTGTTTACAGACTTTATGCTTATCTAACCTAACTGGGTGCTCGCTCGTGGATCTAACAATCTTATCACTGAAGTCTCTGCGATACAATGTTGTGCATTTCCTGATATATTGAGCGTTACGGCAAAAGCCTGCAGGCAAATAGCTCAACGCTAGAAATGGCCACGGCCTAGACTGGCTCTTTTTATGCAGCATAACATGTCGTATCTGATACAAGCGCAAACTGGGAGGAAAAAGCAACACTGTGCAGTTTCACTTCAAAGTTTTTGGTGTAACCGTTTCTTGACAAAAACATCTACTTCCTCTAAACCTGGGTATTTCAGCCGCCTACAGTGCAGTTTTATATCCTTTCCCAGGCACGTCAAACCCCTGTCACAACTTGCCTAGGGTGACCTGAGGTGATAACATGATAATGACCCACACCTTTTTTCACACCTTGGCTCGTGTGATGACACACAAGTGGGTCAACGACCACCTCCAAAGGGAACGATACCGAATAGGGGTTAAATACCTGGAGCTCTCCAGCTTTTGTTTTTAGAACTGATGAAGCCTCTTGGATGAGCAGAGTGAAGCCGTTTTTACTCCTTAAAGGTACCCTTCGTGTGATTCCTTTATGTTGAGAAATCCAGGCTAGGAGTTTCCTGTTATTCCTGACCGTCCTGTTTGCGTTACGTTGCCACAGATAAATGTACTTCCCAAACTCTCAAACTTGTTTATCTTGAATGTAAAAGAACAAACAAAACAAAACACACAAAAAACACGTATTGCTGCCAAAAATACATTGTGGAATATGTGCGGAGAGGAGTTAGCCCAGAATTGGTCCAGTTCAGTGTGTCCTTCACTAGTCTTGGGCATCAGCTGCTTCTCGGGGTTCCAGTCAGGTCAGCCAGTTTAGTAGTGGGGGATCAGGTGGTTCACAGGGTGTCTGCTAGTCATCAGGCTGGCAGGCTATCGTTTTGCGGAGGGAGGCCACCAAGGGCAGCGCTTAGCAGCCAGTGGTATGCTTTAATCACCGCTGGGTCTCAGCGACGAGCCCGGCCTGAAAATAGCAAATGTATGTTGCTTGTTTGGAATGGTGCGCATGAGCCCCTGTATGTTTGTATTTTTAACATCCAATCTCCAGGTGCTCATTTCAACAGTTTCACTGCTATGCAGATGTAAAAGTGAGAAGTGTGCACGGGAGCATCTCATGCATGGCACTTAATGGTGTCATTTCACCAGTAGTCCTTGAAAAGATGAGCTGCAAGTGAGCCGTTCAAAGAAAATGCCACGGATGTGATCCTCAAACGTACTTTTATGAGGTAAAACAATGAAAAATAAATAAATAAAAAATTGGCAGTGTGTCCCTAAAGACTGCTGCTGCCTTCAGGCATGCCCACATCACAGCAGTGTGTCAAACATCAGTGAGCAGAGCTTAAGCAGCGCCTGTAGTATAACAACACAAAGCTGGCACTTTTTGGTATACACCAAAGTATTCGGAGAAGTAAAACTCTGAGGTGATGATGACACTTGATGGAAACAAAGATTGTAACAAATTTAATTTCTAGAGGAGACAGTTTTCTCCGTAACCCTCATGGTGCTGTTTTATGAAGGCTATTGTTACCTTCAACGCTGAGGGTGCTCCATTTTCATTAATGATGACTTAATATTTAATTCTACTGGCATATGCAACTGATTGTGTCTAAATTGGAGGGCAGAATCACTACTATTTAATATTTATTTATTATTTATTTTTCTTGTGTTGCAGAATTGCTGAAAACGATGCCAAAAGTCTTTCTTAAGGCCACTCCGCAGGATAGCTTTACACTGTGTAGTCGTATCATGTGGGGCTGGGTGGGGATCCTGCAGAATTTCTAATACCTGCACTCATAAATTAAACATACGGATCAATGGTAGCATGGTGTTAATACCGAGCTCCTCTTTCTGAAGGAGAATTCTCACTATCCGAGCTGTCGGCAGATTTACAGTTCAGTTCAAGAGGATACATTGCGCCGGTGATCAGCTACTGGGACATGACATCAAGCTTATCTTGTAGTCTCATGGTTTCACTGAGATCATAATATCTCTTTGCACGTTAGAGAAGGAGAGGGCTAAACACCAGGCAGGTTAGGAGGAGGGGGTTGTTTAAGTGACCCTAACAGGTGTAAATGCTGGGCCGCTGTCATAACTTTCTTCTATCTCCACCACCCCACCCCGTTAATGGGGGGGTTTCATATCTTTGTGGGGGGTTTACTATATTTGTGGGGACCAAAATCCCGGTCCCCACGAGTTTGAAGACATTTTTGAGACTCAAAATGTATTTTTAGTGTCAGGGTTACAATTGGTTATGGTTAGGCTTATGCTAAGGGTTAAGGTTAGGCATACATTTTTGATGGTTAGGGTAAGTGGCTAGGGAAAGCATGTCAATTAGATGTCCCCATAAGATATGAAAACCTGACGCGTGTGTGTGTGTTTTGTGTCTTTATTGATAATAAAAACTGTAAAACCCATGAAACTACAGTTAAAATTTAAAATCTATGTACTCCTTCACATTTTCCAAAGATGTCCAGTGGCCCATATTTGAGTCTTTGCCTGGCTGATTTCTGTCCCCTGGACCCCATGTTTGACAAACCTGATTTAAACCATTAAAAGGTGTTATGGACAAACTACTTAGATGCAATCATTTTCTTCTTTTTCTCCAAGATCTCACATTTCTCGTCAAGTCTCCCAACCAAAAGAATAATCCAAGAACTAGAATAGAACCCCTCAATTTGTGTGTGTTGTGTGTGTGCATATTTTCATCATTAAAGTACTTTTTCCATTAGATCCCTAATATGAATGTGTTTTTAGTCAGTGTTGCTATTCCCGAGCACTTGAAAAGTAGTGCAGTGAAATCTCCTAAACGTTGGTGATTATTAAAGACCACATGTGACATCATTTTTGGAGTAGTGCGCCAAGCTGTAGCCAGCAGCTCATTTACAATAGCAAATCAAACAGCCTAGTAAAGCTTTCCATGTCCACCTTGAAGCCAATTAGCGTGCAAGTTGACTGAAAATTGGCAACTAATATGACTAAAAGACACAACCCTGTTTCCCTTGTTATCACTGCATATAATAACTAGAGGCGTGGTGGTTAGATTTTTTTCTCTTCACCAAACAAACAAAAAACAGTTACTATGCGTGAAGGTGCACAGCTATGCAGTCAGCCTAAAAAACACTCCCGTTAAATGTTGAATAGAGCGTTTGGGCTTTGAGGATTTTACTAGAAGCACTTGTGAAGTGTAAGGAAAAGTCTTTGACAACAAATTCAGTTATCCAACTCTGTGTGTCTAAATCAACACCCCAGTATCCCAGTTATTCGGCCCATCCCTATTTTGATCGTATGTATTCTGTGGGACACACCCCTGTATACATGATAAATATTAGTACATCTAAGTCTGGCAGTTGTCCTGACTTGTTCCGCAGTACACGCTGGAAAATAAGCTTGTAAGCTGGTGAGTGTATTTAACTTATTCATGAGCAAAATGAAACTTTATTTTATTTATTTTTTTACCCCTGCCACTCTTTGGTTCTTCCTGTATGTGATGTGACTCACTTGGTGGCTGCAAACTGTAAACATGTGAATTCTGATGTAGCTCTGATTGACAATAACCCTGCGCTTACATTTCTCAGTAGTTGCTCTTGTGAGCAGCATAGCAGAGGAGCATGACAATCATTACAAACTGGCAACGGATTCATCGAGTCATACCCTATTACTTACTGAACAGGCCACATTTGGACACAGAATTTCCCTGGACTGAAAAAGTGATCTCTGCTTTTTATAAGCCTACACTTAGTAGCAACCTGCTATTTTGGCATTATTGCAAGCAACATTTCTCCCACATTCATAGTTTTTTGTACTGAATTATGAATTGATCATATACAGCTGTATAGACTAATACAGTTCAGTGTAGTACCCTACAGTAAATCAAAGTTTTTGTAGTAAAAGATTCATGTTTTTCTTGTCATTGCTTTAGGGATTTTTTTATTTTTGAAGTTCTTGGTAAAGGCACGTGTGTTTTGAGGTGTTGGTAATACTTGTCCACACTCATTTTCATACACGGGGGACACCAGAGACACATCTTGCTTTAGTGCAGTCTATGCAATGCATAGCATCAAAAATTCACTTCAGGCTGTGTCCCCTGTTGTAGAGTAGTTTCTATACACCACACTTTCCTCCAAAATCAATTCTGTCTATTGATATTTCATTTGAATCCGTTTCGGTAGAGCTGCCATTGAGAGCCAGATACACGAACGTGTCTTCAAGCGCTCTCAATTCTCCTGCTAGCATGTTGCCAGCTTTACCGCTGCTACCGCCGAGGGACTGCAAACACATTAGGAGTGGTATTACTCTTGACGTTGGGGCTCGCGCAACAGCAAGCCCCTTCAAGGTAATTATTCTCACTGGGCGTTTTGAATGGCTTGGGACTGCCTGCTTTGCGGATATACGTGGCTCTTGCAGCAGGGGGCAACTTAATATAATAGGTTTTAAAAATGGCTGGAAAACGGCAGGTGCTGCCTTATTTAGAAGAGTCTGCCCATTTTAGTCTGTGAAGGAGGGAAATGGGAGGGTTGGTTTTGGTACAAACTCAGCCCCAGTAAGAAAAAAGGTGATTGTTACTGATGATTTTGTAACTGTAGAACACACCTCTGCATTTGTTAATAAGCTTATTAAATGTAAGAATAATGTAAAGGATTGTGCAGAGGCCTTGTAACAATATTGGGTGATAGTTTGATAGATTATCACTGTCGGTTTTTGTGTGTGTATATGTATACATGCATATTAAAATATATATGAAATATAAAAAATGTGTGTGCGTGTCCGACCTTTTTGGAAAACGGATTTCTCTGCCCTCATTAAGATGTCTGATCAGACTCGGAGCTCTCCTCCCAGCTCTCCCTCTCTCTTTTTCGCATGTTTTTTGATGTGGAATTCAAAGCAGCTGCAAATGTATTTTTTATCTGGCACACATTTCGCCGAGCGTCTCTGCCCACCCCTTCTATGCAGAGTGCGTTGAAGGAGAATAGTAATGACTTTGGCCTTGTGGGACTCTAAATGAGCGGAGTTCAAATGCAGCCTGTACATCACAGGACCCATCAATCAGCAACGGCCAGTGCCAGGTCTGCAAGCAGAGGGAGCCAAAAAGTGTGCACAGTGTGTGTTTACATGTGTGCACACGTGTGGTTGTATGTTGCTAACCCAGATGAGGGTGGGGGGGTTGGCAAGGTCCACTTGGAGGCATGGATCAAAGCACCAAAGCTTGGTGCGGTGCAGAACAGCCTGCTACTCTGCATACCCCCCACCCCCCGTTTTGTGGGTATGGCAGAAACCAGCATTTAGAGTGAACAGTACATGTAGCTCATTTTAGGCTGTCGCTGGGCGCTGAAACAGGTGAGAAAGAACTGATAGGTCATGTGCGACGTTTCATTTTTTGACATCTTTAATACTTTTGGGCTTTTGTGCGCTCAAGGACAGTGCCGTCGTAGAGCCGCATCACACCAGGTTCCAGTGGGGACTTGTTAAAGAGCTAGGCCTAATGAGGAAGAAAAAGCAAGCAGCTGTGTAGGAAATGATGAATTCCAAGAGTTTTTATTTTTAATTGGCTTTTTAAAAGCTCATTGTGATTTGAGATAAAAGAATGCTGCTTATCCTTTTTTGGACTGATGACATCAGTCTTATCCCTGATTGCTAACAGTCAAGAATCTGCATTTTGGGAACACTAGTGCACTCTTATCACAATTTTGCCAAAATTTCCCCTTTTCCCACTCATTTTTCCACTGTGTTAGATCACAGTCAGACCCCGAAGCCTTGCTCCGTTTTCACCACCACCATCTAGAGCGCTTTCTTTTTTTTAAGGCCCTCAAAAAAGATAAGGAGCAGACACTATAAATACTGAAGATGGTCTGGCCCACATATCTGCTTACATTTCCTGGTTAATTGCATCCTTCTTTATCGGCTACTTGGTCTGGTTTGGGCGGAGAAAGTTCAAATCTGTGGCCTCATTAAATGTTGACATGTATCACAAAGTGTCACAAGGGCTTGAGAACAATACGGTGACCAAACATTTCTGCGGTTCTGTTTGTTTGGAAGTTTGCTTTGTTGATGTAAATGATGGAGGCGGTTATTGTCAGCATTTCTTCTCTGAGCCCACCCACCATTCTTTTCCACTTTAATCTCTTCACATGTTGAGCATAACCTTAAGCTGAACTCGGAATGTCAGACACTGGTATTAATTGGCTCGACTGTCGTTACTGTTTTGTTAGCGTGCACCCATTGTAATTGTATATATATTTAAAGCCTATTTACATTTGAATTTTCACATTTGTGTCATATTTGTGTTTTTGTTAAACTGCACTGATGCATAGCGATAACTAACTCTGCCAAAAAAAAGAAAAGAAGTGATTCCTGTTCATTTCTCAATTTCTGCATAGTGTTACTTCATCTTAGGTAGTATTTGACTTAAACAAACATGTTGCTTGAGCAGTCAACGTTGTACCCTGTCAGGCTGTAAAAACTCTACTTTGCTCCAACCTTATCATTGTACATGCACATAAATTTACCAACTGTGCTCCCATAGACATTTTATTAGATACCCCTGGCTAGTACTGTTGGAACCCCCCCCCCCCCCCAATTCACACATTTTTTGCTTTCAGAACTGCCTTCCTTTCTTCTTCACACAGATGCCACACAATGCTGGAAACATTCCTCATGGATTTTGATCCATATTGAGTCGATAGAATCACACAGTTGCTGCGGAGTTGTTGGCTGCACATCCATATTGTGAATCTCCCTTTATGCCACATCCCAACGGCGCTCATGTGTTCAAGAAACCAGACTGAGATGCTTTGAGCTCTGTGACTTGGCATGTTTAAGTGCAGTAACCATCAGATGATGGGTACACTGTGCTCATAAGGGGTTTGACGGTCAGGAACAATATGTAGGTAGAATGTGGTGTTTAAATGATGCTCAGTTGGTGCTCAGTGCTTCAAAGTGTGCCAAGAAAATATCCCCCACACAATTACACGACCACTATCATTAGCCTGGCAGCATAGATTCGTGTTTTTGTGTGGTTTATGTCAAATTCTGACCCTGCCATCTGAATGTCACAGTAGAAAGCGAGACTCATCCGAACAGGCAATGTTTTCACACTTTTCTGTCCAATTTTTGTGAGCTTATGCAAGCTGCAGCGTCAGTTTCCTGTTCTTAGCTGACAGGAGTAGCAATCTGTGTGGTCTTCTGCAGCCGTAGCTCATCTGCTTCAAGGTTCAGCGTGCAGCTTAAGTTGTAGCTTGCTTTTGGCTTCCTATCAGCTCAAAGTAGTCTGACCATTCTACTCTGATGTCACCATGGCATTTTCGCTCAGCAAACTGGCACACTCTGGATTTTTTTCTCTTATTCAGATTATTCTCTGTAAACCGTAGGGTGGCAGTGTGGGGAAAATCCCAGTGGATCAGCAGTTTCTAAAATACCCAGGACAGTGGGTCTGGCACCAACAACCATGTCTTTTTTTGTAGTTACTTAAATCACCTTTCTTCTCCATTCTGATGGTTGATTTGGACTTCATTAAGTCGCCTTGACCATGTCTACTTGCCTAAACATGTTGAGTTGCTGCTGTGTGATTGGCTAATTAGATGTTTGCAGTAACAAGCAGTTGAACAGGTGTAACTAACAAAGTGGCTGGTAAGTGTGTATTCCACAACCACAGAAAAGCTGCATTTTCACTGTGGTCACTGTAGTGTTTTGTTCAAAATGACACTGGGGGGGGAATGAGGGGAAAAATGAAACGTCTGACATGGAGACAAACAGCAGACGTTGGGGCGCTTTAACAGATGCTTTGAATCATCCAATTAGGCCGACGGCCCTTCTTAGAATCACATTCATATGTATTCAGGGAACTGGGCATTAGCTTTGTTAGAGGAAAAAGCGGGAATCAAGCAGTTTTCCATGGAAAGTATTGTTCACTAGCTGAAACTTCAGCTTTAGAGGTCTGAGCAACAAATGATTCAGTTAGTGATGTAGTGTAGCTCAAATATAAGAAAGCATAATCTATTAGTTTCAGCTGACGTTTCATGTTCATTGATCTTATGTCTCCACATGCCATATATCTTTTATTAATTGTGCAATTTATGTAGATCTTGGTAAATATCAATATTTAGCAGGCCGACAAGCAATTCTCTAAAGTCTGATGAGCTCTGTGTGCACATCTGCAGGTTTTCGTTTTATAGGAAGTAAAGTGGTGGAGCAGTTGTAAATCTGTGCTGAGAGAAAAGCCAGAGCAGCTCCAACAACAAATGAGTTGGACACACGCTCTATAAATTCTCAAATGTTGCCTGTTTGTGTGCATTTAGGTTTGATGGAAACTTCAATATCAATGTCTCCAAGACCATCTGCTGTGACAGACTTTCCCCCACCGTCAACAACCGAGCTTTCAACCCCGGACGGGACCTCAACTCAGGTCTGTTGAGAGACACACACACACACACACACACACACACACACACACACACACACACGGTACATACAGATCCAATGAGGGAACTATCATTTGGTAGTCCATGAGCTGGCCTGCTTTAACAAATTACTAGAGATGGACCGATCCGATATTACGTATCGGTATCGGTCCGATACTGACCTAAATTACTGGATCGGATATCGGAGAAAAATAAAAAATGTAATCCGATCCATTAAATATCACGAAAGCACCTCACAAAACTTGCAACATGCCGTAACTCACCTCAGAACGTTAGCACGTCGGAGCCGTATGCATCACGTGATAGAGCGGCTGTGGCATGCGGGACCTGTCGGTGGTCTGGATAGCATGTGGAGCTTCGATGGCAACCCGGCATTTCATCTCCGACAAAGTTATCCCGAGAGAAGTAAAGCAAGTGTATAAGTCCATCTCTGAATGTTTGTAAAGCATTCCTGCGTTAAGCTTACCAAACGATATATGGAGCGACTGCCTCTTCTGGCTGCTACTTCAATCATGAAACTGCTTAATGATCAGCTGATCGGCTTTTCTGTCGCGAGTCCGTGTCTCTGGTTTGTTTTTGGCCCACTTTGCACCAGAAAGAGGAAACCAGCGGCTGAACAACAGCAGCACGTTTAAGCTTGATCAGCTGTTGTTAGAATTTATTTATTATTACTTTCTACTCGAGGATCTTTTTCTACGTAGCTGACGGCTGGTAACTGTGCAAGGGCGGATCTAGCAAAGTTTAGCCAGGGGGGCTGATAGGGCATTAACAGGGAAAAGGGGGCACAAAGACATACTTTTCTTTCTTATTCTCATTTAAAATGTCGAGCTTTTAATAAATAATTATCCGAATCTTACACCCAAAGTTTTAATTTGATGTAAAATGAATAGAAGTCAATTACTGTATATAGTAACTATTAAGTCTAATATATATACCCTAGTAAGCTATAGTACTTTTTACTTTGGGAAGGTACCATCTGTGCAGTCTGCAATTTTGTTGAAGAAAGATGTTGAATCTATTTAATATTTCTTGAAAAATAATTGATTTCTGTGCATTTTTTTTTCACACTGCATCAAATTAAGGTTGATTACGTCGATTAAGCATCATGAGGTGGAGCGTGAGGGGTGGTTCCCTATTTTTTATTTATTTATTTTTGTTGTTGCTGGGAGTTGGAACCCTATTAGTTAGGTTGCTTAATATTTACGCTAAGTACTCTTTAAAATACCAGAATAGGGAGGATGGTGTAGGTTTAAGTTTATTAGATTGATCAGTATTGCTGAACTATGAAATATTTTTTTTTTGCATATAGGTATAACAGAATAGCTTTAGTGTAGTTGTTGTTTTAAACTTGAGTATGAACTTATACAAAATGCAGCAAGATATTTAAAAAAAAAAACAGTTTTGTTGATTAAAAAACACTATATCGGATTCATATCGGTATCGGCAGATATCCAAATTTATGATATCGGTATCGGACATAAAAAAGTGGTATCGTGCCATCTCTACAAATTACACACAGACACACACAACTTTTAAAGCATTCAAACTTTTAAAAGCCATTTTTTGACTTTATTTGAAGCAGGCAATCATTTGCCAGCAGTTGCCATGGCACCCAGTTTTTAAATTAAGAATGTGTGTTCTTTGCCTCTGCAGTGTTTTTAAAAAATATATAATTGATGTCAGATTAAAATAATAAGCTGTCTGTGTCCAAAGTACTCTGTTCGACTTTGATCTCTCATCTGCAGTTGTACTCGCACTTTATGTGTTATCATCCTGTTGAAAAAAGGCTTCTCAGTTTTGTTTTCATCAGCTCACATAAATCGGGTGCAATCGTATGCAATTGCACACATGCTGTACGCAACCTCGAAACTCCCCTTGTAGCTATTAGAAGTGATGGAAAGTAGTTTTATGGCGTTCTCCCTGCCTTGTTCCAAATTGCATAAGCACATTGCAGAATACTACCACATAAAACTCCCATATGTGTCTGCACTGCATGTCTTTCTGTATTTGATTAAGAATAAAATGGACAAAATTGACTAAAGGCAGGCAAAGGCAACTTTCCTCCTGCTGCTTTGTTTTCCCCAGTTCTGCTCCCTAGCATGCGCTCTCTATTTCCAGAAAAGAAGTATATGCACAGACTCCAGAATATTGAACCTGTTTCCTGATGTCTATTAACTTTACAGTTTTACTCAGTCACTTGTTAAAATCACTTCCAGCTATTCAGTGAGCTGCACTTTCATTTTTTGCTGGCCTTAGAGGTAAATCTCACTGATCAGTGAGAGACTTTTTTACAAGTATTTTAAAAATATTGCCATCCAACGTTGTGTTGACCAGTTGTAATGATCAATTTAACTTCCAATTAAAAAAAAAAAAACAATTAAAAATGCATTCATTTATTATGTCCACATAATGCCCCTTAGTCACGGGTTGCCCTAGTAGCTAGTCCTTCCTGACACAACCCCAAAAGGCTTTGGGTCTCCTCCCCTAACTGAAGCAGAGATCTTTTATTTGTTAGGCGACTGTGTTAGCAACAACTCTGTGGAGCCAGTATCGTGCGGAATTGAGAGTAATAATTATTACTACTCAAAGCTTCCTAGATTTGGCTCTACAAATTGATATTTTCTAATCTAATGTTTGCTGCAAAATCCCAAAAATTTTCTGAGGACTTCTTAACTTACTTAGCCACATATCTGAGTCAAACCATGGATATAACCCATCTCCGTCATCTCATTGCTGCCTTCACCCAATTGCTTTTTCCCTCCCCAAATATCCCACCCTGGTACTTTTTCTGTAAACCATTCATAATGACTGCCATTCATAACACGTCACCATCGTCAGGGTTTTATTTTCCTTACGAGTCAGTCACGACAAGTTCATGTTACCCCTCCCCCCCACCACCACCACATTCAGCCCTCATTGACCCCCACACTCTCAGTGTATTCATTCCCTTCCATTTGTCTCGGCCCAGTCTAAACAAGCAGCCACAGAGGGGAGGGAGGGCCCGTGTGGGTGAGAGCAAGGGATAATTGAGAGGGAGAGAATGATAAATGAAGTTAGAGGAAGGAGGAGTGAGGGCTGATTGGAGAGTTTATTGTATTTTGTCCATTCTCTCTCCTCCTACCTTCCATTTTCTGTTGAATTGAAGGGAAAGATGGTGGATGGATTTGGAGATATCAGTACCAACAAGTTGGAGTAATCCATTTTCGGCCCTTTGTCTGAATTGTTTTTTTGTAGGCTGTCTTTTAAGAAGTTATAGCCACTGTCTAGGTTAAAGATGCTATGTGACAACAATTCATCCATCAATCTGAAGTATATGCACACTTGTACATACCGATATTCTTTCAGCACCTTTAACTCTCTTTAAACTTAAGTGCCACTGTATATACTGACTCATATTTAGCATGCCAGAGGCAATCTGCCATCTTTGACAAGCTGGCAAATAACAGTTTTCTTCTACTTACACAGCATTCATATGACTTTAGCTAAACTAATTATGACACTAATTACGGCATGTAGTATGATACTCAAGTAAAAGTGAAAAGTCGCCATCTAAAGCTGATTGGATCGGAAAAGACTACTCAAGTACTGAGTAACTGGTTGTAATGTCTGTTTTTTTTTAGTTTGTTTAAAGAAATGCACAAATTTTTAGTATTTTCAAATAGAATATATGTAAAACCATTAACAAAATAAGGCACAACAATTCTAATTTCCAGATTAGTTTTTAACAACAAAGCTTTTTTAACCAGTACCTACAGAAAACATTAGAACGAGGCAACTTCAACATATGTGTGTAGACACTAAAGCTAAAGAATGTCAGACTAGGGGTGGTTCTTTTAAATACAAAGAGGGAGCAAGCGAATCAGAAACACAGAGCACAGAGATGCGACAGGTATAATCAGGAAAAGTTTATTCCCCAATGTGGACAGCAGGAATAAAACAATAATTCTAAAAACAAGAAACAAAACAAACATCTGCAGTAAAATTCACCAGGAATAGATAAACGCAATTCTAACAAAACTATAAAATGTTCTTTGTATACTAAAATACCTCAATATACACAGTGGATTAACACAATGTCATATAACAACACTAAAAACATGCAATACAAACAGAATAAAATGATGCAAATAAAAACTACACTAAAATCAGATTAAAACCAATTATAAAAGACAAATACAAACTTCCACGATGTGACGTACATACAAGAGGGCTCACTTTCCCATAAATAGTTTCTTCACTCAGTGAAATGATGGTTAAGCTTCAGCAGCAGTTGGCTCTCAAGGTTCTTGCTGTGAAGCTGTGACTGTTTGGCAGTGAACAGGAGTCCTGCCTGACTAAAAAGTCTCTCACAGGCTTCAGATGCAGGAAGAGCTGTATTGACTTTGATTGACAGCTTCTTGATGTGAGGAAAGCTCTGCAATAGATCCACTCCAGTGAATGGACATGAAAGGTACCTCTCCAGCTCCCCTGCTTCTGGCTTTCCTGACCCCATGGATCCAAAGAAGACATCTTCGTCAGATAGGCTGCTGTTTGTGCTGGCCTCATCCAGCTCTGTGTCTAGTTGATTTCTGATAAAGTTCAGACCTGTGGAAAGATGTATGGTTAGGTCTGTGCATTACTGTGCTGTATAGACTGCCGAGCTACTGGTGAAAGATTTTTATCACACCGGAGATGTTTGTTTCTAACTAACACTATAATCCCAAGTTACAGTAACAAGGAAAGTCATTATAAGTCAATATCTAGTGGCTCACAATTTAATGGATAAATATACCAGCTTTTAAGATGCTTCCCTCTGTGGACCAGGATGTTCTGAATCTTGGTAGAAGTATTGCAGCTGCAGTCATCTCAGGGTCTTTCATTATTTCTCCAAAACGTTTCTGGATCCCGTCCCGCAGCGCATCAACAAGAGGTCTACACATTTTGCAAGATGACTCCAGCCTCCTCAGCTTCTTCTGAGACAGCCTCTTGTATGTATTATTGGTAGCTTCTGCAGCAGTGGCATCAACTGTTGATATAAGATTGAGTAGATGACACGCACACTTTTGGTGCCTTGGAAGCTGGTACTCCAGACCTGTGTTGTCATTCAAAACAGCAAAGACATCTTGACACTCCACCTCTAACTCACTGTCTTCTGCATCATCAAGGATAGACCCACCATCCTCCTGCCATTTGGTTGTTTCTTCCTCTTTCTCCTCACCATATAATTGAAAGGCCTTCAAGAAATTTGAACCACTGTCGTCCTGGTCACTTTTTCTCTGATGTGATACTCTGAATGGATTTCTTCTAATGCTGCAGCAAGAACATCAAATGTATGCAAACCTTTAAGAGGTCTACAAGCTAGTGCAGCAGAATGCCTTTCAAAAGAGATGTCATCTATCCAGTGACAAGTCACTCCCAAGTAGCTATGCTGTCTGGCAGACCAGCAGTCTGTTGCGGTAGCAACATAGTTCACAGTGCTCAGTTTTTTGATGATTATGCTTTTCATGTTCTTCGCAGCTTCTTGTATTTTTGAGCACAATGTTTTCCTTGTCATTACTGTACACTGAGTTTGCAAGGTTTCCATCATAGTCTTGAAGGACGATGTCTCAACTATAGAAAATGGTTGGTTGGCTTCACATACAAACGTAAGCAGAAGCTTGTCAAACGTTGCTTGTGTTACCCGCCTAGAGCCAGTGAAAGAATCTGTAAGTTTTGCATTCTTCATAGGTGGCTCGGTGGAAGAGGACGACTTTCGTTTTCTGTGGTGGTCCATTAATTCTGTATACATCTTCATTTTGGTGGCGTGAACCCTCTGTTGGCAGAAAAAATAGACCATGAAACTACATGTGACTAAGCAATTTCTATACACTTTTTAAAAAACAATGTTCCCATATTTTTAACCCTCCTGTCGTGTTCACCTCCCCACCGCCATTGACTGAACGGCCCACTGAATGACCAAATGAAAGAGACACTGAACGACCTACTGAATGGCCCACTAACGACCCACTGAACTGAATTTGGTGGTGAAAAATAGGGCTGAACGATTATGGAAAATAATCTAATTGCGATTTTTTTGCCCCAATATTGCGATTGCGATGCGATATGCGATTATTTTTTAAGGTATTTGTCTTCTGTATTATTAAACAAAGACAAGCAATACATCATATAGTATGGCCAATACTATATTACATTAATTTTAAACTGTTCTTTCCTGGAAGACAGACCTCTGTTATGATGACATGAGGTGATGCATGAATTGATGACTGACATTTTTATTTAACTTCTTCAATCACAACAGTATATTTGAACATACACAATAGTTTATTTTTAGCTTACAAACATCTGAGCATAAAGTGCTGACAAGGAACCCTGGTGTAAACATTAAAATGAAAGTCAGTACAATGTGCAGATTGCAGAAATATACATAAACAAAATCAGTGGCTTTACCACACTCAGTTTTTCGACATCTGTGAACTACTAGACAGTCATTCAATTAAAAAATAATATTAAATAAATAAAACTAATAAATAAAAAAATACACACATCTTACTGATCTCTGCAGTCAGTAACATTACACATAAAGTGCAAACATAATAGCAATTGTATAAACACACACACAAACACGCCTTTAAAGTTTAAAGGCATGAAATTGGACGGTCTAGCCTTCTGATTAGCGTCACCGCTGTCTCGGTGGAGTTTATTAAACTCGGCCGTCTGCTTCTTGCTATCTAAAATATAACCAGACACTGGTGTAAATTCTCGACTGTCTCATACTTCTGTTTAATAAGTTTTCTGTTTGACGTTTAGTCAGCTGTGTGAAAACCAAGGAGGAACCCACCCGGGGGATTAATAAAGTTTTATTTTATCTAATCTAATAACTTTAATCTCAGCCAAACCGATTTACTCACGAACAAACAAAACACTGAAAAAAGCCCAACAATAACATTTTTAGGTTGTCTAAGTGACTTATATATTACGTTTAACCCGAGCAGCGAAACTCCGCGGTGATCTGAAAATGATGTGCCGGGAGTTGTGCCGTTCTCGGCCGCATCAGTAACCCTCGAGCTCCCGGCTAGCTGTCGAGCTGGTGGGTAGCAGACGCCTCTGAAAACGTCGAAGCACTTTTGCAAATATGGGATATCTTGATAAACCGAGCAGATATTTGATGTTTACACAACTACTTTCTCGCCTGAAAATATGTTAAAAGTTTATTTTGTGACCCAGAAAGATTAGTATGAGTAATTTTAAAACTTAGTAGCGGCCGCCATTGCTGGAAACTGGAGTTTGGCTGGGCCGCGCTATGAATTCTGGGATATGGTAGTAATTTGGACAGCCTTCGGCGCGTCGCTGTGACGTAATCTGTCTACAAATGCGGCCTCAGGAGGATGCAGCCCATGAATTGTATAATATAATCGCAGTATAATCGCAGCCTTTGCGGTTAGAAAATTGCACTTGATCATGTCGCGATATTATCGCAAATGCGATATATCGTTCAGCCCTAGTGAAAAATGTTTGTTATGCTAATTTAAGAGCTGTTAAAACAGACCACTCAATTTTGTCTGGGAGTGCTACAGTAAGGGGTGGGGGATGAATGAAACTGGAGAGTTCAACTAGCATAAAAACCATTTTTCACCACCAAATTCAGTTCAGTGGGTGGATTCCCATTCATTTTCTATGTTGGTCACTTTTGAACGGGAACACTACGTGTGCTAATAGAAGTCCTAACAGATGTTCATTAAAACACTCAAAATTCAAAGAGGTGATCATCACTTTTATATGTTCAAGTGCATAGTGTGGAAGGTATCATAAGGCAATCAGATGTAAAACACAATATTTGTGTGTTTTAAGTTGTAAATCAGTCAGATTTGATCCAAACACGACAGAAAGGGAAGAGAAACCAAAGTCGTGCCTACATTAAGTGAGTTTCCACACACACACACACACACACACACACACACACACACACACACACACACACACACACACACACACACACACACACACACACACAAATAATTCCAGTTTAAGTTAAAAATAAGAACATATGCAAGGCTAAGCAGTGCAAGTCAATAGATTCTGCTTCAAAAAATGTTTAGAACCTTTATAATCTTTATAAACTTCTACACCTTAATAACTGTAGTTCTTTGAAGAAAGAGTCAAGACAAAAGTCACTTGTGGAGAAAAGAAAAATATTAAACCAGCTTAATTACTATTCTAATGTTTTTCTAGGAGAGAAAGGGAGTGATTCTGGATATGCACAATTTTTAAAATTTAATTTTTAATGTGGACAAGGCCTAAGACTGTGATCCTATAACCCATGGGTGCAAAGCTCCAGTCCTCGGGGACCAGTGTCCTCACCGCAACACACCAGAATGAAATTATTAGGTCATTAAATTTAGCCATTTAATTCATGTGTTAACCACTTAAGCATAGCTAAAAAGACATTTAGACCAAACTTACCGCGACATGTTTCCTCAGGTTAGATGTTGAGTTTTTGTACGCTGAAATGTCTGTTTGTTTTGGCTCACACAGAAGACATCGCATTATATAGCTGTTCTTTTGTACTCCTTTAAAGCGAAACATGCTTTGTATATGTGGCCAAGGGTGTTTATCCTCTTCAGTTTTGGTGCAGACAGTTGCCTCTGCCATTTCTTGATGTGTTTCTTCAGTCTGTGTCCACTAGTTTGAAAGGCTTGGGCTGCTCGGCCTGCCTTTTATATCTGGTCATGAGACTGCATGGCTACGTCTGATTGGTGAAAGAGTTACAGGTAGCCTCCAGGCGGCATGATCCATTATTAGTAGTATTATCTAATGTGTGAAATTAATTATTTTTAAAAAGTAGTAAGTCAAATATTGTCAAATATAACTTAGTAAAAGTAGTGTTTGTTCTTCACAAATGTACTCAAGTAAAAGTAAAAAGTATGGTGCAATGAAGGTAAAACAATATGTTCTTCTAAAACGTAAGTAAATGTAACTCGTTACTACCCACCTCTGCTTGCAGCAGTTGTATGTCATTGTTCCCACCTTTAGGAAATACTTTAATTCTCACACAAAACACATAGTACATATAATATTTATTAAACAGGAGAAATCTAAACATTTTCCATAGTTTGCATGGTTTGCATTCTAGTATATACAATAATGAGAAAGTGTCTGTGTGGTTAAGGGGAGTGTGCTGCCTGAGAAAAGCACAGGAAGCTGAGCAGGAGCAGTCACTAGTTGTGAAATCACTTGACTTCTGGATTAGCTGGAGCTGATTTTGCACTCAGACCTCATTGACTCAAACTGGCAGGCTACAGACCATTTAATGTGTGCTATAGGCAAACATTTGCATTCTTACATACAAAAGTTATTTGGTAGAAAAGTAAGTAAAGAAAACAGAAATTCACAGGAAATAAATGCTGCTGTGAAAGCATTTTAAAAAGTTCTCCTATAATCTCCTCAAAAAGAAATATATTAAAGTGGGGCTAGAATGAGGATACACTTTGGAGAGTGCCACTGGAAGTGTAATATCTGGATCATAGTAAGTGAGGTCATTTGCTGATAGTCAAGAGTAGTAAGCGTCATAACTTTTGCACTGTCCACTTCCTGCTGTGACAAAACAAATTTCCCACGTGTGGGACTAATAAAGGTTATCTTATCTTATCTTATCTTATCTTAAGATTGGAGGAAATGGCTTTCATTTAGTTCCAGTTTCTTAGCTTGTCTCAATAGGAAGATCTAAACATTTGTGGCAGAATGGAGTACTGTAGCCTGACAGATGTATACAGAACCCTTCTTCCACTGTCAACACAACTGAGTGGTTCCTGTTTATGTGAAGCCCGGAGAGACGGATGGAGTGGCTGGGCAGGGATGATGTATGATTGGCAAACCTGCTATGTCTCCAAAAAGACGTTCCTCGCAAAGTAAATGTAGCCTTGCGTTGAAGTTTATAATGTTTGACCCTTGGACAGTTTCACAGCAGCTCTCTGATTTATCTGTTTTCTGTAACTTGTTTAAGCGTTAGTTGAACATTTGGCTTGGGGTTTTTTTTCCGTCCCACCCTTAGAGGAGGGAAAACAACTGTGGTTTGTAATGTATCTGGAAGGTTGGAGAAGGTCAAAACAGGTTCTCTTTAGCAGGTGATTAATTTAATGTGATCACAAGCCAAGAACCACATTTTGGGGATCATAGAAACCCAGCTGACATGCAATGGCTGGTAGTTAGCATGTCTGGGAAAGACTGTAGCTATAATTAACAAGTAATTTTAAATCCAATTTGAGGTAATGGAAAAAAATCTTACAAATAACAAGAATTAGTCAGCGAAATGGCAAAATGGCTGGTGAGAAAGTAGAGCTGCTAACAAAACCACAATCATTTTTTTTTATTTCTTGCTAAAAAAAGTAAACACTCCAGTAAGACTAAAGTCTTTACAAAGAAAAAAAGGATTGTAGTCTTGCGTGGCTAATAAAACCAAAGTAGTTGTTCAAAATGGCCATTTGTGTTACTTACTTCCTTCAGTCTGCTGCCAAATGTAGATGTACACTAGGAGGACTGTTCATTTATAATAGTATTGTTAGTTCCTTTGGCACACTGAGGCTGATTGGATTCACCACGGCTGGTCTGCATTCCTGTATTTTAATCAATCAAAGGCTGTTTTAACAGCTGCATTGTATTATTTTAATGAAGCCTACTTTGATGGTTACGGTCTATTTCTTCTCTGTCTCTGTTTTTTGCCTTGCGAAGGACCCAAAGTTTCTATTTGTGTCTCACTAGCTTCATCCCACCCCCCACCCCACGCCTCATTGTGAAAGGCCGTTTTGTGTTGCAGTCAGTGGAAAGGAAGTTGTTGGCTTTGTGATGGGGTCTCTGTGAAGATACTGTTGACTTTGTGACCCAGTTTAAAAAAAATCACTCTGTTAGTTTTAAGCAAATAGGCTTCAGGCCTCTGCAGAGGTTGTATTTGGCTGTTATTTCTAGAGTCTGTCCAATACTGGAGTTCTCAGGGTTGGTGAGGACATTAAGGAAGTAAAATATTTTGCTAACAATATATCCGCTAACGTATAATAACAGCTAATATTATTTATATGCTCACATAAAATATATAAAATATAAAATAGTATGTGTATCTTTTTACTTCCCCCACCCCCACCCCCCAAAACCTTATAATTATTGTGGGTTAGTAATGATGCAAATAGCCAATTTTAGCATGTTCTTAAAAAAAAAAAGTATTTTGTATTAATTTCTTCTGATTAAAAATATAATCACAGTTCACACAGTGTTATCACAGTAGGCTGGTGAATAGGTCAGTAGTGCCTCTGAAGCCTTAGCTATGCTTTACAGGCCTGTGAGGCTCCGCTTGGGTCAGGGTGGCATAAATGTTTGCTGTTCGACAGTGAGTGCGATTGGAATTGTAGGCGTCCACATGTCTGCCTGACAACGCGGGCTCGTCCTTTGAGAATTTACATTACAATGAATCGAGTACACATGTGCCCAAGAAGTATAAAAGAAGCATAACAGGATTGACTCCTTGAACATTATGACTCCAGCTGTCCCTGTAAGTATAATTGAGTATAATCGTGACTAAAGGGGGCAAATTTAGCTGTTTTTCTATTCAATTCAAATCAGTTTTATTTATACAGCGCCAAATCACAACAACAGTCGCCTCAAGGTGCTTTATATTGTAATGTACACCCTACAATAATACATACAGAGAAAAACCTGACAATCATATGACCCCCTATGAGCAAGCACTTTGGCGACAGTGACAAGGAAAAACTCCCTTTTAACAGGAAGAAACCTCCGGCAGAACCAGGCTCAGGGAGGGGCGGAGCCATCTGACGTGACCGGTCCCAGGATTCTTGGTTATGTTTAGCAGACTGTATCACATAAGTAGAGTTCTAATTTCAGACAAAAGCCAGAGTTCAAATACAAGAAATTTAACCAGTAGTTTAACAATTTGAAATTGTTCTTCATTAATTTATGCTGGCACAGTTGTGTATGGTATAGCCAGGCCTAAACAGATGTATTTGTCCTTGTCATATGTTAAGATGTAAGCAAGCCTGCCTATTGATCTGTTATGAATTTCTCTGTCTGTTATGTATATATCTAATGAGGCCTGTAATAGAGAGAGAGAGAGAGAGAGAGGTAGTGGCGTGCAACAGCGGTTTAGATTATCCAGGGTTGTTCTCTGGAGAGTATTTCCTGTCTACTCTCCCTCCTGTACAGCGCTGGCATTGTTAGATATGTTGTCCTGTGTTGTAGCAGCTGCACATGTCTGTCTCATTGTGTTAAACATGCGAGATACTATAGGTCAAATCAGGTCAGATGTATTTTTAATGCTCAGTTTTTAATGCAGTGCCTGGAAGAGCTATACAGTCTTATGAACTATGGACAGGACAATATGACCAGCAACACTTTATGATCATCGCCATCAGGCGTTGAGGTGTTATTGAAATGTAAAACATCACTGCAATGATGCATGAACATATCATGTAGCATATTTCTTTAGGGCTGATCTCTCATGTAGATGCTTTGTCACTCACTTGCAGTCTCACTCCTGAAATATGTAGTGTTTCTCACAACTTGCACGCCAAATCCAAACAAGAAAAGCTTCCAAGTATGCTGAACTTTCTGACTACATATTTTCCCATTTGCCCCATTCAGCTTTAGTAATGTATTTTTCTTTTTCCTTGTTCTCACTCGCTCTCTCCCTATTGCAGTGTTGGCAGACAACCTGAAGTCCAACCCGGGTATAAAGTGGCAGTACTTCAGCTCGGAGGAGGGCATTTTCACAGTCTTCCCCGCCCACAAGTTCCACTGTAAAGGAAACTACGAGCACCGCAGCAGGTATAGAACAGCCACTGTCGCTTATAACACGTGTTGTTGTACTTCAGCTGTTTTCAATGTAAATAAATAAGATTATAGGTACAACTTGCACTTTGTCAGCAAATGTCACACATAATAATGGAAAAGATTGTTCAAGTGTGATGCTTCGGCAGCTCATTCCTGCCTTCATCTTCCTCACCCTCTTCCACCCCCCTCCCCGCCTTCCGTCCCTCCTCCTCTGCCAGTTGCTGTGGGGTGGCCTAGAGGGCATGTTGATGGCATCCTGCCCTCATACACCCCGACCACACATGCCATTGGTAGGAATGTGGCTCTTTACCACTAAAGCCTACTGGAATTTCACACCTCCAATGTTATGGGGTTTTTTTCTCCTTCTCCCCGCCCCCCACCCCACCCCATTGCTGAAAGCCATCTCTCTCATGCTCCCTTGTGCATTTCGCATTGGCCTCTGTTTTCTTTTTAATATTCCTTTTGAGTTGTTGTTGTTTATTTCTCCCATTGCTGTTCAAGTCAGTGAGTTTGGCGTGCAGCCATGGGAGAAATGACGTTGCTTGGCTTGCTTCAAGTATGAATGAGGCTTTGTGAGTACATCACTCGTGTTAGTGTCGCTTTGTCCAGCAGACCACACACAAAGAGCCACTGACCCCCTACAGTCTGCACCGTTCTGCAGCTCCACCTGCTTATAATACAAGCATAACACATACAGTGATACCTCAAATGACAAGTCTCACCAAATCAATGAGCGGTATGCAGCCGAATCTTCAACATTTGATATACTGTGTTTGTACTATTTTTAATTAAACATTTAGTTCTTTTTTTCTTTCTTTTTCTTTTCTTTTCTTTACTTGACACAGTATCCCAACTTTTTAGGAAACTTAGCTGCAGTAAGCAGTATTTTAAGACCAAACCAATGCTTTCACGCTATGTTGCTTGAGTTGCTTCTGAAAGAAACATGTCATTACTCGACAACAGCCACACACGGTGGTAGTTGTTCTTTAGAGGTGCAATTTTCCATAGCAAATGCTGCAGGTCGTCAGACAACTGTAGCCTCACTTTTCCAAAACAAATTCAGTTGGTGTGTGGAGAGGGGGGGGAAGTAAGATGTAAACAATAAATCCTGTTTTGTTTTGTTGAGACTTAGACTCTTAGTCCTTATTCACTGAGTTTAAAAACATGAAGTGTTTTTGTTTTGAGAAGGTTGATGACAGGTCATATTGCTGGATTTCAAAATATTGTCATATTTCTTCAAACCCCAACCACAATCAAGCATTATTAACCAAACATCCTTACTTTTGGATGATTCTTTTTTATATAGCTGCAGGTTGGGTAACACTGTGTAATCCCCTCATCTCCAACCGCTCGCAGAGGATGGCCGCCCCTCCCTGAGCCTGGTTCAGCTGGAGGTTTCTTCCTGTTAAAAGGGAGTTTTTCTTTCCCACTGTTGCCAAAGGGCTTGCTCATAGGGGGTCATGATTGTTGGGCTTTTCTCTGTTTGCTTTGTATTATCGAAGGGTCTTTCCCTTACAATATAGAGTGCTTTGAGGCAACTGTTGTTGTGATTTGGTGCTATATAAATAACAAAATTGAAAATTGAATAATATGGTCCACAACTAACAGTGTGAGTCACCTATATTTAAATAGACTTTCGATGCATTTTATTTTAAATTGCAAATTAATTATATTTACTTACAAATACTTAAAAATATGTACACTAGAGTAAGAGGGTAACGAATCAGGTGTGTGCAAGAAACAAAAAATAATTATACTATAATTAGTTTTCATAATTTGTATGTAATGTATAAGTAATTTCATATAGTACATGAGTAATATAGAATGTTGCCTAAGTTTAGGTATTTTACAGGCAAGGACACAGAAATGATACAAGTACTGTGCAATTTCATCCTAATTTTGAAGGAAAATAAATATTATCCCATTTCACATGTTAATACAATGTGCATTTTGGCTTGCAGGCTGTATTATGGCATTAATTTTTTTAACATCTTCATAAACTATTCATTCTGTGATGTGTATGATGGATGTCTTATTGCATTTCTGCAAAATTACCCAAAAGTAACGTAGTACTTAAAATTACTTGCAGTATCTTTTCCTGTAAAGCACCCAGAGGTTATGCACTATGTAAAATTACTTACACATTACTTACAATTAATTATGTACTGCCTAAATTTACTTACAGTATTATTATTTCTGTGTATCTACCTTTAACTATTTGTAGGTGAATATCATTAAATTGTAATTTTGAATAAAATTCATTGAAATTTCATTTAATTACAGGGGAGTTATGTCACAGTTGCAGACTGTATTATAAAGTGTTACCAACTCTGTAATGACAGCATAGAGTGAAGAAGGTGCCAGACTTCCTCTAAAACTATGAAACTGCTAGGCAACAGAGTATGTTTATAATTTAAAACATATATCTGTCCATATCCCGTTTGTGTATCTGTGTGTGTACCTGCGCAGGCCTGTGTACGTTTCTGCAGTGCGTCCACAGTCTAAACACATTGTGGTTATGATCGACCACGGAGCCTCCATAACTGACACCCAGCTTCAGATCGCCAAGGACTCAGCGCTTGTTATCCTGAATGCCATAGATGAGCATGACAAGGTTTGTGAAAGGGGACGCTTTTCTTCATTATCAGGCATCTGTATTTACATCTCTTATCATTCTTGGTTTGATGGCCCTTTTGCTCCTTCCCAGATCTCCGTACTTTCGGTGGCAGAGACCGTTCGCTCCTGCTCTCTAGACCAGTGTTACAAAAGTCTGCTGTCTCCAGCCACCAGCGAGACGAAAAGGAAGATGAGCACCTTTGTGTCGAACGTCAAGGCGTCTGATGGAGCCACGCAGCATGCAGCTGGCTTCGAGAAGGCCTTCCAGCTGCTTCGAAACACCACCAGTCACAACAAACAGAGCAGTAAGTCTCAGATAAGAAGACACTAATGTAGATTTAGCATGTTTTCATCACTGAGTTTGATAGTAGCAAACGTGCGTTTGTGTATCAGCCACAGACATGGTGATCATTTACCTGTCATCTGGCGTCACGTCTCGAGAATCATCGGAGCTGGTGAAGAGAGCCACGCTCAGTGTGATCCGGCAGGAGAACCGGCACCTCAACAACTCTGTCATGATCCTCACGTACGCTCTCATGAATGGTGGGTGAAAACTTTATTATTTTTCACCTGAATGTTTACATTTAATTTAGTCAGGTTTTCTGTTATAAGGAACTATTCGACACAGTTAATGAAATTCAGTTTTTCTATTTACCGTACCTCTGGACGTGTATTTTTTTTCTCTACACTTCTTGATCTGGTGCTTCATTCCTTTTGGCTCTGCTGGGACTGAAGGTTAGAGAGGTGCTTTTAAAACCTCAAAGGCTTTTTGTTTTCTGTGTTTGTGCCTGCCTGTGCAGTAAGTACGCTTCCTTTTCCTCTAAATTTGTCCTTGTCCTTCCATCTGCCTCCTAATTCCCGTCTCCCTCTGCATCACACGTACACCCGTGTCTGCTGCGCTTGCTTTAGTCCACCATTAATACAAATTATTTTTGCATCGAGAAATGGAAATGAGGTACATCTAAGAGCAGAGAGAGTGAGACTTCAAAGAGCGTGCTGCTCACCCTCTGTGTGACTGACAGAGGACCTTGGCTCTTTAAAGGGAGATGATGAAAAGGATGCAGAAATCTATCCTCCTCTGAGTTTATTAGCATTGCATATTCAGAAAAAACATTTGTATTGTTGCTGATGCTGCTGCACACAGCTGAAAGGCCTGCTGTGGGAGTCTGATTCCCTGCATCCCCTGCCAAATGTGAAGTGCTGATTGTTCAAGGAGATCAGCAGTCTCCTGTGTTTGTCTCTGTTGTCCACCTCTGTTACCAAAACAATGTCTGATACTCTGTCCAAAACACTGTCTTGTCAGCTAGAATATGGTTTCGAATCTCCACTGGACATGTTGATGCTATCTAACAGTTGCACTATTTAAAAATAAACCGCTCGCCATATTTTCTGATCGGGGGGGGGGGGGGGAAGTAAACCTTAGTCATGCAAAACAGAGAATACACTTCTTTTTCTTCTTTACTAACCAACTAATACACTGATATATGAGATATTTTTAGCCATTACCTGATTTTAGACCCACAAGTGAGTTCACAGTACAGTACCATGCAAGTCTTGAGTCACCCCTCATTTGTTTGTTTTGCTGTGAAAACCAGTTCATTGACACGTGCAAACATACATGAAAATACATCATATAATCATTTATTATTGTTCTATTCCTGAGAAGTACTCTTCAGGAGAAGTTCTCCAGGCTTTTTGAAGGACATTTATTGCTCTTTGGAGTCTGGAGAGGCCAACCCATGACTGATTACTGATATTACTATTACTGGTTCCATTCTTTTTTTTTTCTTTTTTTTTCTATCCCAGTATGCTTTTATTGCTGTTATGGATCATTGTCATACTAAAAAAATGAAGCCATTCCCATTCAGATGCTTTCCATATGATATGACAGTTCTTGAGTTGTAGTCAGGAGTCACTTTGCTCTTCAAAAGTATTATTTTATGCTTGTCAAAATGTGGTATCTTTGGCATTTAAAAAAAACAAAACAAGGGAATCTGGCCTGGAAACCTACTGGAACTATTGGTCAAGATAACTTTCAAAGGATTATTACAAGAAACCAAGCTATAAAGAAATGGGAACTGAGGGGGACATTACTGTTGCACATTAGTGTTGATTTCACAGAATTATCTTGCAGTAAACTCAATTTCTTCTAATATTAGGCTGTTTAAAGGTACTCTTGGTAGTGGTAGAAACATAAAGGAGCATTGATTTTGCAAGTTGGTATATGGTGCACATCTACCATTTCATTTTTTTTTTCTCGTGCAGGCCTGTGTCAGATTGAATGAAAAAGCTTGTTAATGTCAGGTCATAGCAGTCACACCAAACAAAGGAGGTGAAAAGAATGATGGATTGCAAACATTTTTCCCTCACAGGTTAAAGTGAACAGATACAAGTGGATAAAAAATCCACTCTGGTTGAAACTGCCACCCGTGGCTGCATTGGCTCCCTTGTCAGGCCCAGTGTAATGATCACAGGAGCAGAGCCCTGGCATTAAAAAGGAATTCTGCTGTAATCCATTCAGCGATTGGATACTTGCTCTATCCTTCCCAATAGGTTGTCAGATGCCAAATGTTCCATGTCACAGCTGTCAGGGCCAGCCACAGTTATTCGTCCTCGTCTAAATGACCTTATGAGGCTTGGAAAGATGGTCTGAAGTGTGCATTAAGGTCTCAATTGTATATTTTCTTTAAAGCGATGAGGGATTCGTTTATGTCACAATCTCTGAGCTTGACAGATGACAGCTGGGCTTGGCAGATGCATGGGACTGTACAGGTAAAAGCTTATAGAGATCATGATGCAGGATCACAAGTTGGGGCTCGCTGGTGATGGCAAATCAGTTTGAAATTTTGATGGCAGTGTTAGTTATGATCCAGATGACGCAAGCTCATTGCTGATGACCAGAAGATTCATTGCGCTAAAAATTGAACTTGAAATTGTTTTGAATTAACTGACCGTTTGGTGGAAAGGATGTGACTTCTTCTCCTACTCCTTCAAGGAATTGTCTTGTTGCTCGTAGGGACATGAAGAAGAGTGGGTTGCCTTTTTATAATAGGAATTTGAGTCATGCACTCTTTAGTGAAGAACTATTTACTCTTTTTAGCTCCGCTTCAACCACTCCCTGCTCTTTTGATTTGCACAATTACCCTGTCCAACAGTCCTGTAGCCAAACCATCTGCTATGGATTTGTTCCTAATATCCCTGCTTGATTAAATCAAACAAATTCCTTCATCGAGTCTACTCTTTTTTTTTTTACGCTCATATTCTACACCGCTCCCTCCTCTTGCAGAGGGAATTACAGGCCTGAAGGAGCTGGCCTTCCTGAGGGACCTCGCCGAGCAGAACTCATTGAAGTACGGCGTTGACCGAACATCTGACCGAGACCGCTCGTCTGGGTCAGCAGGAGCTTCAGTAATGCCGGTGGTGAAGGGCAGCATGATGGTGCTGAACCAACTGAGCAACCTGGAAACGACAGTGGGGCGTTTTTACATCAATCTGCCCAATCGCATGATTGACCTGGCTCGCTTCAGCCTACCCTACACCGACCCGATGGGAGATGGTGAGTAGTGTGGCCCGAACTGCACCAAAGGAAACTTCATACTGAACTGATGCTGAACCACAACTGGCAGCCATTGCTTTGTCAACCCTCATGGTAGTGGTAAATAAGTAAATAAGGCAAAAAAAGGAACACGTCATTATATGGGCACACACTATTGCAACAAAATTAATATGACAGTGCAGTGAGTAAATATAATTAAAAGATAAATGCATTGTGCGGATTATTACAAAATCCCTGCATTGTGATACCATACTTATCACGAGGAAGTAATATCATGTTGAGTTACTCTAATTCCTGATTAGCTTTGAAATCCTCACATTTAGGTCAGTTGAGACCTTTTTGACGGCATCAACACCACATTTAATCTTTTATTAGCCTCAACTTCTCAAAATGTAAAACAGTCCAGCCACCACTTTAATCACACTCTAGATTTTGTTCTGTCATATGGCATATTTAAATGTGCAATAATGGATTAAAAAGCAGTGGGTAAAAAATGCAAATGCAGTAGATGTCTTTCTGTAAGTGCTATAACTAAGTTTAAGTTGTTATCCAATTCAGTGCCGTGTGCCAATACAGTGCCGAGCAGCTAGCTAAACTCTACAGACGTTGATCATCTTGTATTATTGTACGCTCTGTATTATTTAATGTTATTTACTATATAAAGTACAATATAAAGCGCCTTGAGGCAGCTGTGATTTGACACACTATATAAATGATAAGTGGACTGGTTCTTATACAGAGCTTTTCTGCTCTCCTGGAGGACTTTATAGGTGCTTTATACAACACGCCTCATTCACCTATTTACACCCATTCATAAAAGCGCTTAGTGTGGTAAGCTTAAACCTGAAGTGAACCTTACATAGTTGCCTGTACTTTCCACAGGGTTTATTATGACTGTGAGCCGGCCGTGTTATTTTGGTAACCAGCTCCTGGGAGTGGTTGGGGTGGATGTGAACTTGGCGTACATCTTGGAGGATGTTACATACTATCAAGACTCGCTCGCGTCATACACCTTCCTTATTGACAACAAAGGTGAGTCACACAGAGGTGGTAATCAGCTTAGTGCAAACCTTTTCATCAGAAACCAGTCTCTTTCTGTCACTCTCTCACTCACTCACTCACTCACTCACTCACTCACTCACACACACACACACACACACACACACACACACACACACACACACACACACACACACGTGTCTTTTCATGATCGCAGAAGAATCGGCAGGATTACCTACAGCCAGACTTTTTTGTTGTGGTCCGCCTCAAATCTCTTCTCGACTCGTTTTCTCTTCGTGTGCAGTAATAACAGTTTTCCCAGGTAGTGCTAAACGCAGCGGAGCAAATCCAAGTGTCACATTGCCACTTTTGCTTGGCCTCGCCTGCACAGCAAATATCAATCAGGAAACTAGTCAGTTTTTTAAATAAGCACACTTTGTTGTTTATTTGCTTCTAAATGGAATTACACTTCATTTTGTGTCTCAGCTTCCTCCACAGGCATTACGCTTTATTAGGCTAGCTGGCGTCTTGTAGGTAGCACTGGCATTCCTTTGGCATTTCACTTTGTCGAACCATGCCTCAGTGGATTGCCACGCCACATTACAAATAGCGCTCATGTCCGGTCTTGGTTTGTCTTTGCCTCGGCTGAGGGGGTTCTGACTCAATTACTGGTGCTGTGAAATGGCTAGGTTGTGCTCTGTGGGCCTGGACAGAAATGACATTTAACAGTCACCGTTTTGCTAGATGGCAAAATGGCATTAGAAGTGATACCTTTTACTTACACCAAGGAATATTTGATGAAGAGTTTGTCTTCCTGACAAGCTGAAAACATGAAGAATAAAAATCAGGCTTTAGAAAAATTTGTTTTTAATATGTTTTAAATATGTTGGTGGCAATAAATAAATAACATGAATATGCCCAAGTACAACTGAATTTAACCTAAACTCTTAACCTATAGAAGTGGGTGTGGAGGCACTTTTATTAGAAATAAAAATAGCTTAAGTGTTGTTTTTTGTGTGGTTTTTTTGTTTGTTTTTTTGCTTCAGGAGCTTAAAAAGAGTAAGTCGTAGGCAGAGTAATAATTCGAGAGAGCTGAGGGAAAGCATGTGAACATGTTCAGCATATTTCTTACTATTACTATTAATTAGCTAGCAATAATTAGCTTTTTGGCAGTTCTGGGAATTGAGTGCTTTTCAGTGAGTCTCTTTTTTGCCCCCCTCATCTAAAATGTCTGTTATTGTAATAAATATGCCATCAAATTACAAGTTATTACTGTGCCGTGGTTATTAGTGCTCCAACTCTGTAAACGCTGACAAATGAGTCCCATTAAAGTTATTAGCTGGCATTCAAATCATCTGCTGCCAATTAGAGTTTAGGTAAATATGTTTAAAGTAAACATGCAGCTGACAAAAAGCTCCAGGAGTACAGAGCTGAAAACAGATTAGTACATTTAAAATATTGCTACACGTTCTCATATGGGAGAATGTGTTTACCAGTATACAAGTCTGCTTCTAAAATGGATTTAATAGAAGTGCGTATATACTGTATGCACTGTAGTTGTCGCAGTGCACAATTGTGAATCTTAAAATTACGCACTGCACTCTCTTTCAGTAAATATACAATACTCACAAACACAAAACTCCAAGATTTTGTTTTTTTAGGCCTTTCGCACCAGCACATATAAAACGGCTTATTGTCTCTCCCAGAATGATTACAGCTTCTTAAGAGCCGTTTATCACAGTACCACAAAGTACTGTTTGCCACTAGGGCAATTTTCAAGGCTAGATGCTGTAATTTTGCACAAGGGAAATTTAAGATGTTGGTAAAGGCTGTGCTTCAAGTTTTAAAGTGTGACAAGTAACTAAAGACGTCTCCTTCTCCTAACCAGCAGAAATGATCCTTTCCTAACTTTAAAGTCTTGGATTGTTCCTCTATTAAGCCTCGGAGGAGGTGGCCTTACTATAGTTTACTTGATATCATAATTTATTTATTCAGAGTGTATTTACTTTATAAATGGAAACAAGTTTCCAGATTCACCTGGAATCCCAAACTGTAGCATTTTTACTGGTTTATAAATATCAGGGGCACAGGCGAGGACTTCAGTCTTCCTGGCATTTAATAGCCTTTTATAAATCATGTTTCCCTCATGCATTGACAGCTAAATACCAGTGTTAATGTTGACAGCAAACTTTTGACTAAAATGTCATTTAGTTTAGTCATAATTTAGACATCAAAATTCTTTTAATTCTAGTTGAGGTTTGACGTGTTTTTACCTGTGAAAGTTGTACCACACGGTTTGCAAAGCATCTTATTTTCCTTGACATCAAATGCAAAATGTGTCCATATGTGGACTTTTCTCTTTCTCTCAAGCGTTCACATTTTGTCACATTTTCATGAGAAACTGGGAGCATGGGAGTGTCCCCTTCACCCAGTCCGTTTGTCAGCATCTGATTAAATTATGTGCGTCTGACCTTGCTGCAGAAAGAGATAACTTCTGATTGGCTCGCATCCAAACCTGTCCTGCCTCTTTACACAGCTTAATTAATTCTGATTGGATCTCGTCGCTCCAGAACATTTTCATCTAGATTTTATTCCTTGAAGACCGTGTCAGTCCATTGCGTCATCGTTTTTGTGCTCGTGCATGAGTTTTTATTTAGCTGTCGTCTTGTTTTCATCAGGAGAAAATTGGTTGTTGACGACATCTGTGATAAAAATTATTAGTCAAGGAAATTAACATAGCTACTTCCAGGAAGGCCGCATCTTTAGAATCAACCCTGGTTTGATCCCTGCTGTAAAGTCTAAGCATCCATTGTTTTGTGAAATGGAAAGAAAATCTAGGCTATGATTTGCACATTAATTTGGCAAAAAGTATGACTTAACGCTGAGTAATAACAGTATCGTTACTAACGCTGCAGTATTTATTTCTAATTATATATTCAGATCCTGCTTTACTGTGTTGGTTTGTGCTTTTGTGTAATGTAACTGCAAACTGGTTGTTTAATTTCTCAGGCTACACCCTCATGCACCCCTCTCTGACACGGCCCTACCTGATGACAGAGCCTCCTCTGCACACAGATATTATCCATTATGAGAACATCCCAGGGTTCCCTGCCGTCCGGCAGAACATCCTCAGGTAAGAAAGGACAATTGCATGAATTTAAAAACAAAACAAAGCCATGGGTGGATAGATATGCACTATACTATGTGGCTTTTTGTTTTTGCAGTCTCCCTTTGGGCAGTCAGATCATTGAAGTGCCCCTTAACTCCTCTCTGTCCTGGCACACCAACCGTCTCAGGGATAACAGCAAGGATGCATACAATGTCAGCTATGCCTGGAAACTGGTAGGTTCCCCAAAGGATAAGGTAAAAAAACGCTAAACAAATGCCCCCTGGTCACTGGTGACATTTAGTTTCCACAATAAACTTCAGCTCACTCGTTTACATCTGCAACCACACACCCAAAAAAAAGACGTGTTTATGTTTAAATGCTATTTCATCCAAATATAGAAGAAGTCTTGTTATTTTTCAGACCCTTTCATTTTACTCTCTGTGTATATTCGAACCTTGCCAGAGGGGAAAGAAATATGTAAATGCAACATTGAACAAGAGGATAGTACTTTCAGAGCAATGGCAGTAGGACAGAGTGAGTGTAGGCAAAATGATTGTGCCTCCCAAAAGGGAAGCTTACACAGTCAGTCAGTGCTCTGGGCCAATGAGCCATTATTATGGTTGGTGCACTGAAGATTTCATTTACTTTCTCCCCGTCTCTCCCGTTGTGGTCCAAAGCTCTTTATCATTCTCATTGTGTTAAAGCAGCATAGAAATTATGCTCCCAGCCTTTATGTCTTCACCAAACCTCCACCGGCCCCACCTTAAACGAGCTCGTCTGAATGAAACCAAGAGCTCTCAGAAACTGTTTAGATTAGATTAGATTAGATTAGATAGAACTTTATTAATCCCTCGGGTGGGTTCCTCTGGGAAATTCGTTTGTCCCCTCGGATCCACGTTTCCCACAAGGCCCTTAAGTGTCATGTTAAAAGAACAGATGGGGAACTGCACAGCAATAATATCATGCCTCACGCGAGTCTTTTTGCCTTTTGACATGTCAATTTGTTTATTATTATTTTTTTGGCAGGAGCAGAAATATCACACTTAATTTTAGACATTTCACTTTAGGCTTTTTAAAAAGGTTTTGACATTTATTTATTTTTCTTCAGGCATTAGAGCTCCAACACGTCACCTTTGCCATGAGTTTGGCAGCAGTCTCCATTTTTTTCTAAACGAGCTTTCCAGAGGCAGAAAAAAGGAAAACAGAAAATATTTTTTTAATATATTTATTTTTGTCTCTTCCCTCCAAACAATCTGTTTTTTGCTGTGCAAATAATATGTCCACGAGGGCCCCTTTTTGGATTGTATCATTATTCATGTTTGCTCTAATTTGAATCATAAATCTCCTGGGTGGTTCTGAAAACTGTCTACTGTACATTTGAGTGTGCTGCATCATTTATTTGGGAGGGAGGGGAGGGGATCATGAGAGCAGGCTTAGCCTTGTGTGGGATTCCTTTAGAGCCGGTTGCTAAAGCGGGCGCATTTGTTTGTGTGCTGCCCATAAATCTCTGGCAGTGGCAACTGATGGGAAACACAGAAAACAGAGCTGGTATATATGGGTGCTGTCAGAATCTCAACCACTGCTAGACTTCAGTCTATTAAAGATGTGACACCATATTCCCTTTGGTCAGCTCACGAGGCCACAAAAGACGAGCGTCGGATATTATGTCCGATTCGAGAAAGTGCAGTGAGTACATCCTTCTCTCTGCAGTCTGTGGCATTGTTTGGAGCTTGGAGCATCAAATACTCCGGATTTTCCTTTCAGCCCCATGAAAAACAACAGTGAATGGATCATCTTAAGTGCAATCAGGCATTCATTTTTTTGCCCACTCTTACCAACACATTAGTGAGCACTTGTTGCACAGTTTAACAAAAATAAGCACTTCCAGTTAGTATTAATTTTAATTAAAGGCTGACAGTAGTAGCAGACACATTTCCTATTTACTCCTATTTATTTAGTACTTATTAAAACTGCATTGCTTTAAACTTCATATTTGGGAACAATGACAATTTAATTCTTGGGCGGGATGAAGAAGCTTAGGACTGAAAGCCAGAGAAAGCTTAGGGAAGTTTGAAAATATGATTTTAAAAGAATTATTTGGAATACTGTTGCCTTAATCTGTTTTTTTTTTCTAATTTAAAGTTAAGCTCCCTTCTCTCCTTGGCTTGTTCTCTAGGTTCAGGACACGTCGTTCATCCTGTGCATTGTGTACATTCAGCCCGAGATTCCAGTGAAGCAGCTGAAAAACCTGAACACAGCTCCCAGCTCCAAGCTGCTTTATCATCGTTTGGACCTGTTGGGTCAGCCCAGCTCCTGTCTGCACTTTAAACAGCTTGCCACTGTTGGTAGGAAGAGCACAGAGCTGGACTAATGTGATAATTCAAGTAAAAACACTGATTATCATCTCTGATTGTCCCTCTTTCTGTTTCTTTCTCAGAGTCCCCAACTGTGATGTTGGCAGCTGGTAGTTTTTCTTCACCCTATGAGCATCTCAGTCAGCCAGAAACAAAGCGTATGGTGGAGCACTACACTGCCTACCTGAGTGATAACACCAGGCTCATAGCCAACCCAGGCCTCAAGGTACCTGAGGACAAAAAGCCTGAGAACACACAGACAGTTCATACTGAAGGACGGACTGAATGTCATTTACCGCTGTGTCTGTGAAGGTTCTCAGTCGGTCATTTACTGTTACAAACAGCCAGCCTTGCAGTCGAGTGACACGCATTCACAAAGTGCCATACCTGCCAGTACGCACACTCTTAAACATATTGTCAGGCTTCTTACACTGGGACTATAACTAAAACATGTAAATCGATGTGCTGCATCTTTAAAACAGGGGACAAAACTCCCGCATGGATTTTGGCATTCTGTGTGCATTCCTGTCCTGGGGGGAGTTTGAGTTTGAACTCCCAGGCCCCAGTCCCAACGCTGATTCCCAGGCTAGTCTTAAAGACCCCCTCCAGTGACCTCATCACCCCTTTCAAACTTAGAAGCTTGTCTGAAAGTGGGATGTGATTTTTCAGGGCTTCAGGCCTAATCAAGTTGCATTAATCACTAAATGGTGGTTTTCTAAGCTTTGTTCTGGCCTTGTGACCACTATTCTAACACTCCTGAGCAGAGATGGGATGAATATTTTCAGGTTTAGGCACATCATAGGAGGGTGCCTTTAAAATTAGCTGTAGTTCTGTTTTCCTTATGGGCTGACTGAAATCCAAATTGCCAAGAGTTTTTATTCACTTTGCATTCAAGACGAACCCAAATGAAATTTTCACCAGTCCAGCACTTTTTCCTCCTCTCCTTGCCTGCCCCTCACTGTCCATCTCTCTCTTCCTTTATACTTTCCTCTCTATAGTCCTCTGTCAGGAACGAGGTTATGGCAACTAGTCATGTTACGGATGAGTGGATGACACTAATGGAAATGAGTAGCCTCAACTGCTACATTGTGCGCCGTTACATAGCAACGCCCAGTGGGGTGCTCCGGATTTACCCAGGATCTCTGATGGACAAAGCCTTCGACCCAACCCGCAGACAATGGTGAGGGTTACTTTGGAGGGTGTGAAGAGGAGGAGAAAAGAGCTTAAGGCATGTGTGTGCATGTGTTTTTAGGGAGCAGAAAGGAAGTATGAGATAGAAGTTTGTGTGTGTGTGTGTGTGTGTGTGTGTGTGTGTGTGTGTGTGTGTGTGTGTGTGTGTGTCAGATAATGTTTTCCAATATTAATAAGCCTAGTACGTTTACAAAATGTAAAATTTTAGGGTTTTTTTTCATTATTGAAACATTAAAGTAAGATCTATGAAAAAAAAGGTCAAGTGTTTTCTTTTCCCCAAATCAGGCCATTTATGTATCAGACTGTACATAAAAGATGGACATTCCCTGTGTTGATGTCCTTGTTTTTTGTTTTTTTTGTTTGGATTTTCTTTTTGAAGTCTTGAGTATTGTCTTTTCGTGTCTTAACCTTTTTTGTTTTTTATTCAGTTAGTTTGGACATTGAAAGATTAGGTTTTGCTATTAGAAAGGTGCATTTCCTGTCAACAGTGATGTTAATTGGTTCTCCATTAGTGAAAAACAGGCCTAAAACAAAATGTACTTGCTTGCATCTGACTGAGAGACCAAAGAGACTGCAAATGTCTCTCCCAGCTCCCAGATGATGTAAGTTTAGGGATTCTGAAGCTATTTGAATCTCACAATCACTGCAGCAGATCTTGTGTTGATGACTTTTCCCCTTAGAACCCATAAGAACAGTGTTTCCTGTAGCATTTCCTTCAATGGCCACAGTTGAGTTGAGTTATCGTTGGGAACTGCAAAAGAATCACTTCATGTTGTATCCCAATGACTGTGTGCTGTTTTGCGTAGGTACCAGCATGCTGTGGCTAACCCTGGCCTCATCACCTTCACGGGGCCGTACCTGGATGTGGGCGGGGCCGGATACGTTGTCACAATCAGCCACACCATCCATGCCTCCAGGTGGGAGCACTGGTTATGTTTGGGGTTTTTTTGTTTGTTTGTTTGTTTTTTTTCAGGGGTGTGGTTGGGTGGGGGGTTAAACGCAGAATGTGTTATATTTTACTGCACCAGAGCAAAAGTCAAGTAAAAATTGCCAGCTCTTTTTATTAGATATTGGAGGGCAGACTCACTGTTGGTATGAGTCAGAACAATCATTGTGGGCAGCTAGGCTCTCGGCCCAGAAGTCAGCTTAGCCAGACTGCACTATCTCTGAAGGCAGGAAGTAATCTGAGGGAAACTTAAGGAGCCCATTGACCATTCTGTGCTATAGGGTTGTTTTCCAAGCGAGATGACATCCTGTAACCAAATGGTCTGGGCTTAGTCACAATTGTCTTCAAGTGTCTTTTCTTTCAGAGTGCCCTCAGCCAAGTCAGCATAGTGCAACCAACTTCCGGTGGTACAAAAAAAGGAAAAGCCAAATAATATATCGAGTGTTCCACCATTTCTTTTGGCCAGTTATCACAGAACTGACTGCAGAATATTTTGTAGAATCAGGCCTAGGCTTAGAGACTTCAAAGGGCTGCAGCGGTGGTTGAACTCAAAGTATTTGTTTCGAGTTCAGTGAGCTTCAAATGCAAATCACCGCGATAGCCACAGTGCCGCTTGCAGCAGTAAAAGAGCTGTTTACCACAGTCCGTGCATACACAAACATTCCTCGTCAGTGTGTGCGAGATAAGGCCGGATTAGTGCTGTTGTACTCTCGCCTCAGTAAGCATAATATACAGTCTACAGTAAACACTGATTTCAGGAGATCAAGCAGTGCGTTATGTTTTTTTCTTGTTTTGTGTGTTTAAAAGGTCTATAGAAAAGTAGGGATCCTTAGTAGGAAGCCAAGTATCCTGAAGACGGACTTTTTCCAGATTTTGTTTTCCCTTTCCACAGAATTTCAAACCCCACTAAATGCCTTTTTTCTCTGTGTATTTTTGTCTATTCGTAGCTCTCAAATGGCACCTGGCTACGCTGTTGCAGTGATGGGTATAGACTTCACCCTTCGCTACTTCTACAAGGTCCTCCTGGACCTGGTGCCCATCTGCAACCAGGACAAAGGCAATAAGATCAGGTAAAAAGAGGATGGATTGTGCGGCTCCCTTCTTTTCTCTTCTCTATGCAAGTTTTTCCTTTCTCTTTTCAGTGTCAGTTTCTGTGTGAGGGAGCTAAATTTCTGTTCGGCTGAGCAAGAATTAAACTCGCCGGCTGTGCGTGAAGAATAAAGAAAGCCAGAGGAAGACATAAGCTGATTATCACAACATTCCTGCTGGAGTTGTAGTGTTGCTCCTGCCTCTGTTCTACATACTTTCCCCAGCTTTTATGTCTGTTCTTTTCTTCATCTATCTTCTTCCACACCTGCCTCCCCCACCAACCCTCACTTCTTCGTTCTGTCTTTCTCCACTTTCTCTTGCTTCTTCTGTCATGCTCACTCTGTTGGTGTTTATGGGTCATAAAAAACAGGATCAGCCCCTGGAACCAAGAGGGCATGATTTGGAAAAACACACAAGGGACAGTGGGGAGAAGAACAGAGCTGTGTTATATAGACTAGGAATACAATATAGAAATAGCAATTAAATGTTCTGAAGGAAAACCTCAGTAATGGCAATGTTCTGACGAAGTACCGACTAAATTGATGAATTCATTAAGTTGATCCTGACTGCCAGTTTTATTCATTTTTATTTTAGGTGCTTCATAATGGAGGACAGAGGGTACCTGGTTGCTCACCCGACTCTCATTGACCCCAAAGGTCATGCCCCAGCAGAGCAACAGCACATCACACACAAGGTAAATGCACAAACACAAGTTAACATGGAAATAGGAGTGGATAGAAACCTTTAGGAGTATGATATTGTCATAATTCTAATGAAATCTATTTTCTTTCCTTTGGTAGGAGCCACTGGTGGCCAATGACATCCTAAACCACCCCAACTTTGTCAAGAAAAACCTCTGCAACAGCTTCAGTGACCGCACAGTCCAGCGCTTCTACAAATTCAACACCAGCATTGTGGTGAGTCGCATAAAAATGTAGCATAACTAGAGGTATGAATGTGTACTTTCATAGCATTCATACTGTAGTAGCAAAAACAGACACACTCCTCTGGGCCCCGCATAGCAATATGGAAAAATCTTGTAGTGTAACACTGCCATCTCGTGGTCATACGTGCTGTTGCAAACTTCTGTTTGCTATTTGTGACTCTGTTGAGTCTGTGTGTGGTTGGAAATGAAACAGTCTCTGTCTTCATCTTGCCCATCCTTACATGGGTAAAAAGCACTTTGAGGCTGGTGTTAGAAACTTCTGCAGCTCTTTCTGTTTCAAAGTTTCTGTTTAGTGTGTGCAGTTTTGAAGTTTCTCTCACCTTTTTTTTTTTTTTAAAGAAGATTAAAAAGTATATTGATTTTCCATGGATTTGTGTAGCGATGTAGAGGTTAGAGTGACCTCTCCAACTCTTTCTCCTTTAGGGGGACCTCACCAACCTGGTCCATGGTAGCCATTGTTCTAAATACCGCCTTACCAGAATCCCCGGCACCAACGCCTTTGCCGGCATTGTGAACGAGACGTGCGACTCCTTGGCGTTCTGTGCCTGCAGCACGGTAGACCGGCTGTGTCTCAACTGCCACAGGTCAGTACCGAATTCTCTTTACCGTTTAGCTCTCTGACACATTAATGCTTTGTTAACATAAAGTAATGGTTGAAAAATAAGAATGGGTCTGATTTTGCACGAATCCAACACCCAGAGTTTGATAGTTTGATGCAGCAGTGATGCTGCAGCTTGCACAGGTTCAGGAGTCACACAGTGACTTTTTCAGTCAAGGAATTTGCTTAAAGATTAAGCAAACATTAAGTCTGAATCAAACTGTGAATACAAGTTTCTCACTGATCTGCTGTTTAACTGTTTGCTGTTCAGAATGGAGCAGAATGAGTGCGAGTGTCCCTGTGAGTGCCCTCTGGAGGTCAATGAGTGTACAGGCAACCTCACCAATGCTGAGAACAGGTGGGTACATTGTCTAAAGCACATACACTTTACCCCTTCTGCCTTCAGAACTGCTCATGCCACTACACAACAAGGTTCTGGAAATATTCTGGAAATCTGGAAATATTTTTCAGACATTTTGGTCCATTTGGACATGATGGTATCACATGGTTGATGCAGAATCGTGAATCCCTCGTGCGGCCATATCTGAAAGGGTTTGGAAAGATTGAAATCTTGTGACTGGGAAGCCATTTGTGTACAATAAACTCACTGTCATGTTCAACATGATTTGAGCTTTGTGACATGTTGTGTTGACCTGCTAGAAGTAGCCATTAGACGACTGGTACACTGTAGTCATGTCTGTGAAGCTTCTCAGTCATCCAGGTTATCGTAGTTTCCAAGTTTTCCAAGATCCTTAGACTGTAGTCATAAAGCGATTTGGTCAGCAACAATATTCAGATAGGGTGTGGAGGATGGATCAAGCATAAATGTCGCAGCAGAAATGGAGACTCCTCAGACCACCAAAGATTTTTCCAACCTTCTGTTGCCCAATCTTGGTGATCATGTGTGAATTGCATCCCCAGCTTCCTGTTCCTAGCTGACAGGAGCTGCACTCAGTGTGGTCTTTTGCTGCTGTAGCCCAACTCAGAGATGCTCTTCTGCATACCTCGGTTGTAACAAGTCCTTATTTGAGTAAACTGTTCCATTCCTACAAGCTTGAAGAAGTCTTCTGGCCATTCTCCTCTGACCTCAACAAGACTTTTTCTCCCAGAGAACTGCCACTCGCTGGATATTCTCTTTATTTCGGATCATCTCTGTAAACAGAGAGATGGTAGATTAGCCTGTCTGGGACCAACAACCATGTTGCATTCAAAGTCATTTAAACCACCTTTCTTCTCCATCCTGATGCTCAGTTTGACCATCATCGTGACCATGACTACATGGCTAAATCCACTGAATTGCTGTCACATGACTGGCAGATTAGATAGTTGTGTTATACTGCAGTTCAATGGATCTACGTAATGAAGCAGCCGGCGAGTTTGCATTACTGCAGGTATATCATACATCTGCGATAATACTGTCCCAAGTTATAATCACCGAAGATGAGCTACAAATGACAGCAGAAAGAAATTACAGCTGACCTCAGCGCTTACAGAATCTGAAAATAATGTCATAGAAAACAGTCAATGGTTTACACAAGATGCCTTTATATGACCGTATTAGGAAAACATGCTTGGCTTGCATACTGAACTACCCAGTGACTGCAGAGCAGTGAGATACCCACCAGAGAGCGCATTAGTCATTCTAGAGGGAGCTATGCCACACTATTTGCAAGGTAGTTGAGAAAATCCTCCCACATCTTATCAGGATTAAGTTCAGTCACTCTTGAGGCCGAACTTGTTTTTTTTTTTATTGGTTCTTAACTTTCAGATGATGCCTCTTTTGTTCTTCTTCTTGGTCAAATAGTGATGCAGCTTGGTGTAAGACATAGCCCTCAGTTCCCTTTATGCCAGAAGTGCTTCAAAACGGTCTTTAAAAGCCCAGATGAAAATCACACTGCTTTGATCTTAGATTTAAAGGAATGGGACAAAAGGGTTCTTGACTGTAAAATTCATTTCTCCAGCCTTCCTGCTTGCATGTGGTGTTTTAAAGGCAACCTGCTTTCTTCATTTCTAAGTTAAGAGTTCCTGTCATATTTCCCTCAACGTGTTTTGCAGACGTGCGCGCGTGACGCTTCAAACTTTTTGAAAGCTTCCCGTGCAAATGTTTGTGGGTGTTTCTCACTTTTATATCTCTTGCTTTCCTGCTGCATCACTCTGTCTGTTCCAGGTCTTTTCCTTTACTGTTTGAGCCATTCTGCATCCAATCCATCATTCACAGTGCCTCTCACATTTCTCTCCCTTATTACACTGACCTCCTTTCATCAGCCATCAGCAGTCTTTGACAGCATGTCAATGTTTAAAATGCCAATTTCTCCTTTATTTCAGGAAGACGTGCAATTAAATTTTTTTCACTGTCAGTTTTTTTCCCTCTGTATTTGTCTGGCAGCATCGACGTGTCTCTTTAGAGCTGATTGACATGTTGAAGACATTTCTTTGTGTGCTCGTGCTTTGATTTTTATTTTTTTATGATCTTTTTTTCCCCAGTTTAATCATATTTAATGGTAGGATTCGGGTTGTCTAGTTAATGTAATTGATTTGTGTTTTGACCAAGAAAATGTGTCTTTTTTTTGGTGTATTTTTCTTAGGAATCCCAGCTGTGAGGTGCATCAAGAGCCTGTCAGTCTGAATGTGATTGATCCCAGCCTGCACGACACACTGCCCCAGTGTATCAACACCCGCTGTAGCCAGAGATACACCAGCAGGTACGTACACCAACTTAGCACATTTGGTACACTTTGACAGGTGTAACAGCACAGTGATAGAGAGCTGATGAATAAATAAAGAGCATTTTAAAATGACATGCTTTTATAATATCACTAATATGCTTATTAATTGTGGTCAAATGTTACTAAAATGAATAAACCAAACATAGACAACATAGAAAAACACACACAAGGGTGACCAAAGTGCTGAACAATAGAAATATAAGAGACACAATAAGAATAATAAATACGATAAAAATAATAAACATAGCAAAAACAATAAAATATAAGTAAATACAAGTCAGTTAACCACTGAATCCAAAGCCAGCGAATAAAAATGCATTTTCAATCTGGATTTAAAAACTGATAGGTTTGTAGTGTAAACCTATTCGCTGAAACGTTAAGGACAATTTGCTACACAGCAAAACAAGACACGAGTAGGCAAAGTTCTTCATGTTTCTCGTGCACGGGAGAGAACCGGACAAACGCCGTTCCTTCGCTTGACCCCAGTCGCTCTCGTCCGCTCCCCCATAACACTGCTCTTTTATTGAGGTTACATGAATATACATAGGTTCATTAACATATGACGTCTACATACAAACAAAGAGTACCTTGCCTGTGTGTGTGTGTGTGTGTGTGTGTGTGTGTGTGTGTGTGTGTGACTTCCCTAAACCTGCTGGTCTGGAAGTCCAGCAGTTCATCTAAACAAAAGGCACTTAGACTAAAACAGATATAGATACGTTTATCCTACCATAAAACAATAAGAGAAGGTACGACCTCTCCCATGCTCCCAGAGTGTGGGTCTTAATGCCAGAGCACTGTGGAATGCACACAACGTCTCTGCAGACTATTAAGGATCACACATCCTATCACTACACAATCGATTATACACCTCTAAGCATATATGGTTAAATATTTCTAAGCATAAATGACAATAAACAATACAAAACCTGACAAAAACCAGCACTGATGTCGATTGCCTAATGTGAAGACCGGAGCTGACCGGAGTGAACGAGTGGGGACATAGGGCTTCAGCAAATCAGACAAATATGCAGGTGCCAGACCATTTAAGGATTTAAAAACCAATAAAAGAACTTTAAAATGAATCCTAAATTCAATTGGAAGCCAGTGCAGGGAGGCCAGGACCGGAGTAGTGTGCTCAAATTTCCTTCTACCAGATAAAAACCGTGCTGCAGCATTCTGTACTAGTTGCAGGCGTGTCAGAGTGCCCAGTCCAACCCCTATTAAAAGGTAGTTGCAATAATCCAAGCGTGAGGTTATAAAAGCGTGGATAACAGTCTCCAAATCACGCCTTGAAAGAAACGGCTTAACCTTCGACAGACGCCTGAGTTGATCAAATGATGATTTCACCACCCCATTCACGTGGCCCTCAAAAATAAGTGCAGTCGATTTTTAACCCAAGATTGGTAATCGAGCTCTTCAGGTGAGGGGTCAGAGCAGCAAGGTCAACATCAGGGATATCAGAGGAACGATTCGGGCCAAACAGAATAGCTTCCGTTTTACGTTCATTAAAATTGTAAAAGTTTAGAGCCATCCATGACTTAACATCGCTAAGGCAATCAAGCAGGAGTCTAATTGGGGAGCTATCAGAACAACTGAAAGGAAAATAAAAACCATGGTAATAGTGGACATTAGGTTGCAATTTATAGTGCTCAAAAAATTAAAGGAACACTTTTAATAAGAGTTCAGCGTAAAGTCAGTTAAACTTTTAAGTAGCAGAGGGGTTAATAAGTTCCAGTTGTTTTGGTGTTGATACAATAGACAAAAGATTCACTAGAGTGGCAACAAGAGACAACCCCCAAAAGAAGGAATGGTTTTACAGGTGGAAACCTCCTGACTTGGACAGGGAGTTACTCCAGGAGAGCTGGACAGGGAGGTGGAAGACCTTTAACCCTGTGGAAGGCCCTGTGCTCACTGCCCAGCACTGTGGAGCCAGATTGGTGTTTGTCATAGAAAACATGAATTGGCAGGTCCACCACTGGCAACTTGTGAAGAAGAAAAACTGCAGCGAACGTTGTGATGCTTGTAACATCGTTCAGTATGACTAGTTTGGTGGTGGGTCAGTGATGGTCTGAGGAGGCATATCCATGGAGGGACGCACAGACCTCTACAGGCTAGACAATGACACCCTGACTGCCATTAGGTATCAGAATGAAACCCTAGATTGTCAGACCCTGCACCGGTGTAATTGGTTACATTGTCAGGCATGAATACCAGCACATAAGGGTCAGGCGAACCACAGAGTATCATTTTGAGTTGCTGCGGTATCATTTTAGCAAAATGGCCCAGCTTGCTGCATAATTTTCTTCCCCCCAGTAAGATCTGATGTGGTTTTTTTTGTTTTGTTTTTGTTTTTAAGTGTTCCTTAAATTGTGAGCAGTTTATGTGTAATTATTTGTAATGACACTTTATGTCGTCATCTGTTTTGGAGCATTATGGAAAAACTGCAGTAGTAACGGGTATTGCACCTGGTTTTTACATGATTAAATGACTTTCCAGATAACAGATGAAATTAATAAATTGTAACTTTTGTTTTTATTTCACTTGGAAACAACCGGAAGAATGCTTTTGAGGGCTGTCATATAGTAATTGTTTATTTTGCCTTTCGAGAAATCTTATTTTGAAGGTAGTAACCAGTTTGATTCTTTTGTTTTTTTGCGTTGTATAATACGGTCTAATCAACCTACTATCAGGTTATTAGGTAATAATAGTTATATATATAAAATAAATACATTATTGCACCAAAATAACCTTATTACAACTGAAGCACTGAGTTTTACCATATCGATTACTCTACTATTGCTGAACAGTTTTGCTTCATTGCTACTGAAGTATCTTTCGTCAGTATTACTTTTTCTTTTTATCTCGCACTACACTATTGCAAAAAAATTTCAGCCTTATATTAGATTCATGAATCTGATTAATGCTTTTTATGAATCGCAGTCAGACAAGTACCGACTGTACTTTCAGCTGCTCCCTTATTCACAAGGGCTTGCAGAATCAGGTAGCCTAATGTGTATATTACTTTATTACCTCATTATTGTGAGTCCCTGTTATTTCCATGTTATTGCCAAACTGTAATATAATGTATCAACTGCTTGATATCTACGTTCTGCGTCCTCAGTGACTGTTTCGGTGTGCTGGACTGCGAGTGGTGCATGGTGGACAGTGATGGGAAGACTCACCTCGACAAGCCTTACTGTGCCCTGCAGAAGGAGTGTTTCGGCGGCATTGTTGGTGCCAAAAGTCCCTATGCAGATGGCTTGGGGCTTATGGGTGAGTTCTTTACCCAAAGAAATTGAGATTTTTTTTCCAATTTATTATATATGTCCTCTTTGGACCCTTGGCTTCATCAACATATTTATTAAATGTTTTAGAGTTGTAGATTGAGCCCACCATTATGAACCATTATGAGGCCTTTTTATTGAATACTCTGTAGGGCACCTTCATAGTGATGAAAAAAGCAACAGCACAAGAAGTCAAAGTTAAATCATTTCTTTCAGGTCCTTAAGACAACAGTTTTATTTAGATTTATATTTTTCCCTGAAACTTTTCCGTTGCCTGGTAATTTTCTTTGGAAAGAGAATTGGCCGTCTTCCTGCAGTTGAAGGCTTTTTCAGTGGTACTTCACACTGACGAGAGAATAGAAGCGAGGGAGAAAATGTACCAGCATCTCAGCAGGAGTGAGGATCTGAGCCCGAGCTGTTTGATACTGGCTTGTTGTATTGTCTCTACTTGAGCCATCTGAAATCCTTTGTGACTTCTTTAAAAGAAAACCTTCTGTCTGTTCTCTCTTCTGCAGATGAGGAGGTAGCCTCTTTGAACATGATCAAGAGCGCCCCTGTGGGTCCAGTGGCTGGGGGCATTATGGGATGCATCATGGTGCTGGTGCTGGCTGTGTATGCATACAGACACCAGATTCACAGGCGCTCGCACCAGCACATGTCTCCGCTAGCTGCGCAGGGTAGGACTAATGCATAAATTCCCATATTTGTTTTGTCACACACCTTTTGTGAAGCTGTGGAGAATCTCAGAGCTGTGAAAGTGCATCTGGTTGGCCTGTATTTGTAACACTGGAAAAAAAGTTACAAGAACTACAATGTTTGTTATGTTTATTTTAGTTTAAATGATGTCATTTCTTTAAAAAAAAAAAAAAGAACAGACAAAAACACAGCCTTAAAGGAATGTGATTAACAAGCGCTACAGCAACTGGCGAGTGCCGCTGGAGCTAAACAGCTGACATTAGCATCAGCACAGCAGCAGCTGCTGCTTCTGTATGATTTGTGTAATTACACAGAAATATTGACAAAAACATCAAACAAGATTACAACCTCATTAAAGCTCCTCAGTCCAAGTCACTTTCAGTCTGGAAGTTTGGTAAACAACCTGGAATAGTGGAGAGTGTGGCTACGTTATCACGGGGTATTAGTCTGAGCATTTGGCTCATAGATTCAGAGTTACTCAGCTTTGTGTACTTAGGTGTCAGTGCTTTCACCAAACCACATATACATGGCAATTTAAGCTGCAGCTTTTGGGGGTGCAGCCTAATGCCTACTGAATATCTACAGTTCCCACATGCACACACATTCATGTGTTTGTTTTCATCATTCTTACTCTTCTTCTTTTTCTCCACGTCGCTTCAGAAATGTCGGTGAGAATGTCCAACCTTGATAATGAAAGAGATGAGAGGGATGAAGACAGTCACGAGGACAGAGGAATCAGTGAGTGTTGTCTGATGTCGTACTGATCTACGCTATATTGCCAAAAGTATTCACTCATCCATCCAAATCATCTAATAGAGGTGTTCCAGTCACTTCCATGGCCACAGGTGTATAAAATTAAGCACCTAGGCACACAGACTGCTTCTACAAACATTAGTGAAAGAATGGGTTGCTCTCAGCAGTTCAGTGAATTCCAGTGTGCCACTGATAGGATGCCACATGTTTGATAAATCCAGTCCTCACTAGTAAATATTCCACAGTCAGCTGTTAGTGGTATTATAACACAGCGGAAGCAGCTGGGAACAACAGCCACAGTCAGCCACAAAATGGTGGAATCACAGAGCCTCAGATGCTAAGGTGCATAGTGCACAGAGGTCACCAACCTTCTGCAAAGTCTGGTACTACAGACCTCCAAACTTCATGTGATTAGCTCAAGGTTAGTTCATAGAGAGCTTCATTGAATGGACTTCCATGATGGAGCTGCATCCAAGCTTCACATCACCAAGCGTAATGCAAAGTGTCAGATGAAATGGTATAAAGCACGCCACCACAGGACTGCCAGAGGATTTGTTCTCTGGAGTGACAAATCACTCTTCTTCGTCTGGTGTGGGATTATTATCTAGTGAAAAGAACTCTTAATGCTTCAACATGCCAACACATTTTGGATAATTTCATGCTCCCAACTCTGCTCCCAATATGGAGATGGCCCACATGACTGTGCACCAGTGCACAAAGCAAGGTCCATAAAGACATGGATGAGCGGGTTTGGTGTGGAAGAACTTGACTGGCCTGCACAGAGTCCTGATCTTAACCCAACAGAACACCTTTGGGTTGAATTTAAAGGGAGACTCTGAGCCAGGCCTTCTCGTCTGTCTTTTTGACCTCACAAATGGGCTTCTGGAAGAATAGTCAAAATTCTCAGAAAGATTCCTAAACCTTGTAAAAAGCCTTCCCAGAAGAGTTGAAGCTGTTAAGGGTGGGCCATCATCATATTAAACCCAATGAATTAGGGATGGGAGGTTCACATGCATGTGAAAGCAGATGAGCAAATACTTTTTGCTACATAGTGTATTGTATCATGAACATTTTGTACATTTATGTAGAACCTTACTTTTTGACAGCACAGGTGCACATCTTCTTGACCCATTTGCTCTCTTTTATTTTCAGTCAGCAATACTCGATTCATAGCTGCAGTGATCGAGAGACACACTCACACTCCCGAGCGGAGACGGAGGTACTGGGGGCGGTCCGGGACAGAGAGTGACCATGGTAAGAGAACCATTTGGGCACGCAGAAACCTGGATATTTACGATGAAGCTGTGTGCAGCTGTGACAGCGCTGTATGTCAGTGCTGATGGAAAGCGGAACTGAGTCAGTCATACCTGAAATGTCAGCAATGCTGTGTCAAAACAAAACCACTGATTTAACTATTTCGAGAGTTCCTGATTCTTATTGATAGTTGCAGTTTCAAGAAGGTTGGCGCAAAAAAGCCTAAATCGATCCCAGTCAAGTCATTATGGTGGCTGAGGAAGCCTGTAATGAGTGGGTGTTGATAATTTAAGTAATAGTTGCCTTAATTCTGTATAAGTCTTGTATAACAACTCAGCCTAAATGAATGTTGTTTACGGAAAATGAATCATCCACTGGTTACAAAAGTGGACCATACTGTACTTTATAAAGTGTTACTCACATGAGTTTGCCTCCAGCAAAGATTATATTTATATTGCTATAGATGTACATTTTGAATATTGCTATAACATATAAATATTCATTTGCATGAATTGTCCAGGAAGTGAAGGGCAGACTGCATGCAAGCTCTGCTTCAGAGTAATCTGCCACTAAAGCTGCTTCTCCTTTGTGCTTAAAGGAGGAGGTTAGAGTTTAAGGGAACGATCAGGAGGTTTGCTGAACATAATCGTCTAGGAGAAAGACCCCCAGGGTCACAGAGGATCACAGTATCTCTGCTGACTTGGAAAAAGCTCAAGAGTTTGAAGATGTTGGATAAATATTGCCCATTAAAAGTCTGTCACAGTGGCCTGGGCTAAAAGCAGCGACGCAACATGAAATCAAGTTTGTACTTTATTGAATATAAAACCTTAAAATGATTCATTTAACTACATGGTGTCATAACAGGTGAGGGACCAGACAAAGAGCGATTCATAAGACCCTTATGAAAAGGACACCGAGGGAACAGTTTACCCTGCCCGGGATAGGGTTACCGGGGCCCCGCCCTGGAGCCAGGCCCGGGGAGGGTGCCCGAGGGCGAGCGTCTGGTGGCCGGGCCTTAGTCCATGGGGTCCGGCCGGGCACAGCCCGAAGAGGAGACATGGGCCCATCCTCCCGCAGGCCCACCACCCGCAGGAGGCGCCATAGGGGTCGGGTGCATTGTGTGCCGGGTGGCGGCCAGGAGCGGAGGCCCTGGCGGACTGACCCCCGGCTGCCAAGACTGGCAATAGGGACATGGAATGTCACCTCTCTGGTGGGGAAGGAGCCTGAGTTAGTGCGTGAGGTTGAGAGGTACCGGCTAGATATAGTCGGGCTCACCTCTACACATGGCTTGGGCTCTGGAACCAGTCTCCTGGAGAGGGGCTGGACTCTGTCTCAGTCTGGAGTTGCCCCTGGTGAGAGGCGGCGGGCTGGGGTGGGTATCCTAATATCCCCTCGGCTTGCTGCCGGTACGTTGGGGTTTTTCCCGGTGGACGAGAGGGTTTGTTCCCTGCGCCTTAGGGTCGGGGAACGGGTCCTGACTGTCATCTGCGCTTATGCGCCGAGTGGCAGTTCAGAGTACCCAGCCTTCTTAGAGTCCCTGGGGGGGGGGGGGGTGCTGGAGGGTGCTCCACCTGGAGACTCTGTTGTCCTGCTGGGAGACTTCAATGCTCACGTGGGTAACGACAGCGAGACCTGGAGGGGCGTGATTGGGAGGAACGGCCTCCCTGATCTGAACCCGAGCGGTGCTCTGTTATTGGACTTCTGTGCTAACCACAGTTTGGCCATAACGAACACCCTGTTCGAACATAAGAGTGTCCATAAGTGCACGTGGCACCAGGATGCTCTAGGCCGTAGGTCGATGATCGATTTTGTAATCGTATCAGCAGACCTGCGACCATATGTTCTGGACACTCGGGTAAAGAGAGGGGCTGAGCTGTCAACTGATCACCACCTGGTGGTGAGTTGGATCAGGTGGCGGGGGAGGACGCTGGACAGACCTGGTGCACCTAAACGCGTAGTGAGGGTGTGCTGGGAACGTCTAGCAGAGGCCCCAGTCCGCGAGATCTTCAACGCACACCTCCGGCAGAGCTTCGACAGCATTCCGAGGGAGACTGGGGACATTGAGTCCGAATGGACCATGTTCAGAGTCTCCATTGCCGAAGCTGCTGCATTGAGCTGCGGCTGCAAGGTGGTGGGTGCCTGCCGTGGTGGTAATCCCCGAACCAAATGGTGGACACCAGAGGTGAAGGGAGCCACCAGGCTGAAGAAGGAGTCCTATCGGGCTTGGTTAGCCTGTGGGACTCCGGAGGCAGCCGACAGGTATCGACAGGCCAAGCGGAATGCGGCTCGGGCAGTGGCTGAAGCAAAAACTCGGGTGTGGGAGGAGTTCGGAGAGGCCATGGAAAAAGACTTTCGGACTGCCTCGAAGAGATTCTGGCAAACCGTCAGACGTCTCAGGAGGGGAAAGCGGTGCTCTACCTGCACTGTGTATAGTGCTGGCGGAGCGCTGCTGACGTCGACTGAGAAAATTGTCAGGCGGTGGAAGGAATACTTCGAGGACCTCCTTAATCCCACTGACACGTCTTCCGAGGAGGAAGCAGAGTCTGGGGATGAGGGGAATGACCTGCCAATTTCCGGGGGCGAGGTCACTGAGGCAGTTAAACAACTCCTTGGTGGCAGAGCCCCTGGTGTTGATGAGGTCCGCCCCGAGTTCCTGAAGGCTCTGGACGTTGTAGGGCTGTCCTGGTTGACACGCCTCTGCAATGTTGCGTGGAGATCAGGGGCAGTACCTGTGGACTGGCAGACCGGGGTGGTGGTCCCCATCTTTAAGAAAGGGGACCGGAGGGTGTGTTCCAACTACAGGGGGATCACACTCCTCAGCCTCCCTGGGAAAGTCTATGCCAGGGTGCTGGAAAGGAGAGTTCGTCCGTTAGTCGAACCTCGGATACAGGAGGAACAATGCGGTTTTCGTCCTGGTCGTGGAACACTGGACCAGCTCTTTATCCTCTCCAGGATACTTGAGGGTGCATGGGAGTTTGCCCAACCAGTCTACATGTGTTTTGTGGACTTGGAGAAGGCATTCGACCGTGTCCCTCGGGGTGTCCTGTGGGAGGTGTTGCGGGAATATGGGGTGTCTGGCCCATTGCTACGGGCCATTCGATCCCTATACAACCGTTGCAAGAGCTTGGTTCGCATTGCCGGCAATAAGTCGGACTCGTTCCCGGTGGGTGATGGGCTTCGCCAGGGCTGCCCTTTGTCTCCGGTTCTGTTCATAATTTTTATGGACAGGATTTCTAGGCGCAGCCAAGTGGCGGAGGGCTTTCGCTTTGGTGGCCTCAGAATCTCATCTCTGATTTTTGCAGATGATGTGGTTCTGTTGGCTTCATCGGTTGAAGGCCTCCAGCTCGCACTGGAACGGTTCGCAGCCGAGTGTGAAGCAGCGGGAATGAGGATCAGCACCTCCAAATCTGAGGCCATGGTTCTCAGCCGGAAAAGGGTGGAGTGCCCACTCCGGGTCGGGGATGAGTTCCTGCCACAAGTGGAGGAGTTCAAGTATCTCGGGGTCTTGTTCGCGAGTGATGGGAGAAGGGAGCCGGAGATCGACAGACGGATTGGGGCTGCAGCTGCAGTAATGCGGACGCTGCACCGGTCCGTCGTGGTGAAGAGGGAGCTGAGTGTAAAAGCGAAGCTCTCAATTTACCAGTCGATCTACGTCCCTACCCTCACCTATGGCCACGAGCTGTGGGTAGTGACCGAAAGAACGAGATCGCGGATACAAGCGGCAGAAATGAGCTTCCTCCGAAGGGTGGCTGGCCTCTCCCTTAGAGATAGGGTGAGAAGTTCGGCCATCCGGGAGGGGCTCAGAGTAGAGCAGCTGCTGCTCCACATCGAAAGGAGCCAGCTGAGGTGGTTCGGGCATCTGACAAGGATGCCCCCTGGGCGCCTCCTGGGTGAGGTGTTCCAGGCATGTCCCACCGGGAGGAGGCCCCGGGGCAGACCCAGGACACGCTGGAGAGATTATATCTCTCGGCTGGCCTGGGAACGCCTTGGTATTCCCCCGGATAAGCTGGAGGAGGTGGCTGGGGAGAGGGAGGTCTGGGCCTCTTTGCTTAGGCTGCTGCCCCCGCGACCCGGCCCCGGACAAAGCGGATGAAGATGGATGGATGGGTGTCATAACAGATCTGCAGTTAGCTCTCAGTTCCTGCGCTTTGGAGCATCTCCTGGCTTGTTCTTTTTGTTATATCACAGTTCTGAACCGTGTTTTCTCTTATCTTTAGCTCTGGAAGAGCTGCTCATGTTCACTGTTAACGTTTGTAGAACTCGCAAGTCTGACGCTCAATGTGGATGGACAGTTTCACCCACATGGGCACTTACCACCTACATGTAGCATCACTCCACTTCCTGGCAGTGAGTGTCTCGGTTAGATGTTGCATAACTGATGATGCCAGAGAGAAGAGGGATGAATATGAAGAGAGGAGAGTGGGCTAAAATGTAACAGAACGAGCTTGTCTGCTGTGTGCTGCATACAGTATTGATTGTAGGAACAGTGGAATGTGGTTCTTTTTCTCTACTTCCACCTCTCTTTCGTGCAGTTTTTCAAGGATTAGATGTATTTATTTGATACAACATTTGATTATCATACTCTTGCCGTAAAGATTAGAGTGTAATGCAATGATGTAAACTGGCTAATACCACAAGCAGTCTTAATATTTTGTGCAGCTGAAGATGGGGAGGGTTTGTAAAATGAAACATGGAGAACAAGTGGGGAGATGGGGAGATGCAAAAATGATGAAATAAGTAAAAAGCAAGGGCAAGAGGACAGGAAGAGAGAGGAAGATGAGTAAGAAATAATGGAAAGAGTGGGTGTTAGTCCATTAGCGAATATAACTTTACACATACACAAGCATTATTAGCTTCAAAGTTGCTGCTTGTCTCTCATCAGTCAAAGGTTCCTTCCCACCATTATTCAGTCACTCAGACTTGCACACAAGCCTATATACAGATCACCAAAAACAGACCATTAAATCTGCTGAATGACGCACAAACTCTGTTTGCTGTGTGGTCCGCTTTAAGGATAAGCTTCCAGGCAACAGTTCAAACCAGCCATTAAGGAACGTGTGCTGCATATAGCCATATAATCTCCAAGTTTAATCCACACACCTGGCAATTTTCAGTCTGTTTGTACTTCAAACATTTGAATGCTATGTAACCCAACAAACCTTTAGAACTAGAATAGGAATGTTTAACCTTTAAGAAAAGACAGAATGGCAGTGGCCCCATCCTGTATTAGGTATCGCGTATATAATTGTCGGCTGTTTACATTGATATTTATGTATAATCTACCTATAAATTATAAGACAAAAAAGCTTAATTACTAATGAATTACGACTAAATATGATTTTGAACAGTGTTTAAAAGTACATGTTTACCTGGTCACTGAAAGAGGGAAGGGCATGAGTTTTAAAATGTTGGTACAGGTCAGACACTTCACTTAACATTACTATTAATAATAATAATAGAGCATTTTAAGTAAGGATTAAACTATTAAAAAGTATTGTTTTGTAATAGTTTGAAATTTTGAATTTGCTTTCTAGCTAAGATCTAAAATTTAACTTTTGATTATATAGCTAGCAGCTAGTAGCTTAGCTTAAGTTAGCTAATCACTGCATACAGAAGTCTGGCACCAAACTCCCCATAAGACAAATCTGATTTTATTTTTGCAACTAGCTTTATAAGAAGCAGTGACCAAAAAAGGACAGCCATAATGGATTTTTTATTTTTATTTTTTATAAACTTTGGACGACACGAAGGCTAGTTGCTTTACTCTATATTGACGCTAAGCTAATTGGTTATTAGAGCTTTATTCTTAACATCCATATGAGAGTGGTATCAATGTGTTTGTCTAATTCTCACCAAGAAAGCAAACAGGTTTGCCAAGTTTTTCACCTGTTTAAAGTTGTTAGAGGAAAAATTGCAGTTCTATCTTCAAGGCATAATAACATGGTAGTTTAGCTCGGCCTCCCTTCATCTCATGACATTAAGTAGGATTTGATATCCTCTACCTGGTGCAGCTGTAAATGGTCAGCAGTGCACAGTTGGTGGTAGATTTACCTGAAGCACTGGGTTATTGCTTTTGGGAAAACTGGGAAAAATTGTGACAAAGTTGGCACCTTCCATGTCTGGAACTTCTTTGTCTGTTGTCTTAGGCCAGCTAATCTTTGGAGGATCAGGAAAAGAACAGTATAAATAAACTTACATACAAGTCATTCCCTTACCTGAACCAGTTGTTGGTTATTGTTAAGAGGAAGATGAGAAACATCACCTTAATGCCACACTGGATTGATGCTGAAATTTGTTTTAAAGAAGATATAATAATTATAATAGTAATGATAACAGGTGTTATTTCAGGATATCTGGTTTTCATGAGCTATAATCCAAAATCATTAAACAAAAGACAGCTTGAAATATTTCACTTTATTTGTAATGATAATGATGTAATGATAAGAAGATATGAACGTTTACATTAAATTATGAAAAAAACTTTTTAAAACTGCATTAGTAGAGTTCTAACATGACTGGTTTATTGTTTTGAGTGAAGGGCTTTTTAGCATCAGTAGGTTACCATTACTGTTGTGAGCAGCAGTAATTGTAGGCTTGGACCTGGGCTTTGGTATAGCAAATATTAAGCTGGATTGCTGCTGGAAAATATGAACCCAGCAGCCCTGCAAAACTGATCGCTCTCTGATGGTTTAGATGTTCAAGTGTCAGATGTTTTTCAGATAGAAAATGGTTATTCTGACATAAATTTAACGCAGGGCCAGACCCGTAAACACACATACTTCTAACCCCACTGCCTGCAGCCCGCGTGCCACAGATGCGTTCGCGTGTCTCTGGAGGTTTAATGTTTCATCATCCAAAATGACAGTGATTTTTCTATAAATATAATCATAGAGGCTCTCAGGCTTACAGGGTTATTTACTCAAACAGTAATAACAGATTGGTGTTCCACAGAGCAGCACGGCTGGTGTCTTTTCAGAAGCTGAAAAAGATGGAGATAAAGGACTAAGGAATGTGGATTTATTTTCACATAGACTCTAAAAAAGCATTTTTAGTCACACACTGTGTTTTTAGATGCTTTTTTATGGGCTTCAGGGTGGTGGTGCAGATCCCATTTATAATCTAACGTTTCCATTTAGGTGAAAAATCAGAAATAATTACTAAAGAGAATTTATTTTATAGAAATTGCCCAAAGTAGAAGCTTTGCTGGGCAGGATGCAAATAATTGCAGTCCACAATCTGTGAGAATCATTACACATTGACCTAACAACCAAAAGGTCCCCGGTTTGATCCCAGGGAGGAGACGCAAATCATCTTTGGGGCAACTGGTCTAAACAATCTGCCCAATCAAACATGAAGAGCTGCCTGCTGTGACGACCCTTTATGAATAAACCCAAAGCTACAGTATATGGTAGCTTAAAGCAGTCAACAAGTGACCTCTGGAGTCGGTGCATTTCGGCCTGTCATGTACTTCTCATATGGTTTCTCAGTGACTGCACTTCCCTGTTACTAAGTTCAGTTAGCATTGTGCACCAGGAGCCATGTCGGCCCATTTTTCTGCCTCCTCAGGCTAAACGTGTGTGCGAGATGTGTAAGAATGAGATCATAAATATGCATGTTTTTTTTTAAAATTGTTATTATTTCAAACTGAGCTGAAAACATAAGGAGTAAAAAAAAAAAGTCCCTGGGGAATGTTTACTTGTTAATGTGCCATCAAATGCCACCAAATAGTGCCGTCAAATAGCTTGTACTGCACTCAGAAACATTATGAGCTGCCGTGTGCTCACGGGAACGTTTCTGTGCTGAATATTCACGATCGGAGAGCGTCATTAGTTAGCTGAGTTGTTACATTTTATGGTGCCTTCCCATTTCTATTAAAGCGGAGCGCAGGCGTCATTACCGACAGGTCCACATGTGCAGGGACTGTTTAGTTTTGCTTTGCCACGCTGCCTTCTTCATTTAGTTTCAAACTTTGAAACATATATTTAAGAATTTTTTGCTTAAGATTTTAAAATTGCCCAGTAGTTTTGAGGGAAAGGATTGTGAAATAACTCCATCCTCTGCACTTCTTTTTGTGTCCAGGCTACAGCACCATGAGCCCGCAGGAGGACAGCGAGAATCCGCCTGGAAACAACGACCCGCTTTCGGCCGGCGTTGACGTTGGCAACCACGATGACGACCTGGACCTGGACACTCCCCCGCAGACGGCGGCATTGCTCAGCCACAAGTTCCACCCCTACCGGCACTCGCACGCGCACCACCACCCGCTGCACACCCATACGCATCACCTGCAAGCAGCGGTGACGGTGCACAGCGTGGACGCAGAGTGCTGATCCTCCTGAAAGGACCGGAACTGTTCTTTTGTTTTGTTTTTGTTTTTTATTAAACATAAAAAAAGACAGTGGTGTGTAAGTAGAGAGCACACACAGTTGGAGGGAGACGCCACAGGTAGACTTAGTGACGCTTCAAGATCTCATTGTGCCATCATCTCAGTCTTGAGCCCTCTTTCATTTAACCACATTTAAAAGCGGACACGTGTACGCGGCCGCACTTGGGCCAGTGGATGTAACCAAGTGGGACTTCCTGTTATTTTTCTGAAGGACTCGAGATTAAGAGCACGTAACAGCCTTCAGACGCAAACAGAAAAGCTGCATGAGCCCATTTTTTGGCTTTCACTGAGGACGGGACACAACTGGAAGCTAAAAGCCTTCTTGGGGTCAGGTCAAAGATTGTTATTATTCTCCAGGACCAGTGGATTTTTACAGTACAAGCACTCATGTCGGACCCCTTTTTAAAACAGGGCTAAATCCCGAACTCCACACAGGTTGGAACATTTATGGAAACTGTGGGACATCTCTGAAGGGGAGTGAAAATACTGCATTTTTGAAAAGTGAACTGGATCTAGTGAGATTCTAAAACAGCCTCTATTTCAACTTTACTCTCCATGAAGAAGCTCTGGAGTTTGTTTTATTCTTTTTTTCTTTGTTTTCTCAGACCAGCAGCAGCTGCCTTTATCCAAAGCAGTGGCTGCTGGTCTGACACACAGCAGTGTGGCACGATATCTGGACTTTTCCATGAATGTTTGTGAACTTCAAAGTAGGAAGAAAAGGCTTCAATATTCACAGAAACGCAAGAAGAAACACTTTAAAGAGGAAAATATTATTTTTCTACTATTTATTAAAGGTAGATTTTCAAGAGAGGAAAGCAGCGCAAATATGACAGCAGTCGGGGTGCATCAGACACACCGGCCCACTTCCTGCAACCAGTGCATTAATTTTTGGGACTCATTATTTTTCTGTTTTTTTTTTTGTTTTTTTTTTCCTTTCTTAAAATATCTGTGAATTTATTTTTGAATTTTAAGAATATCAGTACTATAACAGGGATTATTCTCATTTCTTTTTTTACCAGACCGAGGGATTCCAGTGCAGCTCGTTTGCATTTTCTTTTAAATGTTCTGTTTACTTTCTTTCAGCAGGAGCATAATTGAATAATCTCCTTTGGATCCCCATTTCTAAGTGCACTCAGCGGTCAGTCCATGAGGTACACTGGTCCAGGCACAACAGTCCTGCTGTAAATTCGACTTTTATGACACTTCATTTCACTGTTCATTTGATTCTGTTTCTCCATGCTGAGGTCAAAGGTGACATTTCCCCCCTCATGTACACAAGTAGGAAAACACTTCTTACTCTAGAGCCTTACCTTTTATGATGAAAGTATTTTCTTTATGAAAGCATCACCAATATTTACAGCTTTTTAAAGATCAGTGTTAAAGCAGGGCTGTTGTGTTGAATTGCACCATCTTGTTCTGGCGTACCTTAAAGCGGCCTCCCAGTAGGGAGATCTGCTCCTGTTCAGACTTGCTGGAAAACATCCTCTTTGTGATCTCGTCATGTTTTCGAGAGGTAGAACTTCTGTATTCGCTGCCCTTTTTTTGAGCCTCCTGGGGACTGGGCGAGGACGACACCAGCGCATAAAAAAGAAACCATAACCAAAAGAAAAACAGAAGAATAGACAATCCCTGGCTTTCATCACTGCTGGGAATTTGGTGTGTGAGGATTAGCAGAGACCCTCACAGAGAATGAGTGCTGTCCACTCTGTCTGCCTGAATAAGAAAAACCAGTACAGAGTGCTTCTTGTTTTATCACAACCTTTCACTTTTGAGGCTAAGCTAATGCTCTGGGTGTGTGTCTGTTAGGGTTGTGCGGATTTTTATACAAAACGGAATTAAATTTCCACCCAAGATAACCAAGATGGAAGTCTCCTCGTCAAAGAGGGAAAAGGAGATGCTGCTGCTGTTTTACAGAGGTTACACCCCATCAGTTGGCTCCTCTGTGGTTAACCACTCAAAAATGTATTTTTTACAGAGTGTGTGTGTGTGTGTGTGTGTGTGTGTGTGTGTGTGTGTGTGTGTGTGTGTGTGTGTGTGTGTGTGTGTGTGATGAAAGGATGACTATCCACCAGGAGCATTTTCATTGAATGCATTATTTTTCAACATAGTATTAGAGAATTATAGGTGAAAATGATTGATCAAGAAATCCACTTATTTTTATTGAGATGAAGAGTCACATGACCCGATCTGTGCTTTTGTGGGTTTGTTCAGCTGATCGAATCACGTCAGTGCGGCATCCGTGTCTTGTTTTTTTCCCTTCCGCCTTTTCAGGTGCCGAAATGTTTATTGTTCTTCAGAGATTCACTATGAAGTGTAAATACGGAGTCACAAATAGCTATTAATAACCTGTACACTCCATCGTTTTATGTTGTTAAGACATGATGTATGCTTCAAATGATGCTCAGATATTTGGGTTGATATGTTCTGTTTATGGTGTCTCATTTTTATTTTTTTTGGATGCCTCGGATGTGTTTTGTTTGGGTTCTTTTGGGAGATTTATTTTTCTTTAGGTCCATATTGGATGGAAGTCAGTACTTGGTGATATTAATACACACTTTTTATGTTTAAAAGACTTCTAGTTTTTAAAAGTTTTATCGTGTTTTGTGTCTTGGAAATGCTAAAGAAAACTTCTCTCTCGTGCGCTCGTGTAGGTTCGTCACAGCAGTACTACACAGCTTGTCACTCACTAATGACCGATCCAGCTGCCTTGTAGTGGGTTAGAGTTTACGCCGCGCTACTTAAGACTTTCGCCCGTATTCATTTACAGTCGTTTTGGCGCATTTGACACTTGAGGAGAATATTTACATTTGCACATTCAGTGTGAGCCCATTACACTTTCATCTGCACAAGTGCTAAATAATTCGACGGCTCTGACAGAGTTGACACATTACCGTGTGCCCGTTTTGTCTCGGTGCGTGTTCGTGTTTAGGGTTCCCGCTCATGACCGGGATCACAGGAGACGTTTGCCAGCTCGTAATGACGCCGGATTTACCCACCTGCAAGGAATTCAGATCACAAACACTGACTGATATTCCAAATTGTCCTCCCCCCCCCCACCCCCCAAAATAAATAAACCACTCTACGGTACGTTAATTCAGTTATTAGAACAAATGCAGTCTCAACAGTATTTTCTTTTAAACGGGGGGGGGTTCCTGAAAAGTGAGTGCACCATTAAAAGCTTATTTTCCAGGAGAGTTTTAATCAGTATTTAGCAGCTGTTGTAAACAAGTATATATACAGAACACTCTAAAATGCAAATAATGTACTGAAGGAACATGTGTATGTCACCCCCCCCACCTCATGTATCATATAAAGTTATCAAATTGAGATTTATTGCAATGTGAATGTGATAAAGTCCATTTTACACCTACACTTTGTGGCATTCTGATTCCTGCTCAGTGTTTATGATGCTCTTCAATGGGCGAATAGAGTGAAACTGCATCTGCTGCTGCTGCACTGCTCGCTGGAGGTTCAAAAGAAAGGGGGAAAAGATGAGATTGATATTTCTCGTCAGAAAAAAGAGAATGGCGGCACATCTGTCGCACACAGATCCACATTCAGTCAAACTTGTGTCGTTTTATTAGATTTCATGCAGCTCTTTGTACAGCTACAAAAACACTACTAGCATGCAGTGCTGTGAAAAACTAAGCATAATTCAATAGCTTGTACAGCAACATTTAGCAGCAGCAGCTTGAAAGTAAATCATTTTATGAGTCTCTCACATGGCCCAGTTTGAAATGAGTTTACACACAGCTCCTGCCATCGCCTTTATATCAGACTGAGGTCCAGGCTTTGACGGGGCCATTGCAACATCTTGATTCTTTTCTTTTCTAACCGTGTCGCTGTAGATTTGCTGCTGTGTTTGGTATCATTGTCCTGTTGCATGACCCAGTTTCAGACGAGCTTTAGATGTCAGGTTAGCTCACATTTCAGTCTAGAATTCTTTATATGAGTAAATAGTTTGCTTAAATGTCTCAAATTTGCACGTTCTGTGATTGCCAATGAGCCAAAATCAACACCACTACCGTGCTCAACAGTTGATAATAGATAAAACTGCAAACTTCTGCTCACACTTATGGTCAATTAATCAAGTGCATTTGATAACATGAGGTAGTGTACGATATAGTGGAGTGCTAATTAAGTTATCACCTATTTCTGGCAAGCCTGGTTAACAAAGTGCTGTACTGTATGTTGTAGATGTTGCACTGCTGCTGTAAAGCTGGGCATGGGAGGATGGAGTTTGTACTGTAGCCTTTAGCACTTTCACTCAGGAGCTCTCCACTCGGGACAGACTTTGATGAGTGGAAAATAAACTGATGGAGTTCCCTGGAAAAGGCACTCTGCCTGCACTTCATGCCTCAGTATCACAACACATATTTCCAATTAAAGACAAATTATTTACAATGCTCATTGACAGAGGAAACAAAGCAGAGTAAATAAGTCCAAACGTCAACTTTAAGAAATCTTCCCTACCCCTGGGAAAATATTATAGAAGCGGTCATTGCTGTAGATCTCACATACAATAAACAAAGTACACAAAAAAACATTTCCTACATACACAAAAAAGGAGTCAGTGGGGCGCCAGTTTACCTCACTGCGAAACTCCCTGAGAAGGTGACCATATACATTAACAACCTGTGTTCCTTAGCGGCATGTCCTCTCCAAGTCTCTCTCCACTCCCTCCTATCCACCCTTCAATACTGCACTATCAAATAAAAGTTATTAGGAAACAACTGGCTGGCATTCACAGGAAGAAAGATGGTGGATTCACTTGGAGGTGCAGTTTCAATCAGCGCTTGGATACTTACTCCTTTTAACTTGCCTCATCATTGTTCTTGGGTTAGTGCTTTTTCTTTTTTTTTTTGTTGCTAATGGTGAATGGGAGAACAGTGCAGTCTTTTGAGGTCCTGAAGGAAAGTGATTTAGCAGCTGCTTAAACACCTGCTGTGTCATCACTGTTTGGTGAAGTCATGAAGTGAAGCCAGAAAGCTGTGCAGAAGTGTTGTCTTAGCAGGTATTCTGACGTGTATGACACCATTAAAAAGCACGGGCTCTATTTGATTTCGGTGGCCTAGTTTTTGGGACAAATTGCTGACATCGTTTAGGAAACTGTAATGAAAGTGTCGTTATTGTCATTTCTAAGTAAACCTGTGCTTTTAGATTTTAAAGGGTCTGGTCATAAAACTAACCGTTTAGCCATTTTACCCTGACTCTAAACTGATGAAGCCATTCCTGCATGGCTAACATTGCATGTTGCCATGAGGAGAGGAAGCTAATTTCTCCCTGACTTACTGATTAGAGCTAGTCATGCTGAGCTGAAGTGTATGTGGTCATAGAGTAGAGGTGCTGGAAAACAATGTATGAAGCAAAGATGTCAGGTCTTACTTTGTCATTGAACAATTACAGTGCACTGAACACGAGACACTTGATATTTAAATACAGAACCTAGTCAGTACAAAGAAATGAGTGAGATTACTGTTTGGCCCTAAAAATCCTAGAAACATGGCATCTAACCAGAAATGCTTCTGGATGACATTACCTGGTATCCAGTTAGATCGTAAGTAATCTTGGAGTCAGGCCCTTCCCTGAGCCTGCTTCTGCTGGAGTGTTCTTCCTCCCCACTGTCGCCAAGTGAGGAGATCTTTTGATTGTTAGGCTTTTCCTTCTTATATTGTAGAGACTTTAGCTTGTAATAAGAGGTGCCGTACAGTTGTAGTCTATTAGAGCTCTAAAAAAAACACTGAACACGTCACAATACATGTTTTGTCAAGCATGAAATATAAAAAACAAGCAGTCAAATAAAATTGTGAAGGACACACTTTCATATGTAATAATCCGATATTGCACAATCCTCCCAAGCTGATTAAATTGCATTTAATCAGGTAGTTTCACTAAGATACAAATCACTTTTACAATAAAGATAAAACACATTAACTAGACTGTCGGTGCAACTAAGGCCAAATAACAACAGAAGTCAGAAATAACGTCACTGAAGCTACTGTGAAGTCTGTAGAGTCAAAGTCATCAAGGGCTATGACATAATCTGGCCTAAAGGGAGTTTGCTGTTCAGTATTACTTAGATAAATGTCAATGAAATGAATCTATAAGCACAGCCTGAGACGAAGCAATGACGTCCATAACCAAGTATTAAAACAGATTAGATAAAATAAAATGAAACTGATTTGCAGTTTTTTTTTGTTTTTCTGTTTTTTTTGCCTGTCCCGTTTGGTTCTTTTGCCATCAGAATTGTTGTCAAGGCAAAGAAAGACAACTGATTTGCAGTTAAAAGGCAAGAAGTTAGTATAATTAGTGCAAAACACAAAAGCTGCACTTAGAAAAAATTCCCAGCTTTGATATTTAGAACTAAATGGTGCTAATTGTGTTTTTCAATTACCACTGGGACCATTTCTTTTTACTGTAGAAGGTCATGGAACAGGTCATCCACAAACCACCCTGCACTCAGTAAGCCAGGGAGATTATATGTAGGGGATTTTGTGTGTGTTTGTGAGTGTGTGTCTGCGTTGTCTCAATACCTGGCTCAGCATTCACACTCTCTGACAGCAGGCTAATATTGTCTGATGCTTTTTCATCCTGTGCTATTCTCTCCGGTTCACGCGTGCACATTTAGGACACCGGCACTCCAAAAAAGCTGCTCTTCAGAGGCTTTTTGCCCTTGTTTGGAGAGCCCTGTTTTAATGACACGTAGCACTGTCTGAACTGGCATTGTTGTCTAGCCCAGTAGTTGGAGAGACTGCTCAACATGGACGGAGGTGGATGAAAGCCAGCCTCCACCCAGTTGGAAGTCTAAATAATGAATAAAAATCGATTCATTTGTTCTGCATAGCTCTGCAGATGGCAATTATTTCTCACAATAAAACAACGAAAATCTGTGTACATTCTCGAAACATCACCTAGTTAGTAAATGTATCATCCTTTACACTCACAAATCCAGAGGTACAGCACATATAGCTCCATCGAAAGATTTTCTTGATATCCTGGTGAACCTCGGCTCTAATTTATTTCAGTTCTTGACCCCCACATTAAGAAATCGATCGTTGCAAAGTAAAGTGGTGACTTAGCTCCTGCGGAGGAAAAAGCAGATTGTGGCTTTTTTTTTTTCAATATGTTTTAAGCTTCTGGTCATAGGTCAAGCCACAGGCTGTAGGAAGAAGAACAGCGGTACTGCCTGGAAGGTCCTATCAGTTATTTATGTGGCCTTTCTATACATATGGTGGTTTCTGCCAGGGGATCTGGGAAGTAGCCCCAGATGGAGAGGCAACAGAGTTCGAACAAAACAATGTAACACGAAGCTGCTTTGGTTGGTTAGTGGGAGAGCGGTATGAAGAAATCAAGGCTTTAAGCACTAGTCAACATTTATGTCCAACACATCACAACTCATTGGTCCTTGAACTTATTTTCTGTCTTTTCTGCTTACAAAATAATTTCCACTTTCCTTTACCCACCATTGTTTACCACTGATTTTGTTTTACATTAAAATATAAAATATGCACTCTTAATAAATTTGCTCTGCATTATTGGGCAACTGTAAGTAGATGTACACTGAAAAAAATATGTTGTTGGATTTACTTAATTCAATGGTGGACATTTGTTGCACACAGATGTTTTGCTTCGGCAGCAACTTAAACAATTGAGTTAAATTAACACAATTTATTCATGTTCAATAAACCTGTGCAATTTGTGTTGATAAAATGTGACTTAAACATGTTTTGATGAAGTAATTTGAGCTCTTGGAATATTTTAATCCTTCACAATTTTCTCACGTTATCCCAACACGATTCAATAACTTTTACCCAATACTACTTGGTCACTTAAATACTACATGTTATCTTCAAATTACATTTTGCTATTATATTCTAGTATCAAATACACAATTTTCAAATGGAGGCCTTATAACAGATTGTATTGTTCTCTTCCAAGATGGTTGCTGGCATCCACCAGTAACCTTTCAAAACAAAATGTCTAATTTCACTGCATTGACAGTAGGTAAAGAATTAAACTGACATTACTCCTCCACTGAATCTATATAAATCAACAGTTAAATAATGTCAGTTCTTCCGTGTTCTCTGGAATCAATCACAGTAAAGAAATTAGACTGTTTCTTTTGAAAAATGTTGGGAAAGAACAAATCAAAACATTCTATTTAAGGCCTCTAACGTCAAGATTCAGTTAAACAAAAATTATAACTAAACAATTTGAGGTAATGTTAGTTTCCATTAACATTAAATTAGGTTACTGAATTGGCAAACACCTTCCTATTAACATTACCCATTTTACCCCAATAACTAAAGAAATTAGCACTTGCAGGTCAAAACCTTTATTCAAGAGACGCAAAAATAACATTGATACAGTGACTGTCAAAAATTACAGCACTGATCATACTGTGACATCTTGGTTCAAAACAGCACACTTAGAAATATTCAACGTTCTTTACTTCAACTGAATGAAATTGAAAATACCATTTCACACGACCCATATGGGATATTTAGACTGTATAACTGTTCACGCTACATCTCTTCACTAGTAAAAGAAAGAAAAAATACAAAGACAAATTTAAAAATGCTGCCAAACAGACAAACAGAACTTGTACAGAGCAAAAGGAAAAACAAACAACAAAAAAAACGGCTCGTCCTCATGGCAGTTGCAGAGTATATAAAAATGAACCCTGCGATCCGTTCCTGGAATTGAGCTTCAAAAATGCAGCAGAACAAGTGTGAGATTTAAATGTCCTCTCACCTAGAGCTGGTCACCTCACATGCATAACAGTGAGCTTCGTTGCAGGAGCAGTTTTGTCTTAGTTGTGAGCTTTTCTTGAGAGCTGAGTTGCATCCAACTCCATTACCACCCTTTGAATCACCTCAAAAGTGTAGCAGAGTTGTGATGGGTAACTCATGTTGAAGGAATAAAAAAGGTCCAAACAGCATGGCTACTGCAAAGGTCACGTTATCCAGATCTTGAAGAACAACATCAGAAAAGTCATTGCCTGCCGCATCCTCTGGAGACAGATGTTCATTGTGGTTTTCTCAATCTGTGCAGTGGCCTCAGTCAAGTCCTGGTTAAACACAAAACATTTCTTTAAGATTCCTTTTTAAACTCATCTCTTTTGAATCTACCAGTTCTAATGTTAGAGTAATTTAAACCAATGCAAGCAACATAGTAAATAGCTATAGCCAAAGAGTGGCCTGCCATGCTGCCATTCATGGTCTAACAGAGTTTCTAAGAGAGGGTGAAAAACATAATAATTTCAAATGCTTTACATTAGTTTTTGTTAGAAAGACACCGGCCCATCAGAAATCCAGGTTATGTCACTCAGAAGATGTTAGAATTTAGACTTTCAGCCCCACAATTTGGTTAGCTGTTGGTCAGTTGGTCTTTTTTTTTTTTTTTCAAACAAAAGCTAATGTAAATATTGGGGGGATTTTTCTTTGTTCACTAGAATGACAAATTTAAAGTTTTTTCACACTGATGTGACCCCTAATACAGGGGTGGGGGTGGGGCCTCAAGGGCCGGCGGCCGAGTTCACTACCAGGCCTCATGTGAACTTCAAATTATTAAAGAGGACTACTGGTCCTAACCAGTCCAATGAGGATCAAGTGGATAACTAAATGCATTTTTAAATGTTGCAAAGCCACAATCTACTCATAAAACACTCACCATGAACTCCTGCACCAAGATGTTGCAATTGTCTTTCACACAGATGCGGAGCACTTTGATGAGGGACTCCGAGCATTAATGTCATCCTAAAGTATTATAACAAAGAAAACAGAGATTTGTGAACTTTTCAGTAGCACAGAAGAAAATGATCCCAGACAAAAACTCTTGACTTTTTAAACCAGTCAACATGCAACACCAGCATCTACAAAGCAATATCAAAAGTTCCTGTTTGACATCAACTTTATGGATATATCGTTTCCAGAACATTTATTTTTTAAAAAAGATAAATTTTTCTCAGTGGGCCAGTAAATGCATGACGAAAATTATGGCATCCTTTTAGTGGAATCAGTACTCACAGGTAATAGTTGACGGTTTCAATGGATGTAGCATAAAAATCTTTTACTGACCTAATGCAATACATATACACTTTGTAGTTAAAGAATTTTAAAGTTCTTACTGTCATAATGGCAGCTACATCCATTAGCTTTGTGCCCTGTTCCCCCGATCACTTTGCAAACACTTTCAGCAGACTGCCAGAGAGAAACTCAGCTCCGTCAGAAACCTTGACTGTATGCATGGTTGGGATGCACTGGAATGCTGCATTTTATCTGAAATGACATAAAATTATTTTGAAATAACAGCAGGCACTGTGCTTGGTTAATAATCAGTAATGTTTTGTTGAATAAAAACTGTGTTTCCAGATCTTATGGGATTAAAAAAATCCAAAGATGTTTGTTTCTGATTTGCAACCCAACAACCCACAAGTTACAACCTCATTTCAGTTCAAGTGTGCATTAATGCGAGTCCAGTAATCACCTTTCTGGCAATACATACAGGTATAAGATAAACCTATGGCAGATTTTGGATTTCTCAGTTGTATTAATAGGGTGAGTATGCATGCACCTAATAATTATAAAAAACCTATTATAATTAAGTTACAGAAACGAAAATAGAATATACTTTCTTACCATAACACCTTGAACCCACAATCCATCAGCTGACTCCTGGTGAAATGCAGAATAGAGGTCGTCTCTCAATGTGCAGCAAAAAAAACAAAAACAAAAAGAAAAGGACAGCAGGTGAGGGCAGGAGGGGTAGGGATGTAAGCTAGCATAATGCCGCTGATGATATTAGCTAAAGCTGTTCAATGTCCAAAATCTCACTAACACCACGGTGCAGTAAATACACAATGTAACTGAAGAGTCAGTTGGCAAATCTATTCACACAGAAAACCAAATTATGTTATGAGTGCCTCGTAATTAGGTTTAATGTGATATTACGGCTCTTGTGCCAAAGACAAATTCAAATGAAAAAGCGCCAATTCTTTGACAACAGATAAAACAGCAAATAAGCTAACGGCTCTTTTTTAGCATGTTACATGGCGACACTCTAGACGTTTAACTACATTTGGCTGAAATATGGTAAAAATTAATTCAAAAAATCAAGACATACCAAAAACGTAGAGTTGGCTGCTCGACTTGACTGAGATGGATGCCTTTTTTAAACCACGATCCAAAGCCCGCGAGATGAAATCACGCGTGGTTTCACGAGATTTAACGTTGCTATCTTATTGACTTACTTCACCTGAACATGATATGAACAATTTAATACACCCTTTCTGCATATCATGTAGTTTTTACACTATATAGTTACATTTAACTTTAAAACATGAGGCAATTGTGTTAAATACATGCAAGATGCTTACATAAATCCAAGAGATGGCCAGTCCCTTTTTTTCAGTGTAACTGGAATTATGTGTGTATGCTCCTTTCACTAGTAAATACTTTTGGTTAAAGTCACCAAATTAATAAAGAATAATCCTAGACAAACACATTGTGGGTAAACTAATGAGACCTTGAAGTTGTAGACCTCTGTTAATGCTTTCTTGATTGTCTATTAATAAAAGAACACAAACTGATTTCAGACAAAGTCTGCTGTTCATGAAAAAAATATATTGTATGAAACATGCTTTAATCCCAACAACATATCTACAAATTGAGAAAATTCTGGACTTTTTCTGTTCTCACTACGGAGAAAATCCTGCAAATATTACACCGAGAGCTCAACGTGCACATAAGAGAACACTGGAGTAACAGCAAAAGCCGTGCAAAATAACTAGCTAAAATATTGCTTAATAAACACCTGTTTATACGTGGGGACAAAATTGAAATTTCTCACTTTAAAGGAAAATGAGAGCGATAAGGGCTGCCCGCATTAATACCAAATCCTAATCCCAACTGTGAAGCATGGTGGAGGGAGCATCATGGTTTGGAGCTGCATTTCTACATCAAGACCTAAAAGCTTTCCGGTCATTGAGGGAACAAAGAATTCCGAATTTAATCAAGATTTTTTGTAGACGAATACCAAAGCTGTAGTCCACGACCTGAAGCTTAGGAAGGGTGGGTGATAAATACAAGACACTGATACAGAAGACCAAAGTCAGTCAACATCAGAATGGTTGAAAGATTGACGATCCACTAAACATTTCTTTCACTCACTTCTTTTTTTTATATAACACTATTGCATTTAATTAATATTTATTAATTTAAAACTTCCACTCACTTCCACAGTGTGTCTTTTGTTCTGTCTCCTTCCCCTCACCCCCAGCTGATGGTGAAAGATGGCCGCCCCTCCCTGAGCCTGGTTCTGCCACAGGTTTCTTCCTGTTAAAATGGGGTTTTTCCTTCCTACTGTTGCCAAGTGCTTACTGATCGGGGGTCACCTGATTGTTGTGTTTTTTCCTCTAATATTGAGACATTTTTAGCCTACATAATAAACCTCCTTGAGTTGACAGTTGTTATGATTTGGTGCTATATAAATAAAACTGAATGAAGTGAATTCACTTACTTTTTCATGTCTGGACTGTCTGAAAACACTAAAAAAAAAACATGAACAGTACAATGCTGTGTTGTTAGTCCAGTCAGATTTACTTTGCCTGTTTCAAGAGCAATCAGTGCATAAATCCAGATACATCTAATGGTAGTGTAGTTTTGTCTATTTTAAGAGAAGGCTATAGAGTACAGCAAGGTATGCTGTTTAACCTTGAGGTGGAAATGGAGATGTGCACACTGGGGAAGCAGGGATGTAGTTCAGCAGTGCTGAGAGCTGAAGAAGGTGGGCACTTCCTCCTCATTTCTTGTCTGCCTGCCTGTCTCCATGTCCCACAAACCTAATCAGTTTGTCTGCATTCATTCACACCACTCCTACATGGAGCTGTCTTTATCTCTTTTCCACTGTCACCGTATCTCCTCTGCTGTGCCGCTTTCTCCTGAGCTGTCTGCTGCTCCCTGCCAGGGAAACTCTCTGAATTAGAGCACCGAGCTCGTGTCCAAGCACCCTCGGGTCATTTCAGTCAGTCTCCGCTCTGCCAACTAGTACAGCAGACATGCACTTGCAGCATATTTTTGTGCAGTTCAGAGTCCCAGTTTCCCCAAGAAAACATCTCTGCTGTGTGATCATCTCAAGTCGCGCGAGCAAGCAAATTAAAATGCTTTGGAGTCCCTTCAGCATATGGATTTTTTTAAACACACAAATAAACACTGCACTAAAATCTTAAGGATTTAATGACAGTCTCCCGCTCAAAGGTACAACTTTTAAGGCAAGCTTGTAAAATCGCATCTAAATGGAGCTTTTGGGGGGATAAAGATGCACATTTATGCTTGGTTAGAAAGCAAGGGGCACTTAAATGCTAACAAAATGAGACTTTCTCATTACTCAGTCACTTGCTTGCCACATAAAAGCAACTCTCCCCATGTAATGATGAAGAGGTACGCTTATGACTGTAATTAGGACAAGAATTGGGCAGGGAGCTCTTGTGCATATTGTCCTCCATGTGTTCAGGTCAGCTGTTTTTAGTAGGTCACATGTCCCTAAATCTCTCCTATGCCATCAGAGGAAGCAGCCACGCCACCACACTGTATCCCTGATCCTTCACGAGAGCGTTACGCCAGCTGTTTGCATCAGCTCATGCATTACTGACAGGAGCACAGGATGACATATCCATAATCACATTGCACTCTTCAGCATTTGGGGTTAACCCCTCACTCTCCTGATACCTCCTCCTCCTCATCAATCCCTCTCATTGCCTCCCATCCATCCTCACGCCTACTGAGCTCGTCCCAGGTGCCTGCTTTGCCTGTTCAGCCACTCAACCCACCCACGCCCTCACACTCTCAGTCCCAGCGAGCAGCAGCAAACGTTTTCCTGCGCTCTCCTTCTCCTCTCTGCTGCCACCCACTCCAAAAGGGGCTGTGAATCACTGGCTGACACACTGAAGCACCAGCAGGGCTCTTGTGTTTTATTATTATATATTTTTTAAGATTGTAGAGCAACCAACATCTCTTTTCCCCCCTTGGTTTGTGTAGCAGAGCGCATTATTATTATGGGACTAGGTAAAACGCTTTGAAAGATAGCTACAGAGTTTGTGTAACCATGCGAGGAGGTTACAGGCCGACACAAGTTAATGTCTAAGTGTGTCGGTGTGTGTCTCTAAGTGTAAAACGATGGTGCTGGCACGTGTGTGTGTATGCACCAGGGGGACAGAGAGAACAAATTAATTGTTCTCTCATGGAAAACGTTGTTTAGCACTTAGTGGAGTGATTCATGCGTCTCTAAAATCAGCCTGTGCAAGTGACAGGCGAGTCCTTGCTGTCTTTTCACAGAACTACTGCTCAATGATTCATGTCCCCCAATCTGTCAGCCAGTACCGACTATTGTATGAGCTGCAGTTGGATCAAAACACAGTTTACATGTAGGACGACTTCTCAGGGGCATTTGCTTCAGCTTGATTTCCTGCATGATGATGATAAGTTTGTGACTTGGGTTAAGGGCACCTGTAACGTCATGAGAGACCACAGAGATGGTATAAAATAGCTAGATACTGAGCTTGTGTAGCAGGCCTACTTGAGCTGAAGTATCTGATATCCGATGTTAAGATGATAAGTGTCCAATGAGGAATGGAACTAACAACTGAATTTAAAACGATCAGTAGTCTGGGGCCACTCTCTTGGCTATGTCTCTATTAAAAAAAGGTGATCTCTTTAGCCTCGTATCTGCTAAATAAAGGATATAACTGTCATGCATTCCTTTAAGATATTTAGTACAGTCTGGCAGTCTGGTGTGTGAACTACTCCGTCATTGATACATAGCAGGTTGCATCTTCAGGAGCATTTGTCAGGAGGACACAGTGTGACTTTGCGCCTTGGATTCTTAGCTCCCAGCAGTAATGTTGAGCTGATGCATGAAGTGCATGCAGACTTATAAACTGCTTCTATTTGCAGTTACACAAATTGCCCTTCTTTTTGGTTTGGCCTTTCCACTCTGGAGTGGACTGCGCTCACGCCTGATTGAAGCATCTAAGCAACAAACAGCCTGCATACACTCGCTGCCTTCCGGTTACACTGCTTCAGCCACTTGGCAATGCGAGATCATTTTCACCCACCGACAACTGTGATTGTCTGGACTTCGATCTGCCAAGAAACGCTCCACACAGATGGCGAGAGAGAGAGAACACGGAGGTTGATTTCTCCGTCTCTCTTTCAGAGGGCCCCGGCAATAAGCGCGCTCTAAACATTTTCTAAGTGGGTTGATTGTGCGCTTGTTGACATGTTTGTGTGCCTACGTGAATGTAAGTGCATATTTATGAGTGTGAGCATACAGTGTGTGTCTTTCAGCGACTCATTCTGCCTGCGGAAGCTACACGGGCATTGTGAGGACTCGGCAGGGAGCTCTGCTCCCCTTGTGTTTGCCAGGAGCAGCTTTCCACCCACGGTGGGCAGGCAGGCGCGCAGGCTGGGCTGGCATTCACTGGATCACTTGGGTAGAAAGTAGGGAAGGCACACAGCCATTCATGGTAACATTATGCACATGGGGAACAGGAAAGCTCTGGCGGATCTTCTCCAATTCTCTTCTTCACCAAAAGAAGAAATGCTGTAATTGGGCCGCCGCACCGAAATAAGAAATGTGCGCACATACAGCACTTTGGTGCAGGGTGAAGACGACAGAGCGTTCTGCAGGTTCGATATGTGATCGATAATAAAAATAATAATAATTTAGTTCCCTCCTAAAAATCCGGAAACATATGCAGTTTGGAGGATCAGGTTGGTGCCACACGACACGACATTGGCAAGCCAATTCAAAAGCGCACTAATCCGCACTGACCAATGATGATTGGCTCCTATGCAGTTAACAGACAGTTGGGGTCGCCAGGAGTCCGGAGTGCAGCCCGACACGCTGGGAACCATGTGTGCGTCAAAGTGCCCATATACAAGTTTCATTCATCAGATGACAGCGACTCTTAAACGCCCCGTTTTAAACAAATGCTATGTTTAATGTAACGTTAATCTAAACCTTGTAGCTCTGCTGTGTTGCCGCTCTTTATCACGGCTCATCATCGGTCAGAGTAGAAACAGGAGAATACAAACTGACGCCAAATACAGAAGCGAAGATTTAAAAGAAATAGTTCAGAGCAATTTGGCAGTATTGTTGTGTGTTGTTGGCTGTCGGTCCTTTTCCTTCTCTCTCTCTCTCTCTCTCTCTTTTTTAATCTTTCTCTCTTCCACCGACACACACACACACACCTCCCACCTGCTCTCTCTCTCTCTCTCGCTTTCCTCACACTTTTCCCAAGATGGCGGCAGCCTCATCCATCCAGCCGCCGAGCGTTCACTCTTCTCTAGCCCGGGATAGCGCACTTTCCCCGGAGATGGACAGCCCCGAGAGCCGGCAGCACGAGGACGAGGAGGCGACGGCAGCGCAACCCCCGGACTCCGGGATTAGCCTCCGTGACCTGCCGGACCTGGAGCCCGAGGAAATCGAGAGGAGGCTGGCCAAAACTCGCAAGGAGCTGAGCAACAGGAGGAAAATCCTCATTAAGAACTTGCCGCCTGACACCACCAACCAGGTATACATGTCAGTTTACGGTGGAGAAATAACAGGGTGGAGCTCTTTTTCTCTCACCCCCCCCCCCCAACATTTTACGCACGCTCGCACGGACTCCTGCTTTAAGCCTTTTAACCTTCATTTCACTGCTTAGTTCTGACACCCGCGAGTGTGATCGCGGTCTCAGGTCATGACTTTGACCACATCACCTCCTGATCAGATATAAACTTTACAGGGAACTTTCCGAGTGTATCCGACTAGCTCATGGTAAACTTATCATTGTATGTAGCTTACTTATCTTTCCTGCATGTTTTTTCCAACATGATGTCAGATTCTGATTGGGGGGATCCACGGGCAGAGTCACTTCGAAGTTCCTCTTTTTGCTGTGTGACTTGCGTTTCCCATGGGTCTCACCTCACTGTAGCTGGAAGTGCATCATTTGGCTGCTGCTATAAGTGAAACGGTGTGCCTGAATTTGACTTGTGTGCAGTCAGACTCGTGTAACAGGTGAGCTCCTGGGAAAGTAGCCAGAAGGATGCAAAGTGGGGTGTTTTTCAGCAGGAGGAGACGCTGCAAAATGCAGTCTGTCGTCTGCAGACACTCTGATTAAATCATGAAATGCATGCGGCCTTTTCTGCTTTTAGCTTTATGCGCTCTGCGTGTTTTTGTTTTGTGCTGCGTAAAGTTTAACATCAGATCTGCAGACTGGCAATCGACAGCAAGTTGTACTGTTGTAATATTGTACAAATACTGTACTCTACTGTGGCCACGACAGGTGTGGATCCCTGATCTCTGACCTTTGCCCGTTCTAAACAGTTTCCCCCAATTTCCTAAAGACAGAAAGCACATCATTTCAATTTTGCATGTTCACCGAGGACCACAGAGTGTTTTCTTTTCTTTTTTTCATTTCTCCTGCTAAGTGTGATCCATCACTTGTGTCAGCCCGCGAGCCTTTATGAGGCAGCGTGTTGAGGGCGCTGATGGTGTGTATTCCTTCAGGCTTGTACCGCCGCACATTCTTTGAGAGGCTCTCAGCCAAAGAGTGCCAGTACCTCGGCCGGGTGTTTGCGCGGTGAGCGTGGAAGAAGAGGGGGGAGGAAGGGTGAGAATGCATGGTGTGTGTGAGAAATGAGAAGTGGAGTGGTGGTGGAGGGTCATTTGGATCAGGTGAAGCAGCAAAATTGGAAGTTCTCTCTCTCTCTCTCTCTCTCTCTCTCTCTCTCTCTCTCTCTCTCTCTCTCTGTGTGTGTATGTGTGTGTGTGGTTTTTCCCCCCACATTGTCGGCGTGTCAGATGGAGCGTGATGTGCTGGGGCGTGAAGTCCTGCGCTTTTGAATGTGCCACATAAATCTGTCCATTTAAAGGAGCACTGCAGGAGTGTCTCTTACTGAGACATGACACGGTGTGAGTTTCCACTGGTGGAAGTGAAGGTGATGTAGTTGGACTGACGCGAGCTCGGCCTTTAGATCTTCAGAAATGAGCAGCATAGGAGAGGGGAAAAAACAAAAGTGTTTCAAATGACATCGCAGCACTCATAAATACTGTCCCCATTATGGCGAGTATGGCGTTGTGTGGAGCAGCCTCTGGGTGTGATTGTCAGAACGATCCAACATAAATCTTGTGTCAGCTCCTTAAACGTGAACTTTCTTCATCTTTCTCATTTGTTTGGACTCCACTGTTCAACAGTTGGTTGGGCTAAAATGCGATTTCAAGACACCACCTGGAGCCCCCTTCCCCCTAATTTTCTGATTTAATTTATTAAGCAGTTCATTAACATCTTAATCAAGACTAATCAGTCAATAAACAATCTGACTCCCACGAGCACTGAAACGGAGACATCTTGTTAGTGCGCAAGACATAAAATCCTGCAGCTGTTCTCGTTCGGTCCTGTGCAGAGATGCGGTGATGCTCTAAGTGCTGGTGTTTACTGTATTTTATCTTCAGTGAGGTTATAGATTTATGGCAAAGGAAAGTCCTCATTACAGTCTTATATAACCCGACTGATAGGCCCAGCAGCACCCAGCCGTCTCCATCTCCCCATTCCCCTCATTCCCACTGCCCCATTACTGAACACTCGATCGCAGGCCGCATGTGCATGTATGTGTGTGTCCACAGTAGACTGTGTCAGATATATGGCCCCGTTGACAGTCCTCATTTTAGGGGAGAAGTGGGGGAAGGGAAAAGGGGAGGAACAGAGGAAGGGTACAGTGTGTTTGCGGTAATGAACTTGGGGAGAATTGTCACAGAAAGCCCCAGCTCCCATCAGCTTTATGGTGCTGTGTTCAGTTTTCAATTCAGTGTTTTTCTGCTTTGCATTTTTTAAATCCTTTTAAAGTCACTCTTGTTATGCAGCTGTTCAACCCCCCCAAAAACCAACTGTAGAATACCTGCTCAGCGCTAAAGAGACTGAGCAAGGATCGAGCTGACGGACACTCTGCGAGCAGCTAAAGAGCCAGATATTTCCCTGAGGTGTTGGTACATACCAGAGCTAAAAGGGCATGAAAATTGGTCTTATATTAACTTAGCGGACCGAGAGACAGATAATAATGTTGCGCCTCGACTGCTGTATAAATAATCTAACAAGTTTGTTGGTTTCAGAGCACAGCAAGTGCTGTGTTTTAAGAAAAAGAAAAAAAGAAGGAAAGGGGAAAAAAGGCAGTTATTGTAGGATTGTAGGTTTCAGTCATCTCCTTCCTTGAGTGCAAGTCTAACTAGACTTTTTAATTTAAGCAGGTTAAGCGTCCAGTGTATACATTGTATCCTAATATCAGAATCAGAATCAGAATCAGAATACTTTATTGATCCCTGGGGGAAATTATTTTTTGTTACAGTGCTCCATTTTAAACCAACATTAAGACAAGACAGACAATACGCTAACTAAGAATAGTACAATATATACATATATATATACATACATACATACATAAGTCACTTATAAATAAATATTTGGAAAGAAACATGTGTAGTTGTAGCAGCAAACAGTGTGTTAAGTGGATGCGTTGTACAGGGAGATGGCCACAGGCAGGAATGATTTCCTGTGTCGTTCAGTGGTGCTTTTCGGTAATCTCAGTCTCTCACTGAACGAGCTCCTGTGACTGACCAACATGTCATGGAGTGGGTGGGAGGTGTTATCCAACATTGTCTTTATCTTGGACAGCATCCGCCTCTCCGACACCACTTTGAGGGAGTCCAGCTCCATCCCCACAACATTGCTGGCCTTACGGATCAGTTTATTAAGTCTGTTGGCATCTGCGACCCTCAGCCTGCTCCCCCAGCATGCAACAGCATAGAGGATCGCACTGGCCACAACAGACTCATAGAAAATCCTCAGCATTTTCTGGCAGATGTTGAAGGACCTCAGTCGCCTCAAAAAATAGAGACGACTCTGGCCCTTCCTGTAAAGTGCTGTGGTGTTTTTAGCCCAGTCCAGTTTATTGTCAATGTGTACTCCAAGGTATTTATAGTCCTCCACAATGTCAACACTGACCCCCTGGATTGAAACAGGGGTCAAGTGTTTCCTGGTCTTCCTGAAGTCCACGATCAGTTCCTTGGTCTTTGCCACGTTGAGCTGCAGATGATTCTGCTCACACCACGTGACAAAGGAGTCGACCACAGCCCGGTACTCTGTCTCATCATCCCTGCTGATGCATCCAACCACCGCAGAGTCATCAGAAAACTTCTGAAGATGGCAGGTCTCTGTGCAGTGGCTGAAGTCTGTGGTGTAGAGGGTGAAGAGGAAGGGGGAGAGGACAGTCCCCTGTGGTGCCCCTGTGTTGCTAATCACCTTGTCAGACACACACTGTGGGAGACGTACATATTGTGGTCTTCCTGTCAGGTAATCAACAATCCAGGACACCAGAGAAGCATCCACCTGCATCGCTGCTAACTTATCACCCAGGAGGGTCGGCCTGATGGTGTTGAAAGCACTGGAAAAGTCAAAAAACATGACCCTCACAGTGCTCGCCGGCTGGTCCAGATGGGTGTAGACACGATTGAGCAGGTAGATGATGGCGTCCTCTGTTCCGAGACGAGGCTGATAAGCGAACTGAAGGGGATCCAGATGTGGTCTTACTATGGGTCGCAGCTGGTCCAGGATGAGCCTTTCCAGGGTCTTCATGATGTGGGAGGTCAGTGCCACGGGCCTGTAATCCTGGGGGCCACTGGGACGAGGCGTCTTTGGTACAGGGACGAGGCATGATGTCTTCCACATCACCGGGACCCTCTGCAGACTCAGACTCAGCATAAACAGTTTATGAAAGACTCCACACAGCTGGGGGGCACAGGCCTTGAGGACAAGGGGACTCACTCCGTCTGGTCCAGCAGACTTGCCTGAGTGAAGTCTCCTCATTTGCATCTCAACCTGGTATTGAGTGAAGGTGATGGGTGGGGGAGGGGTGTCAGGAATCTCACAGGAGGCAACATGTGAAGAGAGAGGCTGGCACAGTGGTGTGGCTCTGGATTCCAGGCTGACTGCAGGTGAGGTTGTGGGGGTGGGAGCAGACACTGTGGTGTCGACTCTATTGAAAAACAGATTCAACTCGTCGGCTCTATTCTCACCTCCCTCAGCTCCCCTGCTGTTGGTTGGCCTGAATCCAGTGATGGTCTTCATGCCCCTCCACACCTCTCTCATGCTGTTCTGCTGGAGTTTCCACTCCAGCTTCCTCCTGTAATTGTCCTTAGCCTCTCTGATCTTGTCCTTTAGTAACACCTGGACCTTCCTCACCTCCTCTTTGTTGCCCCCTCTGAAAGCCCTCTTCTTGTTGTTGAGGAGGGCTTTGATGTCCTTAGTCACCCACGGCTTGTTATTTGGGTAACAATGAACAGTCTGAGCTGGAACAATGGAGTCGGTGCAGAAAGTTATGTAGTCTGTGATACACTCAGTAAGCCCATTGATGTCCTCGGCGTGAGGCTCACAGAGTGTTTCCCAGTCGGTCACCTCGAAACAGCCCTGTAGTTCCGCTATTGCCTCCTCTGACCACCTCCTAACAGTCCTGGTGGTCACAGGTTCCCTCCTCACAATTGGCACATAGCGGGGGGTGAGGTGAATCAGGTTATGATCTGACCTACCAAGTGGGGGGAGGGAGGAGGAGCTGTATGCATCCTTGACGTTAGCATACAGTAAGTCTAAAGTTTTCTCTCCCCTGGTGGGACAGTCCACATATTGTTTGAATGTTGGTAGTGTATTGTCCAGTGATACATGGTTGAAGTCACCCGAGATCACAATAAAGGCACTCGGGTGCTGAGTCTGTAGCCGAGCTATGGCAGAGTGGATAGTGTCACATGCAGCTGTGGGGTTAGCAGAGGGGGGAACATAAACAGCCACCAAGATGACGTGAGAGAATTCCCTGGGTAAATAATACGGCCTGAGTCCAACAGCACACAGTTCAGTGTCCGGGCAACAAATCCTTTCTTTGATTGTTATGTTGGCAGGGTTACACCACCGGTTGTTAACTAAAACAGCAAGCCCACCTCCTTTACGCTTACCGCTAGCGATGCTGTCCCTGTCCGCCCGAACAGTGTGGAAGCCTTCCACGGAAGCATTCTCATCGGGAATGACCTGGTGCAGCCATGATTCGGTGAAACACATCAGGCTACACTCTCGGTATTCCCTCTGACTCCGTACCAGTGCTGAGAGCTCGTCGATTTTACTTGCCAACGATCGCACATAATATATTAAAAGCCCGGGCTCGGTTGAGATCTCATCTTGAGGTCATTGTTTTTTGGACGATATTAGATGCGCTGCAGTTTTGGGGTGGCATCCGGAATCCTGATTACCCTTCAGGTTGTCTTTGATGTGTATATGATATTAACATTTACCTGCAGCTGTCTACAGATTTCGACCAGTGCCACTCTGTTTACCTCACTTGTACTTGATGCCACCTCGTTGCCGTGTCCATGTTAACAGCCTGGAGCAGACACAGAGCCCGCTCTGGGAAAAACAGGAGACCACTGCTCTCACAAGCATCACAAACGGCATAACATTCACAACAAACAGAAACTCGGCAATCATCTGACTTGATGTTAAGTTGTGGTTGAAGACACTCAGTTATTATGTAACTTTGTGAGCGATCGTGGCTCAAGAGTTAGGAGTTCGCCTTGTAATCGGAAGGTTGCAGGTTCGAGCCCCGGCTCGGACAGTCTCGGTCGTTGTGTCCTTGGGCAAGACACTTCACCCGTTGCCTACTGGTGGTGGTCAGAGGGCCCGGTGGCGCCAGTGTCCGGCAGCCTCGCCTCTGTCAGTGCGCCCCAGGGTGGCTGTGGCTACAATGTAGCTTGCCATCACCAGTGTGTGAATGTGTGTGTGAATGGGTGGATGACTGGATATGTAAAGCGCTTTGGGGTCCTTAGGGACTAGTAAAGCGCTATATAAATACAGGCCATTTACCATTTACCATTTACACCACAGTGGAAAGGCTGCGTGGGCTGATTAGGGGTGCTGTGTCTGTTCAGTGCTGTCCATGAATAAATCTGATTACAAATACAGAAAAATAGAGCTTTTGATATTCAGTGGTGGTGGAGGGGACTACTAGCACCAATAGTAGTAGTGGCTGTGTGCTAGCTGCGCTGAATACACAGCTGGAAGGTAAAATCGGCAAAGCCATAAAGTTTATGTACTTTCTTGTTCTTATTTTATATTCTTTTAAAGCTAAAAAGCAAAGGTCTCTTTCAGGTTGTTTTTATATGTGTGAATCATTAACAGTAGTGGCTTAAAAATCTTAGTAGTAGTGAGAGGGGGAGAAAAAATCTGAAAAACATCAAATTCACTGATTCTTAAGCCTGTGTTTGCGATATGCTGTTTGAAACCCAGAGAGCATGTTTACATACTCTTGCTTTTTATTGACCGAAACCTACATTTTGGTCAACTAATGATGGCAGAGCAGGTTCACAAAACTCGAACAGAAGTTTTAAATAGCTCTCCAGGCTTTTAGCTCGAGAGATTTCCACACTACTCTACCTACACAAGTAGTCTTGTAATGGTTTGCTCTCCACATATAGACATATTCTATTGTTCAAACATGTCATGTTTGACAGTTTTAGTTCCTGCCAGCTTTTGTTCCACCTCATTCCCGCGCCATTCCTGTCCTGAAGAGGTGGCTCACATGCACTCCAAAGAGAACGTTGAATTGATGATGTGCCTTGACACCTGCGGCTATAAACATGCCTCTTCCAGGACAGATTTCCACCTTTTGGAACCCATCCAGACACGCAGTCTCTGAAAAACATCGCCACTTGGGTCTGGGCAGGATTAAAAAACCAAAGATGTGCTCTCTCTTCCAGATGCTGACCAACACTCTGAAAGTCATTCGTTTTGTCCGGAATTAAAAACACATTATTTTTTATGAGCCACTTGATCCACACACCCTGATTTCTCCGTTAAGCACTATTAAGTTGATAAACTAATTGTTGGTGCCACGTGCACAGTTAGCTGTGACGTGCACGGTGGCGTTACATGGTGATGCAGCCTTTTCCTTATATATGATCTTTGTAGGAACGCAGCTGAAAGTGAGCTCAAAGTCAACACATTTACCACACAACACCCAAGTTTCCTTTTACCACTTAAAACATTCATCACAGCAGATATAACCGTCTGCTAGCTGTGGCATTTTAACCTGAAAAACCTCAGTGTTTAGTACATTGTTGCTTCCAGGAAATGGGAGTAAAGGGAGCTAAAAGGTTCCGTAAAAGGGATTTGCTAATATTGGACTGCGAGGGTTATGTGAATAAGATGCCAGTCATGCAGATGAATAATGCCAGTTTCAGATTATAGTATGCATGATAGCCCAACTCAAATTAGGCTAAAGTATTTAAAATTCATAGCGTCTGCGTTGTGCAGTCCTAATATAGTCCCAGAGTTGCTTTCCTCTTCCTATTCGTAGGCCTTTCAAAGCACATGACAGCCAACATCACACATGCGCCATTGTTCATTTACAATCTCGTGTGCAGAAATCTACCCCGTTCGCCTTCCCACTGACATCATGTAGGCCGTAAAAGACGGGGAAGCAACGGCAAAGATTTGACTATGAACGCGTAATCTGACAGGGCTACTATCTTGTATCAGATACTGTGTAGTCGCAACCTGCAATTAGTTGGAAGTAGCGGGAAGTACAGCCGGAAGTTGACACAACTTTTAATAATTCCAAGCAGCGAGTCTAAAATCATTTTCAGAGGCACAACAGTGTAAAATAAACGGGGGCAGTGTGGTTTTATTTGCACAGAGGAGGTTAACTTCCAGGGTCTTCTGCCAAGTTCTTGAATTAATCAGCTTAAAAACAAACACAAAACTTTTTTACAAGGTAGGTGTGTGTGTGTGTGTGTGTGTGTGTGTGTGTGTGTGTGTGTGGGGGGGGTGATATGTTTGTTTGAACACCATGAAAATGTGTGTGTTTTGCATATGTACAGGTAAACACAAATGCATGTAAATATGACAAAGCAGCATGCATCTGAGCTGCTCTTTCCACCCACCTTCTCGCCTTACCTTGCATGCTGTGGTGTGTGTGTGTCTGTGTCATGAGCAGATGTTCATGAAATCTGCCACTCCTGACAGTGGGCGGCCTTTATCGAGCCAGTGTGCAAACGCGCTGTTGTGATTAGCTGTTTACGCTGGCATTAGTCACCTTGAAGTTTTGCACATGTTCGTGTCACAGTTATCTGAAGACACACCTGTTAGACTTTTCGTTGTTCACTGTTCACTGTCACGATGCTACAGCTTTGTTTTTTGCATGTTTCACGGCACAGTTTGGCTGCGAGTCGGGTATGAAGGTGACATTATGTAGGTGAGATAATGGAGTTGGCTGGAGATCTGACGCTGAGCGAGCTCGGGTCCAAAAGATGGTGGAGAGGAAAAAGGCTTGTGTTGTAACTGATGGTTTGAGAGGGCTGATTTTAAAAAACAAACCGTATAAAGCTGTTCATTAAAGCATTTTGTAAACTGATAACGGCAGGGTTATTTTTATGTCATAGCATATTTCAGCTGAAAGTTAAAAAGGGGATTCTTTTTTCCGGTATTTCTTTCTGAACTGTTTGAGAGTAAACAACGAAAGCGGGGCTCGTGCTGACTGGATAAAAGGTTTCAAAGTAACTTGGACGGAAATGCATTGACTGGATGAGTGCGGGAATAATGGATCCATCCATCCATCCATTCGCTTCCGCTTATCCTTTTCAGGGTCGCGGGGGGCGCTGGAGCCTATCCCAGCTGTCATAGGGCGAAAGGCGGGGTACACCCTGGACAGGTCGCCAGTCTGTCGCAGGGCTAACGACTATAATTTCCCAGACTTCTAAAACGATCTTAACTCTCAGCACTGGTTAACATGTGTTTGGACTTCACAGGAGCCCTGCTGTTCACAACTGCTGCCACAGTTGTGTGTGTTTGTAAGTGTGACAGTTGACATTGTCCCGGAGGCTCTTAACTAAACTTCTGGATGCTGTGCATTAATACAAACCTCTGCAACGTGATCAAGCAGCACGTTTGACCTCGCCACAAAGGTCACGGGCCTCGTGACGACGACTGTAAAGCTCGCCGGGTTCCACATCTGTCACCCAAAACAAGAGAAACCACACATTAAATCCAGCAAGTGACAACTAGAGTGCAGGAAGTGAAGCATACTTGAGCTGATGGGTCTCATTTTGTTCTGTGCATTAACAGCTTGAAGTCATCAATCCCTGCTTTATTCCCATAAATCACTTTCCGGAGGCTTGATCTTGCCACAGGGAACAATGAGATCTGTCACCACGTCTACAATTATACTGTAACAAACAGCAAAAAAACCAAAAGATCATCATGCCTTCATGAAAAGAAAACCCACTGATTAATGAAGTCCACCTGACAGACTGATTCTGTTATATAAAGGATGTAATTATACAGTTTTGAAGGAATTTGCACATTTCAAATTTAGTCTTCTATTCAGCCTGGAGATGTAATGGCCCCTGGTTGTTGTTTTTGTATCTGTTAAACTGATGCAAAGTCACGCTGGAGTCAAAAGTACTGCGTGCATACTCTCACAGATTCTTTAGCAGTGACTGGGTGCATCAGCTACAGGTGAATATCACCTTACGGCAATTCAAAAGTAAATCTATTGCAACGTTAATTTTTAAACTGTGTTTCAGACTGTTTCACTAATGGAATTTTCCAAGCTGGAAACGCAACAAAACCCAGGTTGTTGGTCCTGGTTATGATTATTTAAGATTGGCAATGGTTAAAACAAGAGTGTGCAGTGGTAGACACTGCTGTACATCCTGCCTGTTGGTGTGCAGGGTGCTTCTGCTGGAGCCCAGTACAAGAGGCCATTTAGCTTTTTATGTCTAAGAGCTTCTCGGCAAGCGTTCACATTTCTCTGCAGTTGCTTTGCTTATGTTGCCGTGACGATGCGTTTTAAGTACCGTGCAGTTTTCTGACATTAACTCAAAGCCTGATTGTGGACGTCTTAGAAGTGTAGACTTATACTTCGCCGCCATTGTGCAGGTGCTTCAGCACATTTTAATTTATAATATCTCAAGTGGGGAAACGCCACACGAACCAACTCAAACAAAAATAATGGCTGTTTTTAAATGACGGTTTCACCCTGTGATGGCAGGAGTCTGTTGCTGTGTTGAGTGGGAGTGGCTGCGGGCTCGGTGAGGGGAAAAATAACCTCAAATTTGAGCCCTGTCGCTTCAGGGCCGGAGACAAGCAGAGACGGGTGGGTGTGAAAAGGGGGAGGGAGGCGGGGTCACCCTGGCTGACAGCAGAATCTGTCCTGTCTCGGGGCAAGCCACCTGCTTCCTTCAGCCCACTGGTTCTGCGCTGGCCGAGATCAAATTAGTCAGCTTATCAAGGAAGAAAAAGTGAAGTGAAGAAATGGACAGAGGCAGACGGCTAAATATCGTCGTTCTGTCCTCGAAACGCAGCTTCAGTCAAGAATGCTTGAACCCGTGCGTTTGGTTGATAAATATGCATTAACACCTTTAAGCTGACAAAAATGGCATTAAATGAACTAAACACCAGTTCAAACATAAGATTCTTACTGTTGTGATAAGCACAGGATTCCTCTCTTGTTCATTAACCGAGGACTTCCACGCGTAAACAAGGACATTAGCTAAAGTTTTCCCGACAAATTAGTTTTACTTGAAATCAAACATTTTGATTCAGATTCATTCTGTTTGATTGTGTAAAGAAGACATAAAAGTAACATGAAAGCGACATGGAAACCCCCAAGTTGCACATGAAATGAAAGCACAGTATCTTTTCATTGCAGCACATTAAGGCTTAATAGGTGATTCGAGGTGTTAAAAGAATCTGTTTTTTTCAGGCGATCCCGTGCAGTGGTGATGAATGCTTATCGTGTGTGACTCTTTAGCTCACCCACTGAAATCAGCCACTTTAACTCCTCTCCCTTGAAGGCTTCTGTCCCCCCCCCCCCGATTGGCTGCCTCTCACAAACAGATGCTTTGAACAGCAAGTGGGTGGGGCTTTAAGATATCCCCTCTCTTTGAACTTACATGCATCCAAAAGTAGATCAAACCAAGCATTTAGAGCTGAGGCCTGAGCTGTTGTGCACAAACGTTTCAACTTTGACTAAGTTTAATATGATATTAATGTTTTAAAAAAATGCTTCATAGGCTTCTTGCTTAGTCAGTACCAATGAAAAAAAATTCTTACTAACTATTCATGATGTACTGGGAAGCATCATCAGTGAGCCTGGGTTCACTGGGGGGTTTCTGTGGCTCAACTTCACTCCCAGCCTTGTCCTAAAGCCGTGCCGTGCCGTGCCATTCTCATTTGCTGTTAGCGACGGGTAAAGGGGAGGGTGATCTGCTGCCTGGTGACGTTACCTGGATCCGAGGCTACAGGTGCTACCGGGAGGGACAGAGGTCTGTGGGTTGTGTCCTGGCATTCCTGTGCGCTGCTCTCGTCTCTCCTTGTCCTGACATTTCACTCTGACCTGGTGGATTTTCTGGCACACTTGGCCGCAGATAAATCTTGTTTCATGGGTCATGGATATTTTTTCTTCTTTAAATCAATTCTAGGTAAATGTCCAGTTTACCTCTGTACCCTTCTCTGTCCCAGCTATACAAGTTATGCCTCTCGAAATGGTTGTTTTTTGATGAGTTCGGACAGATCTGGGAAATCGGCATTTTCTTACAACACTCCTGGGACATGGAGTTATTAAACCATGCCTCTATTAGCAAAATTAAAAGCAGATGTGCAGTGAAGGAGACTTGTAGGTGTTTCTTTTGAGAAGCCACTGAATTTTTAAAAATTTAGTCATGGGTGTTTTTATATTGTGTATTATTTTGTCGATCTCATGTTTTATTTGTAGCACTTTTGGGACGTTTGTCTTTTCTTGTAAAGGAACCTTTGATCTCAATGGGACTTGCCAGTAAAATAAAGGTTAGAGATCTCACCCAAACCCAAGTCAGCTGGAACTGGCTGTGCCACTGAACTGAGCTGGATGAGCAGATAAGAGAATGGATGGAGAACGCAGCTATTTACATACACTCATCTATTGAGGAGTGCAAATAAAAAAAATTCTCAACAACTTCCATTTGTGTGCTGCACTTCCACATTAAGAGTTTGGCAGCCAGTGCACTGTGCACCCCTTTGATCACGTGCCTGCGGCAGCTGAGGTTGATGATGGGCTTGAATCCCTGAGCCTGCTGTGCTGCTTCCCTGCATCAGCTGTCTCTACTCAACTGGAAGTAAGAAAGCATCCAAAGAAGGCAAAAAAAGCAAAAGGGAATAATGAAGACATAGAGTGAACACTTACAGTGGGGCAAAAAAGTATTTAGTCAGCCACCGATTGTGCAAGTTCCCCCACTTAAAATGATGACAGAGGTCAGTAATTTGCACCAGAGGTACACTTCAACTGTGAGAGACAGAATGTGAAAAAAAAATCCATGAATTCACATGGTAGGATTTGTAAAGAATTTATTCGTAAATTAGGGTGGAAAATAAGTATTTGGTCACCTCAAACAAGGAAAGTCTCTGGCTCTCACAGACCTGTAACGTCTTCTGTAAGAAGCTTTTCTGTCCCCCACTCGTTACCTGTATGAATGGCACCTGTTTGAACTCATCATCTGTATAAAAGACACCTGTCCACAGCCTCAAACAGTCAGACTCCAAACGCCGCCATGGCCAAGACCAAAGAGCTTTCGAAGGACACCAGGAAAAGTATTGTAGACCTGCACCAGACTGGGAAGAGTGAATCTACAATAGGCAAGCAGCTTGGTGTGAAAAAATCAACTGTGGGAGCAATCATCAGAAAATGGAAGACATACAAGACCACTGATAATCTCCCTCGATCTGGGGCTCCACGCAAGATCTCATCCCGTGGGGTCAAAATGATCATGAGAACGGTGAGCAAAGATCCCAGAACCACACGGGGGGACCTGGTGAATGACCTGCAGAGAGCTGGGACCAAAGCAACAAAGGTCACCATCAGTAACACACTACAACGGCAGGGAATCAAATCCCGCAGTGCCAGACGTGTTCCGCTGCTGAAGCCAGTGCATGTCCAGGCCCGTCTGAAGTTTGCCAGAGAGCACATGGATGATACAGCAGAGGATTGGGAGAATGTCATCTGGTCAGATGAAACCAAAGTAGAACTTTTTGGTATAAACTCAACTCGTCGTGTTTGGAGGAAGAAGAATACTGAGTTGCATCCCAAGAACACCATACCTACTGTGAAGCATGGGGGTGGAAACATCATGCTATGGGGCTGTTTTTCTGCCAAGGGGACAGGACGACTGATCCGTGTTAAGGACAGAATGAATGGGGCCATGTATCGTGAGATTTTGAGCCAAAACCTCCTTCCATCAGTGAGAACGTTGAAGATGAAACGAGGCTGGGTCTTCCAACATGACAATGATCCAAAACACACCGCCCGGGCAACAAAGGAGTGGCTCCGTAAGAAGCATTTGAAAGTCCTGGAGTGGCCTAGCCAGTCTCCAGACCTCAACCCCATAGAAAATCTGTGGCGGGAGTTGAAAGTCCGTGTTGCTCGGCGACAGCCCCAAAACATCACTGCTCCCGAGAAGATCTGCATGGAGGAATGGGCCAAAATACCAGCTACTGTGTGTGCAAACCTGGTAAAGACCTATAGTAAACGTTTGACCTCTGTTATTGCCAACAAAGGTTATGTTAGAAAGTATTGAGTTGTATTTTTGTTATTGACCAAATACTTATTTTCCACCCTGATTTACGAATAAATTCTTTACAAATCCTACCATGTGAATTCATGGATTTTTTTTTTCACATTCTGTCTCTCACAGTTGAAGTGTACCTCTGGTGCAAATTACCGACCTCTGTCATCATTTTAGGTGGGGGAACTTGCACAATTGGTGGCTGACTAAATACTTTTTTGCCCCACTGTATCTTTTTTTTGTCTTACAAATGTGGAGGGGGGTGGGGGAAGAGGTTATATTGAGAAATAAAATTTGAGATTCTCTTTTTTTTGGTTGTTTTTCCCTAAAGGGTAACATTAATTTGGCATGGAATTTTGACTGGGGCTAAAGTTTTGTCCAGCGCCAAAAAAGAAAGGATTTTAAGTAGATGGGGTGGAAAGGCTGGATGTAGAGGGGAAAGGGAAAAAAGGGTGAACGTGAATTGAAGGAGGAAACTTGTTAAACCAAAGGAATTTGAGCAGTGCCAGTGCAGTGTGACTGTGTAGAACTAGCATCCAGAACAAGGTGTGGAAACTCAAAGAGTGTGTTTGAGAGGCTCAAAGAAAAAGAGAAGTGTGCACTCGTGTGTATTTATGCCTGTCTGCTAACAATATGTGAGTTTGCATGTTTTCTAAGAAGCTCTCCTGGCAGCCATTTGATGGGCCAGTGAACCGTGCTGTGCATGGTTTGAGCCACCTGTCTCGCACACACACCCACACACACACATCTCCGACCAGATATGGAAAACAAAGTATTTGAGATGTGTTAGACATGCCCCATTTTTAATTTCCCCCAAAGAGCCTGTGTTGTAGCCGGATGCAGCCGTTACAGTAGACACGGGCAAAGTTTACGCTCACACCTCAGCGCCAAAGTTTTAGCGTTTCCGATTACAGCTCCAGTAATGTGACTGGTAATCACGCTGTCATTGTAATGATAACACACGAGTGTGGGAGCACCTCTCTGTTTGCTTCCTGGGCTTCAACCCCTCTCCTCTCTGTGGCATAAATCACGCAGTCACTGCCGGTAAGCTGGCCAGGCAGAGCGCGTTTGTCCCCCTAAATCCCTCAATCTCTCTGTCACACAGACACGCCAAGTTGAAGCGATGTCCCACTGCTACTTTACCCGAGTGGTCCTGTTTGTGTTTTTAAGCCTTCTCATTTATGATGACAGGTGTCACAGTAAACACATTTTTCTCTTGTCATTCCTCGTCTGACGAGTAAAAATCGTTCTACTCTGGTACTCTGACCTTTGTGTTTTCCATTATCTTTCATACTTTCCCCTGTATAGAACCTTCTGTACAGCGACTTTCAGATTGTAACAGGACAACTGGAAACACCTAAACCGACAGATGAAAGCAGTAGAAGGGTTCGCCCAGACAAACCCAGGGAAGCAATTTGCCGTCTGCTAGCTCTTTACATTGGGATTGATTGAAGGTGAGATTTAAAGGACAGTAGCTGACAAAAACAGTGATGAAGCATGCCATTTCACATTACGGACATCACAGTAATATAGCGCTTGTGACACTTGTGATTAATCCACAATGTGAAATGATTTCTCTGAGCCTGCCTCCTGGGACATTGAAGCGGTTAGTGTCAGCCACAGAAGTGCTGCTGAGGATTCGGTGTCTTGTTTAAAGTCACCGAAGCTAAATTGGAGTAATCTGTTTGAAGACGGGCCGCTTTGACTGTTTCCACAAACTGTGGTGCTGAAAAAGCCCAAAGCATATGTTAGGCATCAAAGCGATGAAAGGATATTTTAGAATAATTATGTGCCGTTAATGCTGGGAAATGAGACAGTTTCTTGTTTTTCCTTCCTGTTTCACAAACCCTCTGGAACAGGGGATTCAAACAGAAGGTCCGGGGGCCAAAATCGACCCAGCGGGGACTCCAGTCCGGCCCACTGGGCAGCTCACAAACAATGTGAGAGAAGATCTAAATTTTTTGGGCTTCTAAGTGTAGTTTTCACAAGTTTTTCAGCTTTACTACTGATAAAGACCTCCCCCATGGCCATTTATATTACAGCAAAGTAATTAGTAATAGTTAAATGACAGAAATGTTCCTGTTTTTTCACTAATATAGAAAGTTCTTAATGTACAATAATGAAAAAATTAAGAAAAAGCTTTGTTTTATTATTACAGGACAATCGTATCGATGAGAAATCAGAACTTTTACTGCAATCTGTTTCTTACAATTTATGCCCAAAAAGTTACAGTGACAGATTTCTTTGATGTACCAGAGCGGCATCTCTTTGTTATGCAGAAAAGTAGATAACCCCTTTAAAAGAAGATATCAATGGTCCAGCCCATTCGAGGTTAAAGTGGGCCGTATGTGGCCCACAGTGTACAATGAGTATGACATACCTGCTATAGAAACTACTGACTGGATCGACTAGTCTGCTGGTTTGATGCTCCTGGTTGTATGAGATGTTAAAATGGGAAGGTATGCCTGTAAGCCTACACCCCGTTCACGGCACACAATAGATAAGCAACAACATTTACTCGTATCTTGGCGAGCACCAGTTTGAGTAGCTTGAAATGAACGTCATGTAGATTGATCTGCGGTGATGGGCGGTGTGCTTCATTTTGTGCCGGAGCTGTTGATCAGCGAACGCAGCTGGAACATACAGAGTGCGGTGCCCACAGGTGTGTAGATGATTATCAGCTGTTTCAGGTGGTGCTTGTCATTTCATTTTCCCTTTAATAGTATTCAGACGGCGCTGCTATCAAATTCTTTATCTAGCTCTTTCTCTCAGGGCACTTTGCTTTAATGCTCCACCAAGTGTACACCCACACATGCACTTACTGATTTGGCCGTGGGCTTGAAGCAAGTGCTGGGTACTGACTGGACTTGCTGGAAATGTCAGCGTTTTAAAGTGTTCAAACATGCACAGGGAACATTACAGCGCTGATTGAAGTGGATGGCATGTTTTGTTGGATGTAAAGAAACTGGTTGACTTTGTTGATCTTTGTAGTAGTAGTAAGAAGAAGAACACAGTGTAGCTGAGTGGGACTGTTAAAATCAGGATTATTTGTGGCTAGCAGCTGAAAAGTTTGGTTTTAGGTGACTTTGCGTCTTTGTTGTGCCGTTTAATTTTAAACTGTAGAGTCGAACTAAAATGTACACTGAAGTATATCGCACAGAAACTCACAACATTGAAATAAAGTGTAACTGATGAGAGAGCCCACTACAGCAGTCCAACAGAACACTGTTAGACTTTCAACATGACATTTCAGAAATGATGTGGAAACCTTTGCAAGTGTATCAGTTTTCTTTGTCACTCCTTTTGCTGCTATTCTTCTTTTCAGACAGTACAATATGGAAAATTTGCTAGAGGTGTTTTTCTTTTGTTGGTGATACGTTTATATTGAGGACGTCACCAGAAAACGCAATAGTGCTTCTTTTTTTGTTTGGATTTTTGTTCTTTTTTTTGGTAGTCTGTAGGCAGTGTATGCTCTAGGACAGAAATTCTTTATGAATGGAATCTGTCCTTACTCACGTCAACCACTGGAAAAACTACAAAAAGATGACGCCTAGTCCAGCTGCTGTGATGTCTCCGACCCATGTTGTTGTAAGAAGGGCAATAACAACTTGATATGGAGGTACTTTGCATCGTTATCTTGAAATACATGTCATCAGTTTTTTTTAAGACCGATGGCATTTTTGTTGTGAAATCAACCATGTTCTTAGGCATGGGTGTCAAACATGAGGCCCGGGGGTCGTTAAGGAGGAATATATATACATACATACATGATTAAAGTAAGATGATAATTAATGTAGCTAACTGTGTAGTAATGTTAGGATGGTTGCCAAGTAACCTACTAACAATTCAGTTTGTGCCCATATTAAGATTTCAAATAAACCATAACCATGTCAGGGAGTTTTAAACAACTTTTTAATAAAATAGTTTATATTTAACTACATGAGATAATTGTCTTGCTTTGACTTTGAGCTTGGAATTGAGAATTATGTATTTCCACTGTACCCACTACTACATTTTTTTGGCATGGTGATATGGTAAAATAGTAAATGGACCGGTACATTTATAGTGTTTTTCTACTTTATTTCAGCACTTAAAGTGCTTTCTTACAATGAGCTTAATTAAGTGTCCTTTTAGAGTGCTTTTAATCCAACATTCACACACTCATCAGAGGCAACTTGGGGCTCAGTACCTTGCCCAAGGATACGTTGAACTGCAGAATAGTAGACAACTCGCTCTATTTCTTGAGTCGCTCTGTATCCCAGTAACTGGACTAACATAAATGAAGATAAGGAGGATTATTTTTAATACTTGGATGCAAATATGCTTGAACTTTGGAACCCTAGGAGATGACAAAATACAGAGTTTTCTCCTTGAAGAGCATCTGCCAGGCATCTAAAGTGAGAAGAGTCGGGCCAGTAGATTCACTTCCAAGCTAAACCATGTTTAGTTTCAGCTGTGATTCTTTCTGCCTCCAATTATCTGTACAGGCTCAATTAGGCGGAGGGCAGGTGACCGTCTCAGCCATTTGACATTTTGTTAGTTTGCCTTGAGAAGACCTTGGCTTTATTTTACAGTATGCTTTAGTTCACTATTCATCTGTGCCATGAAGTGCTTTCCTGTTAGTTTAACAACATTTGAAATAATCTGAGCAGCATTCCTTTAAATGCTTAAGAATCCACCCTGCTACCCAGTTCCATTGGAAGTCGTGCATGGACATGTCATTACACTGTGTGTCCACAGACTTTGGATCACAAGCCTTTCCTCTCCTTTTCCATATTCTTCTCTTCACATCATGTGGGAACAATTCATGGTTTAATTTGCTCAAAGGGTCTTGTTCCAGAAGTGGGGAAAAAATCAAAATGAGTCTTTCTGTTCTTGAGGATTACTAGTGATTTCCATATTGAGGTAAACCATCTCTATTCACTAGGGCTGTCCTGAATGCCATGTTTGAGCTCTGATGAAGTAATAATAATAATAATAATGATGATAATCAACAGGGAATAGTCAAAGCTTCCTCGCTAAAAATCTAACAGCAGATGGACTCTGATATGCGCATCCAATTGCCGAGCACACACTGAATAGCCCAAAGGCAGGCAGTTTAATAAGGAATTCTATTTTGTCTTGCATTCTTGATGAAGTGCAAGACAAAAAATATTGAAATTGTGAATCCTCCATTAGACAGAATAATACAAATTTATTCAGCCGTACTGCCAATCCGGTCTGTAGGTTTACCTGTCTGTGTCTCTGTACTGAGCCCAGTGGCTGTTTTGAAACACGTACAGAAGTGCTAATTAGAAAGCTGTTGAAATAGCGTAGTGGAACTCTCAATGAAACAAAGAGCAACATTATTGAACAGCATGATTGGAAGTAGAGATCATTAAAACATGGAATGTAAAAGGAAATGGGGTGAAACAAACTGGAATTTCATAAAATAAAAAAAGGAGCAGCCTGGTGTGCTCAACTGGTAAATTGTACGGCTAAGACGGGAGGCTGGATTGTTTGTGCTCCTAAAAATAGTCTTTAAATGTCTTGTGATGTGCCAGTGCTGTGAGAAACAAACTTTCAGCTCAATTTAAGTACAGAATAGCAGAGGGCCATGCAATAAAATGGCTTTGGAGAAAGATGGTCACTGAGTGGTGTAATTTAGCCATGTCTCAGTGTCACAAAGTGCACCGCAGTGTCTGACCGTACGCTGTCCAGAGCAGTAACTACTAATGAATAACTTTTACATTTCACAGGATGCGGAGGCAAAGAAAAAGTCCCGTGTTTTTGTTACTTGTCATTTTTCTTCATCACATATACGGGGGTATTTCAAGCTTCAAGTTGGTGTTCCTCTTAATATAAGAGCTCTGCTTTTTTGTCAGAAACACGCCATTAATGCCAGACAAAGACCAAAAAGAGTAGAAGAAAAGCAACAATTGTGAGACAGAGCTTTAAGTGAATAGAAACATGCAAGCACTTAAACAAAGGACAAAGAAGTAGAGCTTTGGGAATCATTTGTTGAAATGATGACATATTTAGGTGGCTTTCCTGTTGAATTCCATGTTTATCTTGTTATTTAATTGCTTGTAACCGGTGTTGTAATGATATGCTTGTGTGTTGGCATTGTAATGCAAGAAAAAACAAAAAAAAATCTTTGTTTACCAGCTCGTTTTTGACTATAATTGAGTCCCTTGAAAGCATGATGCAGTCTTCATTTCCTGACAGCTGACGAAATATGCCGATGTGTATTTTTCCACTGCGTTTTCTAAAATACAATTTTATTTTTGTCAATTCTAATGAAGCAAACTCTCTTAATATGCTTAAGAAAAGGATATTTTTTAATTTCACAGTACAAACAGAAATAATCAAACAAGTTTAATTTGTTTAATTATTTAATTTCAGGTAGATTTTTTTACCCTTCAGTGTACTTTCAGAATAATGCTGCCAATACCCTGAAACCACTTCTGTCTTAAGCAAGACAGCTGAATCACCAAAAGTCCAAAGCAAAATACCTCTTTGTATATAGATTTTTATATCTCTCTTTGGCTCTTTCCCCCCTCTCTGTGATTATAGCTCGCTCTGCACTGATTTTAAGGGTGAGTGAGCTGACCCTCTGTGTGGGCTGCCTTGCATGGCCTTCGCTGATATAAAACATGGCTGTTCTGTGTGCACGAGTGGGCTGTTAGAAGGGTAGAAAGAAAGAAGACTGTACACATTAGAAAGCCTAATCACCTCCGTCGTTGTTTGACTGAACATTGATGCGATAAATGAAAGTGGAAATGTTTTCTATGAAGTGTCTGTCCACCTGACCTCCCACAAATGCCAAAGCTACATTCGCTCTAGTGCGAGTATTGTATTAAAGAGAGCTCCAGTGTTATAATTATGCAAAGGTGATTTCTTTGTTTTCTGTCTTTCAATGGAAACACAAAAACTAACCAGCATTAAATGACAGGAAAGGAGAGCACGGCGTATAGGCAGCATTAGCAAAATAAAGAGCTGCTGTGTCCTTACAAATGCTTATCAATTCATGAAAGACTGTTGCCACTTTTGTGTTGTTGTTCATGCTCAAGCCCTTCTAAAAACCAGCTTGTATTGTTGACTATGCGTTTGAATAAAACTGGGTAGGAACATAAAAAGTAGAGGGAGAGAATACCTCCACGTTTATGTAGTGCCTCAGTATTGCTGCTCTTGGACAGGTATGATAGTGACTAAATCCACAAGGGTGCTTGTTGCATATCTTTAAAAGAAAAAATCAGTAAACTCTATCAGGAAGGCTAACAGAGTCAGCCGTGGACAGCAGAGGCTGTAACGTATTGTGCTATGATCTTTTTTTCTCTTTTACTTACCTTTATTACATCCTAGCACTAAAAAGACAAATAACACATTTTGCTGGAGAGTGGAATCTGCTTTTGTACTTTAGTATTAGTTTGTGCCCCTTGTGTAGTTGGATAGAGTGCTGATCTTTGTATTAGCCCAACACCAGATAGAATCATTTCTTTTTTTAAGAATACACTCCCAAAAATAATAATAATAATAAACTTTATTTATAAAGCACACTTAAAAACCAAGGGTATTCCAAGGTGCTTAACAAGTAACATAGAGAATAAAAGGAAGATAATAGAAATAGGATGAAAGCAACTACTAGGTATTCAAGCAGGTAGCTGTCACTGATACATAGGAAAGCAACAGGTACAGAGCAAAGAAGAAATTAAATGAGCATAAAAGTGCATGATATAAAATCATGAAAGAAATATTAACTAGAAGGAAAGGCAAGATTGAATAAGTGGGTTTTTAGTCGTGATTTGAACAGTGCAATGGAATCAGATGCACGGATGTCGAGAGGAAGGTTATTCCACAGTACCGGGGCAGCCAGAGCAAACGCACGGTCACCCCGGGACTTCAGCTGAGATCTAGGTTGGGTCAGAAGTAGTTGAGTGGCAGATCTAAGTGTTCTAGCAGGAGCATGTGGTTTGAGAAGTTCACTAAGATAACTCGGCGCTGATTTAATAATAGTTTTGAATGTAGGAGTAATATTTTAAATTGAATATGGTACTTTATGGGAAGTCAATGCAAGCTAGCTAGAACAGGAGTAATAGGGCAAAATTTCCTGGTACCAGTAAAGAGGCGGGCTGCTGCATTTTGGACTGTTTGCAGTCTAAGAAGAAGAGAAGAGGGAAGACCGTAGTACAAGGAGTTACAATAATCCAACCTGGAGGTCACAAAAGCGTGAATAAGCTTCTCCAGGTCCTTATGCGGAACATAATGCCCAGCCTTAGAGATAAGGCGCAGTTGGGGGAAGCTAGATATCACTACAGCAGACACTTGCTTATCGAGTTTTGAGCGAGCTATCCAGCAGTACACCCAAGTTACTGACATAGTAACAGGAAGAGCTAGCAAAGGAACCCAGAGCAGCACAGAGTTGGGCACGAGGGATTTTACTGTTAAAAACCACAATCTCAGTCTTCTTATCATTTAAAACAAGAGAATTACTCAGGAACCATTCTTTGACCTCCCGCATGCATTCTTGAAAGTAGTGCAGGGACACAGCAAGGTCATCAGTAAGTTCAAAATAGATCTGTATGTCATCAGCGTAACAGTGGAAGGCGATATTGTATTCTTCAAAGATTGCGCCTAGAGGGAGCAAATACAATGAGAAGAGAATAGGGCCTAAAACTGGTCCTTGAGGCACACCACAACAGACCGGAGCGGAGGAAGAGGAGAAGGTGCCCAAGTTAACTGAGAAGGATCTATCAGCGAGATATGATTTAAACCAGTCGAGGGCAGTGCCTCTAATACCCACAGTGTGCTCAAGTCTTAGTAATAAAATGTTATGGTCCACCATATCAAAGGCTGAAGAGAGGTCCAGTAAAACTAGGACCATAGAGCATCCAGTATCAGTGATTACAAGAATATCATTAAGAACTCTAACCAATGCTGTTTCAGTGCTATGCAATGGCTTAACAGCAGATTGAAATTTCTCAGCAATATTGTTTGTGTCCAAGTACGCCTGGAGCTGGGAGAGAACTAGTCTCTCCAGGATCTTGGACAAGAACGAAAGCTTAGATATCGGTCTGTAGTTTGAAAGGTCATAACAGTCAGAGTTTCTTTTTTTTAAGAATCGGGTGGACTACAGCATGCTTAAAAGTCAAAGGAACACAGCCTGAGAGCAAGGAAAAGTTCATAAGAAATAGGATACTGGGTCTGATTACATCAAAACAGTCCTTAGCTATGCGAGATGGAAGAATGTCAAGCACAGTATTAGTATTATTCATTTGAACAACACAAAAAACAACAATTACCTGTTTAAAAAAACAAATCAGTGCAAATATGGAAACTTCCCATCAAAGACATTTTTGCAGAGAAGTTTGTTCGATTGAAAACTGAGTTTCAAGTAATCATGCTGACATTATCAGGGTTTTTTAAAGGGTGTAAGTGCTGTCTGAGCTCTTAGTTATTTTGAAAATTTGCGTTATTTTTAGTTGTTTTGTACCATTATCCCCACAACTTTGTTCAAAGCTTTGCTTTTGCTTTCTTGTGCAGCATCCATTCTTTCAGTTTCACCAGAAAAGCACAACATTAAATGAAAAAAGCTTTACTTCTGCTTATGCAAAGAATAAATCTTCATCTGTGGAGTAAAGGAGATTTTTTTTAATGGGGTTTCAGTTTATTTCAGTTGTTGGTATAACTAAGTTGTGTTAACATTGAGCCCTGTATCAATTATGACATTAGACTATATAATTATATATGACAAAAATTTACCTTTATCTGAGTCAATAGCTGTTACTAGACTAGAGTAGAGAAAGATGATGAGCATCTGTCACATGCTAATAATGCAAAGGTTTCTCTCACAGTTTGTGTATTGGAATGTAATAGCTTACTTTTCCATTTAAGATAGAACCTTTTTTCCCTTGTATATTCACTGCTTAAGTCTTTCATTGTGTTTGCATTTATTCTGATATTTTTCCAAAACAGTTTTTTAAGATCATTGTGGTTTACTGATACTACTTTGATTATTGTATAATCAAGAGTTTTGTAGTTTTTTTTCTCTATTCTTTTTACATTAATGACTTCTACCATTCTGTTTGACCAAATTGTCCCTTACTTTTTTTATAGGAAGTCCATGAAATTCTGAAAGAATATGAACTGAAGTACTGCTTTGTGGACCGCAACAAAGGAACAGGTAAAACTCAACTCTAACCTGACATACACACAAAGTCACACTTGTGTACTTGTGCTATTGAAGATCCTAACCACCTTAGGCTACGTTCACACTGCAGGCGAAAGCGCATCAAATCCGATTTTTTTACCCTATGCGACCCATATCCGATCATGGTATGACAGTGTGAACGGCACAAATCCGATATTTTCAAATCCGATCTGGGTCACTTTCGTATGTGGTACTGAATCCGATACATATCCGATGTTTTAGAAAGCGACTGCTGTTTGAACGGTCATGTCGCATTAAATCCGTTCTTTACGTCACTGACACAAGACAGATGCCAATTATCAGCGCCCGATAAGACATCGCGAACGCTTCCTGGCCATCCAGTGTAGATGTCAGTGAAACTGTTAGGAAGACAACGTTGGAGAAACGTAAACATTTTATTTGTACTGTATAATCTGCAGATTCTGACAGAAATCTGCAACTATCCTTTGAAGCACCGCTCCTCTCTAAAACAATAAGCAATAAGAGTAATTATTAGTTTATCTACATTATTATGTAAATAACAAAATAACTTAAAGCAAAAATTGGGAAACGTGAAGTCCAAAGTCTTTATATTAAGGGCCATCAGTCAAACAATACTGTTTGCTCTGGGTTCAAACAGAGCGCCTTGTGTGTGACGTCTTCTTTTGCGCATGCGGGCCGCTTTGAGCGTTCACACTAGAGCGCGTTTGCTGTCGCATTTTATTTTTAGTGTGAACACGCAGACAAAAAAAATCAAATTTGATCAAAAAATCGGAATTGAGCATCAAGACCTGCAGTGTGAACGTAGCCTTAGTTATCCCCTAATAATAACCACCCCAACTCAATGCTTAACTCTAACCTGTCCCTTAACTGCTATTTCAGGATGTAATGGGCGATGAAATTGTCCTGTGGCTGAAATTGTAAATGTTCATGTAAATGTACATGTACCCTAAACACACAGCTATCCCATATCTGTCACGGGTAATTTGTATTTATAGTTAGAATACACAACAGATGTGAGTACACCCCAGTGCATTATCACCAAAATATCAAATTTTGAAACTTGTATCACCTGTCACAGTGTAACTTTAACGCTTGCAAGTTCATTTCCAGAGTGTGTATTCTTGTGTAAAATGAAAAATTTATAGTTTAGATATACTTTTAAAAAATGACATGATCTCATTTCATCTGTCAATAAGATTTGAATATATAATTTGTTTCAACATCTCACGTCCTTTATTCTGTTGACTGAGTCAGTATTTTTTTTTCTGGAGAGATCTCGCTACTTTTCAGAGATCTTGGATGTGTGTTGCTCTTGGTTTCACATAAAAATACCTCAAAGGTGTTTGATTGGATTCAAGCCAGGCGAGATATTTTTCCAGGTCAGAGTTCTTACCTTCAGTCTTCTCTGACTGTGTCAGTGTGTTTTGAATCGTTATCTTGCTGGAACATTCTTCTTCTGCCAGAATTGTGGAGACTGGAAACCATCTTGTCAGATAGTATTTTGGTATATCCACAGACATTCACGCCGCCATCTATAAATGTCATCTACCCAACACCTTTTGCACTCAAGCAGCCCATGTCATTGCAAACCTACCGCTGTGCCTCACTATTGTGACTGTTTTTCACTATTGTAGTCCTGACCAAATTTATGCCAAAAATCCTGGACAAGTGTATCTTGGTCTCAGTGTGCTCCCAGTGTATTCTCAGTACCCATCAGGCTTCTTTTTATTTCTTAGAAAACATTAATCCTTTGGCTTTGTGCCAGAGAACCTGGGTTTCTTTCTTGAATGCCATCCCTAGTGTCTGGCTTTATTCACGGTCCATGGAACTGTCACAAAAAGTTCACTGATATCCGCTGATAACCTACATGTGAAGTCTACAGCGCTCGCCATCTGTATTCCACAACTAGATTGTACATTACAGTATTTATAGCATCATGATAGGACGACGTCAATGCAGCAGCCCTGTTTAGTTGTACTTTGAGTTATTCCCTGACTATTGATTGTTAAACAATCATTTGTCTGGAAAGCCTTTTCCATATGAGCCGTGGAGTTTGCACATTCTCCTTGTGCCTTGCATGGATTCTCCCCAGTTAGTTTCTGCTTCTTCCTACACTTCAAACAAATGCTTGTTAGATTGATCTGTGATTATAAACTGGCCATAGGTGTGAATGGGAGCATCAGTGATTGTGTCTCTCTGTGTTAGCCCTGTGATAGCTCTGGCAACCTGTCCAGGGTGTACCCCAGTGAGAGCTGTGATAGGCACCAACCCTCCCTGCAGTCAAGAACATTCATGGATATCTGATTTCAGCAACTGAACTAACTAGTTCTGTTTCACAGGTTTACGTGTGTGTGTGGGTGTAGGGGTGTGTGCGTGTGTTAAACTTGAAAACAAGCTTGGGGATTGTCCATAGATTAGTTGCTATTACTATCATTCAGTTAATGATTTGGGGTTTTTATGTTCAAAACTGTTATTTTACCAAGTATTAACTGATTAAACCTCAACCACTACATGTCTAACTTAACCAAAGTATTATATATTTCTTGCATATGTTAGCAGTTTCTATCACAATTCAAATTCCTCCTGCTGTTTTAAAGCTGAGCTTCTTGTAATGACAATTTTCCACATTAAGTCCTCATAAGTCAGGAAATATGAGAGGACCTTCAAATACACACACACACACACACACACACACACACACACACACACACACACACACAGACGACCCTCTGCCCTTAGAGTGTGTCCCTTTCCAGGGAAATCTTCCATAGTGGCTATATTTAGTCGCAGCAGTCAGCCAAGCACCTGAAACAAAACACTTTTGGAAAGTCGAGCGGAGCTGTAAACAGCTGAGATATCAAAGCACCAGCCTGTCCAAAAGGTTAATGGTGTTTCAGAGCAAATGAGAGCCTGATGAAACACAGGCTCTCATCGGACCAGCGGCCACTGCACTGTACTAATTAGGCCGCTGCGGTAGTGTTAGGCACTGATGAGGTGGGAGGAGCGGAATAAGAATTAAGCATCAGAGGCTGTTTTAGGTAAAGTTTAAGTTTTCTTAAAAAAACACAGTGATGTTACCAGTGGCAACCATGTCCTTCCTCCCCCCCCCCCCCCCATTTTCTTTCTTTCTCTCTCTGCCGTTCCTTCTGTCACACTGCCGCCTGCCATTCTCATGGTCTGTGTTTTCCATTAACCCAACACTTTCACCCTTCCTCCTTTTTCTCTTCTCCGTCGCTTTCTCCTTCACTGAAGCACCACTCAGTTTTATTTCAAGAGCTTACTGCAGTAATTTCACAACATAATGTGGGAACTTTTCGTTGTATCAATATTGCATTAGCTGATTGAATTAAGAAGGAGAATATTTTCAGGAGCATTAACACACAGCCTCACAGAGCTCTGCTGAGGGCCCCAGGTGAAAGTAAGGTTGCAAGCTTTGTTTTTTCCTCAACATCTTTTCCCAGGTAATATTGTCATCAATTTTTATTAAGCACTCAACAGTGCTACATTGCAGAAAAGGTGTGGCAGGTGAGGAGGTTGCTCCAAGGAAGGAGCAAGGAGTTTTCCTCAAGACATTATTTTTCCTGCGTTAGCTTTGTTTTAGCTTGAAGCTGGTCAAAAAAGTGTGGTTTGCTTTTTTTAATTTGTCAGAGAAGCGGGATTTCTGTAGTGACTGAGTGAACGTGTGGTGAAATTCACATTGTGATACATTTAGATATTAGTATGTGAGAACAAAGGCTCGCTGTATTTCCATTGCTGTTTCTAATGTTTTTCAAATTTGAGCCTTTTCTCCCTAAACTTTAAAGAAAAAAATGGCACATATGAAGCACCTAATAGTATATCACATGTCATTTTTAGCTCATTGGCCAAAGGAGTCTGAGCTACTATGTCACTGATGTTCTTGTACATCATATTTGGATAGGTCAGTTTGTGATGTGGGTCAGAGCAGCAGTCTCCTTGAAAGTTCAATCTTTGCATTTCTGACACTGCCTGAATTTTTCCAGCCGGTTCTTTTCTATGTACCAGGGATCTTTAGTGGACGTCCCACTGTGGGGTTGTCTGTTCAGTGAAACACAAAAACGGTAGCGTAAGTTTGTTAGTGGAAGAAGGTTTGTAGTGTGACCTATCGGTTGTATATTAATATTCCCATTCATGAGCGGTTTCATTTGTATTTCTGTTTAAATGTGCTCTATCTTTCGTGTAGGTTTTATCTTCTAAGCTATTCTGTGTTGTCATATTTATGTCATTGAGCATTTATGCTTTGTTTTTTGAAGAGGCACCCGGACTCGTTAACTACGAAGCCGTGCTGTTGTAATAGATGCCGTATGCAGTTTAGCATTTTCTTGCTGAAATATGCATCGTGCATGTACTGTTTAGCACCTATGGTCCCTTTCCACATGTGCAAGCTGGCGCTCCCTTAGGAACGTATCCACTTACTGACCATCAGAGATGCAGGCTTTTGAACTGAGCGCTGATAACAGGCTGGACGGTCTCTCTCCTCTTTAGTTCAGATGATGGGTTGTTAATGTTTTCCATTTGGATTCATTCCACTTTAAATGAGGTTTGGCCCATTTTGGTGACGTTTCTGAATCATGTTCACATATGGCTTGTTCTGTGAATAATCTGCTTTAACCTGCATGACAGAAGCATGTCTGTTTTTAATTCAGCGTACACAAAGATTTCTCTTTTTGCAGAACATTATTTGGACATTTTTCCATGATTTGTAGATGCTAATTTAAGATGAAGCCCAGCCAGTCTACCTCTCTAAGATGCTCTTTACATGTTACTGAAGTGTTGTCACTTTACCTAATTAGTTGCAAAATGTTCTTCCAGCTGTTTCCTTTTAGTACTATTTACTTTTCCAACCTTTTGTTGCCCCTGTTCAAATCTTTTTGACACGTGCCGTATACTGCCGTGATATTAAAAATGAGTCGTGAAATAGTCAGATGTCTTAATTTAAACATTTGATATGCTTTGTGTTTTCTGTTGTGAATAGAATATAAGTCAACGAGGTCTGCAAATCGTTGCATTCTGTTTTTATTTACATTTTTGCACAATGTCCCAAGATTTTATGGAACTGGGGATGTTCTCAGATTATAACTTGGACATTAGGCCTAACCACTGTTAGTCATGAAACCAATGAATCTCTTGTAAATGTTTTCTTTTTCATTCCCTGAGTCCTGCTGAGCCTGGCTGTTGGTGTGTCTTTGTGTTTCGTGTTGTAGTAGACAAGCCTCCACAGCTTAAACCTTGTTATTCTGCCCATTAACTCTGTAATCTTATTGAAATAAGTACAAATGGGGTTGTTGTAGGTGGACTGCAGCCTCAGCAGACAGGCTAGAAAATGCTTCCTGAGCTCGTGTTAGTGTGTCCGTGCGTGTTCAGTTAGAGGTGTGGAGGATTGATTTCAAGCCACTGTAGCATTTACCCAGTGTGTGAGTGTGTGTGTGTCTGAGTGTGTGTGCTGAAGGACTGAATATTTTGCTGTGATCCATGTAACTCCCTGGCTTGTCGCCTTGTCACTTAAGCTGAACGCACACGTCCATTTAGCTCCTGTAGTTTTGTGCTGGTGTGCGCATGCTTTTGCGGTGACGCACTGTTTACATGTCTGCATATGTTTAGTGTGTGTCATAACAAATGGACTGCTGTGTTTTATAGTGAGAGTAATGTTGGTCTTGCGTGTATCTGTTTTTGTGTTTTGGTTGCTCAGACTTGCCAGCCATTTGGATCAGTTTTCATGGCAGCTGGATAACATCACACCAACCGAGTGTTTACAGTCTGACTCACCCTCTCCTTCCTCTCTCTCTCTCTCTTTTGCTCCCTTCCCTGTGTCTCTCTTTCACCTACACTCTCTTCAATCTCACAGCTTAGAAAGAATAACAAGATTTTGCTCCTCTTTTCTTTCTTTTTTTCTGTGCTGCAGTGGTTGATGATGTCAAGGTGAAAGGGAGGAAATGTCACAAAGTTAAGGTTCAAGTTCCGAATCCTCCGCACTCTTAGTGACACGTGGTAGTGTATACATTAGTTTCATCAGCTTTCAGTTGAGAGAGGATCGTAAACTCATCAGCAGTTTGGATCTGTAGAAACCAACAATGTAACTGCAGCTGAAAGTATAACAAAGATACTCACTGTTGTTGATTTTTACTTTCATGCCTCTCATAAAGCCTCTGCATGTGTGCGCGTGTCTATTTACTGTCTCTTTATGGGAATGAAACTTGTAGAGCTCAAGTGCAGCCCTCATTTTCCGACAGCCCGAATCCTCCTATCGTTGGTGAAACAATATATTTTGATGTTGAGGGTTTTACATGCCAACAACTTATTATGTACTTGGTATAAGTTGTTAATAGCATTTTAATCAATGGCAAAGGTTAAAATATCATTAGTACAGTCTAAATATCTAGAGAGCATATCAATATGCTTTCAGATGTGTGGCTACATGTTGGTGACCTTTTCCTAGATTCTGGCTCCACTGACAGGTGAGTCATGACTGGTAATCGGCGTGGACTGGTGACCAGTCCAGGGCCTACCCTGCCTCTGGCCTTTTGACACGTGACTCCAGCCATGCTACAATCCTGATTTGAGAAGCTGAGTAAGGAACTGGATAGATGGATCTTATATTCAGTTGTATTTTCATGTTAAAAATGTAAATGTGTTATGTGATTGCCAATATAAAATAGGGTTCTTGGAACTGGATTTTACAAGCTGATCACCACTTTGCATGAGGAGACACGTAAGTGGTAATAGACTCAGTATTATCTATGTTGTAGACTTTGCGGAAATTAGTCAGTGACCTGTGTTCACTCTCTATTTAAGATAGAAAACCATTAAAATAATGAAAAAAACACAAAATTGAAAAAACAAATTACATCTCATGAGAGTCCACTGTACACATGAAGGGCTCCTGTGGGTGAATCATTGTGGCAGCTTCCTTGCTAGTTCAGTATTTTATTATTTTGGCTTGCCAAAAAAAAAAAAAAAAACTATACATCTATATATTTGAAAGGGTACTCAGAAGGGCACCAGAACCTCTCGCCATAAGAACAGTTTCTTCCCCTCTGCTGTTGGACACATGAACAATAACCATATGACTGTACCCGCCACTAACACATGACCCTACGCTGTGTTCACTGCATCATTCTATGTTTGGCACTGATCACCGCCTGCACTCATGTATATATCTTTCAACGTAGCACTCTTAATTCTTATTCTCATGTATATATCTCATGTATATCTCATGCACATATCTTTCCACGTAGCACTTTTAATTCTTATCCCTACTTTTATTTTTTTCCATGTCTATTTAAGTGCTATTTATGACAGCATGTTTGCACTGAAGCACCGCAGCAATTTCCTAATGTTGTAAACCTGCTCAACATTTGGCAATGAAACCCATTCTGATTCTGATTCTGATTCTGATTCTGATTCTGAATGACATTTACAGTAGTTAAAAGAATATAGACAGAAATAATGTGCTTACTTTCCAACTGAAATTACTGAAATAATGATTTTAAAATAAATATTTTTGATGAGTGTAGTGCTGTACTTTGGAGACGGACTGAAGGTGAGGGGGTGATGGACCTCACCCCAACGGGTTGCAGCAGATGGCCCCGCCCCTCCCTGAGCCTGGTTCTGCTGGAGGTTTCTTCCTGTTAAAAGGGAGTTTTTCCTTCCCACTGTCGCCAAAGTGCTTGCTCATAGGGGGCCACATGATTGTTGGGTTTTTCTCTGTATGTATTATTGTAGGGTGTACCTTACAATGTAAAGCGCCTTGAGGCGACGGTTGTTGAGATTTGGCGATATATAAATAAAACTGAATTGAATTGAAGGTGCACGCTATAATCAGTCTTGGCTCCTGCTGGTCCTGAGTCAAGACCAGCCAGGCTAAGTAATCTGTTCATCTATCTTGAGGGACGAGGAGGGTGGTCCTTGTGTGATGCTTTTTATCAAGTTTGAACTGGACCTCCAGAAGAATTTACTTTGATCAAAGAGATTTGTTTGAATATTTTAACAGAGAAAATATTGAGCCCTAATGCAAATTTCATTACACTTTAATACTGAACACAGCAGTGATCACTCAAATTAGCCTAAAATAGGAAACGGGCTTTATATTGGTTTCATGAATGTTTCTGCTGTTGATATCATTACCCTTGGCTCTTTAATAAACACGCTGTCGTTTCCTTTGTTAACCTCGTTTTTTCTTTCGTAAAGGTCTGCGTCACCACATAAATGAATCTTAATTAAACAATGTCTTACCCAGTGTGGGAAAACATTTCTGCTCTCTTTCACAATGGTCCTCTCAAATACACAAAGTTACTATGTTATTAAATGACAAAACCTCATTTACGCAAAACAATGAGCAAAAACAACAAGCAAAAGCAAAACAGTCGCTATCCAGGAACTGGGAAGCAGAGATGACTCACTCACCAAGGTTACAGCCACATTCAGACCTCTCTACAAAGAACATGTTGCATAGACGTTTGTCCTCCAGGTCATCCCTGGTCCGTAGTCATTTCTATCTCCAGACATCAATTTTGGTATTTAAAAGACCTATAAGGCTCAGACACAGCTGTCAAGAAAGTAAAGAAAAAAACCATGTATGTCCCCGGGAGAACAGAAAATGGCTGTGTAGGAATTTCAATAATTGGTGTGAAATACAGACTTATTCCCCGAGGTGAGTGTATCAAATATGCAGGCTCAAATACACTATCAAGTGTGCACAGGACTCAAATAATTTTCACTACCAGGATGGTCTCTGGGGAGTGTGAGAGCCTGTTGATTTTATATGTGTGTGCTTTGTTTGTTCTAGAGAGCCAATCCTTGCGTCATTTTAGAAGACGCAGAGATTCGGTTTTTATTTCATTTTCACTTTAGATATAGTATGTGTGCCCGAAGTGACCCAATTAATGTACAACACTGTGCAAACATTTTAGGCACTAAAAGAAAGTTTTAAAAAAGGAAAACCACACACAGCTCTATCCCAACACACATTAAGTGTATTTGTTTGGTATTTAGCTGGTAGATTTCAAGCCTAGAGAGCTGGAGACACGATGGCCGGCTTGTCATTCCTATGATATACTTCAATGAAAATGGAAATCCGCCTTGTGGGCACATGGGCAGTTAGTTGATTTTAATGTAAAGTCTCTGCTGGTGTGTGTGTGTGTGTGTGTGTGTGTGTGTGTGTGTGCGTGTGCGCGTGTGCGCAGTTGGCAGGCGTGCAAGCTTTCGCACTCACCGTTTGTTGAAGAAATTTACATCACTCCTACCCACGTGGCCCACAGACTTGCCATCGTTTCTATTATGTAACAAAACACACAGGTGCTAGACTACCTGTCATAAAAACAAGAAAATACAAATATTTTACAAGTCTGTTTAAAAAAAATATTTCAAACTATTTGTTTTTATATCCAAATTTGAGTCATAAATATATTAAGAATATTAATAACATTTAACCACTAAAACTATTTTTTTCTGTTTATCAGTGCAGGTAAATAACTGCAACTTTTTTCTTTCTTGTTAAAATAGTACATTTGAAAGTTCATGGATAGCAGTAATTATATTTCCATTAAAAACATTGTTGATTTGATTTTTTTAAATGACTAATATTATTAATCTAGGTAAGTTGTAGGTGGACCCTTACATTGGGTGGCGGTCGAGCGAATTTCTTAAGCATTGGATAGGACATACGCACCTTTAACGGGCGTGCACTGTAGATTACATAAAGATAGATCCACAAAGAGTTAATCTATTTTTAGATCTCCTAAATAGACATATTTCCCAGCCTTTGTTTCAGTTTCATTTCTTATGGTATAACAACAGAGATTGTTTTTACAAACCAGTGGTCCTCAGCTTTATGATTCTCTGAGGTGTTTTTGTTACTGCTTGTGTGTTAGCCTCTGTTAGCTCCTCCCCTGACCTCTGTTGTAATTGAAAAGTGCTGCTTGGAACAACTTTGGCATGCATCTGTACCTCATGACCATATCAGTTCACTGAGCCAGCCTCCACTGTTGGACTTATTAGGCCATACTGATGAGAGTGTTTATGTCAGCGTGTCCTGCAGTACACAAATCTGTGTTAACGTGTGTGTGTGTGTGTGTGTGTGTGTGTGTGTGTGTGTGTGTGTGTGTGTGTGTGTGTGTGTGTGTGTGTGTGTGTGTGTATCTCGGTGTCTCCATTTGTGGTTTTGTTGTTGCTTCAGCTCCTTGGCTAATGATTCCCCCCTTAAACACCCACCTGTGACATCGTTACTTACTCCCTGCCCTTCCTCTCGTGCTCTCCTTATTTTCCTACTTATTACAGTGGAGATATTCCATTAAAAAAGTCTCTAATCCTCTCACATCCTTTGATCTTTGTTGCTTTCCCACATCTCGCTGCCTTCAGCCTCTCCATCTGTCCCTCTTTCTCTTATTTTCTTTCCTTACAGCCTCTCCTCACCATTAGCAAATTGGAGGCACTTTACCGGCAGCTTGTTAGCTGGCCCATGGTCTGCATTTTAAAAGTTAAGCCTCCATTATTATCAGCCTCGATGCCTACATTACTATCTGGTGGGATCGCCAGCGCTTGATAAAATCTCATCAAAGCAGATTATGAGCTGGCTGCAAATTTGGCACATTCGAACTGCAGCTCATTTGGTGTTTAATTTAAATGGTGGGCTTCGCGTCCCGAATGCCACGGCTCACCTGTTGCCAGAGGCTTTCTCGATAAATGATGATGTGTTTATCGCTAAATTGGCCTGTCCACTGTCCCTGCTTAATTTGAATGCATTGCTCCGTTGCTCGAACAAAACAGTGTGAGCAAATTCCACGCAGATTTGTGGCCCGATGACCTTTAATTGTCATCTTTTTGAGTCAGTCTTTGATTAACTGCATCTACACGTGCATTTCTAAGGCCTGAAGAAATGATTTGTGTCATTGCTGTTAATACACTGTTTATTATTTATATTGACAATTAATTTGAGATCACACAGACTGGATGGGAAAAAAAGCTTCTCAATATTGTCCCTCGAGAGAGGGACAATTATTATGGTTCCAGATATAATTACAATTTCAGGTCAGGAAGACTTTTGGCCATACTTTAATTTCTTTTCACTAAATATGGAAAACGCTTTGAGGCTTGTCTTAGTTTGGTTTCAGGTCTCTGCTGCTAAAACTTAACTCAGCTCTGATGTGAAACTTCAGCCAGAGAGTGAAAATGGCAGAAAAAAAAAAAAAAAAAAAAAGAAAATGGCAGAGAGGCAGGTCTGTACACATTTACATACGCACCATTGACAAATGGGGTGAGGCTTTAAACAGCCTGTTAGAAATCTGAAGGCATCAATCCGTCCATCCAACACCGTCACATTCACGTGATGCCGCCGATCCTGAGGTATGTGTACTGATGCGGCAGCGCTGCGGAACCAGGGCTGTTGGAAAACAATAGTGAGGGTTATCCAGGGAATCCCTGTCTTTCAGTGGAGGCTTTTGTCCTCGTTGTTGCACTGATAAAGACAGCACATGCTGGCAAAAAGCTCATTGGCCTATTGCTGCTCTGACAGTATGCATGTGTGACAGCATGGACGAAATACCAAAATGCATAGGCCAAGGGATGTACTCAGCAACTTGTCCTGCAGCAGTCGTTGCTCTTTTTTCGATGTCGCTGCCATTAAAACGCTCAGCAAGCTTTTCCTTGTCCTTTTTTTTGTCAGTGTTTACATCCATAATCTGTTCTCTTCCCTTTTATTTGTCTCCATTCCTCCAAGAGATTAATATCTCTGACTTGTGTTGCTGGTGGTTTGTGTGGTTTGGTAATGGTGTTGCTGAATGGAAAGTTGATTAGCTTGGCTGTTAGTTGCTTCAGATGTCTAGAAGGGTGTGTTTAGTTTGGAAGCAGGAACATTGAGCTTAACGATAACTGCCTCAGGCTTAGGCTCAGTAAATGCAGCAGCAGTTTCAAAGATATTTAGATTTTTTTCTTTTTATTTAAAGTGTTGGAAGTTTCTGGAAGAATTTTAAGAATGGTATCGATGCCATTTTTGATAACATGAGTTTTACCCCATCCTTCAACAACATAAGTGTATCTTGAAACGGTTAACTTTTTAATTTTCAACAAATTTTCTCAATGATAAGCAATGTACCCTCTAATTTTTCATGTGTCTGAGCGAACACACAAACTCCCTGAGTGGACACTTGGACCACTGTGAGCAACAGCAGACGTGTGCACTGTGGTCACGCCAGCATCGAATCCATCCAAGTTACATGGTTTATTAAAATAATCAAATTACAGCATTCACATTTATGTTAGACTACTTTTAATTAACTGCTTTAGCCCACTTACAATGAAAATTACAAAAAAAATCTTGTTCATGACCTGTGTAGAATGTTAATATTATTGGAAGTAAAAATAACTTGAACTCCAATTTTGAAAACACAACTTTCTTTCTTTCTTTTTCTCTTTTTTTTATAAAGCTCTGACTTGTATTATAAGTCTGTGGTCTGGGAGAGAGTCCTGTAACTCTCTGTCTGCAAAATACAGTATATAATGACTAATGTTGGGCAATTAATTATATAGTTACTTCTTCAAAAACGTAACTGAGTTTTGCAAACAACAAAGTTTTTTGCAGCTGTTTACCTAAAAATGCAGCCAAGGCGTTTTTTTAAATAAACATTTCAAACTATTTACAGAACAATCAGCTGTTCTGCATCAAATCTGATGCCACACAAATTATTTGTGCCAAAAAATAATTTCTGTCCACTATGAGATGAAGGAGAACAACAGCCTGATACCTGCAGGCCTGACAACAGCAGATGTATCACTGCTGTAACACCTGCAACATTCAGCAGTCGCCTTGTTCTGACACACACAACAAAACTATTGACTACACTACACACGAACTACACAGGATTTGCGCTAAACGTCGCAAATCTCTCACATCTCAAAACACCGCCGTCACTCCTAAAACTTCCCCCTTCCTAAACAACTGTTGCCATATCATTTTTTGATTGGTCGACATGATACATTTTTCCACCAATAGGAAAGGGTGGGGTTTTTTGGCGTTGTTTTTGCTCACAGGCTTTCGAGCGTTTTCCTTATAAAACGCAGTTTTTACCGTTTCTTCCCGCAGTAAATATAAACAACGACAGTATTCAGGAGGAAAACCAAACATTGCAGATATTTTTATCATAACTCTGGTTTTACGTGGCCCATCAACACAATTTAAAAACTGGTATAAAGTCCACACTTTTTCCATCAATTGTTCCGTCTGTCCTGCTCACATCTCCAATGGTTGTCCACGTTGTCATTAACGTGGCTTCACTCCACATCAGCCACGCCGCTTTGCTAGCTAAAACAGCGGTGTCTGCACATAAGGATGCTGTCATAGCCTGACAACCACGTTGATCAGCTGCGTATATACCAGTGTGAATCGCATCATTGGCTGGACTATGGGATAAGGTGGCATCGTTGTAATCCCATACGGGAGCAGCCAGTCACTTACTGACTAACACTGCAAAACAGAATTGTTAAAGTATTAATTTTAATTTCAATTCAGCTTAGGTTTTTTTTTTTTTGTGTGCAACGCAGATTTTCTGTGCGCAGAGACCGTGCCAGCAGTGCGCAATTGCGCACGCGCGCAGCTTAGAGGGAACATTGATGATAAATAAAATTTAACAAAATAAGAATAAAGATACATTTTAAAGGTTTTATTCATCCTGCAGATTATTCTCCGGCTGATGGGACGGAGTATGGAATCAGTTTCGCTTGTTTGTCAGTCTGTCAGTTTTTAATATATCATTTTCCAATATTGTGTGATTATAGTAGATACCAAAAACGGCTCAAGCTAATATTATTTTGGTGAAAATCCGGTCAATGTGATACGAAATGTGAAAATCAGATAAACTTTATATCACCCACACTTTTTATGTATTGTCTTCAAAGTTTACAACATACTAGGCCTTGGGGGACATGACTACCTCGGTTGGCTAAGCATTTAACCTGGACCTTCATTGTTAGCTCCCAAGGTCAAAGTCTACCTTGGGAAAAAGGAAAAATTAAGAAACTATATTCAGTTCAATAAATTCAATTCAGCTTTATTTATATAGCACCAAATCACAACAGAAATCACCTTAAGGTGCTTAATATTGTAAGGTGAATAATTGTAATACAATAATACAGAGAAAACCCCAACAATTAGATGATCTCAGATAAGCAAGCACCTTGGCGACAGTGGGAAGGACATGGAGAGAGCTGTATAACACACTGTTGATTTTTTTCACTACAGTGTCCTATGATGTCACAATAACAGGCTGACATCAGTGTGCTATTATAAAAACAACAAAGTTTTAGTGTAGCTCTGCCCTTTGGAGGGAGTGAAGGAAAAAAATATATTTTAGAACCTGTTAATAAACAATGGGTGCATCCAACAACTAACACATCTGAATAATGTAATAATGTATAAGAGAATTATGGAAAAGTTACAAGTGAACTTGTGTGTGTATTTAAGGTCTTTTGCTTCATCACTTTGCCATTTTCTTTCTTGGACTCAGGATTTGATAAGAACTTGACGTTGGCTGACTGAATAGAAGTTAGATCTAAGCAGTGCCCAATCTTAATCATAGAAAATTGCCTAAACTGATGATCATCTGGCATAATGTTCCTACATTAGTGTTTTGAATCTTATCGAGACCAACAAAAAGCAAACTAAACATGTAAATGGGTACAGCCATTTAAATAGGCTGTGCAGAAATAATGTTACAATATTTGCCTGCCAAATCATCTCTAGAATGATATTGTGAGCATAACTGTTGATCCACCTTTTCTAAAATCGGTGTAATGAAATTATAACTTCAAACTTAATAAACGTATTTCCACAGGGTTATGCAAGTCGGCTGTCATTATCCATCATTTACTTTGTAATGACTGGGTTGAAGAAGATTATACGTGACTGGTGTTGTGAGGAGGCCTTTTCATGTGACTGCTTCTGCTTTACCACACATTGAGATTAATTATTCATATTAGGGTTTTAGTAATTGGAGCTGAGCATTTGGCTCTTGGACAGAGCAAAGTATGCACCTTAGTAAGATTATTTTTTGGCTTTTTGCCTTTATTCTCAGTGTAGTGACAGAAAGCGTGTGTGTGTGTGTGTGTGTGTGTGTGTGTGTGTGTGTGTGTGTGTGTGTGTGTGTGTGCGCAACAGAGGTCATCCAGATGGGAGTTGGACTGTTGACGTTACAGCTACTGCATGTGGTTTGAAGCTTAGCCATTGCCTGTTTCTGTGCATCTCTGGGCTTGTTCTCACAGGACTACACAAGACGAGCTAAGCGAAACCTTATAAGATTCAACACAGCTCTTTTCCTATTTTTCACTTTTTTATTTGTTCTCCATCCTCCTGTCTTAAGTGACAGTAGCAGAGTCCATCTAATTGCTTCCCTGGACAGCAGCTTGTCACCACTCTCCCTTCTTTTCTCTCTGGCTCACTCCCTCTACTCTGTACCTTCCTCTTCCTCTTCCTCCTCCTCCACTTTCTTTTTTCTTCCCTCGCTGTCATCATCTGTCCATCTGTCTCCTCGTGAATCACTAAATGCAAATAGGCACAGGCCACGCAAATGTGATTGGACTGTTATCTTTGATCACACAGCGCAAGTACGTGCGCGCACACACACACACACACACACACACACACACACACACACACACACACACACACCTTTTACCTCTTGCTGTCTGTGTACTTTTTTCGTTTTGGGTGTCAATTACTTAAAATTCTTTAGACTTTCATTAGGACCAAGTGTGCTGTAGAAAGTTGATGCGTTAATAAAGCTCTTCCACACGCACACGCACTTTAGCTTGTTTAAAAAAAACCCTCACACCTAGCAAGGAGACCACGATGATGATGTTGATGTTGATGGTTCTCTTTCAATTGCCAAGTCTCATCAACGTTAATGGTCTCTGCCTTTTTCCTTTATCACATTAGAAGAAGACTGACAGTAATGCAGCCCAAATATATCCAGGACAAATGTGAGAAAGCAGTGATGCCATTATTATTATTTTTAGGCTTAGTCTGTTGTCAGAAGAATATAAACTGGTGCCACACACCTAAAAACTAAACAAACAAAGTGGACTTGTGGCTCCATTAACGAGAATTACATGCAAATGAATATTAGACTTTTGGCACAGAGGTACACAGAGTTACTTGTACTGCCACAGCCAGCACTGGCCCGTTGGTGCTAATGGGATCTCTTTATGTGGCTTAATCCAAAAATATTCCCATACTGACGTTATGGAGTGCAGCTTTGACTTCATTTGGTCTCATTTTCTCAAACCTTTGCTGAAAACACCTGCCAGACTCAAGTAACACGCTATGTTCACCCTGTTTACTGTTGCTGTATGTGAGGAGGCTCATCTCACAGCTCGTCTCTTATTCACAAGTATCTCCTTGGCCTCCTTCACCATTCTTCAGCTGTCTCTCTAGTGTCAGATAGTACTACTTTGGACAGATGCAAGACTAGAATTTAAACAATTTAACATTATGACATAACGTGGTCTTTCACAGTTCCTACAATGGAGAAAATGTCTGTAACCTGACTGAGCACAGCTATTATCCTTAGGTTCCAGCTCTCCAATTTCCTGTTTGTTTGTACTGTCATTTTTTGTTTTTTAATCTGGGGAGAAGTCAGTTATTTTGCCACCACTGGTGGCTGCTGGTGAGGGCGACTGAACTGTAGTAGTATTTCAAACAGTGCAGTGAGAGAAAACAAACACTAACCCAATGAAAAAGATGAACGTTGGGGTGACTTTGGTTGGACTTTTCTAACTGAAAAGGCCGTTTGAGTGAATAACATTTACGAGGCAAATAGGCTGGCAGACTTGAGAAGGACCTGCTGTCATTGAGAAGTTACAGTGGAAATGTGGCGGTTTTAGTGCTAGAGCTGTCCCAGCGACCATCGTGAGGAATGTGAAATGTTTGGACAATAATACGGATGATTAAGACCAGAGGAAACGGGGTGCTTCCTGGAGCATTACAGCTTTGCGTTGAGACATTGGCACCCCCACCTCACCGTATCACCATACAACCGTATCTGGCTTCAGGATATTTTGGGCAGGCAGGGAAGTTAATCTTAGTGGTAATAAGAAATGTGGAGGGATTGCAGTAGTTGTGAGTAGAAAGTGGTGTAATCCCAGATATGTGACAGCAAGCCTCTGTATGGCCTGAATTTTGAACTGCTAGCTGTGGTAATGTATCCGCATTACTTTCTAAGGAAAGTCACTGTGGCGGTTGCTGTCTGAATCCTGACTCTTAAATTCCTTCATCAGCTGACGCAGAGGTCGTCATAATGTGGTGGATATTGATAATTAATAGATCCTAACCAACTTTTGTAGCGCTTACTGGACGTGCAGTAAACTTCTTATAGTATTATATTACACTTAGTGACTTATTTTGATTTAGTTCACTTTTTATATTTATGATTTAACTGAAGTTCTTCATTTTCGTGACCCGTGTTGTTTTTCATGTTTTGGCTGATGTAGCGTTGTAATTTCCCAAGTTTTAAGATAAAGTATTTTTAGTTTTTATCTCAATGGAGCCGCCTGACATCAAATCCTTGCCACTCACTCTTATCCCATTGCCTTTGTAAATTCATGTTGTTGTTTCCTACTTTATGTTAAGAATGCACAATTATACCAACATAGAAGCCTTTAAGACAAAAGCTATTAAAAACAGGTTTTGAAAGCTATTCCATCCAACCGCTGACCTTTTTAAATAGTCGAGTAATTCTTAACAGAATCAACAAAGCGCTAATTACCCACTGCCACACTGAAACCAGATTTTTATGCTTCCAGCAGGCCTTACTTATACCCTTTTAGCCAAAAAAGAATGATTATAGCATATTGAAAATAACTCATATGGCAAACAGCAGGGTTGAGCATGACATAGAAACATGGTGTCTTGGTCTGATACTGATGAGTCTAATGATTTGTACAGGCTGCGGTGCAAATCATTTAAAAAACATTAACGCTCTTGAAATGATCCTTTCCAAAAAAAGGCATCTCTAAAATATGAAAAATGCAGATGTTACTTTAATTCACAAACATTCATAAACATCTGAAGATAGGATCCCCCCCTCCCCCCGTCCCAACTCGTATCTTCATTGAGCAGAGATGGTGTTTGCCTTATCTGCAGCTCACACCAATGCATATAAAAAAAAAACCCCACAGCCACCCACATACATAAGAACACACATGAGCACGCTCGCTTTGGTGGAACGCTTCTGTACAAATCAAGTGTGTGTACGCAAACACACAAGACGGCTACATGCTACGCCCACACACACACATACTGATAAGGTCTGATACTTATAGTCATGGCGTTATCAGGGTGCTCAACCTTGCTTTGTTGTTCACTGAGAGCACAAATGCACACAAAAGATTAGAACAGCTTGTGATAACCAGCTGTCTACAGAAACACAAAAGAGGAAGTATACATTGTGTGTCTCCCCGAGGTATTGTCAGGATGTAGTTTGAATATTCATATTTTCTTGTATGTCCCAGTGTTGTCTTTTTTGTCTTTTTCACCGCCCATTTCTTTAAAGAAATGTTTGTTTAGTGCAGTGTTTCCGCAGGTGCTTCTGCGTGGTGTCACTAATATGTGGGGGAGCTACATCAGTACACAATATACACAAATGATGCTACGAATGATGATAGTCATTATGAGTTAATCTGTTAATTATTCTTATCTGTAAAAAGTTAAAAAATAATAATAAAAGCAGCCGAGAGTGTCATCTGCTTAGCATCATCATCATCATCATCAGATTTCCTATTTATTCAACCACCGCTCCTCCTACTTCTCATTTGTAACCATGGCAACCTAATTCTACTTGATAAGCATTGAAACTATGGAGCCAATTCATTAAAAGCACAGCACTGCCTCAGATAACCTAAAACTATTGTCTTTTCTCATTTCTTGCACTGAGAGAATGTTAAGTTGTTTACAGTGCTTAACAATTTAATTAGAACGCCTTTCAATTAAACAAGAAATCACACATATTTTTATATTTTAATCAGTCAAAAACTTGCTTAAAACTAAAAATTATATTGTTACTTATTCTGCAAAGAGAAAGCAGTAAGAAAGTGGTACAAAACACGACATGGGAGGAGTGACAGAAACATTTTGAGGTATGCATGGAGGAAGAAAGTGAACTGATAAATAGAGGCTGAAGGTTAGGATTGACTTAAAATGACAGGTTTTATGACTAATGATAAAGGAGACAGACGGAGGGCTGGACACAGCAGAATGAATGATGGAGACGGAGGATCAATAAGTGATGAACTGATGGTGGAATGACTAGCAGGAGAGGGATAATGGGCACAATATAAATTCATTCAATTATTTACTGTCCACAATATTTGCAGATGATTCCACAAAGCACTGTCTGAGTCATCGTACTAAATACTAATTAAACATCTTTATATTTTCCATGGCCATCTTTGCCCTTGAAATGCAAATGTCTATGTGTGTACTACAAAATGTTTGCAAATGATAAAAGATGACTGAATTTTTAGAGTGAAATGTTTCAGAGGGATAGAGCAGCTGAGTGAACAATGTAGCTGTGGGCAGAAGAGTGGGCGGCTGGTTGAGAGATGCCGGGTGTTAGATCCACTCAGCACCGCCACTCATACATCTCATCCATCCATCCCTTCATCTTTCCACCTCTATCCATCTATATAACACACCACCTCTGCCCTTAACCTCGAATACTTTGCTATATAATTTCAATATTCATGTTTTGAAACCGATATCCTGCATTTACCACGAGGTTTGATGATGAAACACTACTTATCCTCCTCTGTACAATCACTTATTTAAAAAGTGAATTTAGATACTCTCACACTGGTCAACCGCCATTGCTTTTCTTATTCTTAGTAAATTTAAGCTCAGCTCATGCTTACCTGCATCTCGCTCCAAACTTGTTGAATCTTCGTTCCTGTTGGTCTTTGTTGTTGGAGATCTGAACAGGTCGCAAAAAATAGAAATAGATATAGAAAAAGAGTGCATTTAATTCCAATAAGTATGGAATTACATAACTCCAAAACATCATGGAAAATTTGAAGTTTTAAAAGTTCTCAACGGTTGCAATATGATGCTTTGTACTCGAAAAAGGGACTTTGGTCCTGACTGTCTTTCAGAATCCTTTGACGAGCTGTATAGAAGTACCTAAAAATGTGAATCGTCTTGCACTAATTATTTGAAGCTCACAGTACAAATTTCGTTCAGCATCAGCGTCCATTTGCAAGTGAGCGTGCCTCATGTCCTGTCTTTTCCATGCTCCTTTCATGATCTGTATATAAAATATGTCCATCCATCCATTCGCTTCCGCTTATTCTTTTCAGGGGGCGCAGGGGGCGCTGGAGCCTATCCTAGCTGTTATAGGGCGAGAGGCAGGGTACACCCTGGACAGGTCGTCAGTCTGTCGCAGGGCTAACACACAGAGACAGACAACCATTCTCGCTCACATTCACACCTATGGGCAGTTTAGACTGATCAATTAACCTATCCCCACTAACTGCATGTCTTTGGACTGTGGAGAACCCACACAAACACGGGGAGAACATGCAAACTCCACACAGAAAGACCCCGGCCTGATGGGGAATTGAACTCAGGACCTTCTTGCTGTGCTGCAAATGTAAGTTTTGGAATCTGTACTTTGAAGCCACAGCATTACTAACCATTCTTGCACATACCTGTTAGTTCATTCTAAGTAACCGACTACCAAGAAAAAAACACAACTGGAACACACAGCTTGATCTATACCTCACAGCAACATTGTCAATTTCATTGAGGCTACATGATCAAACTTATTGTACACGACGTACTGACCTTGCGATATCATTGCTTTGAAGATGACAACCAGGGGCCACCGCTTTCACCCTTTTGCTTTTTTGCGTTAGGTTCTCAGCTTTGTTTGTATATAAGAAATTAGAGCGTAATTATTGCAAACCTTCACCAGTCTGTCTGAGACTGATTGCAGTCAATCCTCAGTTGGTCCAAAACTGTTTGGAGACAGGTTGCCTCTAACCAGGTGACTTGTACAATCTCCTTGTGTTCAATTCAATTTCAATTCAATTTTATTTATATAGCGCCAAATCACAACAAAAGTCGCCTCAAGGCGCTTTATATTGTACAGTAGATCGTACAATAATAGATACAGAGAAAAACCCAACAATCATATGACCCCCTATGAGCAAGCACTTTGGTGACAGTGGGAAGGAAAAACTCCCTTTTAACAGGAAGAACCCTCAGGCAGAACCAGGCTCAGGGAGGGGCGGGGCCATCTGCTGCGACCGGTTGGGGTGAGAGAAGGAAGACAGGATAAAGATGCTGTGGAAGAGAGACAGAGGTTAGTAACAGATATGATTCAATGCAGAGAGGTCTATTAACACATAGTGAGTGAGAAAGGTGACTGGAAAGGAAAAACTCAATGCATCATGGGAATCCGCGGCAGCCTGCGTCTATTGCAGCATAACTAACGGAGGATTCAGGGTCACCTGATCCAGCCCTAACTATATGCTTCAGCAAAAAGGAAAGTTTTAAGCCTAATCTTGAAAGTAGAGATAGTGTCTGTCTCCTGAATCCAAACTGGAAGCTGGTTCCACAGAAGAGGGGCCTGAAAACTGAAGGCTCTCCCTCCCATTCTACTTTTAAATACTGTAGGAACAACAAGTAGGCCTGCAGAGTGAGAGCGAAGTGCTCTAATAGGGTGATATGGTACTACAAGGTCATTAAGATAAGATGGGGCCTGAATATTTAAGACCTTGTATGTGAGGAGCAGGATTTTGAATTCAATTCTGGATTTAACAGGAAGCCAATGAAGGGAAGCCAAAACAGGAGAAATCTGCTTTTCAGGGCCGAGTACAATAACCTCAGTTTTATCTGAATTAAGAAGCAGAAAGTTAGCGGCCATCCAGGTCTTTATGTATTTTAGAGATTCCTGCAGTTTAACTAATTGGTGTGTGTTATCTGGCTTCATGGACAGATAGAGTTGGGTGACATCTGCATAGCAGTGAAAATGTATGCTATGTCTTCTGATGATACTGCCAAGGGGAAGCATGTATAATGTAAACAGAATTGGTCCTAGCACTGAACCCTGTGGAACTCCATAATTAACCTCAGTGTGTGAAGAGGACTCTCCATTTACATGCACAAATTGGAGTCTGTTAGATAGATATGATACAAACCACTGCAGTGTAGTACCTGTAATACCTACAGCATGTTCTAATCGCTCTAATAGGATACTATGGTCAACAGTATCGAACGCTGCACTGAGGTCTAGCAGGACAAGCACAGAGATGAGTCCACTGTCAGAGGCCATAAGAAGATCATTTGTAACCTTCACTAAAGCTGTTTCTGTGCTGTGATGAACTCTGAAACCTGACTGAAACTCTTCAAATAAACCATTCCTCTGCAGATGATCTGTTAGCTGTTTGACAACTACTCTTTCAAGGATGTTTGATATAAAGGAAGGTTGGAGATTGGCCTATAATTAGCTAAGACAGCTGGGTCTAGAGATGCTTTTTGAGTAAAGGTTTAACTACAGCCAGCTTGAAGGCCTGTGGTACATAGCTGATTATTAGAGATTGAAGCATTAATTAATGGCAGAACGTTGATGGTTTGGAGGAAGTAATTATTGAAGTTAACTCAGAAAGATCAATTGGAGAAAAAGAGTCTAACTTAACATCAATGGTACTAACAGTAGCTGTAGATAATTTTACATCTGTGGGATGATTATTGGTAATTTGTTCTCTAATGATAAACATTTTATTTGTGAAGAAGTTCATAAAGTCATTACTAGTTAATGTTAAGGGGATGGTTGGTTCAAAAGCGGTTGCCTAGATGTTGAGAATTTTGCATGCTTAGCTTCTCTGCAATGATGATTGCTGCAGCAACTTACAACCAGTCGCAGATTGCAAAAAAAACTCAATGCAATTTTGATTATTTATTTAGTTATTTTCCTCTCTAGTCACAAGGATGTTGCTGTGCTGTTTTTTTAATGTAGTGTGACTGAGCCATAAGAATGCTAGAAAAGACATCAGCGCATGAATGAAGGTATGGAGTCCAGTTCAGTGACTGAGCCAGGAAAATACCTGCACGTGCACCTACACCTGAAAATCAAAGCAGCTACATTCTAACCTTAAGTCTTGTCAAAATACAAACAGATGAGCTATTAAAAAAATAAATAACCAAATAACCCACCCACCCAAAGAACTGCCCTCTGTACAGTTTTATGAAGGTTGAACTTGTATTTGGAAACCAGAACTCTTTATTAGGCTTTAAACAAACCATCTGCTAATGGAAGAAGAACATTTTAACATGGGAGATTAATGCCAGTGTTATGAAGCCACTGCACTCAATGGTATCTTCAAACCACTTTTGAAGTTCATGTGTGAAAATAGCATCTACCTTTCTGCGTATTTGGCTATAAAAGGATGTCAAAGAGAAGCAAAAACCTATAGGTTAGAAGGCTTAGACTAGATCTTTATTGCACTGCTGCTCAAATTTAGTGAGATTCTGATATGCTGGTAATCTTTTCAAACATTATAGCACAATCAGCTGTTTAAAAAATATACGTTTTTTTAAAACTAGTTACCCAATGTGAGCCAAGACCCTGAAGCCCACTGAGACTACTATGGAAGTGGCTATCTGCTGGAAGACTATAGGGGTACTAATGGATGGAAACGTGTGAGAGATGAGAGAAAAACAAGAAGAGGTGTTGAAGACAGAGAGGAGTGTGTGGGAGGGCCGATGTGTAGGAAGACAAAGGGCTCTGAGGATGTGAGGAGCGCTGGAGAGCGAGGAGGATGCAGCTCGTCTGAAGTGTTTACTCGTGTAGACACTGGCAGCGAGAGGCACGGAGGAAGAGATGCAAAAGGATGACAAGAGTTTATCAGTGCTACAGATCTAAGAGGCACCATAAAGGCTGTTTTAGTGTCTTTTTTGTGTGGGGTTTATATTTGTGGTCATACTTAGTAATGGTGATGTACCACAGGTATTTAACTATCTGGCAAAGTAGCCCACTCTTGTCACATCCCCTAATCTTTATTTGAAGAATCTCTTTTTGTAGTGTGCGTTTTTCAGACAATGTAAATGTTGGGATAGCCTGTGATCCTCTCAAAGATGCTGTGTGCTGTGATCTGAGGATTTATACGCTTCTCAGTTCAGTCAAGAATATCCTTCAGGGATTCATAGGATGATTCAGAAGAGACTTACACACACAACTGTGTGTGTGTGTGTCAGATCAAGAAAGAGCTCATCCTTTACGTCAGCTCATATAAAGATAATATGACTTTAGTTTAAGTTGAAATAGCAATGAAGGTATAGTTTCTAAACACTGGCTTCACCTCCCTGGTTTCCTCTTGTCCGCCTTTTATCTCTGAAGCAAATCTTTGACTCTGTTACTGAAGAACTTTCATCTTTGGCAGGGAAGAGCCGCAGTAAATTGATGACATTTTAATTTGTCACATGATAGCCTTTAAGAGCTAAGGGTTTGTGTTGTTATATATTTTAAAATAAATAACAACACAAGATGCTAAGATGATTAAAATGCAAAATATCAGCCTTGTTTTATTGCCAAGGTGAGAGCGTACAGGCAGGATAGTTCACTGTACATCTGCAGTTTAACATTTTTGAAAAAATCCCATTTATGTATTTATTTATTGTACCAGGGGTCCAAAACAGACATTTTTATATATATATTTTTTTACATTTAACCGGCTAATTATTGCTGACTGATTGAAATGTGTTCTCTTCATGTCGGGTCTTTAAATGCAGGAAAATGTCAGTAAGTTGTAGATGTACAACCTTAGAATGAGTGTATCATTACTCAGAATGTGGACCAATACTATATGAGTGTTGTGTTTCTCTGATATATTTTCGACTGTTTAGGTTCACTTTATTGGCTTCCTGTCAATTTAGGGTTGATTATTAAGATTTTATTGTTTCTTTTTAATATTCTGGATGGGCTGACACCACTGTATTTTTCTGATCTTATTCATGTTCACGCTCCTGTCAGAGCACTGAGGTCTGGTAATCAGCTGGTCCTCAATATTCCAGGATCCATACTTTAAGAGAGCTTCTCAGTTGTTGCTCCAAGTCTTACCATTTCACATAAGGACTGTTTCTAAGGCTTTGCTAAAGACTAATTTCTACTCTCTGACCTTTAATTTATACATTTATAATTAATTGTATTTTTTCATTAATTTCACTCCCTGTGAAGCATTGTGGTCAGCTCTGGTTGTTTTAAATGTGCCATACAAATGACCTTGAAATAAAAGTGGGTTTAGCTCCACAGTGCTAGTAAGTTTCCTTTGCGGCATGGCTAAAGGCCGGAAAAACCCTGATCATATGTGTACTGATAACAGAAGTGTTGTGAATAAGATGAAACAGTAGTTATTGTTCAGTATTACATTATATTATAAGATATGTTATGTTGCTTTTAGTTAACATTTCCATTACATTCTACATATTACTCATACATTTTTAGCCACTCTGATACTATTTCACATAGATGTTATTTGCAGCCATTTATCTAAGATCACAGTTTTTTAAAGACGGCCCCTAAGAGCTGTCATAAGGATATGATCGTGTGGATTGAACGTAGTCTGGAGCTTTTCCTTTCAACCTACTGAACTGTTTATTATTGAGCCTCCGCGCTCCACCTGAGACTTTCATCTTGGCCTCAGGGGCGAGATGAAACAGCAGGACCTCCTGGCACACAGCACGAGAACCGGCCCCTCATGTTTTCAAGGGGGGTCCGCTGCGTCGCTCGTAACTCCCTTGTTTCTAATTAGCTCCTTTATCGGGGGAAGGTGGCAGCTGAATTGCAGCCTTCGAGGTGATTTTCAATGGAAGATTTCTGTTCTTTTCCTGTGCCCGTACACACTCTTTCATTGGAACACAGGGAATAATCGACATGTTCAAAAGAGACCCATAATTAAGATGTTGAGCTTTTGTGATTTCCTTCTTTCTGTTTTTTTTTTTTTTTTTGTTCATGTTTTCGCTTTCTCGTTTTTGTCAAAGGTTCACTTGGTAGCCCACTCAGTGATTGCCACGCTGTGAATTATAAGATTATTTTCTAAGCTATTTAGGAGTCTTAGAGTTCTCCCTTTCACTGGTGGAGAAAGTATTGAGCAGAATTTGACGTCAGCCCCCGCTTGTCAGACTGCACTGTGTCATTAAAGGCAATAGAAAGAGAGGGAGAGGGCTTTAGCATAAAACCTCAACCATATTCTCTCCATCTCCTCCTAATGCCTAATGTTAGGTAGCATACTTAGCGGGTTAAAACCAGATTAGGCTTTCAGCTCTGTGCAAGAGATCCATTACTGAGCGTGTGAGCGCGTGTGTGTATGTGTAAGAGTATTAGATGGGGTTTGAGGAAATTGATTCGGGTGGAGGAGGAATCTGAAGTTGGACGCAGGCGCATAGAAGCGGGGATGCTTGGTGAGAATGTGCGAGAGAGACCAAAACCAAAAAAACCAGAAACCGACAGTAGGTGTGAAGAAACACAGGAGTCAGACTGGAGCGAGGTGGGAAGAACAGGCTCAGTAAAGACAATACACAGAGATCAATAGAGATACTGATGCAGTGCAGGGAGAAAGATGAATACAGGCAGGCCGATTCACAAAGACACAAAGACAGACAGAAGTTGCGATAGATTTTTGTTTTCATGCGTGAGAATGATCCTGACCTTGCATTAGATCTGACTACAGTTATGTTCTCTGGAAAAAATAAATAAAAAGAAGTCTGTGGAGCAGATTTCCCAGTTGTTGCTCATTTCAGCGTTCTTTCTGGCTAATTTTCTTTTCTTTCCGGATTTCAGTGCCCACACGGCCCTGCACATAAACTCCATCCTGAATGCCTGCATATGGTTTTGTGGCATTTGGAGCTTTTTAAGCAAAGAATGAAAGAATTGTCGAGACTGTGTCTGATCTCTGTGTACCTAGCCCTGTTTCTGAAGGATTGTATGTAGATGAAGTCATGAGCAGGTCAATGGGGGCGTCCTGCACTACAGGGGTTTTTGCACCACCTGTGAGATGCCTTTGCATGTTTCGCTTTGGAATAAATATATTTGACACGCGGCACCTTTGTAGAAAGATTGTTGTTCTAGGTAGTCAGTTGGCTGAAACGGAACAACTCTGATTAATGATGGTCAGTTATGTATGTAAGTGTGGGAATTCCTTTTTCTGTGGTATAAAAGGAATGATATAGCAAAGTAAATGTCTTTGGGTCTTCCACTGAAAAAATAGTTTTAATTAGATTTTTATTACTTAAAAGTGTAACCTAAATTTAAAATAATTTTCATGAAGGATGACTAACTTTTACTTAATGTATGAAATCTGCATTTTGGGAAAGGAAAGTATTTGATCTACTTGGAATACATGCTGTGAGGACTTGGTGCAGTAACTGTTGTTGGCAAGCATAGCTGTCAGGCTTTGCACAGGTCTCATCAGGGATATTCGACTGCTTCTCTTTGCAGATATTGGAATCCCAGTTTTTTACGTTGTGACTTGGATACATAACGCTAAATTTCTCTCTATAGGTCCTCTACTGGCTTAAGGTCCAGAGATTGGTTAGGTCTCGCCATGACATTGTTGTGTTTGTTTCTGTGTCTTTCACTCAATGCCGTGTTGTCATCCTGTACCTTTGGCACAAAAACACTCCAACAGTTTGATGATTGCACCACCCTGTGTGACGTTTTGGGTGGTGTTCTTGGAGGTCATAGTGAGGATTCTTGTCCTCCCAAATGCAGCGAGTGGATTGATGTCCCATTGTTCAACCACAACACATTAAGTCTTATCAGAAACCTTCAGGTGTTCACTGGCCAGCTTCACATGTGCCTGATCATGGGCTTTGTTGACCAGGGCAACTTTGCAGGCAGTGCAGGATTTCAGACCGTTACAGCGTGATTTGTTACAAATGTTTAACCAGCTGCTTTGAAATCACTAACTTGATCCTCGCATGTAGTTCTGGGGCTGTTCCCCACTGTTCACTCATTGATAGTGCATATGAAATAAACCGAATCCTGACTTGGTAAAGCTTTATTTTTGTTGTTGTTTAAAACACCTAACGGAAATGATCAAGTATCTATTTCCATCACTGAAATGCAAATGAAATTGAGGGTTTTTGTAGATTACCTTTGACAATTAGGATAAACCTACTTACTCCTACTTATTTCCCTCAGTGCCGCAGTACTTAAGTGCAAACAGTGTGTCTTAAATTAAAACGACACAAAAAACTTCAAGGTTTTTGATTGAGTGAACACTGAGGATCGTGAGGTTTTCTTGAAATTTAAACTCGGGAGGATTGTTTGAAACATACACTGAATGTGAAGAGGCTAATGGTTTGAGAAAGCCACAGAAAAGCAGTGACTTTTCACTGCGTAATCACTGAAAGCGTTCGATGTGATTGATAACCTTTTTTTTTTAAGCACCACAAACCACTTGTAATTCAGTTTTTTTTCTTGTCAGAGTTTGCTCCCTGTGAGTGGCAGAAACACCAGCTGTCAGTGTTTTCATTTGAATAATTGAACAAACAATCACTCAGTGATTTGTGGCCCTGGTACCTAAACTCCAGCTTTGAACTTTTCATTTCCTGTGGAGCCAGACTACTTGTTGTGCACTCAAGATCAGGCACGAAACTTGGCATTATGCTGTGCAATTTTTGATCCTGAATTGTTTTGAAGGTGACTAAAGATACGTAGCGGTAGCCGGTAATCTGTTGTCTTACTTTAATTGACGACATTAAAAGATTACAGAATACATGTGATTGCGCACGTTGATGGTGATTAATATGTGTTCTGGCCCTACAGCAGTCCAACTTCTCTGCGGTAGAGTTGCATGCAGTCATTCAAGGTTGTTCCAAACATTTTGAGGAACTTTCCACACTTTGTTGCTTCCGTTTTTTTCGTGAAATCCCACACTGATTCGGTGGTGTAGAAACAGGGGCCCTGTGGGGGCCACCATCTGCTGCTGAGCTCTTGTTTTTCTTGTTGTACGAAGTTAGTTCTCTGTGACTCTGCGTTTGCAATTATTGTCATGCTGCAAAATGAATTTGGGACCAGTCAGATGCCTCCCTGACAGTGCTGCATGATGGATAATAATCTAAGCAGTTCCCGAAACTGTTGAATAGCAGCGTATATTTATACAGAGTTAGGTGTGTAGGTTGTAAATGATCTGTTTGAGGTCTGGAAGGGCTCGAAAAACAGTCAGGTTTTTCCTTACTTATCTTGTAGAAGCACACAAATTTGCATACTTGTTTTTACACCGATTAACACTTAAAATTGTACCAGAGAACAGAACTACTGTGCTTTTGTGGTAAAAACATAATAACACATTCCAGTGGAGCACAGCTCACCCTCAGCTTGATGTTGAATCACTGGTAACATTCATAGTGACCTAATCTGTGATTTTGACAACTGATAACATGGTTTAATGTTGACTTTATTACCAAATACGGTTAAAGCATTGAAGGACATTTAGGTTAGCTTTTATTTCCCTGTATATTCATAAGAAAAAAGATCAAGGACTGTAACCCC